>NC_141000.1:53746016-54346016 GCF_052327205.1 Somniosus microcephalus
TCTCTTCCCCCCAGTCTCTCGCGCTCTCTCTTCCCCCAGTCTCTCACTCTCTCTCTTCCCCCCGTCTCTCGCGCTCTCTCTTCCCCCCAGTCTCTCGCTCTCTCTCTTCCCCCCAGTCTCTCGCTCTCTCTCTTCCCCCCCAGTCTCTTGCTCTCTTTCTTCCTCAATCTCTCACTCTCTCTCTTCCCCCCAGTCTCTCGCACTCTCTCTTCCCCCCAGTCTCTCGCTCTCTCTCTTCCCCCCAGTCTCTCGCTCTCTCTCTTCCCCCCAGTCGCTCTCTCTCTTCCCCCCAGTCACTCTCTCTCTTCCCCCCAGTCGCTCTTTCTCTCTTCCCCCCAGTCGCTCTCTCTCTTCCTCCCAGTCGCTCTCTCTCTCTCTTCCAACAACAACATGCCCTCAAAAAGCCTCGGCACCGCCGGGCACCCCCAGCTAGTCTATATATATATAATTGCTCTTCTGTCTGTCTGTCTGTCTGTCTGTCCGTCCTCTATACACTCAAAAGTTATAGAGCCTACCTACACGTGTGTTACATCAAAAGAAAGCTTACGATTCCGGAACGATCATAAGCATATTTACTTTTCGGTGAGACAAAAATTGTGCCGACGGTATCCAAAAAACATTCAAAATTCCGCTCATTAGCGGTTGACCAATCCTACGGGGGAATTAGCATTGAGTGACTATGATGTCGAAGAGCTACTGTGATGTCAGAGCAGTTTTTGTGCTGTCATAAAGAAATCAATTCAATTCAATTTCAATTCAATTCAAATCGCTTTATTGGCATGACAAGGTACATCTTATGTTGCCAAAGCATCGAAAAACATTCATGGTTGTACACAAAAATACAGATCTGTCCATACAGTGTACAAACAGATATATCCCTGAGTGTATAAATATACATTCATATAATTTTTAAATACTCTTTTCTTATATTTAGTGGTTGTCCCTCTGTTTATGGCAAGCTGTAACATAGTGTTTTCACTGTGCCCAGCCTACTCAGCCGGGGTGACTCGGGCCGGGCCTCTTCCTCTCTTCTCTAGCTCCTTCCCTCACTCTCTCCTTCTCTCTCTCTCTCCTTCCCCCTCTCTCTCTCTCTCTCTCTCCTGCCCTCTCTCTCTCTCTCTCTCTCCTTCCCTCTCTGTCTCTCTCTCTCCTTCCCTCTCTCTCTCTGTCTCTCTCTCCTTCCCTCTGTCTCTCTCTCCTTCCCTCTCTCTCTCTCCTTTCCTCTCTCTCTCTGTCTCTCCTTCCCTCTCTCTGTCTCTCTCTCCTTCCCTCTCTGTCTCTCTCTCCTTCCCTCTCTGTCTCTCTCTCTCCTTCCCTCTCTCACTCTCTCTCTCCTTCCCTCTCTGTCTCTCTTCTCTTTCCCTCTCTCTCTCTCTGTCTCTCTCTCCTTCCCTCTCTGTCTCTCTCTCCTTCCCTCTCTGTCTCTCTCTCTCCTTCCCTCTCTGTCTCTCTCTCTCCTTCCCTCTCTGTCTCTCTCTCTCCTTCCCTCTCTCTCTCTCTCTTCCTTCCCTCTCTCTCTCTCTCTGTTTCTCTCTCCTTCCCTCTCTCTCTCTCTCTCCTTCCCTCTCGCTCTCTCCTTCTCTCTCTCTCTCTCTCTCCCCCCTCAGTCGCTCTCTCTCTCCCCCTCAGTCTCTCTCTCTCTATCTCCCCAGTCTCTCTCTCTCTCCCCCCCAGTCTCTCCCTCTCTCTCTCTCCCCGTCTCTCTCTCTCTCTCTCTCCCCCGTCTCTCTCTCTCTCTCTCCCCCCATCTCTCTCTCTCTCTCTCCCCCCTCAGTCGCTCTCTCTCTCCCCCAGTCTCTCTCTCTCTCCCCCCTGGTCTCTCTCTCTCTCTCCCCCAGTCTCTCTCTCCCCAGTCTCTCTCCTCTCTCTCCCCCCAGTCTCTCTACTCTCTCTCTCTCTCCCCTGTCTCTCTCTCTCTACCCCAGTCTCTCTCTCTCCCCCTCAGTCGCTCTCTATCTCCCCAGTATCTCTCTCTCTATATCTCCCTGTCTCTCTCTCTCTCTCTCGCCCCAGTCTCTCTACTCTTTCTCTCTCCCCGTCTGTCTCTCTCTCCCCCAGTCTCTCTCTCTCCTTCCCGTTCTGTCTCTGTCTGTCTCTCTCTCCTTCCCTCTCTCTCTCTGTCTCTCTCCCCTTCCCTCTCTCTGTCTCTCTCTCCTTCCCTCTCTCTCTCTCTCTCCTTCCCTCTCTCTCTCTCCTTCCCTCTCTCAATTCAATTCAATTCAATTCAAATCGCTTTATTGGCATGACAAGTTACATCTTATGTTGCCAAAGCATCGAAAAACATTCATGTTTGTTCACAAAAATACAGATCTATTCATACAGTGTATAAACAGATATATCCCTGAGTGTATAAATATACTTTCATATAATTTATATATACTCTTTTCTTATATTTAGTGGTTGTCCCTCTGTTTATGGCAAGCTGTAACATAGTGTGCCGCTAGTGTTACACAATTTCTCTCTTCCCCTAGTAGGTATGGGAGTTTTTGGTCGTCATTCAAATTTCTGAAATCCGGGCATATTTTTGTGAATTTTGGGTAGAAATTCTCCCTTATGCCCTGATATTTTCTACAAGCTGTGAGGAAGTGCATCTCTGTCTCCACCACTCCCTGACTGCAGTGAGAGCATATCCTGTCCTCTCTTGGTAGCCGGGTCTGCCTGTGTCTACCTTTTTCGATCGCCAGGTTATGTTCACTAAGTCTGTACATTGTCAAAGTTTTTCTCAGTTTGCTATCCTTTACCATGGTCAGGTAATTAGCCATGTTGTATTGTCTGTTTAGGGCCAAGTAGCAATTGAGTTTGCTTTGGGTTTTTGTTGTTTCTGCCCAATATGACAGATATTTTTCCTTTTGCTTAGCGACGATTGTGTTGGGTCGAATTCTTTGTGTTACGCTGTCACTGTCCTGGGGCTGGTTATTGTTAGTAGTTACTTCACTGAGTCCCAGGACTAGTTGACTGAGGGTATTCTTCTTTATGGTCCTCTCTTGGCATTTCAGGGCTTCGTAATGATAGCATTGGGGGTTGCTCATTTCTAGGTGTTTCCAAAATTTGGTGGCTCTTTTTTGGATAGTGATTATTAATGGATATTGGCCTAGTTCTGCCCTGCATGCATTGTTTACGGTTTTCCTTTGAGTCCGGAGGATACTTTTACAGAATTCTGCATGTAGGATCTCAATTGGGTGTTTGTCCCATTTTGCAAATTCTTGTTGTGTTAGTGGTCCCCACACCTCACTGCCATAGAGTGCAATTGGTTCAATTACTGATTTGAAAATTTTGAGCCAAATGCTAATTGGGATTTCTATTTGGATTGATTTTTTGATGGCATAGAAAGCCCTTCTTGCTTTCTCTTTCAGTTCATTCACAGCCAGTTTGAAATTTCCCGTAGAACTGATTTTTAAGCCCAAGTATGTGTAGTTAGAGGTTTGTTCAATTTTGATTGTTCCTAGTGTGAAATTTATTTTGGGTCCCTGATGTCTGGATCTTTGCTGGAACACAAGGACTTTGGTTTTTTGGGGATTTATTGTCAGGGCCCAAGTCTGGCAGTACGACTCCAGCAGATCCAGGTTCTGCTGTAGACCCTCCTTGGTTGGTGACAGCAGAACCAGGTCGTCTGCATAGAGGAGGAATTTAACCTTGGATTCATATAGGGTGAGGCCGGGTGCTGTAGATTGTTCAAGTAGTTTTGCCAATTCATTTATGTAAATATTAAAGAGTGTCGGTGAGATTGGCGAGCCCTGCATCACCCCCCGCCCCTGTGGGAAGTATTTTTTTTGTTTGTCTCCAATTTTAACTGCACATTTGTTGTTTGTATACATTGATTTAATTACATCATATGTTTTTCCCCCTACCCCGCTTTTGATAAGTTTCAGGAATAAACCATCATGCCAGATGGAATCGAAAGCCTTCTGGAAATCTATAAAGCATGCGTAGATTTTGTTTTTGTTTTGATGAACGTGTTTGTCAATTAGGGTCTGTAGGGTGAAGATATGATCTGATGTTCTATAGTTTGGCAGGAATCCAATTTGGCTTTTACTCAAGACATTGTGCTCCTCAAGGAAGTTTATAAGTTTTTTGTTTATGATACTACAGAATACCTTCCCCAGGTTACTGTTTACACAGATGCCTCGATAGTTATTTGGGTCGGCTTTGTCGCCACTTTTGTATATGGGCGTTATGAGTCCTTTGTTCCAGATATCAGGGAAGTAACCGACACTCAGAACCAAGTTGAAGAGTTTTAGGATAGCCAGTTTCATTTTATCGTCTGTGTGTTTAATCATTTCGCTTAGTATGCCGTCTGCCCCGCAAGCTTTTCCTGGTCGCAGGTCCTTGAGTTTTTCAAAAAGTTCTTTTCCTGTTATTATGGAGTCTAGCGGGTTTTGGTTATCTTTTATGGCCATTTCGAGCTTTTCCAGTTTTATGCATATTTGGTGTTGCTCTGGCCTTAGTGTGTTTTTCTGGTATAATTTTTCAAAGTGGTTTTCCCATGTGTCTCCATTTTGAATGGCCAATTCGTCGTGTTGTTTTTTGTGTAGTGTATTCCAGTTGTCCCAGAAACAATTGGAATCAATGGATTCCTCAATGGAGCTGAGTGTATTCTTAATATATTGCTCTTTTTTGGTTCTGAGTGTGTTTCTGTATTGTGTTAGTGTCTGACAATAAATAAGGCATAATTCCTCGTTTTCTGGATGTCTGTGTTTTTGGTTTGATATTTTTCTAAGTTTTTTCCTCATGTTATGGCAATCTGGGTCAAACCATTTTTCATAGTTTTTTGTTTTGGGTTTGTTCTTGCGAGCTTTCAAGTTTGACCTTGTTGCCAAATTATCAAAAATATTGTTTTGGTTATTCACTGCCCGGTTTACGCCTTCTTTATTGTGAGTGTATATGTTATCCAGAAAGGTGTCCAAGAGAGCTTGAGTTGATTCATTGCTAATTGCTTTCTGGTATTTTTCCGTGTCGTTTTTGGCCCATCTGTTCGATTTTTTGGTGTTGTACAGTTTACTGGGTTGTGTTTCTGTGTTGTTTGTTTCTGTCTTTTTAAGATACATAGTAATTTGACTGTGATCTGACAGTGTTGTTTGTGGTTTGACTGTGAATGCTCTGAAAGAGGATGGGTCCAAATCCGTAATCATATAGTCTGCGGTGCTGCAGCCAAGAGGTGAGCAATAGGTCGATCTTCCTAGGAGGTCTCCTATGAACCTACCATTGACAATGTACAGACCCAGGCTTCGACAGAGCTGCAGGAGCTGTTTTCCGTTGGTATTTGTCTGCTTGTCGCAGTTATGCCTGTATGGGAGGGAAGGGATATCGAAGTGGTTATTCCCGAATATGTAATTGTTTCCCTGATTATTGGTGAAGTCTGGTTCTTCGCCAGTTCTTGAATTGAGGTCACCACAGATCAACACGTTCCCCTGGGCCTGGTATTGGATAATTTCCCCCTCAATGTTGGAGAAGGTGTCCTCTTTAAAGTACGGGGATTCCATTGGGGGGATATAGAGTGCGCAAATGAAAACATCTTGGGTGTTAGAGATAATCTCCCTCTCAATTTTGAGCCACATGTGGTTTTCGCCCTTTTTTATAAATTTGATGCAATTCTTAAGCTCTGTTTTAAACCAAATCAGTATGCCTCTGGAGTCTCTGCCTTGGGTTACTCCTGGTAATTTATTGGAGGGGACCACCAGCTCTGTGTACCCTTGGGGACGGCCAGTGTGTCCTTTTCCTTTATACCAAGTTTCCTGTAGAATGATAATATCTAGATCTTTAGTTTCATCTATGAACTCTGGGGTCCTACTCTTCACGTCGAGCACCGAAGAGCGTAGACCTTGGATATTCCAGGTCGAAATATATAAGGATTTCATGTTAAGTTTGATCTTTTACTATGCTATGTTAAAGAATGATATGTGTTTGTCGTGTCTAAATGTGGGAAAAAAAGATCATCTCAATTGTCTATAAATGCAAATACTACTTGGTTACAATTCTTTCTATTAATTAGTCCTTGGTTTTTTTCATTTTCTGATCCATAAGGCGGAAGTAGATGCTGCTGCACATCTGCTTATTGTCTCTTAATGGATTGTCTCTGTCTGAGGTATTGCGTACGCCCTGTGCATCTCTCCCTCTGTCTGGCTGGGAGCGGTCCTGTTCCCCTGTGGGACAGGAATGGTGCAGGTCTGATATTGTTGTTGTGCATGGGGATCCTCTCTGGTCCCGGTTGGTGTGGTGGTGGTCTCTGTAGTGGTCCTGGTATGTACCCTGCTGATCTCTGGTGGTCGGGGGGGGTGTCCTCTTGGAGTCTGGGTATGGACCCGGTTAAAAGCGACGTCCTTCAGGGCTTTAGCAAAGATCGATATTCGTTTCCTGTGGATGTGGACGTGGTCGTAAAGACATTCCTCATCGAGGGTGGGGTGTTGGGCCAGGTGCACGTTGTGTTTTGATTCACAGTCTCTTGCTATGCTGGCATTTATCTCATGAATTGTGTTGCTGTTAAAGTCTGTTCTCGGCAATATTGTGGAAACAGTGATTCTAGTGTTTGGAAATGTATTGCTTGCCTTCCTAATCACTGCTCTGAGCGATGTTGCTACCTCTTTCTGCTGGGCCTTTAGGTCATTTGTGCCCGTGTGTATTATTATGTGTTGGGGGGAGCCTAATCGGGTTTTGGTCAGCCAGTCCATGGCTTTGTCTGTTGTTGGGCACCAGATCTTTTCTACTTTACTTCTAGGGAAGAGCTTTTTCTCCCATAGAAATTTCCCATTTGAGTCTATGAGTATTACGATGTCAGCCTTGTTTGTGTTTACTGTCTGGTGGCTTTTGCCTGGACTCATAGCGTGTGTGTTGGGCTGGGGTGGTCGTGTCTGGTGTGTGCGGTCCTCTTGTGAGCGGCTCGCTTGTGGTTCCACGGTGGTGGGGGAAGACTGAGCTTCAGTATGCTGGTCGGTTTGTGTGGCACCCCTTGTATTGTGTGTCTGCTGCTGTTGTTCAGTGTGGGAGTGCAGCTGTTCAGTCGGGCTCTGTATTGTCTTATCTCTAGCCTCTGGCTGCTGGTCTAATGGTGCTATCTCTCCTCTATGGCTCTCTTTGTTTTCCTGCAGCTCTTTCACCTGATTCCCAAGTAGATTCACCTGATTCTCAAGTAGATTCAGCTCTCTCCTGTATCTCTCCCTCTCTTGCTTTTGTTCGTGTTTCAGTTTAAGGACCTCCTCTCTAAGTTTAACCATCTCTGTCTCTAACTGATTAAATTTATCCTTTAGTTGTATCTGGCTGTGTGATCCCGGGGTATGTGTCTGGTCGGCCCTGGAAGGCTCACTCACTTCCTGGCTAGGCTGCTCTTCTCTTGGTGAGCTGGAATTGGTAGGGGGACTATGTGTGGCTTCCTCCCTGGTAATTACGCTGGGGTTAGTCCGTTGTATCATGTGGTTGTGGGGCCTCGGGGTTAGCGTCTGGTTAGAACTGTGTGGCTCGTTCACCTCTTGACCAGGCTGATTTACTCCTGGTGAGTTGTCAATGGTGGGGGGAGTGCGGGTCGCTTTTCCCCTGTTAGCCACTCTGGGGCTGTTCCTTCCCCTCTCAGTTATTTCTTTCAGTGTCTTGAAGGCCGTTTCAAAGTTGTCGAGGTTGCCTTGCACTAATATTGTTCCATTATCGTACATGTTGACAGTCGTGGTTGCCCTGTCCCCTGGTTTCTTCATTTTCATTTTGGACCCATTAGCGGTTCTTTTCTGCTTAACCTTGGTATAGTGTGATTTTATTGCTGTGGTCCAAGCCGCTGGCTGATCTGTGTAAAAAATGAGATTACATTTTTTCCCAGTGCTGTACCGGTCAGCAAAAAGAGTTTCTGGTTTTTCTCTCAGCTGCTCATGCTTGATCGATTTTATAGCACTTTTTCTGGTGTTGGGGGGAATCTGGAAGAGGTTGCTCTCAGTGTGCCTCGGGAGCTGCTGTGGCTCCTCTGATTCGCTCATTATTGGTAGTGTAGAGGTGGAAAGTATTGTTGATCTTAGTATAAGCTTTTCTGGGGCCCCGGTTTTGGTGTTTCCCTCTCCCTGCTCGCGACCTTTCTCAGTCCCGGACTCGCTCGCTCTCCAGGCCCTCCCCAGGCCCCATACTCTGTCCTGGTCTGTGTCTGGGGTTTGCTGATTCCCGGTGTCTCCCGGCTGCTCCCCTCCCTCTCAGAGGTCTCTGGGCCTCTGTTTTTGCCTGGCTCCTCGGGTCTTTCTCTGGCTTCAGGCTCCCTCCCCAGGACCCGTACTCACTGTCTGCGCCTGGGAGCCGCTGCCTCACGGTGCCCTCGGGCTGCACCCCTCTTCCTCAGAGGTCTCCAGGCCTCTGTCTCGGTCCGGCTCCTCCGGCCCACGGTCCTGTGTTCCGGCCGCCGCTCTGGAGTCGCGCTCCGACCCCCTGTCGCTGTGGCCCCGTGCGGACGCTGTTGAGTCGCCGCTCTCCTGCTGCTGCGGCCTCCCCGAGCCACCTCGCCTCGGTTGCCGATGCGGTCCCGTGCGGCCTCCCCGAGTCACCTCGCTCCGGCTGCCGATGCGGTCCCGTGCGGCCTCCCCGAGTCACCTCGCCTCGGTTGCCGATGCGGTCCCGTGCGGCCTCCCCGAGTCACCTCGCCTCGGTTGCCGATGCAGTCTCGTGCGGCCTCCCCGAGTCACCTCGCTCCGGCTGCCGATGCAGTCTCGTGCGGCCTCCCCGAGTCACCTCGCTCCGGCTGCCGATGCAGTCTCGTGCGGCCTCCCCGAGTCACCTCGCTCCGGCTGCCGATGCAGTCTCGTGCGGCCTCCCCGAGTCACCTCGCTCCGGCTGCCGATGCAGTCTCGTGCGGCCTCCCCGAGTCACCTCGCTCCGGCTGCCGATGCGGTCCCATGCGGCCTCCCCGAGTCACCTCGCCTCGGTTGCCGATGCGGCCCCGTGCGGCCTCCCCGAGTCACCGCGCTCCGGCTGCCGATGCAGTCTCGTGCGGCCTCCCCGAGTCACCTCGCCTCGGTTGGCGATGCGGTCCCGTGCGGCCGCTGTTCGGATTCTTCTTTGGTTTGTATATTCCTCTCTTTCTTTCTTTTTGCTTTGGCTTTTCTTTGTTTTCTACTTTTCTCTGGTTTTTAAAATTTTTTTTTTTATCCTTTCTTTTTTTGGATCCCGTCTTTGGCGCTCTTTTTTTTTCTCCGGGTTTTTTCTTCTTTTCTTTCTGTGTTTAAACTAACCTTAAACTTAAACTAAATTAAACTAAACTAAACTGAACTAACTTAGCAAAAATTAATACTTCTTAGAACTTGAAATGTAACCTTTTTTCCCCACTTTAGACACTAAAAAACAACAAAAACTCAGCAGCTCATCTTTTGTGTGACCTCCCTCTCTCAGACAGGCACTGTCTCTCTCTGTCTCTCTCTCCTTCCCTCTCCAAACGGGGCGATACCAAATTTCTAGCCCACTCCCTCTCTCTCCCCCCAATCTCTCTCTCTCTCCCCGTCTCTTTATCCAATTCCAATTCCAATTCCAATTAAAATGCTTTATTGGCATGAAAGTTTACAGAGAACCATATTGCCAAAGCTTACATAGCAAAAAGGTACAGTTTTCCAACATTCTGTAGGTGTCAATCGATTTGACATTTGTTGGGTACATATAATATTACTTTTAAACAATATTAATTTTAAACAGTCTTTGTACTTCATTTGGTACGTTCAATATTAATTTTAAACAGTCTTAATTTTAAACAGTCCTCAGGTTGTGACATGTTGTTACATATTTGGCCCCAAGGTATGGTCTGTCTCCTTCTCCTAGGACTAATCTCAATTTTGACAGATCATCCAATTCCTTGAAATCTGGGGTTGTTTGGCTTAGCTTGTTGAATAATATGTTTCTTGATGTGTTGAATTTTTCGCATTTTAGGAGGAAATGCATTTCTGTTTCAACCTCGCCAGCCAGACATTGATCGCATATTCTATTCTCTCTAGGCTGCCAGGATTTCTTGTATCTGCCTTTTTCAATTTCCAGTTGGTGGTCGCTTAGTCTGTACCTGGTGAGGGTCTGTCTCTGTTTTGTGTCTCTGATGGTCGTGAGGTAGTCTGCCAGTTTATATTCTCTTTTTAGGGCCCGGTAACATTCTAATCTGCTTTGGCTTTCGGTTATTTTGTTCCAATGTTCCAGGTAGGTTTCTTTGCATTTTTTAATGATTTGGTTCACTCGGATTGGTGTTTGGACGGCTGTGTTGGTCTGGGGCTGGTCAGGGTCCGGCTGAGTACTTAGTTTCCGTAGCAGCTGACTCAGGGGACTCTTTTCTGGGTTTAGCTCTTGGGTCTGAAAGGCTTTGAAATGAAGGGTGTCTGGGGAGCTAGATTTGAGGTGATTTAGGAAGTTTAGTGCTCGTTTTTGGATGTTTATTATCAGTGGGTATCTGCCTAGTTCGGCTCTGCATGCATTTGTTGGCGTTTTTCTTTGGGTGCGAAGGATGCTTCGGCAGAATTCTGCATGTAGGGCTTCTATTGTATGTTTTTCCCATTTAGTGTAGCTTTGGTGATTTAGCGGGCCCCATACTTCACTACCGTACAGTGCAATGGGCAGGATTATGCTGTCAAATATTTTGAGCCAGATTTTGATTGGGATTTGGATGTTGTAGAATTTTCTTTTTATTGCATATAGGGCTCTTCGGGCTTTTTCTTTTAGTGCATTCACTGCTATGCTGAAGCTCCCTGATGCTGTAATAGTTAGACCAAGGTAGGTGTAGCTCATAGTGTGTCCTATAGTGATATCACTGAGGGTAAACTGGTATTTGTTTTCCTGACATCTGGGCCTTTTTTGAAAAATCATGATGTTGGTTTTCTTTAGATTTACTGTTAGAGCCCAATTTTGGCAGTATTTGTCGAGTAGGTCTAGTTGTTGCTGTAATCCCTGTTCTGTGGGAGACAGCAGAACCAGGTCATCCGCATAGAACAGGGATTTCACTTCTCCATCCAGGAGACGGAGACCTGGTGACTCGCTTTGCTCCAGCATGTCTGCTAATTCATTTATGTATATGTTGAACAGGGTCGGGCTCAAATTGCAGCCCTGCCGGACGCCTCTTCTCTGGGTGAAGAAATCGGTGCGTTTGTCTCCAATTTTGACCCCGCATTTGTTTTTCAGATACATTGATTTAATAAGGTCATAGACTTTGCCCCCTATTCCACATTGAAGAAGTTTATAATAGAGCCCTTCGTGCCATATAGAGTCAAAGGCTTTCTTGAAGTCGATGAAACAGGCGAATATTTTCCCATTTTTTGTTTGGTGTATATGTTTTTCAATGAGGGTGTGAAGGGTATAGATATGGTCGGCGGTGCGGTGTTTTGGAAGAAAGCCTATTTGGTTTTTTCTGAGGATATTATGTTTGTTAAGAAAATCAAGTAATCTACTATTTAGAATACTGCAGAATAACTTCCCTAGACAACTGTTGACACAGATGCCGCGGTAGTTATTTGGGTCTGATTTGTTTCCGCTTTTATATATGGGGGAGATTAGTCCTTGGCACCAGATATCGGGAAAACAGCCTGAACGTAATATGATGTTGAATAATTTGAGTACCGCACCCTGCATCTCCATATTGCTGAACTTGAGCATTTCATTTTTGATGTTGTCTGGGCCACAGGCTTTCTTTAGGTGGAGAGATTTTGTTTTTGTGGCCATTTCTTTCCATGTGATTGGGGAGTCTAGAGGGTTTTGGTTGTCTTTGATTGTTGCTTCTAATGTGTGGAGTTTTTCTGTGACCTGATGTTGACTTGGGTTTGTTTCGTTTATTGGGATGTCTTTGTAGAGGTTTTCAAAATGTGTTCTCCAGATGTCGCCATCTTGGATTGGTAATGCTTGCAATTGTGTTGTACTCAGGTTATTCCACATTTCCCAGAATTGTTTTGGGTTGGTGGAGTTTTCAATTTCTTCTAGTATTTTGTGGGTATAGTTTTGTGTTTTGTTCCTAATGGTGTGTTTATATCTTTTGAGGGTTTCATTGTATCTAGTACGTAGGTCCGGATTGTTTGGTTGGCGATGCTTTTGGTTTGATATTTTTCTCAGGTCTTTTCTGGCATTTTTGCATTCGTGGTCAAACCATTTCTTATTTTTATTTTGTCTTTTGTGACTCTTCCTCTTCTGTTTCACGAGGTCGGCTTTTACAGCTGCCTCATGAAAGATCATATTTATATCCTCTATGGCCATGTTTACCCCATCTCTGGTGATCTCATATAGATTTTCTTTAAATTTTGAAATTTTACTTGTGAGATCAGGTGAATTTAGTGCTGTGATGAATTTATCTCCACTGTCTGGGGCCCATCTGTATGTCTGGTTTATTTTATGTAGCTTACTGGGTTCCTTTTTTGTGTCTGTAGTTTGGGCAGAAAGTTTAAGGTACACATTTATTTGGTTATGGTCTGAGAGGGGGGATTGCTGCCTGACAGTGAATGCGTTGATATCGCAGGGGTCCAGGTCAGTGATTGTATAATCCACCACACTAGACCCAAGAGTTGAGGAATATGTGAGTCTCCCTAAGGAGTCCCCTCTGAACCTACCGTTAACTATGTACAGGCCTAAGGCTCGGCAGAGTTGCACTACCTCCCTACCGCTTTTATTTATTTCACAATCGAGGTTGTTTCGGTTTGCGATGGCTGGTGTGACATATAGAGGGGTCTGGCCAAACACATGGTTGTTGCCCTGTGGGTCTATGAAGTCAGGTTCACATCCTGTCCTTGCATTTAGGTCCCCACATAGTAGCACCTTTCCTTGGGCCTGGAAATGGCTGATTTCCATGTGGAGAGTGTCAAATATCTCCTCTTCAAAATATGGCGATTCTATTGGAGGTATGTAGATCGCACATAAGTAAACATCGTTTTTTGCTATTCCTATATTTTTATCTAATTTTAGCCATACGTGTGATTTTCCCTGTTTTATCGGTGAGATGTGTTTGTTCAGTTCTCCTTTATACCACACCAGGATTCCCCCGGAGGTTCTGCCCTTGCGTGTCTTAATGTTCTTTACTGAAGGCACAATAATTTCATGGTACATTGGGGGACAGTGGGTCGGCATGTCCTTTTGGCACCATGTTTCTGTTAACACAATTATATCAATGTCTTTTATAGCTTTTAGGAATTCAGGGTCTGTACTCTTCATCCCAAAAGTTGAGGAGCGGAGGCCCTGGATATTCCAGCAGCTTATGTGGAAAGAACGCATTTATATAGTTCAATAAAACGAAATAAAATGGACCTATTTTGTGGGATGAGTGTGGAAACACTATTTTCTATCTCTCTCTCTGTCTCCCAGTCTCTCTCTCTCTCTGTCTCCCAGTCTCTCTATCTCTTCCCCCAGTCTCTCTACTCTCTCTCTCCCCCCGTCTCTCTCTCTCTCCCCCAGTCTCTCCCCCCCAGTCTCTCTCTCTCTCCCCCCAGTCTCTCTCTCTCCCCCAGTCTCTCCCCCCAGTCTCTCTCTCTCTCCCCTCCAGTCTCTCTCTCCCCCAGTCTCTCTCTCCCCCCAGTCTCTCTCTCCCCCACTCTCTCCCTCTGCCCCCAAGTCTCGCTCTCTCTCTTCCCATTTCTCTCTCTCTCCCCAGTCTCTCTCTCCCTTCCCCGTCTCTCGCTCTTTCTCTCTCCCCCCCCGTCTCTCTCTCTCTCTCCCCCCGTCTCTCTCCCCCAGTCTCTCTCTCTCTCCACCAGTCTCTCAATTCAATTCAATTCAATTCAAATCGCTTTATTGGCATGACAAGTTACATCTTATGTTGCCAAAGCATCGGAAAACATTCATGTTTGTTCACAAAAATACAGATCTATTCATACAGTGTATAAACAGATATATCCCTGAGTGTATAAATATATACTTTCATATAATTTATATATACTCTTTTCTTATATTTGCTGATTGTCCCTCTGTTTATGGCAAGCTGTAACATAGTGTGCCGCTAGTGTTATGCAATTTCTCTCTTCCCCTAGTAGGTATGGGAGTTTTTGGTCGTCATTCAAATTTCTGAATTCAGGGCATATTTTTGTGAATTTTGGGTAGAAATTCTCCCTTATGCCCTGATATTTTCTACAAGCTGTGAGGAAGTGCATCTCTGTCTCCACCACTCCCTGACTGCAGTGAGAGCATATCCTGTCCTCTCTTGGTAGCTGGGTCTGTCTGTGTCTACCTTTTTCGATCGCCAGGTTATGTTCACTAAGTCTGTACATTGTCAAAGTTTTTCTCAGTTTGCTATCCTTTACCATGGTCAGGTAATCAGCCATGTTGTATTGTCTGTTTAGGGCCAAGTAGCAATTGAGTTTGCTTTGGGTTTTTGTTGTTTCTGCCCAATATGACAGATATTTTTCCTTTTGCTTAGTGACGATTCTCTCTATCTCTATCTCCCCATTCTCTCTCTCTCTCAATTCAATTCAATTCAATTCAAATCGCTTTATTGGCATGACAAGGTACATCTTATTTTGCCAAAGCATCGAAAAACATTCATGGTTGTACACAAAAATACAGATCTATCCATACAGTGTATAAACAGATATATCCCTGAGTGTATAAATATACATTCATATAATTTGTATATACTTTTTTCTTATATTTAGTGGTTGTCCCTCTGTTTATGGCAAGCTGTAACATAGTATGCCGCTAAGGTTACACAATTTCTCTCCTCCCCTAGTATTTCTCCTCTCTCTCCCCCCAGTCTCTCTACTCTCTCTCTCTCCCCGTCTCTCTCTCTCTCCCCCAGTCCAATTATTTTCCAATTAAAATGCTTTATTGGCATGAAAGTTTACAGAGAACCATATTGCCAAAGCTTACATAGCAAAAAGGTACAGTTTTCCAACATTCTGTAGGTGTCAATCGATTTGACATTTGTTGGGTACATACAATATTACTTTTAAACAATATTAATTTTAAACAGTCTTTGTACTTCATTTGGTACGTTCAATATTAATTTTAAACAGTCTTAATTTTAAACAGTCCTCAGGTTGTGACATGTTGTTACATATTTGGCCCCAAGGTATGGTCTGTCTCCTTCTCCTAGGACTAATCTCAATTTTGACAGATCATCCAATTCCTTGAAATCTGGGGTTGTTTGGCTTAGCTTGTTGAATAATATGTTTCTTGATGTGTTGAATTTTTCGCATTTTAGGAGGAAATGCATTTCTGTTTCAACCTCGCCAGCCAGACATTGATCGCATATTCTATTCTCTCTAGGCTGCCAGGATTTCTTGTATCTGCCTTTTTCAATTTCCAGTTGGTGGTCGCTTAGTCTGTACCTGGTGAGGGTCTGTCTCTGTTTTGTGTCTCTGATGGTCGTGAGGTAGTCTGCCAGTTTATATTCTCTTTTTAGGGCCCGGTAACATTCTAATCTGCTTTGGCTTTCGGTTATTTTGTTCCAATGTTCCAGGTAGGTTTCTTTGCATTTTTTAATGATTTGGTTCACTCGGATTGGTGTTTGGGCGGCTGTGTTGGTCTGGGGCTGGTCAGGGTCCGGCTGAGTACTTAGTTTCCATAGCAGCTGACTCAGGGGACTCTTTTCTGGGTTTAGCTCTTGGGTCTGAAAGGCTTTGAAATGAAGGGTGTCTGGGGAGCTAGATTTGAGGTGATTTAGGAAGTTTAGTGCTCGTTTTTGGATGTTTATTATCAGTGGGTATCTGCCTAGTTCGGCTCTGCATGCATTTGTTGGCGTTTTCCTTTGGGTGCGAAGGATGCTTCGGCAGAATTCTGCATGTAGGGCTTCTATTGTATGTTTTTCCCATTTAGTGTAGCTTTGGTGATTTAGCGGGCCCCATACTTCACTACCGTACAGTGCAATGGGCAGGATTATGCTGTCAAATATTTTGAGCCAGATTTTGATTGGGATTTGGATGTTGTAGAATTTTCTTTTTATTGCATATAGGGCTCTTCGGGCTTTTTCTTTTAGTGCATTCACTGCTATGCTGAAGCTCCCTGATGCTGTAATAGTTAGACCAAGGTAGGTGTAGCTCATAGTGTGTCCTATAGTGATATCACTGAGGGTAAACTGGTATTTGTTTTCCTGACATCTGGGCCTTTTTTGAAAAATCATGATGTTGGTTTTCTTTAGATTTACTGTTAGAGCCCAATTTTGGCAGTATTTGTCGAGTAGGTCTAGTTGTTGCTGTAATCCCTGTTCTGTGGGAGACAGCAGAACCAGGTCGTCCGCATAGAACAGGGATTTCACTTCTCCATCTAGGAGACGGAGACCTGGTGACTCGCTTTGCTCCAGCATGTCTGCTAATTCATTTATGTATATGTTGAACAGGGTCGGGCTCAAATTGCAGCCCTGCCGGACGCCTCTTCTCTGGGTGAAGAACTCGGTGCGTTTGTCTCCAATATTGACCCCGCATTTGTTTTTCAGATACATTGATTTAATAAGGTCATAGACATTGCCCCCTATTCCACATTGAAGAAGTTTATAATAGAGCCCTTCGTGCCATATAGAGTCAAAGGCTTTCTTGAAGTCGATGAAACAGGCGAATATTTTCCCATTTTTTGTTTGGTGTATATGTTTTTCAATGAGGGTGTGAAGGGTATAGATATGGTCGGCGGTGCGGTGTTTTGGAAGAAAGCCTATTTGGTTTTTTCTGAGGATATTATGTTTGTTAAGAAAATCAAGTAATCTACTATTTAGAATACTGCAGAATAACTTCCCTAGACAACTGTTGACACAGATGCCGCGGTAGTTATTTGGGTCTGATTTGTTTCCGCTTTTATATATGGGGGAGATTAGTCCTTGGCACCAGATATCGGGAAAACAGCCTGAACGTAATATGATGTTGAATAATTTGAGTACCGCACCCTGCATCTCCATATTGCTGAACTTGAGCATTTCATTTTTGATGTTGTCTGGGCCACAGGCTTTCTTTAGGTGGAGAGATTTTGTTTTTGTGGCCATTTCTTTCCATGTGATTGGGGAGTCTAGAGGGTTTTGGTTGTCTTTGATTGTTGCTTCTAATGTGTGGAGTTTTTCTGTGACCTGATGTTGACTTGGGTTTGTTTCGTTTATTGGGATGTCTTTGTAGAGGTTTTCAAAATGTGTTCTCCAGATGTCGCCATCTTGGATTGGTAATGCTTGCAATTGTGTTGTACTCAGGTTATTCCACATTTCCCAGAATTGTTTTGGGTTGGTGGAGTTTTCAATTTCTTCTAGTATTTTGTGGGTATAGTTTTGTGTTTTGTTCCTAATGGTGTGTTTATATCTTTTGAGGGTTTCATTGTATCTAGTACGTAGGTCCGGATTGTTTGGTTGGCGATGCTTTTGGTTTGATATTTTTCTCAGGTCTTTTCTGGCATTTTTGCATTCGTGGTCAAACCATTTCTTATTTTTATTTTGTCTTTTGTGACTCTTCCTCTTCTGTTTCACGAGGTCGGCTTTTACAGCTGCCTCATGAAAGATCATATTTATATCCTCTATGGCCATGTTTACCCCATCTCTGGTGATCTCATATAGATTTTCTTTAAATTTTGAAATTTTACTTGTGAGATCAGGTGAATTTAGTGCTGTGATGAATTTATCTCCACTGTCTGGGGCCCATCTGTATGTCTGGTTTATTTTATGTAGCTTACTGGGTTCCTTTTTTGTGTCTGTAGTTTGGGCAGAAAGTTTAAGGTACACATTTATTTGGTTATGGTCTGAGAGGGGGGATTGCTGCCTGACAGTGAATGCGTTGATATCGCAGGGGTCCAGGTCAGTGATTGTATAATCCACCACACTAGACCCAAGAGTTGAGGAATATGTGAGTCTCCCTAAGGAGTCCCCTCTGAACCTACCGTTAACTATGTACAGGCCTAAGGCTCGGCAGAGTTGCACTACCTCCCTACCGCTTTTATTTATTTCACAATCGAGGTTGTTTCGGTTTGCGATGGCTGGTGTGACATATAGAGGGGTCTGGCCAAACACATGGTTGTTGCCCTGTGGGTCTATGAAGTCAGGTTCACATCCTGTCCTTGCATTTAGGTCCCCACATAGTAGCACCTTTCCTTGGGCCTGGAAATGGCTGATTTCCATGTGGAGAGTGTCAAATATCTCCTCTTCAAAATATGGCGATTCTATTGGAGGTATGTAGATCGCACATAAGTAAACATCGTTTTTTGCTATTCCTATATTTTTATCTAATTTTAGCCATACGTGTGATTTTCCCTGTTTTATCGGTGAGATGTGTTTGTTCAGTTCTCCTTTATACCACACCAGGATTCCCCCGGAGGTTCTGCCCTTGCGTGTCTTAATGTTCTTTACTGAAGGCACAATAATTTCATGGTACATTGGGGGACAGTGGGTCGGCATGTCCTTTTGGCACCATGTTTCTGTTAACACAATTATATCAATGTCTTTTATAGCTTTTAGGAATTCTCTCTCTCTCTTCCCCTCAGTCACTCTCTCTCTCCCCCCTCAGTCTCTCTCTCTATCTCCCCAGTCTCTCTCTCTCTCTCCTCCAGTCTCTCCCTCTCTCTCTCTCCCCGTCTCTCTCTCTCTCTCCCTCCTCAGTCGCTCTCTCTCTTCCCCCAGTCTCTCTCTCTCTCTCTCCCCCAGTCTCTCTCTCCCCAGTCTCTCTCCTCTCTCTCCCCCCAGTCTCTCTACTCTCTCTCTCCCGTCTCTCTCTCTCTACCCCATTCTCTCTCTCTCCCCCTCAGTCGCTCTCTCTCTCCCCCCTCAGTCTCTCTCTCTATCTCCCCAGTCTCTCTCTCTCTGTCTCTATCTCACCGTCTCTCTCTCTCTCCCTCTCTCCCCACAGTCTCTACTCTTTCTCTCTCCCCGTCTCTCTCTCTCCTTCCCTCTCTGTCTCTGTCTGTCTGTCTCTCCTTCCCTCTCTCTCTCTCTCCTTCCCTCTCTCTCTGTCTCTCTCTCCTTCCCCCCCTCTCTCTCTCTCCTTCCCTCTCTCTCTCTCTCTCCTTCCCTCTCTCTCCTTCCCTCTCTCTCTCTCTCTCTTCTCCCCGCAGTCTCTCTCTCTCTCTTCCATCACGGGGGGTGTTTCATTCCATGTGTGGGCGGGCCTAATCCTGCAGCCTCCCGAAATGTCGCCACCATTTTTTAAATACCGACAGCGACAGCACCAGCACAACAAACCCCCACAGTGCGACTCCGGCACAGTATCCCGCTCCCAGCCCGCTGGAGCGGGAAGTGAGTTGGGGGTCACTCGGGCCGGGCCTCACAACCGCTCAGCCCGAGACACAGAGCGGGGGAGTGGCAGCGGCCGGCCGTAAACCGCGCAGCCCTGTAAACTGCTGTTTTACAAAAAAGCCTTGGTAACGCCGGGCCCCCCAAGCTAGTCTATATATAAAAGCGGTCGATCTGTCTGTCTGTCTGACTGTCCGGCTATACACTCTAAAGTTATAGAGCGTACCTACACGTGCGCTACATCAAAAGAAAGCTTACAATTCCAGAACGGTCATAAGCATATTTACGTTTCGGTGAGACAAAAATTGCGCCCACGGTATCCAAAAAATGTTCAAAATTCCGCTCATTATCCGCTCATTATCATCGAGTGACGTCGAGGTCGACCAATCGTACAGTTGAGCGACCCGACGGTCGACCAATCGCTGTGTCGTGGGGGTGGGTTTATCGCGCGTGCAGGCCCTCCTACAGTCGAGTGACAGGACGATTGACCAATCCTACGCTTCGGTGACATGACGGTTGACCAATCGGGGCGTGTGTGGGTGGGCCTTATCATTCTGAAATGAAGTGAGTGGCCGCCATCTTGATTCCAAGCTCTTCATTTCTTTTTCCCGCTTTCTGCGTGTTTCTTTTCAAATATACATTTCCAGCAAAAAAAAAGTTGCTTTTAAAACACAAATTGTTTTTTAAAAAAGTTAATTAATTTGTACATCTTTTCTCTAACCTCTATAATTTTCCTACCTTTCACCGTTTTTGTAGGCCTCAAAGCCTGGGCCTCTCCTCCGCACCCACGCCCGAGCTAGGCACCTCCCGTCCCGGTCAACAAGCGGCCCGCGATCGCCGCCATCTTTGTGAAGGCTGGAGGGGTGGGCCTGAGCTGAGCGTCGCTACCGCTGCCATCTTAGTAAAGGCTGGTGCGGCGGTGGCAGCACGGAGCTCCGCGGAGCAGGTGCGCGGCGGCGTCTCACTCTCCCCCCCAGTCTCTCTCTCTCTCTCTCTTCCCCGCGTGGCCTGAATGCACGGGGGAAGAGGCCCGGGGCACCGTGGCCGCTTTCGGATACTTCAACTCCGTGACAGGTGAGGAGGGTGTTTGTTGTTCACGTTGGGCGGCGGGCGGGTTTCCTGGGTGCTGATCCCTGGCGGTGTGGGTGTGGGGCTGGAGCCCGGCTCTTACCTTGGCCCGGAGAGCGGGCGGATGGCGGGGCCTGGAGTAGCAAATCGGGCACCGGCGCCAAGATGATTTCGATACAGAGCCTGAGCGGCCGGCGAGCTCGGAGACAACAAATGGCAGAAAAACTGAGAGCGGCAGAGGGGAACAGTCAACAGACAGACGTCAGAGAGAGAGGGAAAGAGGGAGAGGAGAGGGGGAGGGAGAGGGAGAGTGAGGAGAGGGGCAGGGAGGGAGAGAGGAGAGGGGCAAGGAGGGAGAGGGGAGAGAGAGAGGGTGAGGGAGGGGGGATGTGATGAAATATTCCATTCATCACTGCCTGTGACTGTGGTCGGTTTCAGTGTCATTTCCCTTCCCCCAGTCCTCATTGTATTGTTTATTGGAATGTGCTGGAATGTGCTGTGTGTGTAGGGCTCCGCCCATACCTGGCCCCTTTTGTAAGCTAGCTCAGTCTGGCCTCAGTCTCCAGAAGGAAGATACCTCTCTCTCTTACGTGTTACTTTCTAAGTTAATAAAAGCCTTGTTTTGTTTCGCTAACATCGAGTCTCGGAATTATTGAGGCACATCAATTTTATTAACTTATTTTTCAACACTATGGACCAACTCCTGAAACCCGAACGTTTGGATTTGGATCAACATGCTCCGGACGCATCAGCACGCTTTGGACACTGGTTTGAGTGTATGGAATTCTTCCTGGACAATTCCGCAGCCGTCAAAGATGCTACGGACGCTGCGAGGATGAGACTCGGAATTCTGCGGAATTGGGTAAGCCACCGGGTTTACCCCCTCATCCAAGACGCCGATACGTACCTGGCCGCCTGCGACATCTTAAAGGCGCATTACCAGCAGCCTACGAATGAGGTGTATGCTAGGCATCTGCTCGCTACTCGCGCACAGCGACCTGGGGAATCGGTGGAGGAGTTCCTAAGCACCCTGAAAATGCTTGGCAAAGACTGCAAGTGCCGAGATGTAAAAGCCGCAGTGTACACTGACGAGCTTGTTCGCGATGCCTTTATCACAGGCCTCAGCTCCACTTACATCCGGCAAAGACTGCTGGAAAAAACGGGGTTGGACCTGAAACAGGCTGCGGACACCGCGCGATCCCTGGATGTGGCCCAGAGAAACTCGGACACCTACTCTTCAGCCCGCGCCATCCACGCCGCCACGTGTGCACCGAGGGCGCCGCCATCTTGGAAGGCATCTTCCTCGCCCGGCAGCCCGACACCGGCGGGGCCCCGCTCTCCCCCCAGAAGCCCTACGACAGCCGCGACGCGTCAGGGACCCAACTGCCACTTCTGCGGGCAGCCAAAACACACCAGAAACCTGTGCCCGGCGAAAGGCACCACCTGCTTTAAGTGCAGTAAGAAGGGGCACTTCGGGAAGGTGTGCAGAGGGAACCCCGCCGGAAAACCAACCGCCGGAAAACCCGCCACCGCCGCGTGTGCACCGTGGGAGCGGCCATCTTGGACGCCATCTTGCCCGACCTCGTGGGGTCCGCCATCTTATGAGCAGACAGCGTGGACGCCATCTTGTATCGATCAGGGCCCTACAGTGGCATCGGTCACAGTGGACCAGACCAGGCCGCACCCGCTATCCAAATCAATGGTGGACATCGAGGTAAACGGGTGCCGGGTTAAATGTTTAATTGACAGTGGAAGCACGGAGAGTTTTATCCACCCTGAACTGGCACAGCAACTCTCCCTAAAGGTGGTCCCTGCTCAGGGTACCATCTCTATGGCTGATAAAACCCAGACATCGACCATTCTGGGTTACTGCACGGTACAATTGGGCGTTAACGGAACTGTATACGATAATTTTTAAGTATTAATCATGAAGAACCTATGTGCGAGCGTGATCTTGGGCCTGGATTTCCAGTGCAACCACCAAAGCATCACGCTCAAGTATGGTGGGTCCCAGCCGCCCCTCACAGTGTGCGGTCTGGCTACCCTGAAGGTAAAGCCGCCTTCGCTATTCGCGAACCTTACCCCTAACTGCCGGCCAATAGCGACCAAAAGCAGGAGGTACAGCTGGGAGGACAGGCGGTTTATCGCGACCGAGGTAGACGGGCTCCTGAAAGAGCGAATTATTGAACGCAGCAACAGCCCGTGGCGCGCCCAAGTGGTAGTGGTAAGGGGTAGCGAGAAGAAACGGATGGTGATCGACTATAGTCAAACGATCAACAGGTACACCCAACTAGACGCCTACCCGCTACCCCGCATATCAGAAATGGTGAACCAAATCGCCCAATACCGGGTGTTCTCCACCATCGACCTCAAGTCAGCGTACCACCAGCTCCCTATCAGACCAGAGGACCGCCCGTACACCGCCTTCGAGGCGAACGGACGCCTCTACCAATTCCTCAGAGTCCCCTTTGGAGTGACGAATGGGGTCTCGGTTTTTCAGAGGGAGATGGACCGCATGGTCGATGACCACCACTTGCAGGCAACCTTCCCCTACCTCGACAACGTCACCATCTGCGGCCACAATCAGCAGGATCACGACTCGAACCTCGAGAGGTTCCTGGAAACCGCACAAAAACTCAACCTCACCTACAACGAGGACAAGTGCGTTTTCAACACCACGCGCCTCTGCATACTAGGCAGCGTGGTGGAGAATGGGGAAATCGGACCAGACCCCGACCGATTGCGCCCCCTACGGGAGCTGCCCCTGCCCAACACTCCCAAAGCCCTGAAAAGGTGCCTGGGGTTATTTTCTTATTATTCCCAATGGGTCCCCAACTACTCCGACAAAGCCCGCCCCCTCTTGAAAGCATCCTCTTTCCCGCTCTCTGCTGAGGCCCACGCCGCCTTCAAAAGCATTAAGCAGGATATTGAGCGGGCCACGCTACAGGCAGTGGACGAGAACACTCCATTTCAAGTGGAAAGTGATGTGTCTGACTTCGCCTTGGCGGCCACCCTCAACCAGGCGGGGCGGCCCGTAGCTTTCTTCTCGAGGACCCTCCAAGGGCCCGAGATCAGACACTCCTCCGTGGAAAAGGAGGCCCAAGCCATCGTGGAGGCAGTGCGCCACTGGCGCCACTACCTAGCCGGCAAACGCTTCACCCTACTTACCGACCAGCGGTCGGTAGCGTTTATGTTCAATAATAAACAGAGGGGGAAGATTAAAAATGATAAGATTCTTAGGTGGCGGATCGAGCTCTCCACCTTCGAGTACGACATCATTTACCGGCCAGGGGCCCTTAACGAATCCCCTGACACCCTCTCACGAGGGATGTGTGCCAGCGCCACCGGGGATCGGCTACAGACCCTCCACAACGACCTCTGCCACCCAGGGGTCACGCGGCTGTTCCACTTCATAAAGTCCCGTAACTTACCCTACTCGATTGAGGAAGTTCGGTCTCTGACCAGGAACTGCCGCACTTGCGCTGAGTGCAAGCCTCGGTTCTACCGCCCAGATAGAGCCCACTTAATCAAAGCTACACGGCCCTTTGAGCGGCTCAGCTTAGATTTCAAGGGTCCCCTCCCGTCCGCCGACCGCAATGTTTACTTCCTGAACATTGTGGACGAATACTCCCGGTTCCCATTCGCCTTCCCCTGCCCAGACATGACCAGCGCCACGGTCATTAAATGCCTCAACAGCCTGTTCTGCCTGTTCGGTATGCCGAGCTACATCCATACGGATAGGGGGGCGTCCTTCATGAGTGAAGAGCTACGCCAGTACATGCTGTCCAAGGGGATCGCCACGAGCCGTACCACCAGCTACAACCCCCGGGGTAACGGCCAAGTGGAGCGAGAGAACGGGACAGTATGGAAAGCAGTCACTCTAGCTCTAAGGACCAAGGGCCTCCCTATCTCCCGCTGGCAGGAAGTCCTCTCGGATGTGCTCCATTCGATACGGTCGCTATTGTGTACGGCCACTAATGCCACGCCTCATGAACGAATGTTTGTCTTTCCCCGGAAATCCACCTCAGGCGTATCCATGCCGTCATGGCTCTCCACCCCAGGTCCGGTACTCGTGTGAAGGCATGTGAGGGGCCACAAGACGGACCCTCTCGTGGAGCCAGTACACCTACTCCATGCCAACCCCCAATACGCATATGTCCGGCACGCCGACGGAAGGGAGGACACCGTGTCCATAAAAGACGTCGCCCCAGCCGGCATCGACAACAACCACGGCAATAGCAGCAACAACGATCACAGCAACTCTTACCCACCCACTACTCTTTCATCACCCCCGGAAGAACATCGACCAACGGCACCCCCACCAACTACCCCTTCAACAACCCTGGCGGCACCCCCGGCAGAGACCCAGGAGACTACCGGGGACACCCAGCCGACACCCGCGGCACCACAACAGCCACGTCGGTCGCAGAGGGCTATCAAACCCCCGAACAGACTAAATCTATAGAAGGGGTGAATGTGATGAAATATTCCATTCATCACTGCCTGTGACTGTGGTCGGTTTCAGTGTCATTTCCCTTCCCCCAGTCCTCATTGTATTGTTTATTGGAATGTGCTGGAATGTGCTGTGTGTGTAGGGCTCCGCCCATACCTGGCCCCTTTTGTAAGCTAGCTCAGTCTGGCCTCAGTCTCCAGAAGGAAGATACCTCTCTCTCTTACGTGTTACTTTCTAAGTTAATAAAAGCCTTGTTTTGTTTCGCTAACATCGAGTCTCGGAATTATTGAGGCACATCAGGGGAGAGGGTGAGGAGAGGGGGAGGGAGGGAGAGGACAGGGGGGAGGGAGGGAGGGAGAGAGAGTAAAGCAGGGAGAGACGGGGGAGGGAGAGAGAGGGTGAGGGAGGGTAAGAGTGAAGGGGTGGGACAGGGAGGGAGAGCTTACCTTCTTCCTTCCTTCGCAGGGGTCCATCGGGCCACCTTCCCCCCCGTCTCTCTCTTCCACCCCGTCTCTCTCTCTCTTCCCCCCCAGTCGCTCTCTCTCTTCCCCCCAGTCGCTCTCTCTCTTCCCCCCCAGTCGCTCTCTCTCTTCCCCCCCAGTCGCTCTCTCTCTTCCCCCGTCGCTCTCTCTCTTCCCCCCCAGTCGCTCTCTCTCTTCCCCCCAGTCGCTCTCTCTCTTCCCCCCGTCGCTCTCTCTCTTCCCCCCCAGTCGCTCTCTCTCTTCCCCCCCAGTCGCTCTCTCTCTTCCCCCGTCGCTCTCTCTCTTCCCCCCAGTTGCTCTCTCTCTTCCCCCTCAGTCGCTCTCTCTTCCCCCCAGTCGCTCTCTCTCTTCCCCCCAGTCGCTCTCTCTCTTTCCCCCAGTCGCTCTCTCTCTTCCCCCCAGTCGCTCTCTCTCTTCCCCCCCAGTCGTTCTCGCTCTTCCCCCCAGTCGCTCTCTCTCTTCCCCCCAGTCGCTCTCTCTCTTCCCCCCAGTCGCTCTCTCTCTTCCCCCCAGTCGCTCTCTCTCTTCCTCCCAGTCGCTCTGTCTCTCTCTTCCAACAACAACATGCCCTCAAAAAAGCCTCGGCACCGCCAGGCACTCCAGCTAGTAACAATTAAAAGTGTACGCAGGAGACAGAATTCAGTTAACAGCCATCTTTACTTCCAGAAGAATCTCTCGCTTAATGCACTCTATTTCCCATAGTGCATTGCACATCACAACTACGGTAAGCTATGTGGGACAATTCAAATACAACATTCAAAATACACAACAACATGGGCCATGGAGAGCCAATCGGAGCAGGGAATGCTTCATTCATAAGTTTGACAGAAAGGACTGTCAAAACTTATAAATACTACGGGCCCCAAAACATCACTAAATCTTCAAATAAATTTTTAAAAAACGTCACATTTTTTAAATAAACTATAAATTACATGAAATAACTAT
The DNA here is from genome assembly GCF_052327205.1 of Somniosus microcephalus. NCBI lineage: Eukaryota > Metazoa > Chordata > Chondrichthyes > Squaliformes > Somniosidae > Somniosus > Somniosus microcephalus. The sequence goes on from NC_141000.1 coordinate 53,772,046, forward strand.
TTTAAACAATAATTTAAATTTTTGAAAAAAATAATTTTATTTTCTAACGGGGCTAAAAATAAACTTACCTTGCTTTAAAGTATTTAAAAATAATAAACCCGTGGAAAAAAAGTTTTAATTTTAATTAATTCACCACTTACCTTGTAAAAAGCAGGCCTTGCGACTGCTTTTTACATGTCTAACTTCTGGAGACTTATCTTCCCGGGAAAACCTGCAAAAAAACCGTAAGTTCGATGTGCACGCGCTGCCTCTCCTGCGCACACATTTGAACTCTGAACCCCTTCTTTCAGGGGAACGGAAGTGCCAATTTCCCGCGCATGCGCAGTGCATGCAGGAAACCGGCACTTCCATTCGGCTTATGGGTGAGTACCCCATGCGTACTCACCCGTGGAGACCCGAAGTTCTGGGCATATATAGCAAAATACTGCAGATGCTGGAAATCTGAAACAACAACAGAAAAAACTGGAAAAACTCAGCAGGCCAGGCAGCATCAGTGGAGAGAGAAACAGTGTTAATGTTTCAGGTCTCGGACCCTTCATCAGAACTGGAAAAAGCTGGATATGTAACAGATATTAAGCAGGTGCAAATACAGGAGGGGAGAAAGGAATTGAAGGAACATGTTATAATGTCCTCACCTTTCACCCCACCAGCCTCCACATTCAACGGATCATCCTCCGCCATTTCCGCCACCTCCAACGTGATCCCACCACCGGACGCATCTTCCCCTCACCTCCCCTTTCAGCATTCCGAAGGGACCGCTCCCTCCGCGACACCCTGGTCCACTCCTCAATCACCCCTAACAGCCCTTCCCCTTCACCTGGCACCTTCCCATGCAAGCGCAGGAGATGCAACACCTGCCCTTTTACCTCCTCCCTTCCCGCTGTCCAGGGCCCCAAACACCCCTTCCAGGTGAAACAGCGATTTACTTGTACTTCTTGCAATTTAATATACTGTATTCGCTGCTCACGATGCGGTCTCCTCTACATTGGGGAGACCACACGCAGATTGGGCGACCGCTTTGCGGAACACCTCCATTCAGTCCGTAAGGGTGACCCCGAGCTTCTGGTCGCCTGTCATTTTAATTCACTGCCCCATTCCCACTCAGACCTCACTGTACTCGGGCTCTTGCATTGTTCCACGGAAGCTCAACGTAAGCTCGAGGAACAGCACCTCATCTTCCGATTAGGCACTTTACAGCCTTCCAGACTCAATATCGAGTTCAACAATTTCAGATCATAACCTCTGCCCCCATTACATTTTTACTTATTTTTTACCCACACCTTTCCCTTTCCCACCCCCCCTTTTTTTCTCTCCCACATGGCAGCTGTCTCCCATTCTGCCAGCGCATTTCACACCTAATCTAGAGCCGTCTTTTGTCTCCACTAGTCCTATCACCATCTCGTCTGGATTTGAATACCTCTTAATGTCTCTTCACCTCTCTTTTGTTCTCTCCCAGCCTGGCCTTTTAATCTATTTCATTTCCTGTGCTTTTTCAGTCTTGACAAAGTGTTTGACCCGAAACGTTGACTCTATTTTCTCTCCACGGATGTTGCCTGGCCTGCTGAGTTTTTCCAGCATTTTCTGTTGTTATTTCTGATCTCTCTGTCCTCAGCCTATTACATTGTTCCAATGTAGCTCAACGTAAGCTCGAGGAACAGCACCTCATCTTTCGATTAGGCACTTTAAAGCCTTCTGGCCTCAACATTGAGTAAAACAATTTCAAACTATAACCCCAGCCCCCATTTTTCATGCTGTATGATTTTGCCATTCCCATTTGCAACATTTTATCTTTCCTGCCTCTTACAAAAGCACAGTATATTCCTTCAATTCCTTCCTCCCCTCCTGTCTCTGCACCTGCTTAATACCTGTTACATATCCAGCTTTTCCAGTTCTGATGAAGGGTCCCAGACCGGAAACGTTGGCCCAGAAATTCGGGTCCCCACGGGTGAGTACGTGCTGGGTACTCACGCGTAGGCCCAACGAAAGTGCCGGTTTCATGCATGCGCTGCGCATGCGCGGGAAACCAGAACTTCCGTTCCCTTAAAGGAAGGGGTTCACAGGTCGAACGCATGCGCCGGAGAGGCAGCGCGTGCGCCTGGAACTTACGTTTTTTTTGCAGCTTTCTTCAGGAGGGTAAGTCCCCAGGAGTTACACTTTTAAAAAGCAGTCGCAAGGCCTGCTTTTAACAAGGTAAGTGGTGAATTAAGTAAAATTAAAACATTTTTTCCACAGGTTTATTATTTTTAAATACTTTAAAGAAAGGTAAGTTTATTTTTAGCCCTGTTAGAAACTGTAATTAATTTTTCAAAAATTTAAATTATTGTTTAAAATAGTTATTTTATGTAATTTATAGTTATTTTAAAAATGTGATTTTTTAAAATTTATTTGAAGTTTTAGTTATGTTTTGGGGCTGATTTGTATTTATAGTTTTGACAGCTCTTCCTGTCAAATTTATGAATGGGCATTCCCTGCTACCATTGGCTCTCCATGGCCCACATGATCCCAGGGGATGCTTCGAACTAACTGCGCCCCTCAGATACACAAGCACTGCGCGCCGGCAGTTGGAGGAGGCCCAGGATCGGAATCCCACATGGGCCCACAACACAACGGCTGGCACGCTAGGTAAGTGCAGGTCGGAGGCTTGCACCCACGGGAAGCCTCCGACCTGAATTTCTGGGCCTTTAACTTTGTTTCTCTCTCCACGGATGCTGCCTGGCCTGCTGAGTTTTTCCAGTTGTTTCTGTTGTTGTTACCAACACAGACTAGTTGGGGCGACTGGCCTGTTTCTGTGTTTTAATTTCTATGTATGTTCTGAGGTAGAATTCTGTTTTTTCTGTACTTTTGCAATACGTTGCACCAGTCCCCTAAATCATTTTATTCTGCAATGGAAAGTGTATAGGAACATAGGAACAGGGCCATTCAGCCTTCGAACCTGTTCCACCATTCAATGAGATCATGGCTAATCTGTATCCTAATTCCATCCACCTGTCTTGGCTCAATATCCCTCAATACCCTTGGCTAGCAAAAATCTATCGATCTAAGATTAAAAATTATTAATAGAGCTAGCATCTACTGCCTTTTGTGCGAAAGAGTTCCCTAACTTCCCTAATTTCTTCCTAACATCTCTCCTGAATGACATAGATCTGATTTTGAGGTTATGTCCCCTTGCCCTTGACTCCCCCATCAGCAGAAAACATGCCTCTCTATCTAAACTATCAATTCCTTTCAAAATCCTAAAACCCTCAATCAAATTACCCCTTAATCCTCTATATTCCAGGCAATACCAGCTTAGTTTATGTAATCTCTCCTCATAATCTAACCCTTGGAGCCTTGGAAACATTCTGATGAATCTGTGCTGCACTCCTTCCAAGGCTAATATTTCCTTTCTACAGTGCAGTGCCTAGAACTATACACAGTACTCCAGATGTGATATACCCAGGGCTTGGTATAGCTGTAGCAAACCATACTCTACTCATTGGAGTTCAGAAGAATGAGAGGCGCTCTTATTGAAACATATAAGATTGTGAAGGGGCTTGATCGGGTGGATGCGGTGAGGATGTTCCCAATGATGGGTGAAACTAGAACTAGGGGGCATAATCTTAGAATAAGGGGCTGCTCTTTCAAAACTGAGATGAGGAGAAACTTCTTCACTCAGAGGGTGGTAGGTTTGTGGAATTTGCTGCCCCAGAAAGCTGTGGAAGCTACATCATTAAATAAATTTAAAACAGAAATAGATAGTTTCCTAGAAGTAAAGGGAATTAAGGGTTACGGGGAGTGGGCAGGAAATTGGACGTGAGTCTAGGTTCGGAATGGTCATGGCCCTGTGGGTAGTGGAGTGGGCCCAGGGGCCGTGTAGCCTGGTTCTGCTCCTACTGTGTTCTAATTCTGTGTTAGATTTCAGGAGATGGTTTTATTCCTGTTCCTGGCTGGGGTGGAGATCGCCTTTACAGAAGGTAAGTATTGTAGAAAATATAGGGACAGAGTGATCTCCTGGAAGAATTTCGATCGCCTAGATGGGTCGGAGAGGAATTTCCTAGATTTTTTTCTCCCAAATTGGCCATTGGGTCTTTTATCTGGTTTTTCGCCTCTCCCGGGAGATCACATGGGTTCGGGTGGATGGAGAGTGATAGAAGATTTGAGGTTAGGATCAGATCAGCCATGATCTTATTGAATGGTGGAGCATGCTCGAGGGGCCGATTGGCCTACTCCTGCTCCTATTTCTTATGTTCTTATGTTCTTATGTACTCTCATTTATATTCGAGCCCTCTAGTTATAAAGGCTAACATTCCATTAGCCTTTTTGATTTTTTTTGGCCAGTGTACATGCATCTCTAAATCTCTTTTGATCACCACTGTTCCTAGCTTTTCACCATTTGAATAATACTTGAATCGCCTGTATCACCGTTCCTTCACTTTCGCTGGGCCAAAATCCTGGAACTCCCTTCCTAACAGCATTGTGGGTGTGCCTACACCATATGGACTGCAGCGGTTCAAGAAGGCGGCTCACCACCATCTTCTCAAGGGCAATTAGGGATGGGCACAAAATGCAGGCCTAGCCAGTGACGCCCACATCCCATCAATGAATAAAAAAACATTTTTTTTTTAAATCTCTCCTTTTTTTGGTCCAAAGTGGATGAACTCACATTTACCTGCATTGAAATCCATCTGCCACAGTTTTTCCTACTCACTTAATCTATCAATGTCTCTTTGTAATGTTATGCTCCCGTCTACACTACTTACTATGTCACCAATACAGCAAACTTGGATATATGGCTCTCTATTAGATTACTTAAGTCATTAATAATAAATATAGTGGGGTAGAGTTTCTGCTCAGTTGCGCTATTTTTTTTCGGAGCAATTCATCCAAAATCGACGTAACCCGCACAGAAGATCGATGAATTTTAAACGCAAATTATGTTCAGCGCAAATCAAGTTTCCGCAATCTTTTGCGGTATTTTAAATAACATTGTGCTAGAACCCAGCCCCACCCACAGAACTGGCCATGCCCTCAAGATGAATTAATCACCACTGGGAGGTTGCGCTAATTGCGCTTGTTTGCAGGGTTTTGAGAAGGCTCTAAAAATTAAGCTGGTTCTTTTGGGTGCAGGGACGCTAATAGGCACGTTTTAATTTTTTTTTAATTTACTAAGAAACTGACTACTGCACTCCAATATGCTGTAACCAGCAAATGGTTCTGTATATTTTTTTTAAAGTCATCTTCAGTAATTTAAAATCAGGTTGCTCTCAGGTGGTGATTAAAAATGCTTTTATTTTGTGATAAATCCTTTTTCAGCTGTATTAATCAAACTACACCAAGTTACCACTCTTAAATATATCAAGGAATAATTTTTTAAGCAAACTTTTTTTTTTAAAGTTACATTTTAAATGCTGCCCAAATGCACTGATTCATGGCAGATTTTGCAGTCAGCGATATGCAAATGAATTTTAGCAGAAACTCAAGAGAATAAAACACTTCTCAAAATGGTGCAATTTTGGGCGCAAGTCGATTGCACCAAAAGTGGCAACACTTTGCTGTGAATAGTTGAGGCTCCAATTCAAGGGCATACCAATTATCCCTACTCTCTATCTTCTACCGCCTAACTGGTCTCCTGACCAGGTCAATAATTTGCCTTCAATTCCATGAGCTTTCATTTTAACTAAGAGTCTCTTATGTGGAACCTTATTGAATATGCCTGGAAGTCCGTATAAACTACATCCATAGACATTTCCCTGACTACTACTTTAGTTACTTCTTCAAAAAATTCAATTAGGTTCATTAGACATGACCTGCCCTTTACAAATCCATGTTGACTCTCTCTAATAGCTCAAATGTTTCTAAGTGCTCAGTCACTGTGTCCTTAATTATAGACACCAATAACTTCACCACAACAGATGTTAGACTCACAGGTCTATGATTTCTTGGTTTCTCACTCTCTCACCTTCCTTAAATAATGGAGTTACATTTGCAATTTTCCAATCTAAAGGGCCAATTCCTAAATCGAGAGAACTTTGGAAGATTATGGCTAAAGCATCTGCAATTTCCTCACCTACTTCCTTTAAAACCCTGGGCTGGAAACCATTAGGTCCTGGAGATTTGTCAGTCTTTAGTACCATTATTTTTTCTATTACTGCTTTCTTGCTTTCAGTAACTTAAGTGAGGTCCAGTATATATGCACAGCCAACTTAATGTTTAGACCAGAATTTAATTATTCATCTGCATTTAAGTTTTCTGCTGCCACCACTGTCACCACTTTTACATATAACCTGTGTATAACCCTAGTGGGGTACCGCAGGGATCGGTGCTTGGACCCCAGCTATTCACAATATATATTAATGATCTAGACGAGGGAACTAGATGTAATATCTCCAAGTTTGCAGACGACACAAAGCTGGGTGGGCGTGTGTGCTGTGAGGAGGATGCAGAGAAACTCCAGTATGATTTGGCAGGTTGAGTGATTGGGCAGATGCATGGCAGATGCAGTATAATGTGGATAAATATGAGGTTATCCACTTTGGTGGCAAAAACAGGAAGGCAGATTATTATCTGAACGGCAATAGATTGGGAAAAGACCGGGGTGTCCTTGTGCACCAGTCGCTGAAGGTAAGCATGCAGGTGCAGCAGGCGGTTAAGAAGGCAAATGGTATGTTGGCCTTCGTAGCGAGAGGATTCGAGTACAGGAACAAGGATGTCTTGCTGCAGTTGTACAGGGCCTTGGTGAGACCACACTTTGAGTATTGTGTGCAGTTTTGGTCGCCTTATCTGAGGAAGGGTGTTCTTGCCATGGAGGGAGTGCAGCGAAGATTCACCAGACTGATACCTGGGATGGCAGGAATGAAGTATGAAGAGAGATTGGGCCGATTAGACTTATATTTGCTAGAGTTTAGAAGAATGAGAGGGGATCTCATTGAAACTTATAAAATTCTAACAGGACTAAACAGACTAGATGCAGGAAGGATGTTCCCGATGGCGGGGGAGTCCAGAACCAGGGGTCACAGTCTAAAGATAAGGGGTAAGCCATTTAGGACTGAGATGAGGAGGAATTTTTTCACCCAGAGAGTGGTGAACCTGTGGAATTCTCTACCACAGAAGGCAGGTGAGGCCAACTTATTAAATATATTCAAGAAGGAGTTAGATATATTTCTTAAGGCTAAAGGGATCAAGGGATATGGGGTGAAAGCAGGGACAGAGCACTCAATTTGGATGATCAGCCATGATTTCATTAAATGGCGGAACAGGCTCGAGGGGCCGAATGGCCTACTCCTGCTCCTATCTTCTATGTTTCTATGTTTCTATGATATGGGTGTTTAGAATACTCATTCATTCAGTTAAAATAAATTCTACGTACTAAAGGAAGTGTTATAAAGATCATTTGCTGTAAGGTCAGAAACCTATTCTTCATTTTTTTATTTCTTTATTTTTTTTGTGACTTACAAATGTGAGCAGTGTTGTAGTACATTCATTGATCTACAAGATATGCTGAGCTAGCATGATGCTGTAATAAATAAATATGATGGGTGATGCTTGCTGCGGCCATGCTCAAGGGGATTTACTTATTCCTCTTTCTTCTATGGTAACATGGAAGTCCTGTGCTACAACCAATGGAGGAAATATTGTACCTTTTTAGCACGGTGATATATAATGCCAGCCTTCGACATTAAAGCACTAACATCATTTAGCAACACTGCACAGTGAGTACAGTTCTGCCCTATTACGAATCGTGAGGCATCATGTGTTTGATGTATTGCTTGTGTGTGAGAATTTGTGGCTTTGACACTGGAGTCATTACCCAGGGCTTCAGACTGTAACCTCTGTCACATGTGAGAAAAGGCACCATAAATACACAACATAATAGCAGGGAATACAGGCCTTAAAGAAAGGTATTACTCATCAAGTGGCCAATGATCGGATTAAGCTCTATTGTCCAAATGTTCTGCATACGGGTGACTGAGATTGTAGGAAAGATTTGTGAAAGAGGTTTGGAAATTGGCAGATATAATTACAGGGGATGTGGACCAAATTAACTGTGCAGAAAATTTAGCAGTCAACACATCAGCAATGCGATATCTTCAAATACAAGATGGATAGAGTAGAATCTTAGAATTATACAGCACAGAAAGAGGCCATTCAGCTCACCGTGCCTGCGCTGGCTCTCTGAAAGAGTTATTAAATTCATCCCAATACAAAGCAAAATACTGTGGATGCTGGAAATCTGAAATAAAAACAGAAAATGCTGGGAACGCTCAATAGGTCAAGCAGCATCTGTGGAGAGAAAAACAAGGTTAATTGTTCAGGTCGATGACCTTTTGTCATTAAATTAGTCTCACTCCCCTGCTCTTCCCATAGCCATGCAATTTTTTCCTTTTTAAGTAGAGATCCAATTCCCCTTTGAAAGTTACTATTGAATCTGCTTCCTCTACCCTTTCAGGCAGTGCATTCCAGATCATAATATGTACAAAATAAATATATTCCAATAATGAAAAAAGAGGGTGCTGCAAAGAATAGAGTTCAATAGATAAACAGAGAGATTAAAACTAAACTGAAACAGTAAGGGAGGCATATAATAACAATATTAAAGGAAATTATGGTGAATATAGAAAGTGGAGTGGGGAGATAAAAATGGAGATTGGAATAGTAAAGGGGGAATAAGTAAAATGGTAGCAGATTAAGTAAAAGGAAATAGTACGAGCTTTTAGAAATATGTTAAAAATAAAAGAATAAGTTAATAGGACTGCCGAGGTTAAGAGGGGAATCTAGTTATTATGGAAGATAAAGGTCATAGAGTCTTACAGCACAGAAAGAGGCCCTTCGGCCCATCGTGTCTGCGCCGTCCATCAAGCCCTGTCCAATCTAATCCCATTTTCCAGCATTTGGTCCATAGCTTTGTATGCAATGACATTTCAAGTGCTCATCCAAATGCTTCTTGAATGTTGTGAGGGTTCCTGCCTCTACCACCCTTTCAGGCAGTGAGTTCCAGACTCCAACCACCCTCTGGGTGAAAAAGTTCCTGCTCAAATCCCCTCTAAACCTCCTGCCCCGTACCTTGAATCTATGCCCCCTTGTTATTGACCCCCCTACTAAGGGGAAAAGTTCCTCTTTATCTACCCTATCCATGCCCCTCATCATTTTGTACACCTCAATCAGGTCCCCCCTCAGCCTTCTTTGCTCCAAGGAAAACAACCCCAGCCTGTTTAGTCTTTCTTCATAGCTGAGGCGCTCCATCCCAGGTAACATCCTGGTGAATCTTCTCTGCACCCTCTCCATAGCAATCACATCCTTCCTATAGTGAGGTGACCAGACTGCACACAGTACTCCAGCTGTGGCTTTACCAGCGCTTTGTACAGTTCCATCATAACCTCCCTGCTCTTATATTCTATGCCTCGGCTAATGAAGGCAAGTATCCCATATGCCTTTTTAACCACCTTATCTACCTGTTCCGCTGCCTTCAGAGATCTATGTACATGTACACCAAGGTCCCTCTGACCCTCTGTACTTCCTAGGGTCCTACCACTCATTGTGTATTCCCTTGCCTTATTTGTCCGTCCAAAATGCATCACCTCGCACTTTTCAGGGTTAAATGCCATTTGCCACTTTTCCGCCCATCTGACCAACCCGTTTATATCGTCCTGTAGCCTGAGGCTTTCCTCCTCGCAATTTACCACCCCACCAATTTTCGTCTCATCTGCGAACTTACTGATCATACCTTTTACATTCTCATCCAAATCATTTATGTAGATCACAAACAGCAAGGGACCCAGCACCGATCCCTGAGGTACCCCACTGGACACAGGCTTCCAGTCACAAAAGCAACCTTCGACCATCACCCTCTGCCTCCTGCCACTCAGCCAGTATAGGATCCAACGTGCCAAGGCACCCTGGATCCCATGGGCTCTTACCTTCTTGACCAGTCTCCTATGCGGAGCTTTGTCAAAAGCCTTACTGAAGTCCATGTATACCACATCCACCGCATTTCCCTCATCCACACACCTAGTCACCCCCTCGAAAAATTCAATCAGATTGGTCAGACATGATTTACCCTTGACAAAGCCATGCTGACTATCCCCGATTAATCCTTGCCTCTCCAAGTGGAGACTAATTTTGTCCCTCAGAATTTTTTCCAATAATTTCCCTACCACAGATGTTAGGCTCACTGGCCTGTAATTCCCTGGTTTATCCCTGCTACCCTTCTTGAATAATGGTACTACGTTAGCTGTTCTCCAGTCCTCTGGTACATCCCCTGTGGCCAGAGAGGTTCTGAAAATTTGTGTCAGAGCCCCTGCAATCTCCTCCTTTGCCTCACACAGCAGCCTGGGATACATCTCGTCCGGGCCTGGGGATTTATCCACTTTTTGGCCTGCTAAAACCTCGAGTACCTCCTCCCTCTCAATGCTAATATGTTCAAGTATATCACAGTCCCCTTGTCCGATTTCTATGTCTACATCGTCTTTCTCCATAGTGAACACAGATGCAAAAAATTCATTTAAAACCCCGCCTACATCATCTGGCTCTACACACAGATTGCCACTTTGGTCCCTAATGGGCCCTACCCTTTCCCTGGTTATCCTCTTGCCCTTAATATACTTATAAAACATCTTAGGATTTTCCTTTATTTTGCTCGCCAGTGTTATTTCATGGCCCCTCCTCGCTCTCCTAATTTCTTTTTTAAGTATGCCCCTGCACTTTTTGTACTCCTCTAGGGCTTCCTCCGTCTTTAGTCTTTTGTTACTGCCAAAAGCCCCCCTTTTTTTCCTAATGCATTTTTGTATATCCCTTGTCATCCAAGGTTCCCTTTGCTTGTTGGTTCCACCCTTGACCTTTACGGGAACATGTTGACGTTGTACTCTCTCTATTTCCCTTCTGAAAGTCTCCCACTGCTTTGATGTGGATTTTCCTATAAGTAGCTGCTCCCAGTCCACTTTGGCCAGATCCTGCCTTATCATATTAAAATCGGCCTTCCCCCAATTTAGAACCCTTATTTCCGGGCCGTCTTTGTCTTTTTCCATGACCACCTTAAATTTCACCGAATTATGGTCATTGTCGCCAAAATGCTCTCCTACTGACACTTCCACCACTTGCCCGGCTACATTCCCTAGAATTAAGTCCAGTACCGCCCCCTCTCTTGTAGGACTTGTTGGCTCAAAAAGCTCTCCTGGATGCACTTTAAGAATTCTGCACCCTCTAAGCCTTTCACACTCTGACTATCCCAATTTATATTGGGGAAGTTGAAATCCCCCACTATTATTACCCTATTATTTTTGCACTTCTCTGAGATTTGCCTACATATCTGTTCCTCTATCTCCCCCTGACTGTTTGGGGGCCTATAGTACACTCCCAGCAAAGTGCTTGCCCCCTTTTTGTTTTTAAGTTCTACCCATATGGCCTCATTTGAGGAACCCGCTAATATATCATCCCTCCTTACAGCAGTAATTGACTCCTTAATTAATATTGCAACACCCCCTCCCCTTTTACACCCCCCTCTCTCTCACCTGAAGATTCTATACCCCGGAATATTGAGCTGCCAGTCCTGACCCTCCCTCAACCATGTCTCCGTGATAGCAACAATATCGTACTCCCATGTGTTCAACAACAACTTCAGTTCATCCACCTTATTTGCAAGACTCCTTGCATTAAAATAAATGCCTTCCAGCCTTGCCATATTCCCTTTTGCCTTCACATATTCAGCCTTCCCAGCTGACTTGTTTTTTCCTCCGTATTTGGCTGTAAGTCACCCCCTACTATAGCTCCACTCTGTATCCCATCCCCCTGCCAAGTTAGTTTAAACCCCCCCCAACAGTGCTAGCAAACCTCCCCGCAAGGATATTGGTCCCCCTCTGGTTCAGGTGTAAACCGTCCAACTTGTACAAGTCCCACCTTTCCCAGAAGCAGACCCAGTGATCCAGGAAACTAAAGCCCTCCCTCCTGCACCATCCCTTTAGCCACGCATTCATCTGTTCTATCTTCCTATTCCTATACTCACTAGCACGTGGCACCGGGAGTAATCCAGAGATTACAACCTTTGAGGTCCTGCTCTTTAATCTTCTACCTAGCTCCCTAAATTCTTGCTGCAGGACCTCATCCCTCTTTTTACCTATGTCGTTGGTACCAATGTGGACCACGACCTCTGGCTGTTCGCCCTCCCCCTCCAGAATGCCCTGCAGCCGCTCAGTGACATCCTTGACCCTGGCACCAGGGAGGCAACAAACCACCCTGGATTCACGTCTACGGCCACAGAAACACCTATCTGTTCCCCTTACTATAGAATCCCCTACCACTATTGCTCTCCCACTCTTTTTCCTCCCTTCCTGGGCAGCAGGAGCACCCCCACTGCCAGGAAGTTGGCTGCTGCCGCCTTCCCCTGGTAAGTCATCCCCCCCAACAGTATCCAAAGCGGTATACCTGGTTGAAAGGGGGATGGCCACAGGGGTCCCTTGCACTACCTGCCTGCTTCTATTGTTCCGCCTGGTGGTCACCCATTTCCCTTCTGCCTGTGCAGCCCTACCCTGCGGTGTGACCAACTCACTGTACGAGTAATTCGCGACCCTCTCAGCATCGTGAATGCTCCACAACCCATCCACCCGCAGCTCCAGCGCCCCAAGACGGCCCGTTAGTAGCTGCAGCTGGATGCATTTCTGGCACACGTGTTGGTCAGGGACACTGGCAGCATCCCTGAATTCCCACATAGAGCAAGAGGAGCATATCACAGGGCTGGGTTCTCCTGGCATGACCTACCCCTTTAATCAAGTTAAATTAAATTAATTCAATACCACCAGTAAAGTAAGCCTTACCTGGTCTCTGGAGCCCTTTGTAGGCCCGCTCTATCGCTGAAGCACCCGCCGAAGATCTGAGGCCTTGCCTCACCTAACTCCCTGACTCACCCAACTCTCAGCACTCTGTGAAAACCGCACTTCAAAGCCTGTTTTTATAGGCCCTGAAACAAAGACTTGCTGAGCCCAGCTACAGGAGAACCAGGTTAACCAGATTACTCCAGTTTCCCTTGTTAACTGCCTTCAGCTGCTCTGAGTTGTAGGACTTGTTTATCCCTTTTTAACCCTGCTTAAAGCTGGGAAATTTAGATTTTAAACACTAAACAGTACACAGTAAATGTGAAACAAACAAAAGTTTGATTTCAGCAACCAGTTAAGACTCCCTGACTCACCCACTCAGGTGTGGCGGAGATACTGATCCCGAAAATTCGCTGGCCCACTGGCAGATGTGAGATTGAAGTCAGACATAGGAGACCCAGTGGCAACTGAAATTTGAGTGGCACCTGGAAACACCAGGGGCTGGATTTTCACAGCGGTGTCGGGATGGTGGCAGGATAGCTGTTTATCGGGTTCCGGTCCCGCTCCCAGCTGCAGCTGATCTGTCAACGGGATTTTCCCTTGATTGGCCTTGTTAAGCCCATCCTGCGGGCTTCCCGGCCAATACACAGGTAGCAGGTCTGATGACATCATCTGATGACATGTCATCTGCCGGTTTCCTTAAAGCGACCACGGCCACATTGAGTTTGACAGTTGTTCTGTCAGTGTTTGACAGCATTGAGGTGCTGCAAACACTGACAAACACTGCACAGAGGTGCACAGCTGCACCCAGTCTCTCCAATGACTCCCTCCATATGCTTATGGAGAGAGTCACAGCACGCAGGGAGGTTCTCTTCCCTTCCAAGGGTGGAAAAGACCTCCCCAGGACACCAACACAGCCTGGTTGCGCAGGAGGGCAAAAGCAGGGATGTCATCAGGGATCCCTGGCTGCAGTGGTGCCAACCTTTCAATGATCTCAGTGGATCATGAAACGTTACTGTAAAGCCACACTCAAACTCACCCTGCTGTGCCACTCAACACATGCCCATCACTCTGCCTTCCATACCCTTCTCTTGCACATCCTTACTCACACCAACTTAACTTGCACATCCACCCACCCCTCTCTATCTACATTATCAGTTCCCCATCTCACTAGCCACCCTTCAGACTCACCCTCATCCTACTGCAAGCATACCAACTAAGAACTCACAAGGGTAGACACTTGAGAGATTTAGCCAATGTCCATGTGAAGTTTCTGGTAATGTGTTATCATACAGTGAAATCTATATTTTCAACACTGCCCTTATTGGACAGGTCTGTGCGCACCTTGAAAAGTGTCTTACTGAGTTCCAGTGAATGTTGAGACATAACTCTACCCCCCCCCCTCCCCACTATAGTGATGAGTGTGCATGGAATGGCTTGGACATTAAAGGGATGCTTAACAGTGCTGGTGTCAACCTGGCACATCATGTAGCAGCCAGGGTTTACAGCGTCAAGTGAAGTAAATCTGGCCATGGTGATGCCATCGCTAGCCTCCTGGACAGCAATGTTATCAGGGGCTGATGCCCTGTGTCCTGTGCAGCATCAGGTGATGACGGAGAAGGTTGGTGTTGTTGTTGGTGCTGCTGGTGTGCCTGGTGATGTTGCTGTTGGAAGGATTCAGAGGACCAAGGTGAAATAGTTTCTAGAGCACTGATGTTGCTGCAATAGATATCAGCTGAAGGTGATATGACAGAAGCGATCTGTCAATGGTGAGAAAGGTTGTTCCAATGAGGTGGCGCTGAACATACAGTGGGCTCTAAACACTTGCAAGCTAAAGAAATCTCTATATGTCTTACAATGCAGTATCCAACAGTTTATGCACACTGAAACTGACCATCTGCAACATGGCATCCTTCACACCACTTCTGCAGCTGTCAGCTTATCAGGTACATCAGAGCAGACTCAACTCACGCCAGGGTGAGCTGGCGTGTTCCCCGAGCAGCGGGTAACCCGTGGGGGAGCACGTAAAATTGGAAGGAAGCCTCAAAATACCATTAAAGTGGCTGTTAACAAGCCATTTAATGAGCTCAATTGTCTCCCCTGCCACTTGGTGTTGGGTCAGTTCTCCACTGACAGACCCAACACCTGGGAGACTCGCGTGGAGGCGGGTTGACAGTGGATTTCCTACCCGCTGTCAATCTTTGCTATTTTGACAACGGACCCGCCTCCAAATCCACACTCTGAGCACCAGCAAAATCCAGCCCCAGATCTCCACCCAGAAGAATCCTGGCAGACAACTTGCTGAAGAGCCTGGGGTGAGTCTGTCCCAAACATGGCCCCTGATATCACAAGGCTGACAAAATTCCCTATATTACCACAGTGACTATACTTCAAAAGTATTTTAATACCTATGAAATGCTTTGGAATGTCCTGAGGTCATAAAAGGCACTATATAAAAGAAAGTTTGTTATTTCTTTCTGAATCATCCAAAGTAGCATGCAATAACATTAGGTTAGCCGAGGGAGGATTTATCCATTGAAACCTCAGATGCCAGAAATGTGTCATCTGTGCACCACCCGTGGACCAATATTTCCATCTCCAACACCTTATGCCACCAGACGACCCAGCATGGTGA
The DNA here is from genome assembly GCF_052327205.1 of Somniosus microcephalus. Taxonomy (NCBI): domain Eukaryota; kingdom Metazoa; phylum Chordata; class Chondrichthyes; order Squaliformes; family Somniosidae; genus Somniosus; species Somniosus microcephalus. The sequence continues at coordinate 53,787,460 of NC_141000.1, forward strand.
ATAACTCCTCAGGGGGAGTCAATTTGTGAACATCAGCCAATCCTCCCCCAATCTGTAGACTTTCTGACCCTGGCGTTGTGTGAGAAGTTGGAGGAGCTTATTCCTGCAGCCATGACTTTCAACGCTGCTTAATTGCCAACAACTCCCCTTTAAGCTGTGACAGGACTTTAAATCCTTTGCAGCACATCAGTTTCTGGCCCCACGGGTCATAGATTTATACAGCACAGAAAGAGGCCCTTCGGCCCATCGTGTCCGCACCGGCCATCAAGCCCTGTCTATTCTATTCCCATTTTCCAGCACTTGGTCCATAGTCTTGTATGCTATTGCGTTTCAAGTGCTCATCTAAATGCTTCTTGAATGTTGTGAGGGTTCCTGCCTCTACCACCCTTTCAGGCAGTGAGTTCCAGATTCCAACCACCCTCTGGGTGAAAAAGTTTTTCCTCAAATCCCCTCTAAACCTCCTGCCCCTTACCTTGAAACTATGCCCCCTGGTTATTGACCCCTCTACTAAGGAGAAAAGTTCTTTTCTATCTACCCTATCTATGCCCCTCATAATTTTGTACACCTCAATCAGGTACCCCCTCAGCCTTGTCTGCTCTAAGGAAAACAACCCCAGCCTATCCAGTCTCCAGGGTGAATGCACCAATCACTCAGCAGGTTTCCAGGTGGAGCTCACTAACAATTATGCAAATATAGTGGTCCTGGGAAATCCTGCAGAGTCAGCCCTGTGGCCAGAAGTGCATATCCACCATACTTCTGCTGATACAATAGAACAGCAGGAAATCAAAGCCATGTCATTTTTTTAATGTTGTGGCAGAGCCACTAAGGGACTTGGATCAACTGTACATAATTCCCTTTAACAATGTGTTAGCTACAGCCTGAATCTGTATCTTTGTATATACTGTTTGCATGTACAGAGCGCGGTCCCTTTAAGAGCGCGGGCAAACGCGATGATGTCACGCCATTCATCACGTGATCCCCCAACGGCGGGAAAAACATGATGACGTCATGACGCCGGCCACGGGACCGCCCAAGCAGTCCTCGTGGAGCCTCCGAACTGACTAGACCTGTATTCGTAGTTCTCGTGCTTTTGTTTGTTAAACTCAGTTAGTTTTACATTAAACATCTTTTGATTGATCGCCTGAGTCGACCTCAGTCTTTTGATAGGAATTAAACATTCCTACATTGGTGACCCCGACTTTTGCGAATGGTTTTCGCAGAAGGAACGAAGCATGGAAATAAACGCCGTTACATTGCAGCTACCGCAATTCTGGGAGCAACAAGCGACCTCGTGGTTCATCCAGGTTCAAGCCCATTTTGCACTACGGAACATAGTTGCGGATCAGACCCGTTACATCTACGTGGTCTCCGCACTCGGCAGCTCCACCACCTCGCGGATCGTCAGCCTGCTTGAGAACCCCCCGGATGACCGCAAGTATGAAACACTCAAGGCGCAGCTGTTACAGGTCTTTGGGCTCACGAAGTCAGAGTGCGCCCGCCGACTGCTCGCTATGCCCGGCCTCGGGGACTCCAAGCTGTCTGAGCTCATGAGCCAAATGCTCACGCTCCTTGGCTCCGAACCGGAATGCTTCCTCTTTAGGGAGCTCTTCCTCAGTCAGTTACCGGAGCAAGTACATGCTGCCCTGGCCAGGTCCGAAGTCACAGACTGCGCAGCGCTTGCTGCTGAAGCGGACAAGATTTTCGCAGTAACGCAGCAGTACTGCGCTGCCATGAGGTGCCCATCCCCCACAGAGGCCGCCCCGGCTCCTCCACTCGCGGGGCTGTGCTTCTACCACGCCCGTTTTGGTGCGAAAGCAAGATGTTGCCGTCCTCCCTGCAGCTCCTCGCCCAAAACAAAAAAACAACAACAGCAACTCTGCCAAAAGAGGAACGGGTCTAACGGGTGCCTCGCGGCTGCGATGGCGATCGGAAATTCAGGCAAGCTCCTGTTTATCACCGACTCCCTCTCCGGTCGGCGATTCCTATGCGACTCCGGGGCGCAGTGTAGCATCCTACCCGCGTCAGCTCTGGATGTACAGGCTGGGAGGCACGGCCTCTCCCTCGAGGCGGCTAATGGCAGGGCTATTCGGACCTTCGGCAAACGGTGGGTCCAGGTGTGCTTCGGCGGCCAGCGATTTGTTTGGGAATTTGTTACGGCCAAGATTTCACAAGCCATTCTCGGTGCGGATTTCCTGTGCGCCAATGGCCTCCTGGTCGATGTGCGGAACCGACGGTTAATCAATGCGGCCACGTTTCACTCTATCCCTTGCCACCGCAGTAACGTCATGTCGCGCACCGTCTCGTGTGCTTTCCCAACTCCGGATGAGTTCACTCGCCTGTTAGGTGAATTCCCAGACCTGACCAGACCCACCTTCTCCTCCACGGCCACGAAACATGGAGTCGAACACCACATCACCACTACTGGCCCCCCGGTCTACGCTCGGGCCCGGCGCCTCGAACCTGGCAAGCTCGCGGCCGCGAAAGCGGAGTTCGCCACAATGGAACGCTTAGGGATTATTCGCCGGTCGAATAGTCCCTGGTCTTCGCCTCTCCACATTGTCCCGAAGCCTGGCGGCGGATGGTGGCCATGCGGCGACTACCGATGCCTAAACGACGCCACTACTCCTGATCGGTACCCGATCCCTCATATCCAGGATTTCTCTGCCCATTTGGCAGGAAATACCATTTTTTCCAAAGTCGACCTTGTCTGTGGCTACCACCAGGTCCCGGTGCACCCGCAAGATGTCCGGAAGACTGCAGTCATCACCCCATTTGGCCTTTTCGAATTTCTGCGGATGCCGTTTGAACTGAAGAACGCTGCCCAGGCTTTCCAGCGCCTGATGGACTCCGTACTCCGGGACCTCAAATTCATATTCGTCTACTTGGAAGATATTCTCATCGCCAGCCCTAACAAGGAGCAACACATCTGTCATTTACGCACCCTTTTCCGGCGCCTCAGCCAACACGGCCTGATCATCAACCCGGCTAAGTGCCAGTTCGGCCTGCAATGAATTGATTTCCTGGGGCATCGCATCACCTCGGAAGGAGCAGTTCCTTTGCAAACGAAGGTGGAGGCAGTAACATCTTTCCCACGCCCACAGAATATTAAGGCCCTGCAAGAATTCCTTGGAATGGTAAACTTTTACCACCATTTTGTGTCTAAGGCCGCACTGCTCATGCAACCCCTATACGAGGCCCTCAAGGGCAAGTCTGGCAAGGATCCGGTAAGCTGGACGGTCGACATGGACCGTGCTTTCGCTGACACCAAAAGCGCCTTGGCCAACGCGACCATGCTGGAGCACCCACTGCCAGGAGCCACCATCGCCCTCACCACCGACGAGTCAGACTACGCCATCAGCGCAGTACAGGAACAGTGGGTGATTGGAAGGTGGCAACCGCTGGCATTTTTCACCCCTCGACTACGGTGGAACGAGCGAGCGTACAGTACCTTCGACCGGGAGTTGCTGGCTCTTTTTCTGGCCATCCGCCATTTCCAGTTTTTGTTGGAAGGACGTCCTTTCACTGCTTTTGTGGACCATAAGCCACTAACTTTCGCTATGGCCAAGACCGCCGAACCGTGGTCAGCCCGACAACAACGTCAGCTAACGTTTATCTCGGAATTCACTACAGATATTCAGCACCTGGCCGGTAAAGACAACCGTAGCCAGGGCATTCATCTCCTCTTGGACCGCCCATTTCGGGGTACCCGCGGACATCTCTTCTGACCGTGGACCGCAGTTTACCTCTGAGCTCTGGAACACAGTGGCTCAGGGGCTCGGCATCAAGCTACATCGCACCACAGCCTACCATCCACAGGCGAACGGCCTGTGCGAACGTTTTCACAGGTCGCTCAAAGCCGCACTGAGGACCAGCCTCCAAGGTGCTGGATGGGCAGACAAGCTACCGTGGGTCCTGTTGGGTCTTCGCACGGCACCCAAGGAAGATCTTCGCTCATTCTCTGCAGAGCTAGTCTATGGTCAGCCGCTGCGAGTGCCAGGGGACTTTCTTCCAACGCCAACAGAACCATGGTCCGCATCCGACCAACTCCTCAGCCACCAGGAGGCAGCCAGGTGTTTTGCACCAGTACCAACATCGCATCACGGCTTTCAGAGCTCCCACGTCCCAACAGAGCTGAAGAACACCGAATATGTGTTCATCGGCCATGACGCTCATCGGGATCCACGCAAGGCCCCTTACACTGGTCCTTTCCGCGTGCTAGAGCCGGGAGACAAAACTTTCTCGGTGGATATCGGAGGTAAACCGGACCACATTTCGGTTGACCGGTTGAAGCCGGCACATTTGGACCTTGCCCGCCCTGTCGAGACCGCACAGCCGCTAAAACGCGGTCGACCGCCCACAGGCGACGTGCCAGATCAAGCGCAACCACCCGCCAGCCCGCCCACCATCCAGCAGCTTCCACTTCAGGTGTACAGAAGTCGCTCTGACAGGCTTGTCAGGCCTGCTCGCCGTTTGACTTTTTCTGTTAAAGACAATTCTGGGGGGGCGCATGTGCATAAGGGACTCGGATCAACTGTATATAATTCCCTTTAACAATGTGTTAGCTACAGCCTGAATCTGTATCTTTGTATATACTGTTTGCATGTACAGAGCGCGGTCCCTTTAAGAGCGCTGGCAAACACGATGACGTCACGCCGTTCATCACGTGATCCCCAACGGTGGGAAAAATGTGATGACGTCATGACGCCAGCCACGGGACCGCCCAAGCAGTCCTCGTGGAGTCTCTGAACTGACTAGACCTGTATTCGTAGTTCTCGTGCTTTTGTTTGTTAAACTCAGTTAGTTTTACATTAAACATCTTTTGATTGATCGCCTGAGTCGACCTCAGTATTTTGATAGGAATTAGACATTCCTACAATGTCTTTATTAAGTTATGGATCTAATCTTTGTCATTAGAAATTTTAGTTACAGAGAAAAAAGTGGCAGTTGAAATCATTTGCAGAATTTGATTGATTCCATTTCTGCTTTTTTATTAGTCGGTTTTCATCACTTTTGCAGACTTGCAACAAAGTATAGACCAGGGATGAGGCCTGTACCAAAGTTTTTCCCCTCGTTAGCCCATGGGCACTCAGATAAACTGTAGTATCCCACTGCTGAAGTCAGCTAAATTGCCACAGATCAGGTGGCTCCCTTATTTGTCTGGCTCAGTTCCACACAATGAGCTAGTGAGGAGACTTCTTTGGCTGTAATTTTTGCTGGGGTTCTACCGGACTATTGCCGTGATTTCGGTCGCAGGACTGCCCCCTCCCCCCTGCTCCCCTCATAGAAAGGGTGTAAAATGGCTAAAAATGTATGTTTATGCTCTTTCTCCAGGGTTTCTGTTGTGTATGTACCTTTAAGGGAATAACTGGTCTTAGACTGCAGTACCGGCAGTGACCACCCCCGTATAAAAGGCCCTAGCAGGCTTCTGTAATTTCAGTTCCAGGTTGTCTCCATTCAGTAAAGACCTGTTATAATCAACTCCTGCAGTCCGTGTCTCAATTATACACGGACATAATACTGGCGACGAGCAGATACGAACTTACCTACAGTCTGCACCACCTCATGGGGATCCATCCCTGAAGCGAAGTTATCAGAGGTCGAGGTCAGAAGGAAGAAAGAAACAGTAGAAACGGGCGTCGACCGTGGGCATCCGCCTCTGAGTCAGCGGAGTTGAAGATTTGCAGGAGAGGCTGTCGAGAGCGGGGCTTGGTTATCCTGTCGATGGTGCTTCAGCTAATCGGGCTGGTGGCAGGTAGTACACTGATCCTTCCTGGGCTGCGGCGGTCTAGAGCTCAAGCGGGTGGCTTGCAACGGGGCCGAGCAGCGTTGTCGGGAAGAGGACAGAGAGAGAGGGTGGAGCACACAGGGCGCGGCCGGTGCTATGAAGCCGGGCAGCGTACAGACCCGAGAAGAGGGAGGCAAGAGTCCCGCAGTGTTGTTCCGACGACGGGGAAATAATAAAAAAATTAAACGCGCAGAAAGCCGCGAGGAGCTGCAGTTTGCCACGGGAACCACGGAGAGCGGTGTTAGCAGCAGCGCGGGGGGAAGTGCGCGAAGACCATAGGGCATCGCCATCAAGGCATAAAACGCCAGCAACAGCGCTAGCAACAGCGGAGAAGACAGAAAGCGCGGGAGGCGCCATCTTAATCCAGCGGGGAAGAAGGCAAAGTGCGGGAGGCGCCATTTTGTTAAATCGGGGAAGAAGGCAAAGCACGGGAGGCGCCATCTTAGATTTCCAAGATGCCGAAGACTGGCTATAACACTGCCTTCGATAATGCAATAGAAGACTGGACCACGTATGTGGAAAGAGTCGAGGTATATTGCGAGGCAAACGAAGTAGCCGATGAGAAAAAGGCATCAGTACTGCTAAACTTAATGGGCGCAAGAATGTACGGCCTATTGCGGGACCTGATTACTCCAGCCAAACCGAAGGCGAAGAGTTTTAACGAAATTGTTGCTATCCTACAGGAACACCTAAATCCTGCATCGCTGCTGATAGCAGAAAGATTTCAATTCAACAGGAGAAATCAGCATAAAGATGAGAGCAATGCTGATTACCTTACGGAACTACGCAAGCTATCAAAGCACTGCCAGTTCGAAGCAGGACTGGCAGATACCCTACGGGACAAATTTGTCTGTGGACTCCTGAGTGAAGGAACCCAGAAGAGGTTACTCTCAGAGAAAGAGCTGACGCTAGATAAGGCTTTCAGCGTGGCAGTATCGTACGGAGCAGCAGCAAGGGGAGCTGCGGAAATACAACAAAAGCCACAGGAATACGGCACCCACGAAATGACACGGGGATTTGAAAATGTTATCGCTGCGGCAGAACAAACCATGAGCAGAAGGACTGCTGGTCCAAGGACAAAATATGCAGGCAATGCGGAAAGATGGGACACATTGCATGAGTTTGCAGGTCTGGGAAGAAGACCAACGACAACAAAAAGGCTACTAAGGAACCGTACAGGAAAGTACAAAAGATGACGGACAGTAGTTCCGAAGACCAGATGAGCGATAGTGAATCCGGGAACAAGAGACTAAGCTGTCTCAAACTTCACAACGTAATCACAAAAGAGGATCACCGAACCATTTGGGTCACCCTCATGATAGCAGGGTCCCAAGTCAAAATGGAATTGGATACAGGATCAGCTCTAACCGTCATGAATCGACGAGACTACGAGCGGCTATTCTCACACATACCCTTGAAAGAGACATCCATTGTCTTGAAGACGTATACGGGGCAAAAAGTATACCCCAGAGGAAAAATAAAGGTGCCTGTCGAATACAACGGCAAGGAAATACGGAAATTGTATCTCTACATACTGCAAGATGGTGGACCACTGTTATTGGGACGTGATTGGATCAGAAAGATAAGTTTAGACTGGCACTCCATTCAGGCACTGGCGGTGGCTGGTAAAAAGGATGACGACGTCACTCCTGGACGATTGTCAACAATCTTAGCTAACGCCAAAGAGGTATTTCAACAAGAACTGGGCACTCTTAAAGGCATAACCCAGTCCTTCACACAGTACAATATCCTCTTCCAAGGATAGAAGATATCTTCGCCTCACTATCTGGAGGGAAGCGTTTTACAAAAATTGACCTAGCACAAGCATATTTGCAGATGGAGGTTGAAGAATCCTCTAGGAAGTATCTCACGATAAACACTCACAAAGGTCTTTACCAGTATAATCGACTGGTATTCGGAGTAGCATCAGCTCCGGCGATATGGCAAAGAGCTATGGAACAAGTCCTGCGAGGGATTCCGGGGACTCAGTGTTACTTGGACGACATCCTAGTGACAGGTGAAGATGACAGTGAACACCTTGCCAACCTAGAGCAGGTGCTCACTAGACTACGTGAACATGGGCTACGAGCCAATCGCCCCAAGTGCGAGTTTTTTAGGAAACAGATATCGTATTGTGGCCACATGATTGATGAAGAGGGGTTACATAAGTCCCCTGACAAAATTGAGGCGGTAGTTAAGGCTCCAGCGCCTGAAAATGTGTCGCAACTGAGGTCATTCCTTGGATTGGTGAATTACTACCATAAGTTTTTGCCAAATTTGTCTACAATTCTGCACCCACTGAATGCCCAGATTGACAGAGAGGCCCTCAGCCTGGTGTGGTGGGTGAAGAAATTCAATCACTACCTGCACGGTCAGAAATTTACTCTACTAACTGATCATCAACCTCTTGTCTCCATTTTCAACCCTCAGAAGGGCGTACCGATAATGACAGCACAACGGCTACAGAGGTGGTCCCTTTTCCTAGGGGCACACCAATATGACATCGAGTACAAAGGAACCAAACAGCATGGGAATGCTGATGGATTGTCGCGCCTACCGTTGCCGACGGTGGAAGAAGAACTTGCAGTGGATCCAGTGGAGATATTCCACTCGACCATAGTCGAATGTCTCCCTGTGACGAATGCAAACATGGAAAAGGAAACACGAAATGACCCGACACTCTCCTGGGTCTATGATTTAACGGTGAAGGGATGGCCAGCACATGGCGAACCACTGCTGCCAGCATTCTCGCCGAGAAGAGAACAGCTGTCAGTGTGCAGAGGAACCTTGATGTGTGGATCCAGAGTAGTAATTCCACCCAAATTGAAGGATAGAGTGCTCAATGAGCTTCATGAGGGTCATCTGGGAGGGGTAAAAATGAAGAACTTAGCCAGAGCATTTGTGTGGTGGCCGGGAATCGATAGAGAAATCGAAGAGATGACCAAGAGCTGTACAGGATGCCAGAAGGTCCAAAACGCCCACCACAAGCCCCTTCACATCCATGGGAGTGGCCCTCATCTCCATGGCAAAGGGTGCACATTGATCTTGCTGGTCCATTTATGGACTCGATGTTTTTAATTGTGGTGGATGCACATTCAAAGTGGCCAGAGGTAATAAAAATGTCCTCAACCACCACAGAAAAAACTATTACAGTCTTATGAACCATATTCACCAGGAATGGGCTGCCTGAACAGATTTGCTCCGACAATGGACCACAGTTTGTGTCTGAAGAGTTCCGGAGGTTCTTAAAGAACAATGGTGTTAAGCATTACACATCCGCCCCATATCATCCAGCCACTAATGGATTGGCCGAGAGGTTCGTTCAAACATTCAAGAAGGCTATCAAGGCAATGTGTAATGAAGATATACCCCTACAACACAAGGTGGATAACTTCTTGTTTGCCTACCGGAATGCGACACATGCGGTTACCAACCAAACTCCAGCCATGATGTTCTTCAATCGAAGACTACGATGCCACTTGGATTTGGTTAAGCCAAACATCAGAAGAGATGTGGAGAACAGGCAGTTTCAGAATATGAATGAAAGGCCGACCAGGAGTTTTAAGATAGGTCAACCAGTTTTGGCCCGGGACTACCGCACAGAGAAATGGCAGCCAGGAACGATCTGTACACGGCAAAGACCTCTAATGTATACCGTGGACGTTGGAGAGAGCATTGTAAGATGCCATGCTGACCAGATTCTAGAGTCACTGGAAAACGCCAACTCCACACCATGATCTGATACACCTGGCGATGAAACCGAAGTACCAATTGCATCTACCGCAGAATCGGTGATATTGGAAGCAGACGAACCAAACAACGACATTGATCCCATCTCAACTTTGCCAGAAGAACCTGATACCCCTGTAGTGTATGTGCCTTTAAGAGCCCCAGGTGTGCTGTAATGCCGGTAATGGCCACTCGGGCTATATAAGCCTGTATATTGTGTATATCCGTTAGAACCCCGCCCCAGACTTTGCTTAGTAAACACCTATGAACCAACTCCTGTCTTCAGTGTCTTTATCAACACACGGACACTACAGTGACGACGAAGTGGAAACGGACTTACCTGCAATTCGGCAGCACCTCAAGGACATCGATTCCTCGGGCGTCCAGAAGACTCAAGAAAGTGAGAGAAGCTGTGGTTTCACCAGCGGGCCAAGCTGGTGGCAGGTACTGCGCTAATCCTTCCTGGGCGTCAGGCTGAGGCTCCAGCGGCTGGCTCTACAGCTGAGACGGGCAGCGAAATCGGAGGCAAGCAATAATGGACTGGGAGGGAGCACTCGGGAGACGGCCGGCGTGGCAAGCAGGTCAGCGTTCAGACCTGGAGAGAAAGTCCCGCGGGAACGAGTCTCCAACTGTAAATAAATTTTTAAAAAAAGAACGGGAACCGCGGGAAACAGCGTTGTCATCGGCAGCAGCGGCGGGAAAGCGCGGGAAGCGCCATATCTTTGCTGCAGAAGAGAAAGAAAAGCGCGGGAAGCGCCATATCTTTTCTGAAATGCCTAAGTCTGGCAATATTGATGCTTTTGATAGCGAAATAGAGGATTGGACCACATACGTGGAAAGAATAGAGGTATATTGCACTGCAAATGGAATAGAAGATGAAAAAAAAGCTTCAGTACTGCTGAACCTAATGGGCGCAAAGGCATACGGGCTGTTACAAAATTTAATCACTCCAGCCAAACCAAAGGACAAGAATTTTAAAGAAATTGTTGATACCCTGCAGGAGCACTTAAACCCTGATAGCGGAACGATTCAAATTCTTCAAGAGAAATCAACACAAGAATGAAAGTAACGCTGATTACCTAACCGAATTAAGAAAGCTATCAAAGTACTCCCAATTCGGGGCAGGGCTAGCAGATTATCTTCGAGACAAATTCGTTTGCGGTCTCTTAAGTGAAGGAACACAAAAAAGGCTGCTTTCTGAAAAAGATTTAACATTGGACAAAGCTTTCAGTATGGCTGTATCATACAAAGCAGCAGCAAGAGGAGCTGCAGAGATACAACAAAAGACACAGGACTTCGGCACCCATGAAATGACACAGGGTTTCGAAAGATGTTATCGCTGCGGCAGATCCACCCATAACCAGAAGGACTGCTGGTTCAAGGACAAAGCATGCAGGCAATGCGGAAAGATTGGTCACATTGCACGGGTATGCCGATCTGGACAAAATAAATCCACAGACAGGAAAAAAAAAATCAATGAAGGAAAGTACAGGAAGGTACAAATGATGACGGACAGTAGCTCTGAAAACCAGAAGAGTGATAGCGACTCCGAAAACAAGAGACTAAGCTGTCTCAAATTACATAATGTACTTGCCAAAGATGATTACCAAACCATTTGGGCTACCCTCATGATAGCAGGGTCCCCAGTTAAAATGGAGCTAGATACAGGATCAGCTCTAACCATAATAAATCGACGGGATTACGAGAGGCTATTTTCGCATATACCTCTAAAAGACACATCCATTATCTTAAAAACATTATACGGGGCAGAAAGTATACCCCAAAGGAAAAATAAGGGTGCCTGTTGTATACAATGGCAAAGAAATACAAAAGTTGTATTTATACATTCTACAAGATGGTGGTCCACCGTTGTTGGGACGTGAATGGATCAGAAAGATACGTTTAGACTGGCACTCCATTCAGGCACTGACGGTGACCAGTAAGAAAAAAAAAATGATGACATCATACCTGAACGATTAAAAGACATCTTGGCCAACGCCAAAGAAGTGTTTCAGGAGAAACTAGGAACCTTGAAAGGCATCACCGCCTCAATAAAAGTGGAAGATGCAGCAATTCCCAAATGTTTTAAGGCAAGACCGGTGCCATACGCAATTCGTCCAGCAGTCGAGGCAGAGCTGGAGAATTTGGAAAAGGCAGGCGTATTATCCAAAATAGATTGGAGCGAGTGGGCAACACCCATCGTTCCAGTCATGAAAAAAGCATTGAATAATGATAAATCTGAAGAACAGAGAAAAATTCGCATCTGTGGAGACTTCAAGGTGACTGTAAACCCGGTCCTTCACACAGTACAGTATCCTCTTCCGAGGATAGAAGATATTTTCGCCTCACTATCCGGAGGGAAACGTTTCACCAAAATTGACTTGGCACAGGCATATCTACAGATGGAGGTTGAGGAGGCCTCTAAAAAGTATCTCACGATAAACACACACAAAGGCCTGTACCAGTACAATCAACTGGTTTTTGGAGTAGCATCAGCTCCAGCTATCTGGCAAAGAGCTATGGAGCAAGTCCTGCAAGGGATTCCGGGGACTCAATGCTACCTAGACGACATCCTTGTAACAGGAGAAAACGACAACGAGCACCTTGCCAATGTGGAGCAGGTACTCACTAGGCTGAAAGAACGGGGCCTATGAGCAAATCGCCCCAAGTGCGAATTTTTCCAAAATCAGATATCATATTGTGGCCACATAATTAATAAGGAAGGGTTGCATAAGTCACCTGAAAAAATTGAAGCGGTCATAAAAGCCCCAGCACCTGAAAATGTTTCACAATTAAGGTCGTTCCTGGGATTAATAAATTACTATCATAAATTTTTACTGAACTTATCAACTCTTCTACACCCTCTTAATGAACTTCTACATACAGGAGTGATTTGGAAATGGAACGAAGACTGTAAACGTGCCTTCCATAAATGCAAAGACTTAATCACATCCGAAGAAGTTTTGGCTCATTACAACCCATCACTGCCAATCAGACTGGCGTGCGATGCATCCCCTTACGGCATAGGAGCAGTATTATCCCATAAATTCCCTGATGGCTCAGAACGGCCGATAGCTTTTGCGTCACGCTCATTAAACTCAGCTGAGCGTAACTATGCCCAAATCGACAGGGAAGCACTCAGCCTGGTATGGGGAGTGAAGAAATTCAACCATTAACTACACGGACAAAAATTTACCTTGTTGACTGACCATCAACCCCTCATCTCCATATTCAACCCTAAAAAGGGTGTTCCCATTATGACAGCACAAAGGCTACAGAGGTGGTCCCTTTTTCTAGGGGCACACCAATACAACATAGAATACAAAGGATCAAAACAGCATGGGAATGCTGACAATTTATCGCACCTACCGTTGCCAGCTGGCAGGGTATGGAAGCATTGGTACCGTACTTTTGAGAATTTTCTGGATGAATGTGAAGCGGATGCTCCTGCTAGATTGAAGATACTTATCAATTATGTGACCCCAAAAGTGTTCGAATATGTTGATGAATGGGATAATTACGATGAGGTGATTCGGGCACTTAAGAAACTGTATGCCAAGACCCCAAATGAGGTCTATGCTAGACATCTACTGGCCACAGCCCGACAAGAGCCAGGGGAATCAATTGACGAATTCCTGCAAGAACTTCGCAGGCTCAGCGTAGATTGTAACTTTCAGGCGGCCTCAGCTGAGCTGTACCGCCAAGAAATGATTCGTGATGCTTTCATCTGTGGGATTGCCTCTCCATTTATACGCCAGCGTCTACTAGAAAGTAAAACACTTGAGCTACAAAAAGCTTTTGACCTAGCTTGTTCACTGGATTTGGCAAAGAGAAATGCAGATCTCTATCAGCTGCCCAGGTCTCGATCTGCTGCTGTAGCTGCAACCAGACAATTCAAGCGGTCTCAGGTGAACCCTATCATGGGGGAATCTAATTCTGATAATTCTGATGAAGAAGAGGAGGACGACCCCACTTTAGCAGCCTCTTGGCAATCTAGGAAGGAATGCTTCTTTTGTGGAGATGCTTTTCACCCTAGGAAAACCTGCCCTGCTCGCAATGCAATCTGCAGTTATTGCAGGAAAAAAGGACACTTTCCTAAAGTTTGCCTATCAAGGGCCTCTACGAGGGCCAATCCAGCTAAGGCCTACCGAACTGCCCCAATTAGGGCCTATCAAGATGCTCCAGCTAGGACCTATCAAGCTTCCTCTCGAGCTCTCTCCCGAAGAAGCACACCGAGAGTTTTAGCCACTCTCTGTGCAACGACACCAATTACAGCTGCTTGCCCACAGAACCTGTCTCATGCTGCCACAAAAATTTCAATTAAAGGGCATACCTTAGATGCCTTAATTGACTCAGGAAGTACTGATAGTTTCATTAAGGAACAGATTGTTGCGAAATTGAAACTACATGTCTTCGCATCGGACCAGGCAATTGCGATGGCCCAGTCATCACTTAATACCAGAATCTCCGGCTTTTGTGTTGTTGATATGACACTTCATGGTCGTATGTATCCCTCCACCCGACTTTCGGTGCTCAAGGACTTATGTAGTGATCTCCTCTTAGGACTGGACTTCCAAAAACAGCATAAGAAACTCACCATTGAGTTTGGTGGATCCAAACCCGGACTTACTATTTCTAATATACCGTCTAAATTACCATTTTGTGCATTATCAGCAGCTTCACTTGATGAACCCTCATTATTTGCCAGTATTCCGCCTCAATGCCAACCGATAATAACGAAATCGCGGCGCTTTAATCAGGAAGACCAATCTTTTATTGCGGCTGAAATCTCTCGACTTCTAGCAGAGGATATCATTGAACCATGTTCGTCGCCCTGGCGGGCTCAAGTCGTCATTGTCAAGAACCCTCTAAAACCTCACAAACAGCGACTATGCATCGATTATTCGCAAACCATCAATCAATATACCGACTTGGACGCCTACCCATTGCCACGCATTGATGATATGGTTAATAAACTGGCCGAATACAAAGTGTTCTCAACTTACGATTTAAAAAGTGCCTATCATCAGTTACCCTTGAAGGTCTCAGATAAGCAGTACACAGCCTTTGAGGCTAATGGACGGCTGTACCAATTTCGTCGCCTCCCATTCGGGGTTACTAATGGAGTGGCTGTCTTTCAACGGGCAATGGATGGCCTGGTTAAGCAGGAAAACCTAAGGGACACTTTTCCCTATCTTGATAACATTACCATTGCAGGTCACGATCAACAGGAACACGACTCCAACCTCCAAAAATTTCGGGATGCCCTCCATCGCCGTAATTTGACCCTGAATGAATCCAAATCTGTTGAGTCGCAACCGACCATCAACATCCTTGGCTACTGCGTAGGCAATGGTATCATTAAGCCAGACCCAGAAAGACTTCGCCCGCTCCAAGAGCTCCCGTCACCTAAGAATCCGGCTTCTTTACGTCGGGCTCTCGATCTGTTTGCATACTACGCTAAATGGATTCCTCATTTTTCGGACAAAATCCAACCCTTGCTGCATGCTAGATCATTTCCACTGGGAACAGCGGCTGTTGCAGCCTTTAACCTTCTCAAAAAACAGTTGGAGAAAGCGGCTCTTCACTCCATTGATGAGAATCTCCCTTTCGTGGTTGAATGTGATGCCTCGGAGGTGGCGATCTCGGCTACTCTGAATCAGGAAGGTCGTCCTGTCGCATTTATGTCCAGGACCTTACAAGGTGCCGAGCTACATTATCCTCCGGTTGAGAAAGAAGCCACAGCCATCATAGAGGCAGTACGGAAGTGGAACCATTTTCTAGCTCGCCAGCACTTTACATTGATCACGGACCAACGATCAGTCGCCTTCATGTTCGATAATCGAAAACTAACCAAAATTAAGAATAATAAAATACAACTTTGGAGGATGGAACTGGCCTCTTTTGGTTATACCATTCTCTATCGGCCTGGCAAGGAGAATGTGGCCCCGGACACCCTCACACGGGCATTCTGCTCCACTATGTCATCCTCCACCCTCATGGATGTCCACAATGGTTTGTGCCATCCTGGCGTTACGCGCATGCTACATTTCGTACGATCACGGAATCTCCCTTTTTCCACTGGAGATGTAAAGAAAATATGCTCAGAATGCCGGCTTTGTGCGGAATTAAAACCTCAGTTCTTCCGCCCCTCAGATGGTATACTCATACATGCAACCCAACCGATGCAACGACTTAGCATCGATTTTAAGGGCCCAGTGCCCTCTTCAACTCGGAACACATATTTGCTCGCCATGATCGACGAATATTCACGTTTTCCGTTTGCCTTCCCCTGCTCCAATATGCTGGCGTCCACCGTAATCCGCTGCCTTGAGCAGGTATTTTCTCTCTGTGGCATGCCGGCTTATATTCACTCAGATCGGGGTCCATCCTTTATGTCGAGGGAACTCAAGGACTACCTCTCAGAACGGGGAATTGCTACAAGCAAAACAACACCATACCATCCCATCGGAAATGGGCAGGTAGAGAGGTATAACGGTATCATCTGGAATTCCGTACGTCTCGCTTTAAGATCTCGGGGCCTACCAGACCAGCAATGGGAAACAGTGCTTCCGGATGCATTGCACTCTATACGGTCCCTGCTTTCTACAGCCACAAATACTACACCTCATGAGCGGTTCTTTGGATTCCAGCGTCGCTCATCTCATGGGACATCACTCCCGTCATGGCTAACTACTCCTGGACCTGTATTACTCCGAAGATACGTTCGGACGTCTAAAAATGACCCTCTTGTAGACGAGGTCGAACTAACCGATGCCAACCCCACCTATGCAAACATACGATATTCCGACGGCCGAGAATCTACCGTATCATTACGGGATCTGGCTCCCTGCCCACCAGGACCTAGTGGGACATCGGGTGATGGCATTTCACCAGGAAACTCTTGGGACCTATCGGGTACCCCTCTCCAGGATCCTGATCGGACACCAACTAGCTTGGTGCCGGTAGAACCCCGTGCTCAAGGTTGCGACCCTTCCAGTACCACGCATGAAAGTACTGGTCTGCCACAGACCAGCTCTGCACCTCCCTCTGAACAGAGGCAGTCTGACTTTGAACCTATTGGGGCTCGTACTCGAAGCCATGATCTCCCCGACCCTTCACAGGGCAATCCAGGCCACACGGACTCTGGCCAATGGCCAACCGCATGTAAGCGGACCAGCGACCCTCTACGACGGGAATCCAAACGGGTGCGACTCTTCCTTGTTCGGCGGCTGCGGACCAAAAGGTAGACCACAGCCTCCTAAACCTGCAGGAGGGAAGAATGTGATAAAAATAATAACTTCCGGGAAGTTATGTCATCACTTCCTGTGAACTGTGAACTGTGAACTGTAGTACCATTATTCAAGAAGGGTAGTAGGGAAAAACCGGGGAACTACAGGCCAGTGAGCCTAACATCAGTGGTAGGAAAATTATTGGAAAAAATCCTGAGGGACAAAATTTGTCTCCACTTGGAGAGGCAAGGATCAATCAGGGATAGTCAACATGGCTTTGTCAAGGGAAGATCATGTCTGACTAATTTGATTGAATTTTTTGAGGGGGTGACTAGGTGTGTGGATGAGGGTAACGCAGTGGATGTGGTATACATGGATTTCAGTAAGGCCTTCGATAAAGTCCCGCACAGGAGACTGGTCAAGAAGGTAAGAGCCCATGGAATCCAGGGTGCCTTGGCACATTGGATACAAAACTGGCTTAGTGGCAGAAGGCAGAGGGTGATGGTCGAAGGTTGTTTTTGTGACTGGAAGCCTGTGGCCAGTGGGGTACCACAGGGATCGGTGCTGGGTCCCTTGCTGTTTGTGGTCTACATTAATGACTTGGATATGAATGTAAAGGGTATGATCAGTAAGTTCGCGGATGATACAAAAATTGGTAGGGTGGTAAATAGCGAGGAGGGTAGCCTCAGTCTGCAGGACGATATAGATGAGTTGGTCAGATGGGCGGAACAGTGGCAAATGGAATTTAACCCGGAAAAGTGCGAGGTGATGCACTTTGGGGGGACTAACAAGGCAAAGGAATACACAATGAATGGAAAGACCCTAGGCAAGACGGAGGGTCAGAGGGATCTGGGTGTGCAAGTACACAGATCCCTGAAGGCGGCGGAACAGGTGGATAAGGTGGTAAAAAAGGCATATGGGATACTTGCCTTCATTAGCCGAGGCATTGAATATAAGAGCAAGGAGGTTATGATGGAGCTGTATAAAACACTGGTTAGGCCACAGCTGGAATACTGTGTGCAGTTCTGGTCGCCACACTACAGGAAGGATGTGATCGCGTTAGAGAGGGTGCAGAGGAGGTTCACCAGGATGTTACCAGGGCTGGAGCGCTTCAGCTATGAAGAGAGACTGGGCAGATTGGGTTTGTTTTCCTTGGAGCTGAGGAGGCTGAGGGGGGACATGATTGAGGTGTACAAAATTATGAGGGGCATAGATAGGATGGATGCTGAGGAGCTTTTTCCCTTAGTAGAGGGGTCAATAACTAGGGGGCATAGATTCAAGGTAAAGGGCGGAAGGTTTAGAGGGGATTTGAGAAAGAACTTTTTCACCCAGAGGGTGGTTGGAGTCTGGAACTCACTGCCTGAAAGGGTTGTGGAGGCAGAAACCCTCACAACATTTAAGAAGCATTTGGATGTGCACTTGAAATGCCATAGCATACAAGGCTACGGGCCAAATGCTGGAATATGGGATTAGATTAGACAGGGCTTGATGGCCGGCGCGGACACGATGGGCCGAAGGGCCTCTATCCGTGCTGTATTACTCTATGACTCTATGACTCTATAACTATGAACTGTGTACATACCTCACTTCCTGTCATGTGTCACTTCCTGTTGGACTGGTATAAATACTGGTCTGTTCAGTATTGTAAGAGGCTTCTACCAGAGGCATGGTAAAGACCTCTCTTGTATATAGTGTGTTTATAAGTTACTTAAAGCTTACTTTAAAATTACTTGATGGTAAGCCTCCTTTTTCTTACATCAGCGGCGATCGCGGGCCACTTGTTGAGCGGGACGGGAGGTGCGTAGCTCGGGTGTGGCTGGGCAACAGAGGCCCAGGCTTCGAGGCCTGCCTGCAAAAACGGTGAAAGGTAGGAAAATTATAGAGGTTAGAGTAAAGATTTACAAATTAATTAACTTTTTTAAAAAACAATTTGTGTTTTAAAAGCAACTTTTTTTTTTGCTGGAAATCTAGATTTGAAAAGGAACACGCAGAAAGTGGGAAAAAGAAATGAAGAGTTTGGAATCAAGATGGCGGCCACTCACCTCAACTCAGAAGCATTAGGCCCGCCCACACACGCACCGATTGGTCAACCGTCAAGTTACTGAACTGTAGGATTGGTCAATCGTCATGTCACTCGACTCTAGGATGGCCCGCCCGCACACACAATGAACCCGCCCCCGTGACGCAGCGATTGGTCGACCGCCGGGTCGCTCGACTGTACGATTGGTCAACCTTCACGTCACTCGATGCTAATGAGCGGATAATGAGCGGAATTTTTAACGTTCTTTGGATACCGTCGGCACAATTTTTGTCCGACCAAAAAGTAAATATGCCTATAAGAGTCCCCTAATGATAAGCTTTCTTTTGATATAACATATGTGTAGGTATGCTCTATAACTTTTGATTGTATAGCCGGACAGAGAGACAGACAGAGAGACAGAGAGACAGACAGAGAGACATAGGGCTAGATTTTCAGTATAGACAGTTTTGGGGCGCTAAGCTTAGCGCCCGCCCGAAGTTATCGCCCGCCCCAAAGTAGCGCCCCGTTGCCGGAAATTCAGTGGCTTCGCCCTAAGAGGTTGGTGGAGCGCTAAAAGAGGCGTTCCACTAGTATCTTTAGGCGCAAAGCCGGCGGTGCAGAGCGCAACACCCGAGCTCGGGCGCAGCGCACGGCAGACACTCTGGTGCCAGTGAGCTCTTAAAGGGGAAGGGTGCATGTATTTTTTTCAAATGCAAAGTCTGGGGGGGGAGGAGGAGGAGGAGGAGGAGGAGGAGGAGGAATTGGTGATTGGTGATTGGTGATTGGTGCCCGGAAACATAAATAGACCGTTCAGAACAACACACAGCTTACTTCCACACAACACATGCAGAGTGCCTTTTGTACGAGTGCCCTTTAATTAGCGCTCCCCAGGGTGTGTTGCGTTCCATTTTACAAACGCTCTGGACGCCAGGCGCACAATGGGGCGGTCCGACTGAAGTTTGGATTCAGGGCGGCCAAAGGGCGTTGCACGAGGATGTGACGTCATTTTCTGCGCGCGCATCCGGGCGGCCGCTAAACTTTGCGCCGGCGCTAACGGGCAACTTAATTTGGGGCGGGGCGCAAACTGCGCTGCGCCCAGGCGCTACACGCATAGCGCCCGAAAATCACTTCTCTTAAGGCGCTAACTGCTGGCGCAAGCAACTGAAAATCTAGCCCATACTGTTTTATATATATATAATAATTATTGGCATTTTTTTGTTGCTGCTTTGCTTCATTCCAGATAGTGATTTCAGATGGATGTTTAGTTCCTTTCTGTCTGATTTACCCTTACATTTTTGGGGAAAGGGGCTATGAAAATAGTCTCTGGCAAATAGCCTATGTGTTCTTGAGATATGCATCAAATCACCAGTAACCATGGCGTAAAACGGATGTATGAATCCTTGTTGGTGCAGTAGACTTTAGACCTGAGTGTCTAGCACTTGAGGGAGGGTTTTTGGCTTGTTCATATGTCGGTCTTTCTTTTTGCACTCTAATTCTGAATTTATTAGAACTCGTTAATGACTTGGATAAAGGGCTAGAGGGAGCAATGTCCAAATTTGCAGCTGAAACTGAAATAAGCGGCACAGTGAATAATTCTGAGGACCAAAGGAAGTGCAAGGGGATATTGATAAAGTGGTGGAATGGGCAGAAAGGTGGCAGGAATCAATGTCCTTAAATGTGAGGTAAAACAAATATAGTAATTATACTTTGGATGGAGAAGGCCGGGTGATGTGGAAAAGGGAAGGATTTGGGGGCTCAGATTCACAAGATACCAAAAGCAGCAGCTCAAATTGATAAGGCTATAATAAAAACTAGTGGAATACTGGGTTTTATGGCTAGAGATGTAATATATAAAAGTCAACGTATAATGATGAATCTATATAAAACTTTAGTAATATCACAGTAGGAATACTGGCCTAGAAATTGGACTGCGCTGAAAATGGAGAGAAAAATTTATGCTGGGGACTAAAGACTTTTAGCCCAGCGTTAAACTCACTGTGCAACGCCCTCCTGGTGGCGTTAGTGCAGGCATCGGTAGCAAAGTTGGCGCCCAGAAGTGACGTTCCATCTTCCAACAGCCTCTGGAAGCAAGGCAACAAGTTCACTAGGCATTGTGGGACACTGAAAGGCAATGCCTTCTGAACTGAAAAAATTAAAATGAAGTAAAAAAATGCAGCCCTTACTGCCTTTAAAATAAAAATTAACATTAAAAAGATGTCCCAAATGCAAGTCTTCAGCTCTTAAAGCTAAATTCCCTTCCACACCTCAAAAAATGGGAAAAGTGCTTCAGCAATAACACAAATGGTTCAGCAAACATGGGAAGGGCACCCAGGGTCTCACATGCAGCACTCCAGCTTTGTGCAGGTGGTCAAAGCTACGAGAGCGGTCCTCTACCCACAGGGGCCAGGGGGCCCTCCAGAAAGAATGATGTGGGGCCAAATCACCGAGGCCGTCATTGCAGTGTTACCCCTACAACCTGGCTGCACTGCCCAAAGAAGCTTCATGACCTCAGCCCAATGATCAAGGTCAGTGAATACATCTTCAAAAGCCATCGCTGACCAACTGAACCACTAGTCTCACACACTTCTCAATACATGACTCCCCCCTCCCCCCCAATCACTCACCTACCAACAATCTGCACCATTCATGAGGCACACCTCCCATCCCTAGCCTCACCTCAACCCCTTGGAGGAGACGGTGCTGGCCATTCTTGGCAGGGGCATGGCTGAGCCATTGGCAGCAGCGGGGCAGAAAGGATACAAGATGCTGGTATCCTCATACGTTACCCTCCTTTTTGCATGCACCCCTTACTTTCCTGCCCTCCCCTCACCACAACTTCACCCTTGTGCCTTCCTCATTTCACACACCCAAGAAATGCAGCCTGCCCAGCCAGTGGTTGACCAAGAAGAGGGAGAGGAGAGTGAAGACGAGGAAGAAGAAGAAACACCATCATGTGATTTGACCCTCCCATCCACCAGCTACTCAAGGTTGACCAACAAGGCCATTTGCAGTGTCCCCCACTGAAAGTCAGCAGCCTTCCACCAGCCATGCTACAGCCACTGGGGTAGCACTGCGTGACATCAATAGGATAGGCAAAGGCACACACAAGAGAGTCACTAAGAGAATATATTAAAGTGATGAGTTGATTTCTTGATGTCATATTGGATGGATAGATGTATAAAGTTGAATTGGGAAGTTTGCTTTGTGGTGGCTTTTATTTCAGCATTGTGGCCAAGAGGACGCCGTGATGGTCAGTAACAGAGGGAAGGTAAGGTGTGGGACAAATGTTGAAAGGAGAATTGGGGTTGTGTTCACTGGTACCACAGGTGGATAATTCCATCCCGTTATCCTGGCAAGAAAGGGGCTTTCTAGGTTGCATCCTTCCTTCTGCTTTTTCCTCTTCTGCATCTTCCTCTTCTGCGTCTTCCTCTTCTCTCTGCGAGCAGATGCTGTAAATCTGAAATAAAAGCATAAAATTCTGGAAACACTCAGCAGGTCAGGCAACACCTCGACCTGAGATGTGGACTCTGTTTCTCTCTCCATGGATGTTGCCTGACCTCCTGAGTATTTGCAAGATTTTCTGTCTTCTCAGAGGCCTTCCTTTACCATCCGAGGCCTTGCAAGCATCCAGCAGCACTCATTGCACTCTTAAAAAACTTCTAACATGTATTGCAGCAGGCCATTACTTCAATAAAATCAAAAAAATCCTGTCCAAAGCTTAAATACAAAGTTACCTGGAAGATATGTGTGTCCCTTTAAGAGGTGCTGCCAGTGCCTCTGTGAGTCTGCTGAATGCTTGGTTTTCATAGCGAGCTTAGGATGCAGTGCAGAACTCAGTGCTAAGGTCCAAGTTTGCCGAGGTGACGTTAAGGTGACATCACCTCTCCCTAATTTAAAATTGCACGGCCATCGGCCTTACTTGCTGCCGGACCTCGGAAAATGGCAGGTACTACAGAACCTGCCACCAGCTGGCAAAAGTGCAGCAGCCGCCATCTTTTCGCTACATTTTGCCGGTAAAACATCCAAATTTTTAGCCCACTGTGTTCAGTTTTGGACTCCACATTATAGGAAAGATATCTAGGCAACAGAGAGGGTACAGAGCAGATTCACTAGGTGTGAGGGAATACAAAATATGAAGACCTGAAAATTTGAGGCTTGTTTCTTTAGAATAGAGGAGGTTATGGGGTGATTTGATAGAGATGTTTAAAATTATGAAGGGCTGGGGCAGAGTAGATAGAAACAGGGGGCAGTTTTCATCTCCTGAGTAAATCAGGTCTGCTCCTCCCGCCCAATTATATCAGGAGGAGGCATGATCAAATGGTCATGCCCCATTAGTATTGAATAACTCAGCTTCCAGTGCTAATTGAGCTGCTTAGTGGCAGCTTGCCACTTTCGAGGGCGGGGCAGACACTGATTGTGGGCCTGTAGTGGCACCTTAAAGGGGAGGGCTGGAAATAGTTGGTGGCAACAATCCCTCTAAGCCGTGCAACTCTCTGCCGGTCTTGCACAGCATGGGAATGGCTTTTCTAATGTTAAATTTCATGCAGGTGCAAAACTATGAATCGGCCACGCAGCCCCATAAAGGGGCTGAGCACCCAAAAATAAAATTAGGGGGAACATTGGTTGTTGGGTGAGGGGCGGAGTAACGCAGAAGTTTATTTTGGCGTCAGAGAAATTTAAGGAGCACAACAGTAGCAATGAGTCGAAGTTAAGGAAACCTTATGGCTCAAAACTCCCAAAAGAATCAATGTAAAAAAAAAATCAAAGAAATCGACCTTTCCCTTAGTGCAGCACATGGTCCCTTTAAATAGCAATGAAAATGGCCGCCTCCCGATGTACTGCCCATGATTTGGGGCAGTGCTGAATGATATGAAAAATGTTTTGGGGTCTTAATTGCATTAATGGACCCCGATTGCTATATTTTTATAAGCCCGTTTCATTCCCATTGCGAGCGCTGTCCATCTAAATATAGGTCTGCTTAAAAATGAGAGTGGGTGAACCTTCAGCGGTAAGTTGCCGGGACTTATATTTTCTCAATTTTCATTCTGCCACCACTCCATTTACAGACATAAACAGGGTAGTAGCGAGACAAAATTGGTCCAGACCGTTTCTTGTACGAGGAAACATAGATATAAGACTAAATGTAAGAGCTTTAGGATAGAGAGCAGGAGAAACTTTTTTTCACAAAGGGTTGTGAGGCTGTGGAATGCACTTTTAAGAATAGGTTAGGTAAGTGGTTAAAGGAAAGGGGTACAAAAGGATATTAGAACAGAATAGGCGCATGGGATCAGGGCTTCGGCTTGTGGAGGATAAACACCAGCTGGGCTGAATGGCCTCTTTCCCTGTTGTCATTTTCATGTAATTCTACGTAATCTCTCCTTGTAACTAAAATATGCAACTTGAAACTCTCCATCTACAGTCAAATAATTGCAGGTGTCTTAAATTCCCAGCAATAAATTTTTTTTATCTAGAATTATAATGCTGCATCTAATAAAGAAAGCAGTACATTAGTGCAGCCTCATCTTCTGAAAGTTTATTTGTAATTTCTATAGTTCTGGAATGATGGTGTTTTTGCATATTGCGTTCAGGTTAATTGTGGTTAACTGTGGCACTTAGGAAAAGGGAAAACCTTAAATAGACTTTATTATTAAGATATAAAACAAGATAGAGTATTTGAAAATGAATAGGAGACAGTTTGGTAGTATGCGATTCAGTAATAATAAGTGGATTATGGTGTAAAACTCTGATAATAAATGGGTTTCACTGTAGCATAAAACTGTCTGGATGAGGCATTCAATTTTCCTGGACTGCTGGGAAAGTGTCTCTCCACATTCAGTTAATACATATTTAAATACATCATTCTTTTTTGACAAGGTAACTTTAAGAGCACAGTTTTGTTTAATTGCTACACTGTAATCTGTACAGAACATTAAATGGGGAATTTTGCAGCATTACTGTCATGTTCTTTGACATTTCAAGAATTAGATTGAAGTGATGATGTAGAGCTAAAAGAATGCAACAAGAATGTTAAATGATGTGCATTTGAGTCTTCGTCCTACAGTGACTGTTCCGTATTCTGTAAGATTGTTGGCTCTGATACTGTTAGACATAATGGCCCAGAAATTCGGGTTGGGGGCTTCCCGCGGGTGTAAGCCCCCAACCAGCACTTACCTTGTGCGCCGGCCGTTGAGCTGTGGGCCCCCGTGGAATTCCGATCCGGGGCCTGGTCCAGCTGCCGGCGCGCAGTGCTTGCGTATCCCAGGGGCACAGTTAGTTCGATGCGTCCCCTAGGATCACATGGGCCGTGAGGAGCCAATCGGAGCAGGGAATGCTCCATTCATAAGATTGACAGGAAGAGCTGTCAAAACTTATAAATACTACGGCCCCAAAACAGCACTAAATCTTCAAATAATTTTTTTTTAATCACATTTTTAAAATATAAACTATAAATTACATTAAATAACTATTTAAAAAAATAATTTAAATTTTTGAAAAAAATAATTTTATTTTCTAATGGGGCTAAAAATAAACTTACCTTGCTTTAAAGTATTTAAAAATAATAAACCTGTGGAAAAAATGTTTTATTTTTAATTAATTCACCACTTACCTTGTAAAAAGCAGGCCTTATGCCTGCTTTTTAAAAGTGTAACTCCTGGAGACTTACCCCCCCGGGAAAACCTGTACGAAAAACCGAAGCTCGATGCGCACGCGCCGCCTCTCCCGTGCACGTGTTCGAACTCTGAACCCCTTCGTTCAGGGGAACGGAAGTGCCGGTTTCCCACGCATGCGCAGTGCATGCAGGAAACCGGCACTTCCATTGGGCTTACGGGTGAGTACCCCATGCGTACTCACCCGTGGAGACCCGAATTTCTGGGCCAATTGTACAGGACTTAAGACTATAGAAAGGAGTGAAAACACAGTGGTAGTTATTAAGATGGAGAAAATGTTACGACCTAGTACTCTTAGTGTGTTGCTTCGCACGATGGGCGCACATATTGAAAGTTGGGGTATAATGGACAGAAAATTGCGTAGGCTGCGAATCAGGCAGGCTGACTCCCACACTCGAATTCCAAATATGTTTTTCTGTCGCAAAGGAACCTCTGGGCCCTGTGGAGTATTAAATCGTAAAATTTACCCCTTTACTGTAATGCTCTGGTTGCAACAATTACCAAACATTCAATTAATAACTGACTGCAAACATAGTGAAATATGAATAGTTTAATTTTAAAAGTCTCAGTGCAGGATCTTTTTTACTGAATTGCAAGAGTTCGGAACACATCTCCCTCACATAGGATCAAATCCAAAATCTTCAGTCTCCAAGATGCTGGTTGAGCTAGTATCTGCTAAATGATCTATTTAGTGCAAAATAGCAAACAAAATATATCTGTGTATAAGTGAGAAGTCTGCCTTGACTCATTTGAATACTAAATGAACATGGTAGTAGTACAAGCTGCAGTCACTAAGGCTCAGTGTCGGGTTGTGTGGCTGCTTTGAAGTTTACAAGTTATACAAAATAGCTGTGAATACTGCAATGAAAGTTATCGAAATTCTTAAAATCATTTGGATCAAGAAATCTGAGAGTAGAATTCCCGCAGGCGTCCTTTGGATTTCCTGCCATAACTTTGGTGGAAACTATTATGTCCGTGTATAATTGAGACAGAGACTGCAGGAGTTGATTATAACAGGTCTTTACTGAATGGAGACAACCTGGAACTGAAACTACAGAAGCCTGCTAGGGCCTTTTATACAGGGGTGGTCACTGCCGGTACTGCAGTCTAAGACCAGTTATTCCCTTAAAGGTACATACACAACAATTCCTCCCCTTTTAGATAAACAGTACATAACATTCATTTAACAACTAAATAATAACTAATTACAATTACAATTACGGTTGCTAGATACATTGGTTGAAGGTAAGCAATTATAAGTTCAGTCTTTGAGGAGGCTTCCTGATTCTGTCTGGATAACGCCTCTTTGGGGTTGTAGTGTCCGTGTGTTGATAAAGACACTGAAGACAGGAGTTGGTTCATAGGTGTTTACTAAGCAAAGTCTGGGGGGGGTTCTAACGGATATACACAATATACAGGCATATATAGCCCGAGTGGCCATTACCGGCATTACAGCACACCTGGGGCTCTTAAAGGCACATACACTACAATTCCTCCCCTTTTAGCTAACCAGTACATCATATTTTAAGTAATTATTAATTACATGTTGTAAGAAAAATAATATACACATTGCTGTAGTTAATTAATTATAAGTCAGTCTCTCAGGAGGCTTCCTGACTCGGTCCGGATAACACCTCGGGGGTGTAGTAGTTTCTGGTGGTGTAGTAGGTTCTTTTGGCAAGGCTGATTCAGCTTGAATGCCAGTGTCGGGTTCATCGGGTTCCAGTATCACCGGATCGGAGGTAGATATGGGTATCTCTACTTCATCGTTAGACGTATAGAGTTGTGGTGTAGGTTGTCCCTTTTTGAATGACTTTATGATTTGGTCAGCATGGTGCCTTATTATGCTTTCTCCGATGTCCATGGTATACATCAATGGTTCTAGTCGTGTGCAGATAGTTCCAGGCTGCCATTTCTCGGTACGGTAGTCCCGGGCCAAAACTTGTTGACCTATCTGGAAGGTTCTAGTTGGCCTTTCATTCATGCCTTGAAACTGCCGGTTCTCCACGTCCCTTCTGATGTTAGGCTTGACCAAATCCAGCTGGCATCTTAGGTTTCTATTGAAGAACATCATGGCGGGAGTTTGGTTGGCAACCATATGTGTTGCATTCCTGTATGCGAATAAGAAGTTATTGACCTTGTGCTGAAGTTTTATGTCTTCATTACCCATGGCCATTATGGCCTTCTTGAAGGTCTGGACAAACCTTTCAGCCAATCCATTGGTGGCGGGATGGTATGGGGCGGACGTGTAGTGCTTAACCCCATTGTTTTTTAAGAACTTTCTGAATTCTTCGGACACAAATTGTGGTCCATTATCAGAACATATCTGTTCCGGCAGCCCTTTCCTGGCAAATATGGTCCTTAATACCGTGATGGTTTTTTCCGTGGTGGTGGAGGACATCTTTATTACTTCCGGCCACTTGGAGTGTGCATCAACCGCGATTAAGAACATTGAGTCCATAAATGGACCAGCAAAGTCGATGTGCACCCTTTGCCAGGGAGATGAGGGCCACTCCCATGGATGTAGAGGGCTTGTGGTGGAGCGTTTTGGACCTTCTGGCATCCTAGGCAGCTCTTGGTCATTTCTTCGATGTCTCCATCGATACCTGGCCACCATACAAACGCCCTAGCTAGGTTCTTCATTTTCACTCCACCCAGATGCCCCTCGTGAAGCTCCTTTAGCACTTTATCTGGAGTTTGGGTGGAATCACCACTCTGGATCCACACATCAAGGTTCCTCAGCACACTGACAGCTGTTCTCTTCTTTGCGAGAATGCTGGCAACAGTGGTTCGCCATGTGCTGGCCATCCCTTCACTGTTAAATCGTAGACCCGTGAGAGAGTCGGGTCATTTCTCGTCTCCCTTTCAATGGCAGAATTTGTTACTGGTAGACATTCCACTATGGTAGAGTCCAGACGAATAGGTCTAAGGATTTTCTCCATGATGGTGGTTCCCTGGATCCTTAATTCCGAGTTTGTCCGAAGGTCTAGTATTCGTGAGTGTAAATACTAAGTTACTTAAATTGATGTAAGAAAAAGGAGGCTTACCATCAAGTAACTTTAAAGTAAAGCTTTAAGTAACTTATAAACACACTATATACAAGAGAGGTCTTTACCATGCCTCTGGTAGAAGCCTCTTACAATACTGAACAGACCAGTATTTATACCAGTCCAACAGGAAGTGACACATGACAGGAAGTGAGGTATGTACACAGTTCATAGTTCATAGTTCACAGTTCCACAGTTCACAGGAAGTGATGGACATAACTTCCCGGAAGTTATTATTTTTATCACAGCCGCCATCTTTCTAAAGGCTGCGGCGTGGGACTGAGGCGAGCGTAGCCATCGCCGCCATCTTAGTAAAGGCGGGCGGGGCGGGAGTCAGCGCGCGCGTCAACGTCGGCCCGGAGCGCGAGCGAATCGGCGGTCTTGCAGCCGGCTCGGGCGGGGGGTGGGGCTCGGTATGGCGGGAAGGGGGGGGAAGGGTTACCCCGGCAACCGGGCCCGGCCCTCTCACAGCCTCAAGCCGGCTCATGCCCGTTCCCGGGGCTTGGCTCCAGCACAGACCCAGCCGCAATCGGCAGTCTTGAAGCCGGCTCGGGAGGGCGGAGCTCGGGAGGGTGGAGAGTGGGGCTCGGGAGGGCGGGAAGGGGGTGAAGGGTTACCCCGGCAACCGGGCCCGGCTGTCTCTCACAGCTCTCACAGCCTCAAGCCGGCTCACGCCCGTTCCCGGGGCTTGGCTCCATTTGAGGCCGCGGGCCACTCACCCTCTCTCTCTCCTTCCGTCTGTCTCTCTCTCCTCCCCTCTCCCCGTCCCCTCTCCCCCCTCTCCATTTCCCTCCTCCCCCCTCTCCCCCTCTCTCTCCCCCCCTGCCTCACCCTCTCTCTCCCCTCATTCTCTGCCCGCTCCCTCCCCCCTCTCTCTCTCCCACCTCCCCTCCCCCCTCCCTCCCCCTCTCTCTCTCCCCCCTCCCTCCCCCCTCCCTCCCCCTCTCTCTCCCCCTCCCTCCCCCTCTCCCCCATCCCTCCCCCCCTCCCTCCCCCTCTCTCTCCCCCTCCCTCCCCCTCTCCCCCATCCCTCCCCCCCTCTCTCTCCCCCTCCCTCCCTCCCCATCTCCCCCTCTCCCCGCTCCCTCCCCCTCTCCACCCGCCCCCCCTCTCTCTCTCCCCGCTCCCTCCCCCTCTCTCTCTCCCCCCTCCCTCCCCCTCCCCCTCCCTCCCCCTCTCTCTCTCCCCCCTCCCTCCCCCTCTCTCTCTCTCCCCCCTCCCTCCCCCTCTCTCTCCTCTCCCCCTCCCTCCCCTTCTCTCTCTCTCCCCCCCTCCCTCCCCTTCTCCTCTCTCTCCCCCCCCTCCCTCCCCTTCTCTCTCTCTCCCCCTCCCTCCCCTTCTCTCTCTCTCCCCCCTCCCTCCCCTTCTCTCTCTCTCCCCCCTCCCTCCCCCTCTCTCTCTCCCCCCTCCCTCCCCTTCTCTCTCTCCCCCCCCTCCCTCCCCTCTCTCTCTCCCCCTCCCTCCCCTCTCTCTCTCCCCCCTCCCTCCCCCTCTCTCTGCCCCTCCCTCCCCCCTCTCTCTCTGCCCCCTCCCTCCCACTCTCTCCCTGCCCCCTCCCTCCCCCTCTCTCCCCGCCCCCCTCCCTCCCCCTCTCTCTCTCCCCCTCTCTCTGCCCCCTCACCCCCTCCCCTCCCCCTCTCTCTCTCTCTCCCCTCTCTCTCTCCCCCTCTCTCTCTCTCCCCCTCTCCCCCCAGTCTCTCTCTCCCCCCAGTCTCTCTCTCCCCTCATTCTCTCTCTCTCCCCCCTCTCTCTCTCTCCCCCCTCTCCCCCAGTCTCTCTCTCCCCTCATTCTCTCTCTCGCCCCCCTCTCCCGGCACTCCCCAGGTCTCTCTCCCCCCAGTCCTCTCTCCTCTCCCCACCCATCCCAGTCTCTCTCTCTCTCTCTCCCCCAGTCTCTCTCTCTCTCTCTCCCCCAGTCTCCTCTCTCTCTCTCTCCCCCCCAGTCTCTCTCTCTCTCTCTCTCCCTCTCTCCCCCCAGTCTCCTCTCTCTCTCCCCAGTCTCTCTCTCTCTCTTCTCCCCCAGTCTCTCTCTCTCTCTTCCCCCCCCCCAGTCGCTCTCTCTCTTCCCCCAGTCGCTCTCTCTCTTCCCCCAGTCGCTCTCTCTCTTCCCCCCAGTCGCTCTCTCTCTTCGCCCCAGTCACTCTCTCTCTTCCCCCAGTCGCTCTCTCTCTCCCCCCGTCTCTCGCTCTCTCTCTTCCCCCCAGTCGCTCTCTCTCTTCCCCCCAGTCGCTCTCTCTCTTCCCCCCCAGTCACTCTCGCTCTTAATCATAATCATAATCAACTTTATGTCATCGTTAGTGCACAAGTGCAGTACAACGAAATGTAGGCTTGCGGCTCCCGAGAGTGTACATTTAGATTAAGACATTTAAACATTCAACATTCATTTGGCTTGTAATACATTAACATAAACATAACCATAATAAATGCATTGGCAGATGTGCAGGCTTTAGAGTTTATTTGTGGAGTTCAGTAAGATGACAGCCCTGGGAAAGAAGCTGTTCCTAAATCTGGTCGTTCAGGTGCGAATGCATCTGTAGCGTCTCCCAGATGGCAGGAGGGCGAACAGACTGTGGTTGGGGTGGGTAGGGTCTTTGATGATGGTCCGTGACCTCCGTAAACAGCGTTTACGCTCTCTCCCCAGTCGCTCTCTCTCTTCCCCCCCAGTCGCTCTCTCTCTTCCCCCCAGTCGCTCTCTCTCTTCCCCCCAGTCGCTCTCTCTCTCTCTTCCAACAACAACATGCCCTCAAAAAAGCCTTGGCACTGCCGGGCATGCCAGCTAGTTTTAAATAAATGACACAAACCTTTTGCTGCAGCAATCACTTTCAGATAGATATTCACTATATTTTGAGGCATAAAACATTTGGTACCACAAAAGATGATTTTTTTTTACATAATTAACACAATTATTTAAAAGGGGCTGATATATCTAATTCAAATTGGCCTGGACTGCTCATACAGTATTAGTCTCAGTCCCTGTGTTAGGAAGAGGAAATTTAGCCAGGGATTCCACTCTTGATGACTACCTCATGGTACCTACCAGACTGTGTGCATGTGTGGACAACAGGTGAAGACATGAGCAGGCTTGATTGTGATACCTTGCAAGTTCAAGAAGCCTGCCGATACAGGTGAAGAATGGGCACTTGAATGAAGTTAACAAATTGTGGCCAGCACTCATCGAACAATATCCCAGCAGGAGTTAGTGCCTCGAAAACAGTCGAAAAGGGAATTGTACAATTTATTTCAGGCCTAAGTTGGGCTTTTAAGAAAAAGACTCCTATTTTCAAGAGCTTCTACTTATTCCCAAATTCAAAACCAGAGAGGAAGCAGGATCAGTTTTAATGTTAGTTGTTGATGAAAATTCATGGAAAATCATAAGAACCTTAATAACTAAAGCCTTCATATCATAAGATAAAGAGGTGAAAAAATGGACTTCTGGTTTAAAATCAGATGTTAGCTATTCAGTTTTTAGAAATTTCCAGAAAATTATTCAAAATCCAGATTTTCCTTTATTCATTACATTTTAAGAAATATTTTAGCCTGTAAGCTTTTTTTATTACAATAGCTCTATAACAATTGCATGTTGTGTAGAACTGTAAATGGCTGCTCCTGTATCCCCATCCCGCCACAAAAAATCAAAGTATTGCTTAACTTCTGTATGGAATTTTGAAGGCAGTTAGGGATGATTTTACCAAAAGAAATCAGATTTGCTATTTAACAGTATGAACCATAATGAGCTGGAGCTTCTTGTTGGCATTTAGCACAAGAAGCAAGTATTGAATAAAGCACAGTGGGATTCTGACAAGGCCACATGGTGTGCAAGTCATCTGTCCATTTGTAGAAATGTCAAGATACCAAGAACTGGGTGGGTGGGGAGGGGGGGGTGCGAAGTGAAGAACCTGCCCCAAATAAACACACTTCTTATACAAAGAACTTGATTTAAATTATCCATTTGTAATTCAAGTGAAGATTTAAATGTTTGCTAATGATAGGCAGGCATTATTTTGGATCTGTTTTTGAAAACATTTACTGTTGCGAAAATGTACATTATATTGGTTTGAAAGGAGTCCGAATAGAGAGTGTGAAGAAAATCGTGGTAAAATACTGTGCCCTCTTTTTTTTCAAATTAGCAACTATATAAATTGCTAGAGTAGAATTCAAAGGCCACTTTTCACTAAATCATCTGGCTGTAGAAGGATTATAAAATTGGCAGAGGCACCAGGTAGCAGGAAAATTCATTGATTTCCTAGTATGATTAATTAGGGCTCCCAGTTACTCAGCAGTCTGACGTTCTGTATAAAGTGAACATCGAAAAATACCTCAATTTCACCTCTTCTGCCAATTTTGACCTTTCTTGCTATATGAGTGATTCCAAAAAAAAATATTGCTAACAGCTTACTCAGCAGGAGACACACCCTATCATAGTGGCAAAACAGATCGATGTGTTTCGAACACTTTCAATAGGATTCATTGGGGTAGTAATTAGTCTGGGCCCGTACCTTGCCTGAAATTGAGCCTTGGACCTCATCTCAATATTCCAGGCAGGCTTCGGGTGCCTGTTACGCCTCCATAGGCAGCTTGCCCTTCAGGAGGATTGAATTTGGGCCGCTTGCTTTGCCAGCAGTGATCCTCAGGTAAGTCCCAGGGGAGGATGAGGTGGGGGAGGTGTGGGGGCTGATCGTGGCCGGCAAGAGTACTATGTAGCCTGGAGGAGCAAGGGTGCATTAGTGAATTATTCAACTGACTGAGACAAAAAAGACAAAGGGGCCAAAGTCTGTGGACATTCCAGCGTACTCCCACCATAACTTCAGCAGGAGTACCCCAGAGTGGGCAGAAACTAGATGTGGATCTGGTTACGCCAAGTCCTGGCTCAGCGTCAAGGTTTCATGGATGGCGTTGTAGGGATGGAGTTTCTGCCAACCCTTTAGAAGGCCATTGGTAGAAAGGGGAAGGCGCAGGGTGCAGGTGGGTGCAAGGATTCCTGTGCACTGTGCCTTATTAGGAACCTGGCATATGGTCCGTGCTGGTACTTCTGGTGAAAGCAGTTGTACCAGCCAAGCAATTGGCAGTTGTGGGGCCCACTTGGGGGTCCAGGCCAGGATGGTGGCCTGACTCCCCAAAGCTTTTCCCACTAAATCCTTTTTAAGTTTTGAGGCAGCCCCTTCCGTAAGGGGGCCAAAGGGGTTTCTTTGGTTTCATTCCAAGGGGGCTTGGCACAACCTCCCCGCTAGACGTTCCAACCACTTTGGCAAGGGAAGTGCTCCAGGTGTACCATCAGCCAGCTGAAAGCAGGCATTTCTTGGAAGTGTAGCATTTGGATTAGGGTTGTGAATTTGTGTCTTTGACGACGGATTCTGAATTTCAGCCTTGAAGACCAGAACCAAATAGGAAAAAAAGTAGCAAAGGAACAACTTGCAGTTTACAATATGGCATCTGGCCATCCAAATTGCATTTTTAGCTACCTTAAAGCCACAGCTGAACTTAATGCCCTCTGTACATTACAGTTCTAACATTAACAACACAGCACTAAGGTGGCAGTAAAGGCACTAGCAAAGCTTAGAATTGCCTCAAGAGGCAGCACTACTGTTGTTGATGAATAGAAAGGCCGTCAGCCTTACCTTCTGCCCAGGACCGACTAAACCCTCAGCCGGTGATGTCATTTTCATATCAGTCTGTATGAAGACGTAGAAGAACCAACAAAGAAAAAGAAGAGGCAGAAGGACGATGATGACGCCAATGACAACAACAACAACAACAAAGATATTAGGAGGGAAGACCAAAAGCATGGTCAAAGAGGGGGATTTAATGAAGGACTTAAAGGAGGAGAAGCAAGAGGAGAGGTGGAGGGTATTGTAGGGAATAAAGAGTGTGGGGTCCAGGCGACTGAAGGCATAACTGCCAATGGT
The DNA here is from genome assembly GCF_052327205.1 of Somniosus microcephalus. Taxonomy (NCBI): domain Eukaryota; kingdom Metazoa; phylum Chordata; class Chondrichthyes; order Squaliformes; family Somniosidae; genus Somniosus; species Somniosus microcephalus. The sequence continues at coordinate 53,821,844 of NC_141000.1, forward strand.
GGGGCAAAGAAAGGGGACAAAGTGCAAGAGGCCAAGGTTGGAGTAACATCAAATTTGGGGGGTATTGTAGGGCTGGAGGAGGATATAGAGATAGGGAGGGGTGAAGGAATTAACACTAGCGGGATTGGGGTTATTGACTCTGGCCAGCCAGAAGCCTCTGAGCTGCTCCAGGGACCCCCGTGCGGTTTCAAAGCGCTCCCCTATTCCTGGTTCTGACCGCCAGACTTATTCAGTAGCGATGTAGACAGAAAACATGACTCGTGGGTTTGGGTGCAAAACAGACCAGTATTTATTGAAACTTGTTATGTTATGGAGCTTGAGACCGAGCTTCGGACACTGCGACACATCAGGGAGGGGGAGAAGTTCCTGGACTCTATGTTTCAGGAGATGGTCACACCTATGAAGTTAATTACTGCAGATGTAGTCCGTGGTCAGGGACAGGACGGTGTGACTACGAGTGAGGAAGGTACAGGGATCCAGGATGTAGTGTTGAAGGAGACGCAGCCCTTGTTCTTGTCCAGCAGGATCGAGGTTCTTACTCCCTGTGAGGGCGGGAGCGGGGACTGCAGGGAGGATGAGCAACCTGGCCACAGCACCGTGGTACAGGGGGCCATTCAAGTGGAGGGAGTAAAAAGAAATGTTGTAGTGGTAGGGGATAGTATCATTAGGGGGATAGATAGGGTTCTCTGCAGTCAAGAGCGGGAGTCCCGAAGGCTGTGTTGCCTGCCTGGTGCCAGGGTTAAGGACATCTCTTCTGGGCTGGAAAGAAACTTGCAGTGGGAGGGGGAGGATCCAGTTGTCGTGGTCCATGTTGGTACAAACGACGTAGATAGGACAAGGAAGACGGTTCTGTTAAAGGAGTATGAGCAGCTAGGGGTCAAATTAAAAAACAGAACCTCAAGGGTAATAATCTCTGGGTTATTACCTGAGCCACGAGCGAATTTGGCTAGGATAAATAAAATTAAAGAGTTAAATGCGTGGCTCAAAGACTGGTGTGGGAGAAATGGGTTTTGCTTCTTGGGACACTGGCACCAGTACTGGGACAGGAGGGAGCTGTTCTGTTGGGACGGACTCCACTTGGCCAGTGCTGGGACTAGAGTCCTGGCGAATCATATAACTAGGGCTGTAGAGAGGGCTTTAAACTAATTAGTGGGGGGGAGGTTTCTAGAGAGCAAATCATAGAAATGACAACAGAGAAGGTCATAGACTTAGGTAGCAGTGGGGGAATTAAAAAACAGAATGTGTCAGGAAGGGACAGAAGGTATGGAGTAAAAAGTAAAGTACTAAAAAGGGAAAAAACAGGAACTAAGTGTTACAAAACATATTTGAAAGTTCTTTATCTGAATGCACGTAGCATTCGTAACAAAATGAATGAGTTAACGGCACAAATAATGACATATGGGTATGATCTTGTGGCCATTACAGAAACATGGCTGCAGGGTGACCATGACTGGGAATTAAACATACCAGGTTATTTAACAATCAGGAAGGACAGGCAGGAAGGGAGAGGAGGTGGGGTGGCTATGTTAATAAAGGAAGGAATCACTATAATACAGAGAAATGATATTGGGTCAAAGGAGCAGGATAGTGAAACAGTTTGGGTGGAGGTAAGGAATAATAAGGGGAAAAAAACACTAGTGGGTGTAGTCTATAGGCCTCCGAACAGTTGCAACTCTGTTGGACGGAGTATTAATCAGGAAATAGTTGAGGCTTGTAATAAGGGAACAGCTATAATTATGGGGGATTTTAATTATCATATTAACTGGACAAATCAAATTGGGCAGAGCAGCCTTGAGGAAGAGTTCATTGAGTGTATTAGGGATGGGTTTCTTGAGCAGTATGTAACTGAACCGACCAGGGGGCAAGCAACCTTAGATTTGGTCCTGTGTAATGAGACAGGATTAATTAAAAATGTCCTAGTAAAGGATCCCCTTGGAATGAGTGACCATAACATGGTTGAGTTCCATATTCAATTAGAGGGTGAGAAGATTGGATCTCAAACAAGCGTGCTGAGCTTGAATAAAGGAGACTATGAAGGTATGAGAGCGGAATTAATGAGAGTGGACTGGGAAAATAGATTAAAGGGTAAGACGGTACATGACCAGTGGTGTACATTTAAGGAGTTATTTTACAACTTCCAAGAAAAATATATTCCACTGAGGAAAAAAGGGTGTAAAAGAAAAGATAGCCATCCGTGGCTAAGTAAAGTAATTAAGGATAGTATCCGACTAAAAACAAGGGCATATAAGGTAGCCAAATCTAGTGGGAGGATGGAAGATTGGGAAGTCTTTAAAAGACAGCAAAAAATAACAAAAAGATTGATTAAGAAAGGGAAGATAGATTATGAAAGTAAATTAGCAAAAAATATAAAAACAGACAGTAAAAGTTTCTATAGTTATATAAAAAGAAAAAGGGTGGCTAAAGTAAATGTTGGTCCCTTAGAGGATGAGACCGGGAAATTAATGGTGGGAAACATGGAGATGGCAAAAACACTGAACAATTATTTTGTATCAGTCTTTACAGTAGAGGACACTAAGAATATCCCAACACTGGACAAACAGGGGGCTCGAGGGGGGGAGGAACTAAATACAATTAAAATCACTAAGGAAGTGGTACTTGGTAAAATAATGGGACTCAAGGCGGATAAATCCCCTGGACCTGATGGCTTGCATCCCAGGGTCTTGAGGGAAGTAGCGGTAGGGATTGTGGATGCATTGGTAATAATTTTCCAAAACTCACTGGACTCAGCAAAGGTCCCGGCAGATTGGAAAACTGCTAATGTAACACCATTATTTAAAAAGGGTAGTAGGCAGAAGGCTGGAAACTATAGACCTGTTAGCCTAACATCTGTGGTTGGTAAAATGTTAGAGTCCATTATTAAGGAGACAGTAACGGGACATTTGGATAAACACAATTTAATAGGGCAAACTCAGCATGGTTTCATGAAGGGGAAGTCATGTTTAACAAATTTGCTTGAGTTTTTTGAGGAAGTAACATACAGGGTGGATAAAGGGGAACCAGTGGACGTAGTGTATTTAGACTTCCAAAAGGCATTTGACAAGGTGCCACACAAAAGATTATTGCTCAAGATAAAAAATCACGGGATTGGGGGTAATATTCTGGCATGGGTGGAGGATTGGCTATCTAACAGAAGGCAGAGAGTTGGGATAAATGGTTCGTTCTCAGATTGGCAACCAGTAACTAGTGGTGTTCCGCAGGGGTCAGTGCTGGGTCCCCAACTCTTTACAATCTATATTAACGATTTGGAGGAGGGGACCGAGTGTAACATATCAAAGTTTGCAGATGATACAAAGATGGGACGGAAAGTAGTGAGTGAGGAGGACATAAAAAACCTGCAAAGGGACATAGACAGGCTAAGTAAGTGGGCAGAGATTTGGCAGATGGAATACAATACTGGAAAGTGTGAAGTTATGCACTTTGGCAGGAAAAATCATAGAGCAAGTTATTATCTTAATGGCAAGAAACTGGAAAGTACTGTAGTACAAAGGGATCTGGGGGTCCTGGTGCACGAAACTCAAAAAGTTAGTATGCAGGTGCAGCAAGTGATCAAGAAGGCCAATGGAATGTTGGCTTTTATTGCTAGGGGGTTGGAATATAAAAACAGGGAGGTATTGCTGCAGTTGTACAAGGTATTGGTGAGGCCGCACCTGGAATACTGCATACAGTTTTGGTGTCCATACTTAAGAAAAGACATACTTGCTCTCGAGTCAGTACAAAGAAGGTTTACTCGGTTAATCCCGGGGATGAGGGGGTGGTCATATGAGGAGAGGTTGAGTAGATTGGGACTCTACTCATTGGAGTTCAGAAGAATGAGAGGCGATCTTATTGAAACATATAAGATTGTGAAGGGGCTTGATCGGGTGGATGCGGTGAGGATGTTCCCAATGATGGGTGAAACTAGAACTAGGGGGCATAATCTTAAAATAAGGGGCTGCTCATTCAAAACTGAGATGAGGAGAAACTTCTTCACTCAGAGGGTGGTAGGTTTGTGGAATTTGCTGCCCCAGAAAGCTGTGGAAGCTACATCATTAAATAAATTTAAAACAGAAATAGATAGTTTCCTAGAAGTAAAGGGAATAAAGGGTTACGGGGAGCGGGCAGGAAATTGGACATGAGTCTGGGTTCGGAATGGTCATGGCCCTGTGGGTAGTGGAGCGGGCCCAGGGGCCGTGTAGCCTTGTTCTGCTCCTACTGTGTTCTAATTCTGTTAGATTTCAGGAGATGGTTTTATTCCTGTTCCTGGCTGGGGTGGAGATCGCCTTTACAGAAGGTAAGTACTGTAGAAAATATAGGGACAGAGTGATCTCCTGGAAGAATTTCGATCGCCTAGATGGGTCGGAGAGGAATTTCCCAGATTTTTTTCTCCCAAATTGGCCATTGGGTCTTTGTCTGGTTTTTCGCCTCTCCCGGGAGATCACATGGGTTCGGGTGGATGCAGAGTGATAGAAGATTTGAGGTTAGGATCAGATCAGCCATGATCTTATTGAATGGTGGAGCAGGCTCGAGGGGCCGATTGGCCTACTCCTGCTCCTATTTCTTATGTTCTTATGTTCTTATGAAACAACTTAAACTGTAATCGATACAGCACTTATGCCTGGTACAGCACTTTTGCTTAACGCAGTACACTTAGAGTCCACTAGAGTGCTCTCTGCTCAGTGCAAAACTCCTTTATTTAAATACAGCACTTAAAAATACAGCCACTCAGTGTCCACTGGAGCACGTCTCTGCTCAGTGCAACACCCCTTTTTAATACTGTTTTAAATACAGTACTTTAAAAACAGCTACACAGTTTTCACCACAGCACTTATCTGTTTGGTGCAACACCCCTTTTTAATACAGTTATAATATAGAAACACCTTGCTCACTACAGCACCTTTGCTTAGTGGCTTTTACTTAAAACAGCACTTTAGTACAGCTACTCTCAGTGTTCACTACAGCCTTATCTGCTAGTGCAACACTGTTACTTAAATAGGGAAGGAGAGAATGGACACAACGAGGGAAGATCGACTAAAATCACAGTTCTAACAAAATTCCCACCCCATACCTATTCTAAGTTGCCTTGTAATGAGGCCAGAAAAATATATGCTCACCAATGAAAACGCCTTCCCCGTACCCTGCGATCTTTGATCTTCACTGCCCCAAAGTAAAAACACCACAGTATTTTAAAAGTAAACTGCTGGTGTTCCACTCCTTCAGGCAGGCTCCCACGTTGTAGAGAGCACTGAGGCGTGGCCACAGAGAGAGAGATGGCTTCTGAGAAGCTATCTTTTGTACCCCAATTTGGGGCCGAAATGTTCCCGCCCAGATCCGGATGTATCTGGGCTAAACAAAAGGGATCCAAAGTGCCCCATTGTCTTGTAATGGCTTTGGATGAATCACCCATTCGTTTAAACTGTTTCCAGTTTAAATGTGTCCTCATTGTCTGTGATAGCTTTGAATAAAGTTGCAGTTTAAATGTGTCCATTGTCTGTGATGGCTTTGAATAAAGTTGCAGTTTAAATGTGTCCTTTGAATAAAGCTGCCGTGGTTTGAACTATTTCCTTGATTGCTTGTGTAGTGTAAACAAAAGTCATTGTCCTTGTGGTCAGACTGAAACCAGTCTCAAGTGGTTAATCCTTTGTGCAGCAGTTTCTGTAAACACATCGATTGTCTCTGCAGGGAGGGGAAACTCCCTGAACTGCCTTTGATTGGCAGTCTGGTCAGCCATCTTTGATCTTCACCTTTTTCACAGACACACACACAAGCTGAGTTTTCAAATCCTTTGTCTTTTGCCGTGCGGTCTGGTGGCCATTTAGATCCCCTGGATTTTTTAAGGTATATTACCCAGGTATTCGTTAATCAAAATTAATCTTCAGAACTGTAGGAAATTTCGAAATTATTGCGAAATCCTACAGTCCCCCATTGGATACTAAAACTTGCTTGGAGTATCCTTGCCAAAAGTGAGCAATAGTTTCTGACCCCCCACAAACAACCTTCCCTTATACTTAACTAAATCTATCTTTGACCCGACACCTCTATCTCCCCTGCCCAGAGAAAATCGTAGTACGGCAGGCATCGATCAACAGAAAACCCAAAATTAATTAAATAATCAAAACGGAGGGGTCCAATGCCTCTGCACCACTTATATTCACAATAACTCAAGCATGGAGGGGTTCTACGCCCCTGCACCACTTGTAATATAATTTTAACATGATACAACATCTTTAAAGGGATTGTCACCCAGCCAACATATCTACTAAAAAAAACAGATGGAAGATAAACGAGCTTCCTTTAACTCCAAACAAGCAGTAAAATAATTAACAAGTTCTGTAAATTCTTAGTCTTAAATTGTATTTCCAGCAGCAGTTTTAAATGTTGTGGGCATCTGTTTCCTGCAGACCCCTTCCTTCATGGACTAGGGGTGCTTCCTCTCTCAAATCCCACGACACGCTGGTCCCCTGTGCTTTCCGGAACTCTGAAGAAGACAAAAAAAAACATCTCGCCAGGTCGCCTGGCTCGGGGGTGGGGGGTGTAATCAGGTCCAGTGACCTTGATCCACAATACAATTCTGGAACAGTACCACACTTAAAACTTATACACTAGTATTAATTTCAATATAAAAACAAAATTAACACGTTCTACCTTAATACACGTTCTATCTTAAATTGCAATATAAAAATTAAAATTAACACGTTCTACCTTAACCTTAATCACACATTACTTGCACAAAACTATATACAAGTGCCGCCCATCTCCAGGCGGCCAGCTCAGTCCCTGGTTGGGCTGCCACAGGCTGCTCCCTGTGGCATGGCTGGACTGATTCCAGCTTCTAGTCCCTCGCAGCTTATGGCTGTTAGTTGGGGACCTCTGCCTTTTCGCCTCTCCCTGACTTGGGAGACCGCCCTACTCCACTGGAAAGTGGGTGACCGTACTTTCTTGGGCTGGAGTACCCGAAGAGATCTCCTAGGAAGTGTCGCCGGTGGGGCTACCCTGGCGAGCAGACCCTCAGCTCAGGTCACACTCCCTGCTGGCTGGGGACCTCCTCCTTCGGGTCCCTCCCTTCCCAAACCTGGGCTGGGGACAGGCAATCCCTTGCCACTGGCTGCCGGTGGCTGAGAGTCTTCCCCTTCAGGTCTAAAACCTGGTTCAGGCTCCTCCACGGAGTCCCACAAGAGAGGGGGAATCGCTCGGGCCAAGTGCTGGGGAGCTTCTACAATCCCAGCTGCCCGTTCCCCTGCCCCCTGCTTAAACAAACCGCATTGTTTGATATAACTGGCTGCCTGCCAGTAATCCTGTTCAAAATCATGCATAGCTCCTCCCCTAACACAAGCCACAGCATCTGCCTGTGCAGCCTGTGAACTTGGACTTGCTGTAGGCTGGGGATTACTATTCTCAGGTTCACTCCCAGCTGCCTGTTTCCGTGTGGGTCCCATTAAGCTAGGTGGGACCCCGTTAGACCGGGGTGAATTGGTCAGGTCTTCCGAGTGGACCATCGTGCTGGAGGCTCCAGCATCCACCGAATATCTCCCCTGCACCATCTCCACTCCCATATCAACATAGGGCCTGCTCTCCTCAGCATTTTTGCGGGGACACAGGTCAACAGGCTACGCTGGCTCTAGTCATTGCTGGGAGTGAGGTGGGGCAGACGGGGTTAAAACACCGGTGGTGGCTGTTACTCTCCCCTGGCCAGTCAGAAGAGACCGTAGGGACTGTAAAAATGACTCAATTGCTGCGGGAGGGAGGTCCGGCCCTGCCTTTTGGGCTGGGGCTGTGGGATCCTTTCCCTTGTCCTTCCAAGGATTTTTACAGTCTTTTCTCCAGTGACCGTCTTTCCCACACCCGTAGCAATTTAACCTAGCCTGGGAGGGACGGTTCCCCTCCTGGTGCCGCTCTTTCTTACTCTGGCTCCCAGGTTTCACCTCATGGACTCTTCCCTTGGGTTGGGGAGCCTCGATACCCCTCATGTTCCTGAAGGCTACTGTGAGCCGGTGGATCACCGCTTCTTCGGTGGTCTGGGGGTTTCGGGGGTCAAATCAAGCCATGACCTGGGCTTGGATCTGGGGTAGGCTGTTTGTCATGAGACACCGGAGCCAGTGAGTTAATTGGGCTGGGTCCAGTGCTGCCCGCCCTGGCATTCCCAGGCATGCGCTCTGGTAGACTGGCCACAGCCTGTCTGCGAACGCCTGCGGGGACTCCCCTGGGAGCTGCACGGTTCTTTCCACCCGAACGAACGGGCTACCATCATTGAGTCCCATGGCCTCCAAGACCTCATTCTTAAGACCCTCATAATCCCTCTGCCCCCTTTTGCACTCACCAGATAGGGACTGGAGGAGATCACCTGCCAGGGAAAACAGCAGCATTTTTGCTTGCTCTGCCTCATCGCAGTCATTTACACAAGCTGCTTGCTCTATCTCCCTGAAGTGCAGAGAGGGGTCTCCCTTTATAGTGAGCATGGGGATGTGGCTAACCATGTCCCTGAGCTGGTGGGTGCCATATGGCACCAGAAACTGATTCTGGATGGCCCCTGGGTCATCTTCATCAACGGGCGGACCGTACCTCCATTGTCGGAGGGGGTACACTGGTCCTGGTCCCGGCCTATCTAGCGGGTCCTGCTGTGCTTCCTCTACCACCTCATCCTCCACCCCCCTTTGCTGCCAGAGCTCCTGAAAGCTCGGAGCCGTGGGTGGCGGTCGTGGGACCTCTGATTCCCTGACCAACCTTTCCCTGGGTGTTGCCTGTGGGGCTATTTTACTTAGGTTGCCAGTAAAATCCGACTGACCTGCCTTCAGGCTGATCAGGCATATCATCCCCTTTGCTCTTTTTAAAGCCATATTAAGGCTTTCTATCTCTGCCCTACCGGGGCCATGATCTGCTTCCTCAAACCCTTGCTCGCAGGCCAGCTTATATGCTGCCTTTACCTCCCTAACCTTTTCCTCCTGCTCTTTTATTTCTTGTATGAGGCGAGCGTTCTCCTCCCACACCCTCATCTCATTGCTCTTGGCCTCTGCAAATAGGCACTTCAGGTACTCTGACTCGTGCCTCGTGTGGCTTTTGCCCTCACTAAACTGAACTACCAGGCGCTCAACCTAGGCCTGGTATTCTTCAACCTCCCTTTCCCTGTCCCAACTCTCTGCTCTGGCTTCCCTAAGCCTGCGGGTAACCTCCCCAAGCCTGCGGGAACCTAACCACAAATAAACCAGTGGGATAAAAAGAAACCCAATAACTGCTGCTCTCTCCAGACTCAAACCACAGTCTGCTACATTGCACACCGTTGCCGATGTCCCTGCCTCGGTCGCCATTTTGTAGGAATTAACACTAGCGGGGTTGGGGTTATTGTCACTGGCCAGTCAGAAGCCTCTGAGCTGCTCCAGGGACCCCCGTGCGGTTTCAAAGCGCTCCCCTATTCCTGGTTCTGACCGCCGGACTTATTCGGTAGTGATGTAGACAGAAAACGTGACTCGTGGGTTTGGGTGCAAAACAGACCAGTATTTATTGAAAGAAACAACTTAAACTGTAATCAATACAGCACTTTTGCTTAACGCAGTACACTTAGAGTCCACGAGAGTGCTCTCTGCTCAGAGCAACACTCCTTTATTTAAATACAGCATTTAAAAATACAGCCACTCAGTGTCCACTGGAGCACTTCTCTACTCAGTGCAACACCCCTTTTTAATACAGTTTTAAATACAGTACTTTAAAAACAGCTACACAGTTTTCACCACAGCACTTATCTGCTTGGTGCAACACCCCTTTTTAATACAGTTATAATATAGAAACACCTTGCTCACTACAGCACCTTTGCTTAGTGGCTTTTACTTAAAACAGCACTTTAGTACAGCTACTCTCAGTGTTCACTACAGCCTTATCTGCTAGAGCAACACTGTTACTTAAATAGGGAAGGAGAGAGCAGACACAATGAGGGAAGATCGACTAAAATCACAGTTCTAACAAAATTCCCACTTAATTCCCACCCCTATACCTATTCTAAATTGCCTTGTAATGAGGCCAGAAAAATATATGCTCACCAATGAAAACACCTTCCCCGTGCCCTGCGATCTTTGATCTTCACTGCCCCGAAGTAAAAACACCGCAGTATTTTAAAAGTAAACTGCTGGTGTTCCACTCCTTCAGGCAGTCTCCCACGTTGTAGAGAGCACAGAGGCAAGGCCACAGAGAGAGAGATGGCTTCTGAGAAGCTATCTCTTATACCCCAATTTGGGGCCGAAATGTTCCCGCCCAGACCTGGATGTATCTGGGCTAAACAAAAGGGATCCAAACTGCCCCATTGTCTTGTAATGGGTTTGGATGAATCACCCATTCGTTTAAACTGTTTCCAGTTTAAATGTGTCCTCATTGTCTGTGATGGCTTTGAATAAAGTTGCAGTTTAAGTGTGTCCATTGTCTGTGAAGGCTTTGAATAAAGTTGCAGTTTAAATGTGTCCTTTGAATAAAGCTGCTGTGGTTTGAACTATTTCCTTGATTGCTTGAGTAGTGTAAACAAAAGTCATTGTCCTTGTGGTCAGACTGAAACCAGTCTCAAGTGGTTAGTCCTTTGTGTAGCAGTTTCTGTAAACACGTCGATTGTATCTGCAGGGAGGGGAAACTCCCTGAACTGCCTTTGATTGGCAGTCTGGTCAGCCATCTTTGATCTTCACCTTTTTCACAGACACAGACACAAGCTGGCTTTTCAAGTCCTTTGTCTTTTGCCATGCGGTCTGGCGGCCAATTTGATCCCCTGGATTTTTAAAGGTATATTACCCAGGTATTCTTTAATCAAAATTAATCTTCAGAACTGTAGGAAATTTTGAAATTATTGCAAAATCCTACAGGTATTGGGGAACTGGGAGCCAATGTAGGCCAGTCAGCAAGGCCTGGCATGAATGGTGAGCAGGATAATTACATGTGCATTGATGCCAATGTACTGAAATGCACTGCACACTCCAAATGGGCATGTTCCAGACAAAAGGGAGCTCCAGCACATTTTGAATTCTTTCAAGTAAAATAGCTCTGTAATATAGATGTGGTACTGGTCTAAAAAAAGAGGTAGAAGAGTGTACCATAGCTGTAGGCTGTACAATGTTTCCATTTTATGATAAGCTGGTGGAGAGATTCTATCTGTGCATTTCAAACTTTGTGATTGTAACTGGACCAGAACTATACTAATGAACTGAGCAGTCCACACTATTAACTCTCCACTTCTGACTTGACCTAGAAGGACGATTTACATCTTAAGTGGTTGAAGAAAACTGATGCTACAAGGGTGTTGAATATCTTTTAAGTATAGTTGTTGAGAACAAGTTCAATTTGGCATGAAAAATAACATACTTTTATCAGGAATTGCTATCGGGGGCATTTCCATTGTTACTAATTGATCTGGATAAATTGCTTTAAGTGGAGAAACCTATAAAACACAGCAGGTTAACTTTCTGATAGCAAGAGCAAAATCAATTTGGTAGCAATTAGACTTTGTACTCAGATGATCACAAGCTTATGGGGCAAAAATTATTTCAACCTTTCAAAAAGCTGCAAGTATTGCAAAATGTATTTTCAGCCTTTCTAAAAGTTGCACGGGAACAAAATGGCTGGGACAAACCAAAGGAAGGCAAAACAAATAAAATACATGTGAAGGCAGGAAACAGTCTGCAGGAAAGTAATGGATGGCACAGAACCTAACCCCCTGTCCATTTTATGGCTGGTGAAGTGCAGGTGCTGCTACATGATGTGAGTGGGAAAAGATTGACTTGTTCAGCACTCGAGAGTAGTGCAGAGCAGTGCAGCATGCCTGGCATGGTCTGGTGGCTAGGCTCAGTGCTGTGTACAATATTCACAGAAGCTGGGAACAGACATGGAAAAAGATGATAATCTTAAGGAAACTGCCAAGGTAAAATTACCCAGCAGTAACATTCACCCAAGTATGCACACCGCAAAGTGTTGCCTGTCAACTTGTTACACACTTACTGTTGGCCTTTGTCAAGTCCTCATGCAACCTTACAATTCTTTTTTTGCTTTGCCTGCTTATTGATAGTCCAGCAAGAAATACATTCAAACTGCAGCCTATAATTTAAAGCCTGGCATACTCAAATCTGCACAGGTTTTCACACATAAAACCATGGTAACACAACCTGCTGTCTGAATTATGGCCACTTATTAGCACACAGGGTGGGCTGCAGGTTGGGCACATGTCTTTACATATGCTCCCAGAACTTAGATTATCTGAAGACCAATTTTCTGCTAGGTAGACAAGATGGTGCAGAATACAGGGAAACAGACCTGAACTGGAGGAAAGCTCAGAAATTACGAGCCCTGGATTTCTTTGGAGGCATCCATCGTGGATACCCTTGACTATGAAAGCACTGACGGGGTAAAGAAGGTGAAGCCCCAGGTACCCCCAAGCTTAGGGCTAGTATAATTAGGCTCTTAAGAATAGTTCCTCTCTCTCTCACTCACACATTGGCATTCAAACAACTATACATATACAGTTAGTATCTTGTAATCTGTAGCAGGGTTTTGACCCAAAACATTGACTTTATTTCTCTCTCCACGGATGTTGCCTGGCCTGCTGAGTTTTTCCAGCATTTTCTGTTGTTATCTTGCAATCTGAGTTCTGTCTGGAGGCGTACCAAGCAGCCAGCATTCTAACATTTGGTATTTTTCTGTTATCAGAAGTGTGGAAGAGCAACCTGACAGCATTACCACTGACTCAGAACATATTTCAGAGAATGCAATTAGTGGGCTTGTGAAAGCAGAGCTAAGTAAGTCATAGTGTAGAGGTGAGGAGGAGCAAGTAGCGCTGCCTCAGTATGAGCAGGAATCTGATGCCTGGCTATCACAACAAGGCAGGGTTACAGGTTTACAGGGTTGCCGGCATTCCCAAGCTTCAGAGTGCGGTCAATGGCATCTACGTTGCTTTGTTTACTCCTACAGAAAACCTCTTCAACTACCTAAAAGGAAGAGTTTCCACTCCCTCAATATACAGATTGTATGTGACAACATTCAAAATATCCTACACATCAATGCAGGGTATGGTGGAAGTTATCATGATGTATTCATCCATCGAAATTAAGCCCTTCCTCTCAGGCATGTAGGGTTCTCAAAATTCCCACATTCCTCGAAAGTTATGGATAAAGGGACCCTGTATGGACAAGTTATTAAAAAGTGCTGCGTCCGTGTATAATAAGACACAGACTGCGGAGAATGGTACAACAGGTGTTTACTCAACGTGGCTCACACTGCAACTGATCTGTACAGATTACTACTCAGTGTTATATACAGGTGTGGTCACTGCCGGTACTGCAGTATACATGAGCTGTAAAAGATAGTTCCCCTCTTAAAGGTATATACATTACAATTCCTCCCCTTTTAGATTAACAGTACCATAACACTCATTTAACAATTAAATATCAAACTAATTACAATTAACACTTTTAACATGCAACATTAGCTGAAAATAGTCTATTTATATATTCAGTCTTTGGGGAGGCTTCCTGATCCTTTCTGGATAGCGCCTTTCCCGAGTGTCTTGCTCTTGGTGCGGAGGCGATTCTGGTCCCCTGTCGTCGGTTGGTTCATCAGCTTCCGATGCTACTGTTTCTGGGGTAGATGCGACCTGTACGTCGGGTTCATCACCAGGTACGTATGGGCGAGGCATGGGGTTGACTTGTTTTTGTGACTCTAGGATCTGGTCAGCATGGCGTCTCATGATGCTCTCCCCAACGTCCACTGTGTACATTAGTGGGCCCTGCCGTGTGCATATCGTTCCTGGCTGCCATTTTTCTGTTCGGTAGTCGTGGGCCAAGACTGGTTGCCCTACATTGAAGCTCCTTGTTGGCTTCTCATGGATGTGCTGGAATTGCTTACTCTCAACATCTCTTTGTATGTTTGGTCTGAGCAAATCCAGGCGAGATCTTAACCTTCGGTTAAAGAACATCATGGCTGGGGCCTGGTTGGTGACTGCATGTGTCGCATTCCGGTAGGCGAACAGGAAATTGTCCGCCTTGTGCTGCAGCGGAATGTTGTCATTGTACATAGCCTTTATTGCCTTCTTAAAGGTTTGTACGAACCTCTCAGCCAATCCATTTGTGGCTGGATGATATGGGGCAGATGTGTAATGCCTTACCCCATTCTTTTTCAAGAACCTCCGGAACTCTTCGGACACAAACTGTGGTCCGTTGTTGGAGCAAATCTGTTCTGGCAAGCCATTCCTGGCAAAAATGGTCCGTAGGACTGCAATAGTTTTCTCCGTGGTGGTGGAGGACATTTTGATGACCTCAGGCCATTTTGAGTGCGCATCCACGGCTATTAAAAACATTGAGTCCATGAATGGACCAGCAAAATCAATATGCACCCATTGCCATGGAGATGAGGGCCACTCCCATGGGTGTAGAGGGACCTGTGGTGGTGCATTTTGGACTTTCTGGCATCCTGAGCAGCTCTTGGTCAGGTCCTCGATTTGTTTATCGATTCCCGGCCACCACACATAAGCCCTGGCTAGGCTTTTCATTTTTACCCCTCCCAGATGACCCTCATGAAGCTCATTGAGCACTCTATCCCTTAACTTGGGTGGAATTACCACTCGGGATCCACACATCAAGGTCCCCTGGCACACTGACAGCTGTTCTCTCCTTGTCGAGAATGCTGGCAACAGTGAGTCGCCATGTGCTGGCCATCCCTTCACCGTCAAATCATATACCCGAGACAGTATCGGGTCATTTCGGGTTTCCTTTTCGATACAAGCGTTAGTTACCGGTAGGTATTCAACTATAGTCGAATGGAATATTTCGACAGGATCCACTGCTGGTGCTTCCTCCGCAGTAGGCAGTGGCAGGCGTGATAGCCCATCAGCATTTCCATGCTGTTTCGTGCCCTTATATTCAATCTCATAGTGGTGCGCCCCTAGAAAAAGTGACCATCTTTGTAGTCGTTGCGCAGTCATCACTGGAACGCCCTTCTTCGGATTAAAAATGGAGACAAGAGGCTGGTGGTAAGTCAGCAAGGTGAATTTCTGCCCGTGCAGACAGTGATTGAACTTTTTCACTCCCCACACTAGGCTGAGGGCCTCTCTGTCAATCTGGGCATAGTTACGCTCGGCTGAGGTTAGTGATCGTGACGCAAAGGCTATTGGCCTCTCTGAGCCGTCCGAGAATTCGTGCGACAGCACCGCTCCAATGCCGTAGGGTGACGCATCACATGCCAACCGAATTGGTAATGCCGGGCTGTAATGGGCCAATACCTCTTTCGATGTGATTATTGTTTTGCTCTTCTGGAAAGCTCGTCTACATTCGTCACTCTGCTTCCATGGCACCCCAGTTTGCAGTAGGGTGTTCAGTGGGTGTAGTATTGTAGACAAATTTGGCAAGTACTTACGGTAGTAGTTTACCAGCCCGAGGAATGACCTCAGTTGTGACACATTTACCTGTGCTGGAGCCTTGACTACTGCCTCAATCTTCTCTGGGGACTTATGTAACCCCTCTTTATCGATAACGTGGCCACAATACGAGATCTGTTTTCTAAAAAACTTGCATTTGGGGCGGTTAGCTTGGAGCCCATATTTCTGCAATCTAGTGAGCACCTGCTCCAGGTTGGCAAGGTGATCACTGTCATTTTCGCCCGTGACCAGGATGTCGTCCAAATAACACTGGGTCCCGGGGATCCCTTGCAGGACTTGTTCCATTGCCCTCTGCCAAATAGCCAGAGCTGATGCTACCCCAAATACCAGCCGGTTGTATTGGTAGAGACCTTTATGGGTGTTGATTGTGAGGTATTTTTTTGATGCTTCTTCTACCTCCATTTGCAGATACGCCTGGGCCAGATCAATCTTAGTGAAGCGTTTCCCTCCAGATAGAGAGGCGAAAATATCTTCAATCCGCAGAAGTGGATATTGTACGGTGTGAAGGACCAGGTTCACTGTTACCATAAAGTCCCCACAGATGCGAACCTTCCTTGGTTCCCCAGGCGTGCTGCTCAATGACTTTTTCATCACAGGGATGATGGGTGTAGCCCACTCGCTCCAGTCTACCTTGGACAGTACACCTGAACGTTCCAGGCTCTCTAGCTCTGCTTCGACGGCTGGGCGGATCACATAAGGTACTGGTCTGGCCTTAAAAAATGTTGGGCTTGCGTTTTCTTCAATTTTAATCATCGCTGTCATGCCTTTTAGTGTTCCGAGTCCTTGCTGGAACACTTCTTTCGCGTCAGTTAAGATCTTTGACAGTCACCCAGGTGTGACGCCGTCATCCTTTTTGTCAGCCACAGTCAGTGCCTGTATGGAATGCCAATCCAGTTGTATTTTCCGGATCCATTCACATCCCAGTAATGGTGGTCCTCCATCTTGCAATACATACAGGTCTAGTTTTGGTGTTTCCTTACCGTTATATATAACGGTCACCCTTATTTTTCCTTTGGGGTAGACTTTTTGCCCCGTGTACATCTTCAAAATAATTTTTGTGTCTCTCAAGGGTATGTGTGAGAATAGCCACTCGTAGTCCCATCGGTTTATGACTGTTAGGGCTGATCCTGTGTCCAATTCCATCTTTACCTGGACTCCTGCTAACTTGAGAGTGACCCAAATGGTTCGGTGATCCTCCGTTGTGATCACATTATGTAGTTTCAGACAACTCAGTTCCCTGCTTTCGGAGTCGTTATCACTCTTTTGTTCATCTGAACTATTCTCCGTCATCTTATGTACCTTCTTGTACTTTCCTTTGGTAGGTTTCTTATTGCTGGTTTTCTTTCCTGACCTGCAGACTCGTGCTATGTGTCCTACTTTTCCACACTGTCTGCACACTTTGTCTTTGAACCAGCAATCATTCTGGTCATGTGTTGTTCTGCTGCAGCGATAGCACTTCTCTGTTCCATATGACATTTCGTTTGTGCCATAATCTTGCGGTCTCTGTTGTATCTCTGCAGCGCCCCGTGCTGCTGCTTCATATGATATCGCAATGCTGAAAGCCTTTTCCAGCGTAAGGTCCTTTTCAGATAAAAGCCATTTCTGGGTCCCTTCACTTTGAAGCCCACACACAAACTTGTCCCTTAAGGTATCTGCCAGTCCCGCTCCAAACTGGCAGTGTTTCGATAGTTTGCGCAGTTCTGTTAAATAATCAGCATTGCTTTCATCCTTATGCTGGTTCCGTTTGTGAAACTTGAATCTTTCTGCTATCAGCAGCGGTGTGGGGTTTAAATGTTCCTGTAGTATCGTTACTATGTCTTCAAAACTCTTTTCCATTGGCTTCGTTGGGGTTACTAGATTTCATAAAAAACCATACGTCTTTGCACCCATTAAATTTAACAATACCGACGCTTTCTTGTCTTCTGACACCTCATTTGCCTTGCAGTACCCCTCTATTTGTTCGACATATGTAGTCCAATCTTCAACTTCATTGTCAAATGCGGTGATACTGCCACTCTTCGGCATTTTGGGTGTGGTTTAAAATGGCGTCTCTCAATGGCTTAAAATGGCGTCTCCCGCGCTTTCCTTCCTCCCCCGCTGCTGCCAACGCCGCTCCCGGCGGTTCTCGTGGCAATGGCGGTGCCCTGTAGGTTTCGCGTGCTTCTCCTGCGCTGCTGCCAACGCCGCTCTCGGCGGTCCTTGTGGCAATGGCAGCGCCTCGCGGGTTTCTGTGCATCTCTCTCTCCCTCTCTCCGACGCTGCTTGGCCCCTGAACAGCGGCTGCGCCCTGTGCGATCTGCCCTCTCTCTCTCTCTCTCTCCCCCGTCGACGCTGCTTGGCCCTTTGCTGTGCCGCTCGGTCGGGCTCTAGCCCGCCGCTGTCCGGGAAGGGTCTGCGCACTACCTGTTGCCAGCTCGTTTCGCTGGACCACCTCGACTGGAAAGCGAAGCCTGGCTCTCGACAGCCTCCCCCGCAATTCTCGAGTCTCTGCTGGATGACTGGGTGGTTGCCCATGGTCAACGCCCGAGTCTCTGGCCTTGACCTCCAATCCACTGATCTCCAGGAACGAATCCCCGGGAGGTGATGCAGAGTTGCAGGTAGGTTCGAACCTGCCTCGTCGCCAATGCTGCGTCCATGTATAATAAGACACAGACTGCGGAGAACGGTACAACAGGTGTTTACTCAACGTGGCTCACATGGCAACTGATCTGTACAGATTACTACTCAGTGTTATATACAGGTGTGGTCACTGCCGGTACTGCAGTATACATGAGCTGTAAAAGATAGTTCCCCTCTTAAAGTTATATACATTACAAAAAGAGTACCCAAAATGGCTTCTGAGACCTCGTGACCAAAACTGGCAGGATTTTAAAAGCAAGGCCCTGCAAAAGGCAGGCCCTGAAATGAAACCTAACATGCATGAATCTGTGAAAGACTTTGTAAAGCCAGACAGGTAGGTAAACACAGAATATGCATTCTTCACCTTGGAATAGATCAAGCCAGGATGGCCCTAATCTGAAAGCCATCAACTTCTCGCATAAATAATCGGTAACAGCTCACAGGTAGCTGCCAAGCCAAGAAACCCGATTAAGTTTCATAAATAACAAACAGCCAGGATATTGAAGCCATTATACCAGGAGACAACCGCCCCAGAAGTCATTAAAGTAAATGGCTGTAATTATTTTAAACGAGCCCGCCAAAAGTTAGACAAAGGACTGACCTGATTTGGCACGCAGATAAGGGGTGAAGAACCGGGTATAATTGTAGGCCCACCGGTAGTGATCAGTCTCTTATCTCTTGCCGCTTGCCGCTCGCTCTCTTGCTCGCCCCGACACCGAGGATGCCCATTACAACACCGGGGCCAAACGGGGAGGAGAACGAGAACCGAATTTGAAAACGCACAGGACACACGGGGCCACAAACAGATGAGACGAGATGAGAAAGATGGTAAAAACCGGTAAAAGCAGCGAAGGGCAGCGGAAAGACGCATTGGGGGACAAATGGCCTAGTTATTAAACTGGCGTTTGATGAATAAGTTGGCGTTTGATGCATGATCAGTAAAATCAAGGCAAACGGCCTAGCTGTAAGCTGGCGTTTGATGCTTGGACAGTAAAGCCCAACTAAGAATAAACTGGCGTTCAAAGCTTGGGTAGGAAAATCTCATTAACGGTAAAAACCGCCAACCGAACCCCAACCGCAGCAAAACAGTCGGCGACCAACTGCCCGAAGAAGAAGAAGACCCATCACGACAAGGTACTCAACGAAGACGTTAACAGAGGAAAAGGGAGGGTGCTTCACACAAACAACTCCATCGCCACGCCCTGTGACCACGTGGCAACGACGAACCCCAAAGGACAACAAGAGTGAACTTCAAAACCCACTACCAGTTAAATCAACAGGTTTCGAATTGATGAGCATGAATTCCTGGCCCCTCGTGGCTTAATCTAGTTAGGTATTGGGGGTGGGATAAGGATAAGGGGATTTTTAATGTATTTGTTTCCCTCGATGTGCCGTGTGTTCCCCATTCCCATATAAGTGTAATTGTTTATGCCTGTAATTATTTCAGTAATTCTCAGTAAGATTGTGTTTTATTGTGCCTTTAATAAAAATTGCGGTTTTCTTGCACCAAACCACTTGTCTACTCGATTTTCTGTATCGCCGCCTGTACCTAAGTCCGGTGTCTAGAACCCAGGGGTGCGGGAGCGATTCGAACCGTTCAGAGACTGTCAGGGGCAGAGCTGACTGGGCACACGCCACCCCCTACAGGCAAGAAAATTATGTCAACAATTGGCTTGTGGATGTCAAACCCTACCCTATGCTCCTGTGGGTAATGACCCTATGAAGAGTAACCCAAACAGCAGCAGTGGAGCAGTACAACAAGGCATATGCCTTTACAAGATTGGTCACCGAGAGGCCCATTAGCATTTTAAAGGTATGCTTTTGCTGCATGGACAGGTCAGGAAGGCTGTGCTGTGCACTCCAGCTCATGTGTCATGCATAGTTGTGGCCTGCTGTGCTCTTCACAACTTTCCCATACAAAAAGGCCGGGACTTGAACATTTCTGGGGAGACAGCTTGGGCTACTTTGATGGCAGAAGTACATGGAGGAGAGCGTTACGATGGCAACAGACATCAGAGCATATCTCATCATAAAGTCTACTTTACTGTTTAACACAGTCTACTTTGTACACCAGAGCCTTCAATCCACTACCCATGCTAGAACATGACATCACATCAGTCCTCTTTGTCCTGAGATGACCACGCATCGGCAACACTATTTTACCCTGCAAGGCGCTTCTTCACAATCTTTCAGCAGCCCACACACTATCATACTCTCTTTCTTCTTGCAGGAGAAGCTGGCACACAACAACATGGAGCAGGAATGGGCAGGGCAGGAAGACCATTAATCCACGTCCTCTCCCCACTGGAAGAGGTTGCCATGGATATTGTGGGCAGGGAGCACATCAGGAGCATTGTGACTGGCGAGGCTGGAGGATCTACTCCAGAGGGTGTTTGGCTATCTTACCCTCTTTTACTCTTCTCACGGAGATCTCTCCCTGTACATGCTCTTTATGACTAAGTGGTGCTGCTTTGAGCTGACACTCATCTGTCTCTGCTTACACTAACTGCTAACCCTTGTCCTTCACTTCCCTTTCCAGGTCCAGCCGAGATAGAGGGCCCTGTTGGAGCACAGCCTTCTGGAGTGCATACTATCACTCAACCTTACTCGTACCAGCTCAGAAACTGGCACTCCACTTCGTGTAGAGGGCTCCGCACTGGGAGACTCGCCGAGCATTAGTATGCAGGACCAAGTGCAGGGGGATAGGATGGCCAGAAACCAGCTCACCAAAAAGTGAGCCCACATCCTGACCCTGTTGCAGAGAGCACAATGCTGACCAAGTGGCCAGCATATAGAAGACGACTAATAACTTTGCATAACAAACCACTTAGTACACTGCAGCGAGGTTGTCCACAATGTGGACAGCATGGAGGCATCCAGCTCTAACTAGTGTGGGGTATTCCAGAGGGGTATAGAGACAATGCAGTCAACCATGGAGCATGTGGTCAGCTTTATTAATACTGCAGTGGGGCGCACAATGATAGAACCTCTGGTGACAGCTCTGGCAGCTTCGGTGGAAGTTCAGACTGTTGCCATCTTGGCTGTGGATTCAAACATCTCTGGCTTTCAAAACATGAAAAAGGCTATGGAAAGGGTCCCAGTGGAGGTTGAGGTGTGGAACCCAGAACTCATGGGTTATTAGAGTGCCAATAGGACTGGCGTTGAACTGGTATTACTTGTTTGTTGAAGAAGTTTTCGGGTTCTGGTTAAAAGTAGTTTACTTGAAGTGATTTTTTGATATGGTTGTGGGACTGTATATATTGTGGCGTTATTTAATGTTAAATCCTGAAAAGATGGATATTTGAGCAACACTGGGGGAGAAATTGGACTGTGACACACCTATTTTTTTGAATGAGAAATGAGCGCTGGAGGATAAATTTCTGGTCGTGATCTCCCATGCACGATCTGCCCCAGAAGTTCACCAGCAGTCATATTAGTTCAGGCAACCTTTAGTCGCCCTGGGCAGCCACCTGTAAAGAATACAGCACTGATTAAAATATCTAAATAAGGGTCTTTCAGCTGTTGAAGGATCCTTTCCCCAAATTGAACTGTGGAAGCACAGTTGAGGTCAATGGAAAGTAAAATTGGGCAGGTGTAAAATGGGCGACCAATCCGAACCCATCAGTTTCCAAGCAGGTGGGTTAGATTAAAATGACCCCACACTGTATCTGAATGAATGGCTGCCAATAGTGGAGAAGAGGGAGCAAAGGGTGAGAAGTCTGATGTTAGAGGTATTGTGATATGCTTTCCTGTGGGCAATACTTATGTTCACAACCTCATTGAGGTATGTGGCAAAACGGTCTAAAGCCCTAAGCATAGTTAATGTGTGATGTGTCACCAAGAGAGAAAAGAAATCTGCGGAGCTGGTTGGGGGTATGGTTAAACAGTACTATTCTCCAATGAAAATGATACTCCAATCAAAACTCAACAAAAGCTCTTTGAAATGACAAATGTGTTTCTGCGGTTAGTTATATCATTAGTCCTCATTTCTCAACTTGGGAAATAGATTGGAGAAAAGCTGATTTTGAGGGGCTAAGAATAGAACTGGGAAAATAAATTGGGCAACAGTATTGGTAAACAACGATGTAGAGCAGCAATGGGAAACATTTAAAGCAGTGTTCAACAGAGTGCAGGAACAATATATTCTGCTAAAAGAAAAGAACAAACTAAGCACTAATGAGACTCCATGGATGAATAAACAATTGAGGGTAAGGAAAGGGACAAACATTAAGTACATAGACAGCAAGGGAGTGCATGATAAGAGAGAATATGAAGAGATTAGGAGAGAAGTGAAAAAAACAATTAGGAAGGCAAAGAGGAACTATGAAATTAAATTTTCAAGGAGCATAAAACAAAATAGTAAAATATTTTACAGGCACATCAATAAAAAAAAGAAAGTTTGGGATGGGAATAGGGCCATTAAGGGATAGACAGGATAATACCACAGGTAACGATAGCGAGATGGCAGAAATATTAAATAATTATTTTGCTTCAGTATTTACCAGGGAGATAGAACAGGTGGACATGACATTGGATGATGAGATTAGTATTGAGATAAGTGCATTTAAAATAAAAAAAGAGGGGCTATATTAAATAAACTAAGCAAACTCAAAGAGGATAAAACTCTTGGTCCAGATGGATTGCATCCACACATTTTAAAAGAATCTAGGGAAGAGATAGCAGAGGCAGTACTACACATATTTAATAATTCATTAGAAAAAGGTGTAGTGCCAGAGGACTGGCGGATAGCTAACGTAATACTTATATTTCAGAAGGGGGATAGAACATGTCCAGGGAATTATAGACCAATCAGCTTAATATCAGTGGTAGGAAAAATAATGGAATCCCTACTAAAAGGAGAAAATAGAAGAACATCTAGAAACCAAAAACATAGTAATAAATAGTCAGCATGGATTTCAAAAGGGAAAGTCTTGCTTGACCAACCTCATTGAATTTTTTGAAGAGGTAACAGAGAGAGTAGACAATGGTAATGCAGTAGATGTAATTTATCTAGATTTTCAAAAGGCCTTCGATAAGGTAGGCTATAATAGACTGATGAACATGGTCAGAGAATGGGGAGTCAGGGGATAAGTACCAGAATGGATAGCTAGCTGGCTTCAAGACAGAAAGCAGAGAGTAGGGGTAAAAGGTAGCTATTCTCAGTGGCAGAAGGTGGGTAGTGGTGTTCCACAAGGATCAGTGCTGGGACCACTGTTGTTCACTGTTTATATTAACGATTTAGACTTTGGAATCAAAAAAACAATTTCTAAATTTGCGGATGACACCAAATTGGGGGGATAGTCAATACTGAGGAGGACTGCAACAAATTACAGAAGGACATTAATAAACTTGCAGAATGGGCATAATTGGCAAATGAAGTTCAATACAGATAAATGTGAGGTATTACATTTTGGTAGGAAGAATAGGGAAATCTTCTTCTTAGGCAGTCCCTCAGAACCGAGGATGACTTGCTTCCACATTAAAAATGAGTTTGCAGGTGACTGATGAGTCCAATGTGGGACCTGCAGTCTCTTCACAGGTGGGGCAGACGGTGGTTGAAGGGGCGGGTGAGTGGGGTGCTTGGGTTGATTTGCGCTCCTTGCGCTTGGCTTCCGCTTGCTCCCAGCGAAGAGACTCGAGGTGTTCGGCGCCTTCCTGGATGCTTCTCCTCCACTTTGTGCGGTCTTGGGCCAGGGATTCCCAGGTGTCGGTGGGGATGTTACACTTTTTCCAAGGAGGCTTTGAGGGTGGGGCTCTCTTGCCTTGCCGGAGCTCCGAATAGAGCGCTTGTTTTGGGAGTCTCGTATCGGGCATGCGGACAATGTGACCCATCCATCGGAGCTGATTGAGCATGGTCAGAGCTTCGATGCTGGGGATGTTGGCCTGAGCAAGAACACTGACGTTGGTGCACCTATCCCTTATTACTTGGAGGGTGCAAGTCTAGGTGGGGTAGGGGAACAAAGGGATCTTGGAGTACAAATACACAAATCACTAAAGGTTGTGACACAGGTTAGCAAGGCCATAAAAAAGGCAAACCAAGCACTAGGGTTTATTTCTAGAGGTATAGAATTGAAAAGTAGGGAATTTATGCTAAACCTGTATCGAACCTTGGTTAGACCACACTTAAGAGTACTGCGTACAGTTCTGGTTGCCGTATTATATGTAGCCTGGCGAAATGGAGCAGCACAGGACACCGAACTTTCTTTTCTCTGGGGTTTTTTATTCTGAATTAATAACTTGGGTTCTAGGCTTAGGATGTAGTTGTAAATACATAAAACCACATTTAATTGTATAAAATACGGAAAAGACGGAAATACGGCAAATACAAGAAAACACAGTCGATAAAATACGGCAGTGGCTTGCTGTAGAACAGAACATGAGGCAAACCACAGGTGCAGTTAGTTAGTTAGCTAACACTCATTATACAAAACAAAACCAATAGTACAATACATTCTTATGTCCCGTTATCACTTGTTACATCTTACAAGAAAACACAGAATATTAAACTCGTTCGCAACGTAGCCCCCAAGGACTCAACAACAATTTTAGCAAGTGTTAACACCAGCACATGGTAGGACAATCTGCAAGCATCCCCGTGGTATCGAGTGATTTGGGAAACAATATCACTTTAAAACTATGTCTGGGCTGCACTAAATACTGTTTTAGTTGTACTTTACACAGAATAAGTTCATTTCAAAAGTTATATTCACCCCAGCTCTCCTCAGAGCAATCTCTCACGCTGGATGTAGAAAATGGAGGCTGTGAAGAAAGGGGAGGTTCCTTTGGCATCACATGGTCCTACCCATAATCCTTTTCTCCTTGTTCAAATTACTAAAGGGGAAAATGAACCGCGCCATCTAGTGGACTTAAATATTCACTGCATTTTCCCACTTGGCTACATTCTCCCCTGCTTTAAAGTCAACGTCCTCGGTGACTTAGCACCAGTTTTTAACTTCTTTTACAGCTTCTCGAAAAAATGCAGCACCCAGACTAGATAAAACATGAGAGAACACCTCAGGACTGAGTGAGACTGCATTACAGGCTGACTGAGGCAAATGGTACGGATTAGGGTTTACCCCAGCATTGGCTCTTTTAGCTCTGTGAGGAGCCGGAATGGGTACCTCAACCTCAGTCCCACACTCAGAAGGATCTGAATGCTCTGGCTCAGAAACAGCCTCTGATTCCTGTACATCTTGGGCGTTACCAACAGGATCATTGTTTACTTTTTTCTCCTGAGTTAACTCTGGATAGGTGACTTCCTCTACCACAACAAACTCAGTATCAGAGGGCTCTGGCAACGATTCTGTCAAAAGAGTGACAGGGGGTACGGTGACAGGGGACTTGGTTTTCATCCGCCTTGGCTCAGGGACAGGGGTAACACATGGCCTAAGATTAACTCTATGGACCCTTTTTAAAGGACCGCCCTCTAAAGGCTCAACTGCATGTGTAGTGCCCTGTACCTCCACCACTCTGTACACAGTAGGACCCCAAGCATCCTGAATTTTGTTCCTACCCAAAGGCCTGTGTCGTAAGTATACCAGCTGACCCACCTCAATGGTTGGACAGTACACTTTGTCTTTGTTAAGTTCAATTCTTTGAGCTGATTTCTTTTCAGTGTACTCTCTTGCCCTTGCATGTGCCTCCTTCAAACGCTCTTGGTGGACAACCAACCACTCATGTTTCTTGTCTAACACTTGCTCCTGACCTAATAAAGCATCTACAGGAAGGTGTGGATGAACCCCGAAAAGCAGATAGTACGGTGAGTAGCCAGTCGTAGCATGGGGTGTTACATTGTAGGCATACACCAACTCAGATAAGTGCTCAGGCCAGCGGTGTTTCTTTTCTGGAGGCAGTGTACGCAAAAGATCATGTAAAGATCTGTTGAATCTCTCACATTGAGCATTTCCTTCCGGGTGGTGTGGGGTAGTGTGGGTTTTCTTTACACCATAAAGCTTACACAGCTCGGCAATGATTTCACTCTCAAAATTTTGACCTCTGTCTGAATGCAATCTTTCTGGGACCCCATACTTCATGAACCACTCTTTGAGAAGGACTTTTGCCGTGGTATCAGCCTTTTGGTCCCGAGTAGGGAAGGCTTGTGTGAATTTAGTGAAAACATCTGTCACCACTAACACATTCTCACGACCATCAGAGGCCGGTTCCAGCATGGTGAAATCTACAGCGACTACTTCAAGGGGCCGGGAGGCTAGAAATGATTTCATAGGGGCATGTATCTTGGGGTGGGGCATTTTTGTCAAAACACACCTCTCGTATTTCTTGACCCACTGTTCCACATCCTCATACATCCCAACCCAAAAACATCTCTGTCTCAAAAGGTTCTGTGTGCGCTCTATTCCCTGATGGCCCATACGACCATGCATACCTTCAAGCACGACTTCTTTCAAACAAGAGGGCAGTAGTAGCTGGTGACATTCACCAACATGGACATCCTCGATTACACGGTACAACAAGCCATCTTGCTCACAAATACGGTGCCACTGCTTTAACGTGGATAATACTAGCTTGGATAACTGCGACCTCTCCTTGTAAGTTGGCTTTCGCTGCTCACCCCAAAACTTCCTAAACACGCTGAGGGTGGGGTCTGTGTCCTGAAACTTACGTAGTTCCTCTTTAGAGTAACCGGGAAGTGTTGGTATGTTACCCTGCGACTCACTACGCTCAGTACTTTCTTCTGCGTCCGAAACACGGATCTGTCTGACTTTACAGCACTTGACTCCTGCTGTCACTAAGTCTGGTCCTAGAGCTGTTCCCTTGTGAATGACATTACATATGGCCACACAATCATCATAGTCTGCATCCCCACTGTCTGACTCGGGCTCCCCTGCTAACGGCTGCCTAGAGAGGGCATCTGCTGCTGCATTACAGCGGCCTGGGCGGTACTTGACGTCAAAGTCAAAAACAGCTAACTGAGCCACCCATCTTTGCTCAACAGCACCTAACTTAGCTGTAGAAAGGTGACACAGGGGGTCGTTATCTGTTATGACAGTGAACTTGGAACCTAGAAGGTAACCTCGAAATTTCTCTGAAACAGCCCATTTGAGGGCGAGGAGCTCTAGTTTCATACTGCTGTAGTTTCTGTCATTTCTTTCAGCATTACGGAGCCTCCTACTGGCATATGCTATCACTCTCTTCCTATCTCCCTGCTGCTGGTGGAGGATGGCACCTAATCCTAGGTTACTGGCATCCGTCTCTACAATGAAAGGCTGAGTGAAATCTGCGTAACCTAACACTGGAGCACTGATCAGCTTTTCTTTCAACTGTTCGAAAGCAGCTTGGCACTCAGCTGTCCATGAACCTTCAAACAACCGTTTTGCTTTTGCTGGGCTGTCTTCCCTAAGGCATGCATTGACTACGTCATGGAGAGGGCCAGCTCGTTTAGAAAAATCCTCAATGAACCTCCTGTAATAACTACAGAAGCCAAGGAATGACCTCAGATCTTTGACTGTACTGGGGACCTGCCACTTCTTTACGGCGGCAATTTTCTCTGGATCTGTCCCTATACCCTCCCCTGAAATTTGATGCCCAAGGAACCTGACTTCCTGCTGCAGGAAGTGACACTTTTCAAGCTTTACTTTCAAGCCTGTCTCTTTCAGTCGTCTTAGAGCTGTCTCAAGCCTCTCTAAATGGTCCGGGAAGGTCTGAGAGAACACAAGGATGTCATCTAAATACACCAATAGGATGTGGAACACTAAGTCGCTCGCATAAGTCGTTGAAAAGTCGCAGGTCCATTACAGATACCAAAAGGCATTCTGAGGTACTCAAAAAGGCCAAAAGGAGTTGTAAAAGCAGTCTTAGGCCTGTCACTTTCACGAACAGCAACCTGGTGGTACCCACTTGCAAGATCAATGGTCGAGAAGAACTTTGCACCATGAAGGGCATCAAAACTCTCGTCAATGCGGGGCAAAGGAAATGCATCACGTCTGGTTTTTGAGTTTAGTTTCCTAAAGTCAACACATAGTCCTATGTCTCCATCAGTCTTACGAACTACCACTATGGGTGAAGCGTATGAACTATTGCTCTCCTGGATGACACGCTTTCTTAGAAGCTTAGTGATGTGGTCCCTCACCTCTTTGTACAGTGTAGGTGGGACACGACGGTATGGCTCTGTAACTGGTGCGTCATCTACCAAGTTAATCTCATGCTCAACTTTATCAGTGTAGCCTAGGTCCTCATCCTTAAAAGCAAATACTTCCGAATACCTGGCTAAAAGTGCACCTAACTCTGCTTGTTGGCCCTGTGTGCCACCTATGTGTAGTTTGTCCAAAAGCAACTGAATGTCTTGGTCTGTCATCTGTCCTTCTTTTCTGCCAACAGTTACTTCCTCTGTGTCAGCGGAGATGCGTTGAAATCGCACCTCACAGGAGTCCTTGTCTACACACTCTGCCTGAGTCGGAATACCAAGCCTGGTCCTGGGGCTTAACCACACATCCTCCTCAGAGAAATTTACCACCTGCACTGGAAATAAATGTCCCTTTGATTCAACTAGAGTGGGGACAACTACCAGGCCACCGGGCAATGGTGTGTTACCTGGCTCCAACAGCATTTTAGTGCTGTCACCTGACTGAGTTTTAAGTCCCTTTACATAGACTGTAGCTATGGAAGACGCAGGCACATGTACAGAACCCCTACCAGCTACACGGACAGAAGATGACTTTGGAGTGATGTTACACTGTTGTACTTGCTGAAATGCTTCCCTCCAATCTGAATCTAACTTTCCCCCTAGAGTAGTGTCAAACTCAGCATGAACTAGTTGTCTGCATCGGCTGATGATGTTCATACCAATAAGACCTGGTGCTGCAGGCTGTGACTGCTGATGCTCTTTGACTACCAGGAAACCACACTTGGGTAAGGTTATGCCCATAGTTTCAACGTCTAACTCAAGGTAGCCCAAGTAGGGAATGTCCAACCCGTTGGCGGCAGTGATCTTAAGCCACCCGGTTGTAGACAGCATATCCTCATCCCTCCCAAGTAGGTGCTCTCTGAAAAAACCTTCAGTAATAGTGCTGACTTGGCTCCCGGTATCCAGTAAACAGTTAGCAGTAACCCCCCCAATCTTGAGATCTACTACTGGACATTTACCTATTGCAGTCAAGAAATCTGTCACGAATACAAGTACTGTTCTGAGAGCCTGCAGGTTTTCCTCGCATTGCCCGGCTCATGGCAATCGAGGGAGCTAGTTTTCCTGCACCCCAGCCGGTATCGGTGGATGTGTTTGCTACCTTGTGCTTCTGAGGACACTGTTTGGCAATGTGTCCCGCCCCGTTACACTTAAAGCAAATAGGCTGACCTTCATCAGTGAACTTTGGCTTGGCTCTAGGTTTCCCAACCTTGTCATTACCAGTGTTTTCCTTCTGTAGAGCAAGACCCCATACTGCCTCTGTTAGTTCCCCGATTGCTTTACCCTGCTCCGCCACCACTTTAAGAACATCCTGTAAAGTGACAGCCTGGCTGCCTGGTACCCCAATGGCAGAACACTGAAGATCCCTCCCCGTACTGTCACACACTACATTCTTGCTCTTTGCAACTTTAGTGCTACAGGGCTGGTCTTCTAAGGGCCATAAGACAGCTTCCTCACGTACATCAAACAGGGTAGACTGGGGGTTGCCTCGTACAAACTTGCGCAAATCTCTCCGGAGTGAGGGATCTCTAACACCATTAACAAATCTGTTTCTGACAACCCGTTTTGTGTTCGGCACAGCATCTGGTGATTGCTTTACCACAGCTCTAATAATCTGAGAGAGTGCATGTGAGTATTCTTGGAAATCTTCACCCTCTTCTTGCTTGCGTCCATAGAAAGTTTCTAACAGCTGAGGCTCACTGCGTTTTTCGGTGAAAGCCCTCCCTTAGGTAACTGAACAGGTCACTGGGCTGCTGAGACTCTCCACCCAACCGTAACCTAATTTCCTGTAGGGCTGCCCCCCTCAACAAAGATCGAATGAAATCTACCTGCTCTGCAGGAGTCTGATCTCTAGCTCGTAGTACACTTTCAACCTCTTCAATGAACTCATCAACTGAACGACTATCTTTAGATACCTCACCACTGAATGGTTGGATCTGACGCTCTCTGGGTACATACACATATGACTTGGTTGCCTCATTACCTAGAGTGGCAATAATTGCCATTGCTTGGTCATGGTTTTTTTTCAACTCTGAAATCTGTGACTTGAGTTCATCTATCCGGTTGCCCTCACCCACATTAGAGGTATTGTCCTCACCATCCGAAGTGTGAGCTCCAACCTCCTCATCAGGAGACTCTAACATTTTGACTCAGTTCACAAGTCCCTGAAAGCCACTGAATGGGATGGCAGCTGCGACGATTCTTCTCCAATGGTGTCCCTCCTCGGTGCCTTGATGGGTCCTCTCCCAGATTGGTCCTGGCGCCCTCTGGATCCCGTCTGTCTGGTCTGGTCCTCCTTAGCAACCCCAGGCAGCAATCTCCGTCCGTCTCCAGGTCCACTTGGCACCACACCGCTCTTCCCCCACTGCCGTATTTTATGTATTTTTTCTTTACCGAGCCTGAGAAACTCCAAGCTAACAGACCCCACTCCTGGTACCAAAATGTGTAGCCTGGCGAAATGGAGCAGCACAGGACACCGAACTTTCTTTTCTCTGGGGTTTTTTATTCTGAATTAATAACTTGGGTTCTAGGCTTAGGATGTAGTTGTAAATACATAAAACCACATTTAATTGTATAAAATACGGAAAAGACGGAAATACGGCAAATACAAGAAAACACAGTCGATAAAATACGGCAGTGGCTTGCTGTAGAACAGAACATGAGGCAAACCACAGGTGCAGTTAGTTAGTTAGCTAACACTCATTATACAAAACAAAACCAATAGTACAATACATTCTTATGTCCCGTTATCACTTGTTACATCTTACAAGAAAACACAGAATATTAAACTCGTTCGCAACGTAGCCCCCAAGGACTCAACAACAATTTTAGCAAGTGTTAACACCAGCACATGGTGGGACAATCTGCAAGCATCCCCGTGGTATCGAGTGATTTGGGAAACAATATCACTTTAAAACTATGTCTGGGCTGCACTAAATACTGTTTTAGTTGTACTTTACACAGAATAAGTTCATTTCAAAAGTCATATTCTCCTCAGAGCAATCTCTCACGCTGGATGTAGAAAATGGAGGCTGTGAAGAAAGGGGAGGTTCCTTTGGCATCACATGGTCCTACCCATAATCCTTTTCTCCTTGTTCAAATTACTAAAGGGGAAAATGAACCGCGCCATCTAGTGGACTTAAATATTCACTGCATTTTCCCACTTGGCTACATATAAAAAGGATATAGAGGCACTGGAGAGGGTGCAGAGAAGATTTACAAGGATGATACCAGAAATGTGAGGGTATACATATCAGGAAAGGATGAACAGGCTTGGTCTCTTTTCTCTTGAAAAAAGAAAGCTGAGGGGTGACCTGACAGAGGCCTTTAAAATTATGAAAGGTTTTGATAGAGTAAATACAGAGAGAATGTTTCCACTTGTGGGGAAGAGCATAACTAGAGGCCATCAATATAAGATAGTCACCAAGAAATCCAAGAAATTCAGAAGAAACTTCTTTACCCAAAGAGTGGTGAGAATGTGGAACTCACTACCACAGGGAGTGGTTGAAGCGAATAATATAGACGCATTTAAGGAGAGGCTAGACAAGCATCTGAGGGAGAAGGAAATAGAGGGTTATACTGATAGAGTCAGATGAGGAAAGACGGGAGGAGGCTCAAGTGGAGCATAAACGCGGCATGGACTGGTTGTGCCGAATGGCCTGTTACTGTGCCACATATCCTATGTAATCCTATGTAGGAAGGCAAGACATTTCTTTAAAAAAAACATTAGCAGCATCAATTAATTCATCAAGGTTAAAATTTCAGTGCGACTGGAGGACATACATACCTCTGTTCTCCCAACGATTAAAAAATTGTACTTACTTGCACTTCAAAGAAAAATATAAATCTCTCAGCTATACTAAATCAGGTCCACCCATGTTAGGTTAAGCACACCATCAATCAGCAGCGGCAGTCAACTGACCTCATTCTCTAGACAAAAACCATTTCTGTATTAAATGCTGTACCATGTTTGATACTTAACTTAAAATAAAATCATCCACAAGTTGCAGTGGTCAGCTGGGACTGACAGGACATTGGAGAATATTGATTATTTGAGAGTGCGCCTCTGTGAATCAGAAACACAAAAAACATTGCTTTTGAGGTCACACTTTTCAGAACAAGTTTTATGTAATTGGCCCATATTTTCCGATGCCTACAGGTGTGTACAAGACCACCCGTAGGGACATCGGAAATGCCGATTTCAGGCATGCGAACACATGCGCTGAAAACCGGCATTTCCGATCTGTCAAGAATCCTCTTGACAGATCGGATGCCTGCTCTGGAGAAGGGCCGCTGCGGGCGGAGAGTTCTGCTTTCTGCAGAACCTCCGCCTGCTGAAATCACTTAAAAATCTTATGCCTGGTAAAAGCAGGCATAAGGCCTGCTTTTACCAGCATAAAAGTCTAAAAAAAGTTTTTAAAAAGTATTTAATGTTTTAGTATCTTTTTGCAGTGATTCCCATTCATACTATTGACAGGTCTATATGTCAAAAGTATAGAGGGGGATTCCCTTCTTTCTTTGGCTTGCCTGGCCTACGTGATCCCAGGGACGCTTGCGAACCGCCTGCACCCCTGGGATATGTGGGCCCTGCGCATTTTGGCTGTGGAGGTGCCCAGGAGCGGAAATGGCCGCACCTTGGGAGCCCTCAGGTAAGGGTGTAGATTTTTTTCCCGATAGGCGACCTCCGCAAGCAAGAAGCCTCCTACTGGAAATTACGGGCCATTGTTTTAGTGTATAAATATGGATTAGATACTATAGTTTTAACCCCTTCTTACACATACTTTGCAGTATCTTTATTTATTTGGGCTCAATGTTATTTGAGGCCTTTGGGGTGGGAAGGGTTAAAATACAATTGGGTCTGAAAGTTATGTCTTGACTTTTTGGTTTCAATCCCATGTAGCTGGTAAAACTCACTCAGTCAAGTTAGAATTTTCCGTTCGGTTGCGTTGGTTTTATCGGCATAATTCGCCAAAATCAGCATAATCCGCACAAAAGATCGCGGAATTTTAAGCGCAAATTACATTCAGCGCAAGTCAAGTTTCTGCGATCTTTTGCGCTAGTTTTAAAAACATCACACTTATAAGAAATTTTTTTTTTAAATTACATTCCAAAACGCTGCCTGATTGCACTGGTTCACGGCAGGTTTTGCGTTTGGCGATACGCAAATGAGTTTGAGCAGAAATTAGAGAAAAAGAACACTTCTCAAAACAGGCACAATTTTGGGCGCAATCTGCACCCAGATCATCGATTGCGCCCAAAGTGGAAACCCTTGGCCAATCAGCTTTTTGTTTTATGGTTAACTCTTTTATTGCCATTCCAGCTGTAATAATCAGTAATGCTACCTGTGGGCAAACGAAAGAGCTTCTACTCCATGGAGTACACTCCACATAAAAAAAAATAACATTGGCCCAGAAATTCGGGTCTCCACGGGTGAGTACGCACGGGGTATTCAGCATGCGCATGCATGGGAAACCGGCACTTCCGTTCCTCTGAACGAAGAGGTTTAGAGGTCGAACGCGTGCGCGGGGGAGGCTGCGCGTGCGCATCAAACTTAGTTTTTTTTTACAGGTTTCTCCGGGAGAGTAAGTCTGCAGAATTTAGAAATGTAAAAAGCAGGCGTAAGGCCTGCTTTTTACAAGGTAAGTGGTGAATTAATTAAAATTAAACAATTTTTTCCACAGGTTTATTATTTTTAAATACTTTAAAGCAAGGTAAGTTTATTTTTAGCCCCGTTAGAATATAAAATTATTTTTTTCAAAAATTTAAATTATTGTTTAAAATAGTTATTTCATGTAATTTATAGTTTATTTAAAAAATGTGATTTAAAAAAAAATGTATTTGAAGATTTAGTGCTATTTTGGGGCTGTAGTATTTATAAGTCTTGACAGCACTTCCTGTCAGGCTTATGAATGGAGCATTCCCTGCTCCGATTGGCTGCCCATGGCCCACATGATCCATGGGGACGCATCGAACTAACTGCGCCCCTGGGATACGCAAGCACTGCGCGCCGGCAGCTGGACCAGGCCCCGGATCGGAATTCCATGCGGGCCCACAGCTCAACGGCCGGCGCGCAAGCTAAGTGCAGATAGGGGGCTTGCATCCGCGGGAAGCCCCCGACCCAAATTTCTGGGCCATTGTTGAGCCACAGTAGCAATAATACTGGTACTATTCATACCAGCATCCCTGGGCTAGGGAGGGGAAAACTCAACCAAGACTTGCCTGGATGAGTGCAGCTCCAACAACACTCAAGAAGCTCGACACCATCCAAGACAAAGCAGCCCACTTGATTGGCACCCCATCCACCACCTTAAACATTCACTCCCTCCACCACCGACATGCCATGGCTGCAATGTGTACCGTCTACAAGATGCACTGCATTAGCTCGCCAAGACTTCTTCAGCAGCACCTCCCAAACCCATGACCTCTTCCACCTAGAAGGACAAGGGCAGCAGGCACATGGGAACACCACCACCTCCAAGTTCCCCCTCCAAGTCACACACCATCCTGACTTGGAAGTATATCGCCGTTCCTTCATCATCGCTGGGTCAACATCCTGGAACTCCCTCCCTAACAGTACTGTGGGAGTACCTTCACCACACGGATTGCAGCGGTTCAAGAAGGCGGCTCACCAACACCTTCTCAAGGACAATTAGAGATGGGCAATAAATGCTGGCCATGCCAGCGATGCCCACATCCCATGAAAAAAAATTTTAAACTCTGATCCCATGATTCCTGCTGATAAATGATGTGTGTGAGCCTCAGCAATGGAATAGGCTGCCAAAACTCACAGTCTAAGGTCACACATGAAGAGTGACTCCTTAGACAAGGTATTACTAAGTGTCTGGCATCTAAGGAACCATGCCCAGCGCAAGTCATTATTTTCAGGATAGGAGGAAAATCAAAGGGAAAGAAAAAGCAATAATCGAATGAAATTAGAAGGTACTAGTAGAATACATGAATGTGCCTCTGAAGGACATTCCATCAAGAATGGGGAGTTGGAAGACCCACCACATCCAATCAAGTGCCTTCTCTGAAAGAGACAGTTAGATTATCATTTAAGATGAGACCCTTTATCAAGAAATTCCAGCATCTCTAGACCAACCAAGTTTTTAGCTCATACACTGTAATGTTGGACATCAAGTAATAACATTACTGAAATGTTAGCGGTAGTTTTAACACTATACAATAAAAGAAATGCTTAAAAAGCAATTAATTTATACAATTATTTTCTGATTTTTTTTTCCTCCATTCTATTTTATGCCTCGCCTTTTCTCTTCTATTATTGTTGTTTTCATTTTACTTTTGCCTAATTTTTAACCAGTTTTCTTTTAATAAAACATTTACATTTTTTTTGTGATCCTGGGAACAATGTCCAAATAAGCTGCAAATACACAGTAGGTCCATCAGCATTTGTAAAGAGAAACATCAACATTTCAAGATACCTTTACCTGTTGTTTTCTTCACCAACCCCTAATAAGGCGCGCTCATATTTTTCCGTTTCTATTCAGTTGATGGGTCAATACCTGAAATGCCGATCTTTAGTTTCTCTGCACAGACGGTGTCAGATGTTGTATATCTCCAACACATTCTGTTTTTAGTTCACATTTCTAGCATTTGCAGTTTTTCTCCTTATTTATTCCCTCATTGGAAAAATTAATTAAACACGTAACAGGAATGTGACATGGTACAGACAAGGTTAAAAGGTCTGGGGTTTTTTTTTGATTTACTGTATAGAATCAATTGAATAAAGTAAGTTAATTGAATTAAACTGAATGAATAGTCTGGCTCAATAATACATTGGGTCTCATTGATCCCCTTTTACTTTTACAACATCTTTAGTGGCTGCCTCTCTCCAGGCTACAATTAATGCTGAGTCTAATGTGATATGAGGCTATTGACATCAGATACTTAATGCCATTGCTTTAACTGCCCATTTCTTGTTCTCTTTTCTTTTTTAACAGCAATTTAAAGCACAGAAACATCTCAATGTTCTTCACAGTGGCACAAGCAACTGTAGGAAGTAGAACAGTGCGGTCGAAAATGTAGGTTTTGAGCATGCTTTTTCCCTATATAACAACAGTGACTACACTTTGAAAAGCCATCTATTTGATGTAAAGTGCTTAGGGACATCTTGCATTTCTCGGGCAAAACATACAAAATGCAGGGTGGGGAAACCCTTACCTCATTAACATAACTTTCAAATCCTGAATGAGACCCCTATTCACCAGCAGTACAAACCTCTGGAGAAAATGGTGCAGCCAAAGGCACAACAAAGTGCAGCATGATCCTGGTGCACAGTAGGAAGTGGACACAAATACTCCATCTAAGATTCCCAGACCACCCCACCCCTGCCAATCGGGAAATGTCCCCTCCTATAACTACAAAATGATAGAATGCATCCAAAAAATCATCAAGGAAATGCATTAGCTAGTAGCCCTTGATTATATTTGCAGTAGCTCCACGAATATAGGCTTAATACAGGCTGATATTTAGAACTAATGGGGTCCGTGTTTGTCTTCTGGATACGTTGTGTGCACCAGCTCACAGGGTGATGCAGCATGGAAAAAAGGTGGGACTTTCATTATAATATTTAAAGATGTGGGAATGGCATAATAACTCCTCCAGCATCTTTTTCTGTGCTTTACACCAGGTCCACGACATTTCCAAATCACACCATCCTCACATCCACATCATGCAGCATCACCTCCACTTCAAACAGGAGGTCAGGTGCTTAGCTGCTCAATCACTCAAAATCATAATCAACTTTATTGTCATTGTTAGTGCACAAGTGCAGTACAACGAAATGTAGGCTTGCGGCTCCCGAGAGTGTACATTTAGATTAAGACATTTAAACATTCAACATTCATTTGGCTTGTAATACATTAACATAAACATAACCATAATAAAGTGCATTGGCAGATGTGCAGGCTTTAGAGTTTATTTGCAGATTCAAGCTTGCACTATGGGCTTCCTTTCCCTTCATTTTTGCTTGTCATTTCTTAATCCTTTGTGCCTTCAGGCTTGATAAAGGCTGCTATTTGGTTGAGGTGCCTTTTGAACCTTTCTGTGGGCTTTCAGAATTGTTCCCATTCCTTTAAATTTCACTGCATCTTCTACTCTCTGTGAACTTGAGTTCATCCAAAATGATGCTGCCCGTATCCTAACTCGCACCAACTCCCATTCACCCATCACCCCTGTGCTCACTGGCCTACATAGACTCCCGGTCCACCAATGCCTCCATTTAAAAATTATCTTCCTGGTGTCCAAATCCCTCCATGACCTCTCTCCTTCTCCAGCCCTAGAACTCTGCGTTCCGCCAATTCTGGCCTCTTGTGCATCCGATTTCCTTCACACGTCCATTGGCAGCCGTGCCTTCAGTTGCCTAGGTCCTAAGCTCTGGAATTTCCTCCCTAAACCTCTCTGCCTCACTACCTCTCTCTCCTGCTTTTAGACACTCCTTAAAACCTATCTCTTTGACCAAGCTTTTGGTCACCTGTCCTAATAACTCCTTATATGGCTCGGTGTCAATTTTTTTTGATAACACACCTGTGAAGTACCTTGGGACATTTTACTATGTTAAAGCAACTATGTAAATACAAGTGGTTGTTGTTGTTACCTGCAATTTTCCACTCCTGCCACGAGTGTGCTCCCAACACCAGCTCCAATTTATGCCCAGATCTTTGGATAACATCTGAGTGCTAATAGCACTTTACAATTCTGGTAAGATAAGCCACTTAGAACAGACTTACACCAGTAAACAGTTCTAGGTCGCTTGCTATTTATGCGAATCAGAAATTATGCTCACACTTGATTATATCATCAAGCTGTTTGGGCAGGTGGCTAGTAGAAAGGAATTTGACAGTTTTTGAAGAAGTGGACAAAGTAAGAATTACAGCTGGAATTTAATATGGAGAAACACAAGGAATCGATACACAGATGAGTGTTAATTGACAAAGGTGGAGTAGAATGAGGATCTGGGAATGATTATTGTTCATTCACTGAAAGTGTCGAATAAATGTACCGCTGTTATCATTGATACAATAAGTACAAGAGCATTTTCGTATGTTGTTTGACTTCATACACCTTATTGATAAATTAGCATTGTGTTTTCCATTTTGGACACCCTACCATCAACCAGACATTAATGTATTGCAAATTGTTTAGCAGAGAATGAAAATGATGATTCAGGCTTTCAAAGCATTATATTATGAGGAGAGTCTCGCACAGTGAATCTTTTTATTATTGGACAAACAATACAGATAGATAGTAGTTTTCACCGGGAATTTCCTCAAGGATTCTTGTGATTGGCCGCCATACTTCGGTGGAAGATCAATGGAAATCCTGGATAGATGTGTAAACAGGTTTCTGCCAATCTTCCACCAAAATAACAGCGGCCGATCATGAGAACCCCTTGAGGAAATTACTAGCGCCTGTCTTTAAAATGCTAAAATGC
Organism: Somniosus microcephalus; assembly: GCF_052327205.1. Classification (NCBI taxonomy): domain Eukaryota; kingdom Metazoa; phylum Chordata; class Chondrichthyes; order Squaliformes; family Somniosidae; genus Somniosus; species Somniosus microcephalus. The sequence goes on from NC_141000.1 coordinate 53,860,439, forward strand.
AGAGATAGTGTAGGCATACATTTTAAAATTTAAGATTTGATTATAAAGGTAAAAGACATGAGCCCAAAATTAGCAATACTCAAATGAAACTGGATACTAGAATTTTTTTCTTACAAAGTAGTAGATATTTGGAATAGACTTCCCTAATAACTATTTAATATCTATGCCCCATTAAAAAGGAACTGGATGAATGTCAGTTATGAAAATTCTACAGCCAATTATGAACAAATTCAAGTTCAGTCCAATTAAGACCAAAGAAATTTCATCTATGGAACACAATCATTCAGATTTGAATCTGCTGTAATTTTGCTTAATATTCTTTGGTTTCATGGGAGAAATTTCTGAGTATTCAGGATTTTTACTTGTTTTGATTCACCTCTAAGAAGGTTAAATTAATCTGGAATGCAATGTTTGAAAGAACTAACTTGCATTTTTCATTATGACTTTCTTATGTTGTCAGATTTTTTGAACAGAAAATGTTTTCAATGCAAATAAAGTTTTATAAAGTGAATAAAGAATTAAATGATAAGTGCTGCTGAAGAACGGAAGAAAAAAGCAATGTTAGATGTAAAAAAATTGGAATAGTTGTATTGCAGATTGAGAAGATATTAATTCATACCCATGCTTCTCCATACAATGCGGGTAGTTTCCATGTCATTACTGCCCCATTTGCACGTTAGTGGGTTAGGCAGTAGTGGGACCAAAATTTCTAGTGGAACTGAAGCACTGACTTACCACTGGTTGAACTGCATTTATACTGCACCAATCCTCCATCCCTCCAATATTTGTCCCTGAACGTGCCCGTCTCCAAATGAGAGGCTGGCTGTTCAGGGTCAAGGGCTATCCCCTGCACACATAGTTCATAACTCCTCTCAGAAACTCGAGCTCAGCGAGCGGCTATGCTGAGTTACAATCAGATCCACGAGTCAACTAGAACCCTCATTCAGCAGACCATTAGAGTTGTAGTTTGATGCCTGGACAGGTCTGACGCCAGCTTCCTGCAATACAGCCTACAATGAGTGTAGCTTATGATTGTGGTTCACTGCATGATGTATAACTTTGCTCTGCAACAGGGACAACACAGGGAGCAATCATTAGACCTTCAGCATGACGGACACTGATGATATAGAGAATGGCAAGGAAGCAAGAAGTGACCCACACTAGTCTGTAGTCAGAGCTCTTCGGCAGCAGCTTATTGAACCCCTGCTCCCCTTCATTAACAGTTGTATCCAACATCTCTCCTAGTCCTTCCACCCTCCAATAAACTACTTCTGACCAAAGACCAACATTGATGTTCATGTATTCTAACATTGCACAGACACCAGCTACTACCGAGACACTCAGCACACATGTGCAATGTGTACGATGACAGGTAGAAGCAACAAGTATGACCAAGAGGGGCAGTATTTGTGAGTGCCGTAGTAGGTTTTGAGGGTGTGGGTGAAAGCAGATGGAGGTGCAGTGAAGTGTTCTGTGCTGACTTGAGGAGAGGTATAGAACTCAGAGAAGGGAAAGATTGATTGTGCTGGAACTAAAGTAGAGTCATACAGGCCTGTGTAGAGAGTAAGAGAGATGTGAAGAGGAGCCTTGCATTAGCAGTCCTGGTGAGATCATTAAATTCTTTCCAACACTGCAGCCAGGTGCCAGGGACAATGTTTAGGGCATCTACTTGCTCCATCACCTATCTCCATGCCTGCTGAATAATTTATCTCAGCACCTGTCGCCTATTGGAGAGGAAGATGGCCTCCTTCCAGCTGCTCACTTGCTCGATTAGTATTTCCACTGCTGGAGACCCTGGCTGAAGACTTGCCTGCTGCTCCACAATATCGCTGTCCACTGCCACCAAAAAGTACTTCCCCTTTAAGGCGTTGCTAGCTGCCTTTAAATAACAGCTTCTCCACTGGATTTCCCAATCAGAAAGCTGTCTATAGGGAGCACGTTTCACACTGGCAGCTCACCAAGTTAATTTAAAATATGCCACGGTCCCAGGTGGACGCAGAGCACATCCCATCTACCGCCTACCCAATTAACGCTGTATTGAAAATTGCCCCATATCTCTTTATATTCACTAACCTTCATGAGACAATACTGAGAGGAATTTAACATGGGCCTGTGGCATGTTTCTTGCAGCAGAAAGTAACAGAACAGGACTGGGCAAGGCCTTAGAGTAAATAAAGAACTTATATTTATACAGCATATTTTACATCCTCAGGATGCCCTCATATGTTTCACACCCAATGAATTACTTTGGAGGTGTACTCACTGTTGTTAGGTAGCCAATTTGTGCAAAGCAAGATCCCACAAACAATAAATTAGATAATATCCAGATAATCTATTTTTGGTGGTGTTGAGGGGTAAACGTTGGCAGGACATTGGGAGAAATCTCTGCCCCTCCTCAAATAATGCTAAAGGATCTTTTATACCCACCTAACCAGGTGGCAGAGGCTGAGGCCTCAGTACAACATTTCATCTGAAGTGTTAACCTATATTAGGTGCTCAAATCCTGGAGTAGGATTTGAACCCACATTCTTCTTACTCGGGGAAGAAGGTATTTCCTTTCATAGGAAAATATTCCCATTACGACCATTTTTAAAAGGTTAGCAAAATAAGACTGATAAAAGGAAAATACATTGAAGGGAATTAAAATGTAAAAATGCTGGTTTGCAGTGACACTGATGTTAATACATTTGTCATAATAGACCTTAAACCACTCTGATGACACACTTGGTGAGTTCCCCACCTCAACTGGCATCAAATGGTGATGCGATTGGTAGAAGTGAGGTGAACTTCTGTCAAAAGGATACGTCAACCAATGTCACTCATAAGCATCTATTGCCAACTGGCTCGCACGATTTATAGGCAGCCCATAGATCGATTGCTCATCAATTGGTATTAACCTATAGAGCAAGCTAGTGAAGTGATGACATCCAGTACAAATCCCACAAATTTCGACACTTCATGTGTGTAGCGTGATTTACTGCCGGAGCACTGCAACTCTGCAAAACAAGTCCTAAAAGCAGATAAAACATGGGTTTCTGGGTGGATTTGAGTGATAACAAACAATAGCGACTGCAAACTTCAGGTTGTCTTCCGGTGCTGTCATTTTTATGTAGAGAAAAGAAAGATAAACCAATTATATATAAAGTTATTGTACTAGATTTGTACAGGTGAATTTTTTGACAATACAGTAAAAATATTTCTTCTACATTTAATGTTTTATTAATATATTTTCAAATACTGTTCTAAACAATATAATGTTTGTTTTCAGAAATAATGTTAATTTTGTAATAAAAAAATTAAGCAACAGAACTGTGGGTTGTCATTTCAATGCATCCTTCCATAGAATAGAATAGTTGTCTTTATCATCTTGCCAATGGCCAATAGATGGCAGCACTGTGGAAAACTAGTTTCCATAGCAACCATTTTTTAATATCAGTTCTGAGATTAAGGTCTGGTTTGGAAAGTTTGACTGCAATTCAACTGGTAAATTGAAATCCTCATGTTGGTACCTAAATGAAGCATCATGACATTGTTATCATTGAAGCTAAATATAATCTTATCACCAACATAAAATTACATTTATTTTAGAAGTAAAATCTCTTTAGTGGCAGTAAATAATATCACTGAATTGATCAGGATCTGTTCTTGTGTATTGTTGTTATGAACCCAAGGGGTACTTTAAATATGAACTACAGTGTATGTGAAGTAAATATAAATCAATGAAACCTCCAGTATGCGACTCCACTTATGTTACATTTATTTTACCTGAGATCCCGGTTCATTGCACAATTTGACCTCAGGATGTCAACGAAGCAATTTCCACTGTGCCCATAAGCAGATCTGTTACTGAAGATGCCCAGAAAAAGATCAGAGATTTTATTGAGGTCGGATACAACTGGGGAACGCAAGTTACATTTGACCCTATAAAATATCAAAGGTAATGTAAATATGACCTGTCGTGGAAAACATGAGTTCAGTCATATCCATCCAATACTATAATATTTCTCTAGTTAAAAAGCTGGACAAGAAGAATTACCTTTGTAAAACCTCGGGGGAGGGAGATTTGCCCTGTGCATCATTTACAAAGAACATGTTCACCATTTCACAACGCACAGCCCATGGAGGAAATCTTCTCCCAAGATCACATACTAGTTCTGCTGTAGAGGACACAGATGCTGACTTTAATGGCCCAGGCTACTGAAGAAGGCTGATGGGCATACACCAGGAAATGCTAGGTGCACTAGTAGCCTGCCAACGCACTTGCACACAATGTCACAGAACATGGAGGAATCTAGCTCCAACTTGTGTCGGAGCTTCACACAGACCATTCTATCCAACATGGAGCCAGTGGTCAGCTCTGTGTCATGACAGTAGTGCCCACCATGACGGTGTAAGATTCGCAAAATTCCCACATTTCCCCAAGGTTATTAATAAAAGGGACCCTGCATGGACATTTTAAAAAGGGTACCCAAAAGATGGCATCTGCACCTCGTGACCAAAAGCCTGCACGATTTTAAAAAGCTTGGACTCTGTGGCAGCACAAGCAGCTTTTGGGAAATCAAAACTTAAAATGCAGTTTCTGTGAAAAAGGACTTTGTGTTTTGGAAACCAGACAGCAAACATTGAATATGCATTACGCCAGATCGTAGACAGATCAAAACCAGTTAGGCCTATACTTGAGGCCATCGAGTTGTCTGCATAAATAATCGGAAACAGCTTATGGGAGCCGTCAAGGCTGGACAGGCCGATTAGAATGTATTAAAGACAATACAGCCCAGACATCAGGCCATTAGGTACGATAAACAGCCATCTAAATCCAGTTAACTTAGATTGCTATAATCATTTAAAACAGCCCGCCAAAATTGAAATATTGAACTAACCTGATTTGGCATGCAGATAAGGGGCTATCGAAGGGAGTATAACGGCAGGCCCCTGGTAGCAATCTCTCTCTTGCTCTCTTGCTCTTGACCCTTGCTCTGCCTTGGGCTGCCGCTGCCCGTACTCGTGCCCTGGCCTCGTGGCGGGTTCTCTCCTCGCTCCCCGTAGCAGAGCTTCAGCAACTAAGGACACCATACCAATTGCAGGGGAAGGGAACGAGACCCGAGTCCATAGCCATCTAGGACGCCCAGGCCGCAAAAAGGGGCGAGACGAAAAGTGAGTAGGCAGCCCAGGACTTGTATAGTAACTGAACGAGATGAGACGAATCGAGACGAAGAAAAAGGTAACAACTCGATAAGAGCAGAGTAGGGCAGCGAAAAATGTATTGATGAGGCCAAGCGTCTAGTTATAAGCTGGCACTTGGTGAGACGAACATCTTGTTGAGCACTGCGAAAATGCAGGTGTCCATGCCACAACAAATATACTGGTGTTTTAATGCTTGGGTAGGAAAATCTAGGCAGTAAAAACTGCCAACTGCCCTATAGGCACAACATTACCGCCGACGACCGCCCGAGGGAGAAGAAGAGGAGAACCCATCGCGACGAGACGACGACGGTAGCGGAGGAGAAGAAGGTGTGTCGCAGCAGCAGCTCCAGCACCACGCCCCTGAAGACGACGTGGCGATGGGGTACCTGAAAGGACAGAAGACCAAACCTCAAAACCTGCATCCATTAAAACAGTTGGCTTTGCTTTGGACTGGTGAGCATGAATTCTGGCCCTTCATAGCTTAATCTAGCTAGGTTTAGGGGGTGGGATAAGGTTAAGGGGATTGCTAATGTAGTTGTTTTTCCCTCAATGTGCCGTGTGTTCCCCATTCCCTGCATAAGTATAGTTATTTTGTATTTGCCTGTATTTTATACAAGTAATTTCTCATAAGACTGTTTTATTTTCTGTTTTTAATAAAACCTTGGTTTTCTTACATCCAAACCACCTGTCTACTCGAGTTTTCTGTATCGCCGCCTGTACCTAAGTCCGGTGTCTAGAACCCAGGGGCGTGGGAGCGATTCGAACCGCTCACAAACAGTCAGGGGCATAACTGACTGGGCGCACGCGCCGCGCCACACCCGCCACCCCCTTCAACGGAACCTCTGCTGACAGCTCTAACAGCTTCCATGGCAACGCACACAGCTGCCATGGAAGCTCAGATGCCTGCCACCTTGGCTCTGAGGACCAGTGTTGACGGGCTTCCAGAGCATCACATCACTTCTGCACTCTGTTCTCGTGCAGAGCTGTAGGAGTGCTGAGGTGCAGTCCCAGGAGAGTGGCCTTGGAAAGTGCACCTGTAAAAGTGGCACAGTACGATCAAATTTCTGGGCCATAATTTATATGATGTTACTAACAGATCTCCTGTGATCATGCTTACAGTATCTCAGATGATTCACTATTTTATGACAGAGGTTTTTAGTAATTGTAATGCACAATGCATTATTGTGGTGCTAAGGTAGAACTGTTTTAGCTGCCCCTTCTCTTTAAGGCCAGAAAATCTAATTGCTATGAGCGTGAGATCACTCAGGCCTTGAAGTTGTACGGGTGTTCTGGCAGACTCATGCTGTAAGTCCAGTGGGAGCCACCAAAATGGCCTCAATCTTGGTCATGACCCAGATACGCATGGTCAAGGCCTTATGTGTAACTTTCCCATATAGCATCGTAGGAGCAAAGCCTTTGCCCACCTTTACAAGGCCAGTTACGAAAGGGGGTCAGACCAGGGGTAAAAAGTCAGGAGTTTCCACTCCTAGGCCCTTGGTTGAGACCCAGTGTACCATTGACGTAGCTACGCTTAGTCTCACCAGACGTACTAGATGGTGCCAACAGAAGTGGGGCCCAACTTGGAGTTCAGACCAGAGGCAGGACTTGGATCCTTCTAAAGATTGTGGAAATTGTTGTTTTGCATTTTGTTTGAGCAGGCTTGAGGGGCCGTATAGCCTACTCCTGCTGCTATTTCTTACGTTCTTAAAGAAGCTCCCTGAAATGGGGCTGTTGGGAAAGCCAGATCCCTCTTCCGTGGAGGGTGCAAGGAAAGGGTTAATTCTTTATATTAACTTTAGGTTTTAAGTGAGTTTATGTTAGCAGTAAATGGGATTCCAGTCAGGACTGTTGTAGCTGATAAGGAGATTCAGCACATGCCACAAACTGTCTTTGTTCGCTCAGCCTTGAGAGCTGCCAAAGATCTCTCAGCAGTGAGATATCTAAGGACATGTTTTGACCATCAAGTCGAGAAGTTATTCCTCTTCCGAGGAGAGGAGCCAGCACCCTGCGGATGACCACCTTTTGGCAGCATTTCCAACATTCTTGGCGGTGGGGGGGGGGGGGGGAGGGGCGGTGCACAGAGTCATCAGCAAACAGCCAAAGGCCCGGTCGTGGAGCTCCTTCCCTAATCCTGCAAACCTCGGCAGGGTCAGTGGCGGAGTTCTGTGGGGGCTGGCTCAACGCCCACCCCGCCCCAAACCACCCATCCCCCTGCCATGGTCTCAGAGTTTAATGCTTGCTTGACTAAGGAACTTTCAAGATTAGAATGTGCCTGTCAGTTTCAGATTGCAGTTAAGAAGCAGCCAGCACTTCCAAATTGTTTTGCCTCTGTAACAAAGTGTACCATCTGGAGTGTCATCTGGAGTCTGACATCTGCTCATGCAGATGAACTGATTTAAATATATTCAAAAAGATATATATTTGTTAGACCAGTCAAGTTGTTAATATCAAAGATTTAAACTTGCTTAAATGACAAATCCAGTTTAGTCCACTGTCTCTTAAATAATTGTTGCTGTTCTAATGAAACGTCTGATGCTTTTCACAATATTGGGGAAACAATTCCAACAAGAATTTCAATGGTTCTACTTCACTGAGCTTATCAGGTTCAATTTCCAATCACACAGTTTCCAATTGATCCAACAGGTGTTGGATATTTTATATAAAACAGTGATATTGCATTCCATTGATGCAACATTTATCATAGTCTGATCACATCACAACTTCATTGAATCAGTGGTAGGGAAATTATTGGAAAAAATTCTGAGGGACAGAATTAGTCTCCACTTGGAGAAGCAAGGATTAATCAAGAATAGTCAGCATGGCTTTGTCAGGGGGAGATCATGTCTAACCAATTTGATTGAATTTTTTGAGGGGGTGACTAGGTGCATGAGGGTAGTGCAGTTGATGTAGTCTACATGGACTTCAGTAAGGCTTTTGACAAAGTCCTGCATAGGAGACTGATCAAGAGGGTAAGAGCCCATGGGATCCAAGGCAATTTGGCACATTGGATCCAAAATTGGCTTAGTGGCAGGAGGCAGAGGGTGATGGTCGAAGGTTGTTTTTGTGGCTGGAAGCCTGTGTCCAGTGGTGCACCGCAGGGATCGGTGCTGGCTCCTTTGCTGTTTGTAGTGTACATTAATGATTTAGATATGAATGTAGGAGGTATGATCAGTAGGTTCGCAGATGACACGAAAAGTGATGGAATGGTAAATAGCGAGGAGGGAAGCCTCAGGCTACAGGACGATATAGACGGGTTGGTCAGATGGGCAGAACAGTGGCAAATGGAATTTAACCCTGAAAAGTGTGAGATGATGCATTTTGGGAGAACTAACAAGGCAAGGGAATACACAATGAATGGTAGGACCCTAGGAAGGACAGAGGATCAGAGGGACCTTGGTGTGCATGTACATAGATCCCTGAAGGCAGCAGGACAGGTAGATAAGGTGGTTAAAAAGGCATATGGGATACTTGCCTTCATTAGCCGAGGCATAGAATATAAGAGCAGGGAGGTTATGATGGAGCTGTACAAAACGCTAGTTAGGCCACAGCTGGAATACTGTGTGCAGTTCTGGTTGCCACACTATAGGAAGGATGTGATTGCATTGGAGAGGGTGCAGAGGAGATTCACCAGGATGTTACCTGGGCTGGAGCGCTTCAGCTATGAAGAGAGACTGGACAGGCTGGGATTGTTTTCCTTAGAGCAGAGAAGGCTGAGGGGGGACCTGATTGAGGTTTACAAAATTATGGGGTCATAGATAGGGTGGATAGAAAGGAACTTTTCCCCTTAGTAGAGGGGTCAATAACCAGGGGGCATAGTTTCAAGATAAGGGGCAGGAGGTTTAGAGGGGATTTGTGGAAAAACTTTTTCACCCAGAGGGTGGTTGGAATCTGGAACTCACTGCCTGAAAGGGTGGTAGAGGCAGGAACCCTCACAACATTCAAGAAGCATTTAGATGAGCACTTGAAACGCCATAGCATACAAGGCTACGGACCAAGTGCTGGAAAATGGGATTAGAAGAGACAGGGCTTGATGGCCGGTGCAGACACGATGGGCCGAAGGGCCTCTTTCTGTGCTGTATAACTCTATGACTCTATGGGCAGGATTTTCATTGGGCTTTGGAGGCAGGATTGGAGGCACGTGGGGGGTTAAAATCTCTAAATCGGGGGGCACGAACCCATCCCGCCCCCAATCCGCCTCCATGCCAGTTTCAAAGGAGGCGGATACCTGACCTGTGCTGGGAGCTGCCTCCCTGAGGCGGGAAGGGGATTAGTGCCAATTAACTGCCTGTTAACAGGTAGTTAACAGGCAGTTTTTAGCCTAATCCCTACTTTTATTCCTGAAGTGTGGGATTCCCAACGGCTCCAAACCACGCCAAGTTAGCGAGGCTGGCCATCGGGCTGAAGGACTTGGAGGGTTCGAGATGTCCAGTGTTCAGGTGAGTGATGGGTGCATGAGTGAAGAGGTTAGTGTGTTTGGTGTGTGTAAAGTGTTTAAACTTCGCAGATGAAATGTCAATCTGTGACGTTACCTGTTGCTGGGTGGCCCTTAATTGGCCTGCTGAGCCCGCTGGGCGGGCTCAACAAGGTCAATCGAGTGAAAATCGCATGGTTTGGCCACAACTCGATGGAGGCGGAACTACAACCCCGAAAGTTGTAGTCCCACCTCCGACACGCCTCCAGAATCAAAATCCAGCCCTATGACTCTAACTTCCATAATTATTATGGCAGCACAACAACCATAGTCTGCTCTCTGAAATAAAACAGCTACTTTTCCATACAGTGACTAGTGGTGAGATTGAAAAGATATTTACATTTTTGGCTTGTTTTAAATCAGATAAATGACCACATTTGCTTCTTAACTCACAAGTGAAAGAAATAGCATTTGGAGACAAGACAGTTTAATAGATCTCCTTACCCAATCATCAGCCATGGATCTTAAAAGGTGAAAAGCAGCTCACAAAAAGAAAGACTTGTATTTATATGGCACTTCATAACCTCTCAAAAATGTCTCGAGTGCTCCATATACACTGAACTACTTTGAGATGGCAGCAGTCGTTTTTGCAGACTACAAGACTTCACAAACAGTAGTGAGATGAATGAGCAATTAATCTTTTTTTGTTGGGTCAGCACTCTAGAAGCGCTGACTGCTGCTCTTCAAATAATGCTATAGGATCTTTAATGTCCATCTGAACCCTTACAGGATAGGCAAATCGAGCTTTTGTTAACATTTCATCTGGAGGTTAGCACTTCCAACAATGCTAAATTCTTTCAGTATTGAACTGAAGTGTCAGCCTAGACTTTGTACTCAAGTTTTGGAGTGGAGCTTGACCTGACAACCCTCTGACTCAGAGGCAAGAGTCCTCCCAACTGAGCTAAGCTGACAAGCACATAACAAAATGGTTATGTTACAAAAAAGAAGTTTTTAAGCATCCTTTGCATTTGCAGCAACTAAGTAAAAGTCTCTCCGACAGCTCAGCATGTAGGTGCATCCCAAGAAATTGGTACTGAGCCACATAGACCAGTACAGTCTTAGATTTGATCTATTAGGGTGGGAAGGGGGGGTGGTTACTATAAATACCTTTAGTATCCTGAGGTTAGGGAGGGAAAAATCAGTGAGAGTTCCCTTACCTGTTCACTATCCAGTCACTCCTGCTGAAATGGGAGTATTTTGCTGAAGATCGGCCAAAGAATTTTGGCCCCTTCAATTTAGCCTTACATCTGTTCTATGAACAGAGCACCCAGTGGGTAATATTGTACCTCTGTTGAACACCCTGTTGCTATGCTGGTATAGTAGTTTAGTTTCCCTTGCTTTATATTCTTGGTTTTCTGTTAGCCTGGTGGTATTTTATGTTCTATTTCAGCTTCTGTCTGTTGCAAGCTATAATTTAGTGAGTTGTGCTTCAGGTTGGTCTAGCCAATCCCCTTTCAACTGTCAGGCATTTCAGCATTTCTTAACAATCTGGAGATCTCCAGCTGTATTAACCTCACTTTAGAACAGCTAAAGTTATTTTTAAACCACATTTGCATGCCCTTTGTTGTTTTGAATTTCCTCCTACCTGCTTGTTCTTTTTCTTAATATATTCACATTCCGTTATGTACTTCACTTCAGTAAGGCCTCCTTTCCAGATTTTCTATTATGCTTTGCTGTCTTTGCATATATTTCTTGTTAAAGATAACTATTTGTACTGAAGGGGGGTTATTTTGGGGAAAGGGTGAAAACAGGCACTAAGTGGGTGCTGTTTAAAAGTCTGGATTTAGCCCGCGCTCTTGGGGCTAATTGCTGATTACCATGATGTAAACATGCCTGGAGGCACAAAAATGGAGTCCTGTAGGTTTGGCACTCAAGCGCTGATTAGTAGCAATTTTCCTGCAGCGATATTTATAGCCTCCACGCACTTACACTGAAGGTGTGGAGTGCACTGGCTGACAGTGCAACTGAAGGAGCAGGACAACGGCACTTGTCAGGATGGCTCAGGGACCGAGAGAGAGAGATCACAGATTCTTAGAGGTGGCACTGGAGGTCCTGGTACAGCGGAGGAGGGATGTCCTGTACCCGGCGGAGGGAAGGAGGCCACAGAGGCAACTAATGCGGCGGATGTGGGAGGAGATCGGCGAGGAAGTCATAACCAGGAGCACTGCCCCCAGGACATGGCTCCAGTGCTGCAAAAAATGTAATGATTTGATATGAGTGGTCAAGGTAAGACTCCATCTCACAAACACACTTCTCAATAACTGCGCCACCACCAGCATCACCTCAACACACTGCTTCCACCATCTAACTCTACACTGACATTCACACAGCCCACACTATTGCATGCTTCACAGGCACTACTCACACCTCAGACACATCTCACAGCTTTTCAACCATGTGAGGCATCACACATACACAAACAACTGTCAATACATTCATGCACAATCACCACTCTTTCTCTTCCAGGACAAGATAACACATAACAGGCACCAGTGGGACCTGACCGTGGGAGGGGAAGCAAGCCTGCATGAGATCCCTTGAGGAGGCAGTGCTGGCAGTGATCGGGACAGGAATGGCAGACACCGTGGCCACAGGCAGAATCATGCAGGAGAAATCTGGATGCCAGCGTTGCAGCTCCCTCCTCCATCACTCCACCATTGTCCTTGCATCGCTTGCCAGCCAGGTAGCCTAGACTGCTCAAACCCATGGTGCAGTCTGAGGCGGGCCCATTACAGCCCACAGCCTCTCGAGGGCATCCCTGGAGGACATCTGAACTGCCCTCTTCAGATTCTCAGCAACCATCCACGTGTGCTGCTGCCAGTGTAGAAGCACCAGAGTAGCCAAGAGTGCATAGGATAGCTGTTAAGTCTGTGTGTCCCAGTTAAGCTTATTATAAATCACTGGACACAGACCACAAGAATAACTTTAACAGGTCTTTACTATTCGGAGGTCAGGGCTGAACTGCCCAGCAAATCCCTACACAACACTTATATACCGGTGTGGTCACCACCGGTATCACAGTATACAGCAGCCAAGAGAAAGTAGTACATCTCTTAAGGTAGTTCTCTTAAGGTGGAACAGGTTACATACACCACAATCCTCCCTTTTTAGCTTAACAGTTATATCCCCATTTAACATAACATAATAACATATATATATACAACTTCATGCAAAACAGTTCAAAGATTCAGTCTCTGAGGAGGCCCCCTGATTCAAGTTGGATAACGCCTTTCAGGGGTCTCTGATTCTCGTTGCTGGGTTGACTCATCTAGTTGGTCTCTTATGGATTGGACATCATCATCAGGTACATTCACTTCTGAGGTAGATGCTTCAGGTTCACTAACTTCTTCCACGGTTGTCTCTGCCGTAACCATAGGTTCGACCCTTGTTCTCGATTCTACCAGTTGGTCAGCATGACGCCGTATTACATTTTCCCCAATATCTACCGTGTACATCAGGGGTCCTTGTCTGGCCCGAATTGTTCCAGATTGCCATTTCTCGTTTTTATAGTCCCGGGCTAACACTGGTTGTCCTATTTCGGAACTTCGAGTGGTCTTGTTATTTATATGCTGGAACTGTTTGTTGTCAACTTCCCTCCGCACATTTGGTTTTAACAAGTCCAACCTGGACCGCAACCTCCTGTTATAGAACATCATGGCAGGACTTTGGTTTGTCACTGCATGAGTGGCGTTTCGATATGCCAGTAGGAATTTGTCCACCTTGTGTTGTAGTGGGATCTGATCTTCGCTCATGGCCTTTATTGCTTTTTTGAACATTTGTACAAATCTCTCGGCCAACCCGTTTGTAGCCCGATGATATGGGGCAGAGGTATAATGTTTCATCCCATTCTTCTTCATGGATTTCTGGAATTCTTCTGACACGAACTGCGGTCCGTTGTCTGAACATATTTGTTCTGGCAATCCATTTCTTGCAAATATCGTTCTTAGCACCGCGATCGTCTTTTCCGAGGTAGTGGTAGTCATCTTAATCACTTCTGGCCATTTAGAATGTGCGTCCACCGCAATTAAAAACATGGAGTCCATGAATGGACCAGCAAAGTCAATATGTACACGTTGCCATGGGGTTGAAGGCCATTCCCATGGATGCAGCGGTGCAATCGGAGGTGCATTTTGCACTTTTTGGCACCCTGAGCAGCTTTTCGTCAGATCCTCTATCTGTTGGTCGATACCCGGCCACCACACATAAGCCCTAGCAAGGCTTTTCATCTTGACTCCCCCCAGATGACCTTCATGCAGTTCCTTTAGAACTCTCTCTCTTAACTTAGGAGGAATAATCACTCTTGTTCCATACATCAATGTTCCTTGACAGACGGACAGCTGGTCTCGTCTTGCTGAGAATGCCGGTAACAGTGGATCACCATGTGCTGGCCATCCCTTCACTGTCACTTCGTAGACCCGGGACAGTGTTGGGTCGTTCCTGGTTTCTCTTTCAATACTTGCATTGGTGACTGGTAAACATTCGATGATGGTCGAGTGAAATAACTCAACAGGGTCAACTGTCGGTGCCTCCTCCTCTGTAGGTAGTGGCAGGCGCGACAGCCCATCAGCATTACCATGCTGCTTTGTACCTTTGAATTCAATCTGATATTGATGTGCCCCTAGGAAAAGGGACCATCTCTGGAGTCTCTGTGCTGTCATCACCGAAACACCCTTCTTAGGGTTAAAAATGGATACCAACGGCTGGTGGTCTGTCAGAAGCATAAACTTTTGGCCCTGCAGGTAATTGTGGTGTATGTAACCGTTCCACCTTTAAGAGAACTATTTTGGGAGATGCACTACTTTATCTTGGCTGCTGTATACTGTAATACCGGTGGTGACCACACCGGTATATAAGTGCTGTGTAATGATTTATTGGGCAGTTCAGCCCTGACCTTCGACTAGTAAAGACCTGTTAAAAGTTATTCTTGTGGTCTGTGTGCAGTGATTCATATTAACCATAACTGGAACACACAGACTTAACAGTGGCGATGAGTACGATCTTACCCTGCGGCAGAGATACATCCAAGGCAGTTTAACGGGCGTTGAGAGGAGGCATCCGCCCTCATCATCCTGCTGAGAAAAGACGCGGGTTGGAAGAGCAAAGGAAGAATCCTGACACAAAGCCTTCCATCAGCAACAGGCAGTGATCATCCCTTCTATCACGGTGGTGGGTAAGCCGATCAGCGACGAGCAGCAAGTCGGCCACGTTGGCTGTGAAGTAGGGGAGGGAAAAACGGAGGATATAAGGGCGGAGAACTCGACCACGGCCGGGGAAAAGAGCCAGACAGAAGTCGGGGCCAGAGGCGCTGAGACTGGGGCAGCGTAAGGCACTGGAGCCGCGGTGAATGCAAATGCAACCGGTGTAAAAGACCGGGCTGCAAGCGGGCTGGGAGACGCAACAGCGTCGAGAGAGAGCTCGACCGCGACCGGTGAAAAAGGCCGGGCAGCTACCGAGGCCACGAGGCGCAGCGACCGGGACAGCGTAAGGCGCGGGAGAAAATAAAAAAAACCGCGGAGAACTCAGCCGCAGCCGGGGGAAAGGACCGGACTGCAAGAGGGGCTGGGAGGCACGATTTGAGAACCGCTGCGGGGGGCGAACGCAGCAATACGGCAATCGTCATTACGGCCAGCGGGGGAGAAAGGCAAACGCGGGAAGCCGCCATTTTCATAGGCGGGGGAAGAAGAAAAGCGCGGGAAACTGCCATTTTGAAAAAATAAAAATTAAAGAAAAATTTCTTTTTGTTTCTCAAGAAGATTGCGAGGATGCCTAAGCGTGGTAACATCAACGATTTCGATCCCGATGTTGAAGATTGGGCCACGTATGTAGAACGCATATAGATTTATTGTAAGGCAAATAAAATATCAGATGAAGATAAAGCACTAACCTTACTAAACTCAATGGGTGCGAAGACATACGGGCTATTGAAGCATCTTCTATCACCAGCTAAACCGGCGGATCAGGCTTTCGCTAATATTGTTGCTGTCCTGAGAAATCATTTGAACCCCACACCGCTGATGTTAGCGGAACGATTTAAATTTTATGCGAGAACGCAACTGAAAGAGGAAAGCAACGCGGAGTATTTAATTGAACTGCGTAAGCTAGCGAAATACTGTCAGTTTGGGGAAAGACTGACAGAGGCACTGAGAGACAAATTCGTGTGTGGATTGTCGAAAGAAGGAACACAAAAGCGGCTGCTTGAAGAGAATGATCTTACACTTGATAAGGCTGTCACTATTGCAGCATCGCACGAAGCCGCAGTGAGAGGCACTGCGGAAATGCAGCTGAAGGCAGCGGTACTCAGCGTAGATCAAATGGCTTTGGGTACAGCGAAATGTTATCGTTGTGGAAAGACAACACACGATCAGAACCAATACTGGTTTAAAAATCAGGAATGTAGAAAATGTGGCAAGCTTGGTCACATAGCTCAAGTATGCCGGTCAGGAAAGAAGACCAGCAACAAAAAGTCACCGCAGGAAAAGTGCAGAAAGGTACATAAGGTGGCTGAGAAGAGTTCGGATGAACAGAATTCGGATTCAGACTCCAACAGCAAGGAACTGGGTAGTCTGAGAATTCACAATGTGAGTAAGGAAGCTGACCTACAAACTATCTGGGTCACACTTCAGATAGCAGGAGTCCAAGTGAAGATGGCATTGGACACCGGATCGGCGTTGACGGTCATGAATAAGCAAGATTACAAAAGGTTATTCACACATATTCCCCTACGGGATACGGAGATAGTATTGCAGACATACACGGGGCAAAGAGTATACCCCATCGGAAAGATAAAAGTCAAGGTGGTACACAAGGGCAAAGAACACCAAGGAATGGACATATATGTACTACCTGAGGGAGGTCCACCACTTCTGGGACGGCAGTGGATCAGGAAAATAAATATGGACTGGCACTCCCTAAAAGCAATAACGGTAGATTCCGGAAAAAAAGATGTCAAACCTGAACGATTGTCCAGAATATTGGATGAGGCTAAAGAGGTGTTCCAACAGGGACTGGTAACACTGAGAGGAATTAAGGCAAAAATCAAGATTGCAGAACATGCAAACCCAAAATTTTTCAAAGCCAGACTGGTACCTTATGCGATACGACCTGCTGTGGAAGCTGAGCTGAAAGGGCTAGAACGTTCAGGAGCACTGTCTAAGGTGGACTGGAGTGAGTGGGCCACGCCCATTGTTCCCGTCATGAAGCGTTCATCGAGTAACAAGCCAGGGGAACCGGGGAAGGTCCGCATCTGTGGAGACTTCAAGATCACGGTTAATCCGATGCTTCACACGGTGCAATATCCGCTTCCGCGGATTGAGGATATCTTTGCTTCATTGTCTGGCGGGAAACACTTCACCAAGATAGACCTGGCGCAAGCGTACTTACAGATGGAAGTTGAGGAAGAGTCGCGCCAGTATCTCACAATCAACACGCACAGAGGCTTGTATCGATATAATAGACTGGTTTTTGGAGTGGCTTCGGCTCCAGCAATTTGGCAGAGGGCCATGGAGCAGGTATTACAGGGAATTCCAAGCACTCAATGTTACTTGGACGATATCCTGATTACAGGAGATGACGATGAGGAACACCTTGCAAATTTGAAACTGGTGCTCACCAGATTGAAGGAATATGGACTTCGAGTTAATCGCCAGAAATGTGAGTTCTTTCAGAAACGGATCTCGTACTGTGGTCATGTCATTGACCAGGAGGGGCTGCACAAGTCACCTGACAAGATCGAAGCTGTTGTGAAGGCTCCCGCTCCGGAAAATGTATCCCAGTTGAGGTCGTTCCTAGGGTTGATTAACTATTACCATAAGTTTCTGCCAAACCTATCCACGGTGCTGCACCCGCTGAACGTTCTTTTGCAGAAAGAAGTACCATGGAAGTGGAGCGAGGACTGTAAGAAGGCCTTTCGCAAAAGCAAGGCATTGATCACCTCAGAGGAAGTGTTGGCTCACTTCAACCCAACGCTACCTATTCGTTTAGCTTGTGATGCTTCTCCTTATGGTATTGGAGCAGTACTCTCACACAAGTTGCCAAATGGCTTGGAAAGGCCAGTCGCATTTGCATCCAGATCATTGACCTCCGCTGAGCGCAACTATGCTCAGATAGATAGGGAGGCTCTCAGCCTTGTGTGGGGAGTAAAGAAGTTTAATCATTACCTGCAGGGCCAGAAGTTTACACTGCTGACAGACCACCAGCCGTTGGTATCCATTTTTAACCCTAAGAAGGGTGTTTCGGTGATGACAGCACAGAGGCTCCAGAGATGGTCCCTTTTCCTAGGGGCACATCAATATCAGATAGAATTCAAAGGTACAAAGCAGCATGGTAATGCTGATGGGCTGTCGCGCCTGCCACTACCTACTGAGGAGGAGGCACCGACGGTTGACCCGGTGGAGTTATTTCACTCGACCATCATCGAATGTTTACCTGTCACCAATGCAAATATTGAAAGGGAGACTAGGAATGACCCGACACTGTCCCGGGTCTACGAATTGACAGTAAAGGGATGGCCAGCCCATGGTGACCCACTGTTACCGGCATTCTCAGCAAGACGAGAACAGCTGTCCATCTGTCAGGGAACATTGATGTATGGAACAAGGGTGATTATCCCTCCTAAGTTAAGAGAGAGAGTTCTAAAAGAACTACATGAAGGTCATCTGGGGGGGGTCAAGATGAAAAGCCTTGCTAGGGCTTATGTGTGGTGGCCGGGTATCGACCAACAGATAGAGGATCTGACGAAAAGCTGCTCAGGGTGCCAAAAAGTCCAAAATGCACCTCCAATTGCACCGCTGCATCCATGGGAATGGCCTTCAACCCCATGGCAACGTGTACATATTGACTTTGCTGGTCCATTCATGGATTCCATGTTTTTAATTGTGGTGGACGCACATTCTAAATGGCCAGAAGTAATTAAAATGACTACCACTACCTCGGAGAAGACGATCGCGGTGCTAAGAACGATATTTGCAAGAAATGGTTTGCCAGAGCAAATATGTTCAGACAACGGACCACAGTTCGTGTCAGAGGAATTCCAGAAATTCCTGAAGAAGAATGGGGTGAAACATTATACCTCTGCCCCATACCATCCAGCTACGAATGGGCTGGCCGAGAGGTTTATACAGACGTTCAAAAAGGCAATAAAGGCCATGAGCGAAGATCAGATTGCACTGCAACACAAGGTGGACAATTTCCTACTGGCATATCGAAACGCCACCCATGCAACAACAAACCAAAGTCCTGCCATGATGTTCTATAACAGGAGGTTGCGGTCCAGGTTGGACTTGTTAAAACCAAATGTGCGGAGGGAAGTCGAAAACAAACAGTTCCAGCATATCAATAACAAGCCCACTCGGAGTTTTGATATAGGACAACCGGTGTTAGCCAGGGACTATAAAAACGAGAAATGGCAATCTGGAACAATTCGGGCCAGACAAGGACCCCTGATGTACATGGTAGATGTTGGTGAAAATGTAACACGGCGTCATGCTGACCAACTGGTGGGATTGAGAACAAGGGTCGAGCCCATGGTTACGACAGAGACAACCGTGGAGGAAGTTAGCGAACCTGAAGCATCTACCTCTGAAGTGAATATACCTGATGATGATGATGATGTCCTATCCATAGGGGATCAACTAGATGAGTCACCCCAGCAATGAGAACCAGGGACCCCTGAAAGGCGTTATCCGTCTCGGATCAGGAGGCCTCCTCAGAGACTGAATCTGTGAACTGTTTTTACATGAAGTTGTATATATATGTTATTATGTTATGTTTAATGGGGAATATATACTGTTAAGCTAAAAAGGGAGGATTGTGGTGTATGTAACCGTTCCACCTTTAACAGAACTATTTTGGGAGATGCACTACTTTATCTTGGCTGCTGTATACTGTAATACCGGTGGTGACCACACCGGTATATAAGTGCTGTGTAATGATTTATTGGGCAGTTCAGCCCTGACCTTCGACGAGTAAAGACCTGTTAAAAGTTATTCTTGTGGTCTGTGTGCAGTGATTCATATTAACCATAACTGGAACACACAGACTTAACAGTAATGATTAAACTTCTTTACTCCCCACACAAGGCTGAGAGCCTCCCTATCTATCTGAGCATAGTTGCGCTCAGCGGAGGTCAATGATCTGGATGCGAACGCGACTGGCCTCTCCAGGCCATTTGGCAACTTGTGTGAGAGTACTGCCCCAATACCATATGGAGAAGCATCACAAGCCAAACGAATAGGCAGCGTTGCGTTGAAGTGAGCCAACACTTCCTCTGAGGTGATCAATGCCTTGCTTTTGCGAAAGGCCCTCTTACAGTCCTCGCTCCACTTCCATGGTACTCCCTTCTGCAAAAGAGCATTCAGCGGGTGCAGCACCGTGGATAAATTTGGCAGAAACTTATGGTAATAGTTAATCAACCCTAGGAACGACCTCAACTGGGATACATTATCCGGAGCGGGAGCCTTCACAACAGCTTCGATCTTGTCAGGAGACTTATGAAGCCCCTCCTGGTCAATGACATGACCACAGTACGAGATCCGCTTCTGAAAGAACTCACATTTCTGGCGATTAACTCGAAGTCCATATTCTTTCAATCTGGTGAGCACCAGTTCCAAATTTGCAAGGTGTTCCTCGTCATCATCTCCTGTAATCAAAATATCGTCCAGGTAACATTGTGTGCCTGGAATTCCCTGTAATACCTGCTCCATGGCCCTCTGCCAAATTGCTGGAGCCGATGCCACTCCAAAAACCAGTCTATTATACCGGTACAAGCCTCTATGCGTGTTGATCGTGAGATACTGGCGTGACTCTTCCTCAACTTCCATCTGTAAGTACGCCTGCGCCAGGTCTATCTTGGTGAAGTGTTTCCCGCCAGACAACGAAGCGAAGATATCCTCAATCCGCGGAAGCGGATACTGCACCGTGTGAAGCACCGGATTAACAGTGATCTTGAAATCTCCACAGATGCGAACCTTCCCCAGTTCCCCCGGCTTGTTGCTCGATGAACGCTTCATGACGGGAACAATGGGCGTGGCCCACTCACTTCAGTCTACCTTAGACAGTACTTCTGAACATTCTAGCCCTTCCAGCTCAGCTTCCACAGCAGGTCATATCGCATAAGGTACCGGTCTGGCTTTGAAAAATTTCGGGTTTGCATGTTCTTCAACCTTGATGTTTGCCGTAATTCCTCTCAGTGTTCCCAGTCCCTGTTGGAACACCTCATTAGCATCGTCCAATATTCTGGACAATCGTTTAGGTTTGACATATTTTTTACCGGAATCTACCGTTAGTGCTTTTAAGGAATGCCAGTCCATATTTATTTTCCTAATCCACTCCCGTCCCAGTAGTGGTGGACCTCCCTCAGGTAGCACATATAAGTCCATTCCTCGGCTTTCTTTGCCCTTGTGGACCACCTTTACCTCTATCTTCCCGATGGGGTATACTCTTTGCCCCGTGTATGTTTTCAATACAATCTCCGTATCCCGTAGGGGAATATGTGGGAATAACCTTTTGTAATCTTGCTTATTCATGACCGTCAATGCCGATCCAGTGTCCAATTCCATCTTCACTTGGACTCCTGCTATCTGAAGTGTGACCCAAATTGTTTGGAGGTCTGCTTCCTTACCAACATTGTGTACTCTTAGACTACCCAGTTCATTACTGCTGGAGTCTGAATCTGACTTCTGTTCGTTCGAACTATTCTCTGTCACCTTGTGTACCTTTCTGTATTTTTCCTGCGGTAACTTTTTGTTGCTGGTCTTCTTTCCTGACCGGCATACTTTAGCTATGTGACCAAGTCTGCCACATTTTCTGCATTCCTGATTTTTGAACCAGCACTGGTTCTGATCGTGCGTTGTCTTTCCACAACGATAACATTTTACTGTACCCAAGACCATTTGATTGTTGCTGAGTTCCAGTGACCGTAGCTGCATTTCCACCATGCCTCTCGCTGCGGCTTCGTGCGATGCTGCAATAGCGACAGCTTTACCAAGCGTAAGATCATTCTCCTCAAGCAGTCGCTTTTGTGTTCCTTCTTTTAACAATCCACACACAAATTTATCTCTCAGCGCATCTGCTAGTCCTGTTCCAAACTGACAGTGCTTTGATAGCTTACGCAGTTCAATTAAAAATTCAGCGTTGCTTTCGTCCTTCAGCTGCGTTCTTCTGTAAAATTTAAATCGTTCCGCTATCATCAGCGGCGTGGGGTTTAAATGATTTTTCAGGACAGTAACAATATTCGCGATAGTCTGATCCGCCGGTTTATTTGGTGATAGAAGGTGCTTCAATAGCCCGTATGTCTTCGTACCCATTGAGTTTAATAAGGTTAGTGCTTTCTCATCATCTGGTACCTTATTTGCTTTACAATAAACTTCCATGCGTTCTACATACGTGGTCCAATCTTCGATATCGCTATCAAAGGTATTAATGTTCCCATGTTTAGGCATCCTTGCAAGTTTTTTAAATTTTTCTTTTTCTCAAAATGGCGGCTTCCCGCGCTTGTCTTCTTCCCCCGCCTACTAAAATGGCGGCTTCCCGCGCTTGGCGGTCTTTCCCGCGCTCGTCTTCTTCCCACGCCGACTACAATGGCGGATTCCCGCGTTTGCCTTCTTCCCCCGCTGGCTGCAATGGCGATTGCCGTGCTGCTGCCGTTCTCGCCTCCCCAGCGGTTCTCAATTCCCCGACGCTGCTTTGCCTCGCAGCCCCGCTTGCAGCCCGGTCCTTTACACCGGCTGCGTTTGAGTTCTCCGCGGCTCTCGTGCCTTAAGCTGCCCCAGTCGCTGCGCCTCTCAGCCCCGATTGCAGCCCGGCCCTTTTTACCGGCCGTGGTCGAGTTCGCCGCCCTTTTTCCTCCGTTTTCCCTCCCCCACTCCACAGTCAACGCGGCCGACTTTCTGCTCGTGTCGCTGATCGGCTTACCCACCACCGTGGTAGAAGGGATGATCACTGCCTGTCGCTTCGTGGTCAGAATTTTTCTTTTTAACCCGGGTTCTCGATGCCTCCCATGTGATGGTGCTCAGCAGGATGATGAGGGCGGATGCCTCTTCTCAACGCCCGTTCTGAGGACGAAGCTGCCTTGGATGTAAAACTGCCGCAGGGTAAGATCGGACTCGTCGCCACTGTTAAGTCTGTGTGTCCCAGTTAAGCTTATTATAAATCACTGGACCCAGACCACAAGAATATCTTTAACAGGTCTTTACTATTCGGAGGTCAGGGCTAAACTGCCCAGCAAATCCCTACACAACACTTATATACCGGTGTGGTCACCACCGGTATTACAGTATACAGCAGCCAAGAGAAAGTGGTACATCTCTTAAGGTAGTTCTCTTAAGGTGGAACAGGTTACATACACCACGATAGCCACTAAAGGTACGCACCAGGGTGAATAGTTTAATATTTGTAAGTGCTGTTGTTGGTTGTAACTTTTTCATTGTTTGTTTTTATTATAGATAAAGAGTGATTATGGTAATTGGGTAGTAGTGGAATTGGTGGTCTTTTTTATTGTATTCTTCATGGGGAAGGTGTTGAAAGGATTGAGTACAGATGATGGGCTTCTTGAGGGATCCTCAGTCCTGGAAGGCAAGGCATGTGGCAACAGTGTTCCATAGTCTGATGGCGCAGAATGTCTCTCAAAAGCAGTCTTCAATTAGATGGCGGCGAGCGTCCCACCCAGGTGAGGGCCGTCTACCTGGAACTCTCTGGTGCTCCCCCTGGTCCTCCTCCACTTCTTCCTCCACCTCTTGTGGCTCCTGAGCTTGACACTTTGGCACAATTACTGGTGGTAATGGCTGGTCTCTCATGATCACCAGCTCGAATCTAGAGACCTTCTTGGCCGAGTACTGCAGGGCACCTCCTGACCAATCAAGGCATGTAAACCTCTCCTTCAGGACCCCAATGGTTTGCTCAATATTCCAGGTGACTGTATGAGTGCTCAGCTGGTGCCTGAAGCTTTCTCAGGGGAAGCATGAGCCATGGCAGCAGAGGGTATCCCTTGCCACCTAGTAGCCAGCCATATACATTGTGTTGGGTCTCAAAGATCTGTGGGACGGATGACTGTCTCATTATAAATGCATCATGGCAGCTCCCTGGATAGCAGGCATTCACCTGCATGATGTGCTGCCAGTGGTCGCACACAAGCTGCACATTGAGGGAATGGAATTCTTTCCTGTTCCTGCCTCTGGTCTTCTCTGGCAATACGGAATGATATATAGTCATTTCTCAGAGTGTATAGAGGTGCAGTGACCTTCCTTATGCAGAAGTGCACAGAGGATTCTGATATCACCTGTAGCAGCCTGGAAGATTCCAGTAGCATAAAAATTAAGTGCGACGGTGACCTTGACTGCCACAGGCAATACAGGCTGTGCTGCAAGGTCTGAGTCTTCCTTCCACGAGGCCACAGATCTCTGTGACGAGCTCCTTGGTAAAACGCAGCCTTCTCATGCACTCATCTTGGGTCATGTGAATGTAGGAATACTGCTCTCTGAAGGTCCTAGCTGGATAGGGCCTCCTACTAAAAGCCCTCCTCACACTCCTGTCCCTCCTCTCCCTCTCTCTTGCAGCAGCTGGTGCTGCTCTGTCTGGCCTCATCTCCTCCTCCCATTCCTCGTCCAGAGCAAGGGGGACCCCTAGCAAGATCCCCATAACCAACCACTCCCTTTCTTCTGGTAATTCTTATAAGGTCTCTAAGAAGTTACAGTAGTACTGCACTGACACTTTTTAGGTAAAGTCCAAAGAGAATTTCCAGAAATAATGCTGCTAGAGTGTTGGTGAAGTCTTCACAAAGTGTCCCAGAAAGTCTCCTGATGTGTATCAAAAGTCATCTTCAAGCAAAGTGTAGTCAGTAGATCTCAATCAGCAAGTAATAATTGAAAGGTGAGCAGCGCTTGCAATCCTCACCAATGATATCCTTTACTCCTGTCCAACTAGTCACTGTTAGGAGAGGTCATTAAGTACAGTGCTAGCCAGCAAAATGGCACGCAGGCTCTTTAAATGAGTGTTAGGGGCCAAGTTAATTTGTAATCAGAGGCTTAATCATCCTCAGGGTGGCCGTTCTTAGCACGCTCTTAAATACCTTTACCAAGATGGCGTCTTGTGCTAAAGGCGGGCTAACCAAGCACTGTAGCTCAAGATCCCATCTTGGCCACCTCGGAGGCTCTTTAGCACCTAAACTACTGGCACTACAGCAGGGAAAATAGCCCCCAAAGAGTATTGCATTTTCAGAGATAGGGGCCTAGAAATTCGATCGAACTGTGCCCGTTTTACAGGCATAAAACTGTCACCTAAGGATCCAAAATGGCAGACAGCATGCAGCGCTCATTCTGCACTGGAAATGCACCATAAGAGAAACCGTGTTTGAAAAATTCGCTGGAGTTCTTTGAGGATGTAACAAGCAGGGTGGATAAAGGAGAACCAGTAGATGTAGTGTATTTGGATTTCCAGAAGGCATTCAATAAGGTGCCGCATAAAATGTTGCTGCACAAGATAATCGCTCACGGTGGTGGGGGTAATACTATATATTAGATTGGATAGAGGATTGGCTAACTAACAGAAAACAGATAGTCAGAATAAATGGATCATTTTCAGGTGGCAAACTGTAATTAGTGGGGTGCCACAGGGAACAGTGCTGGGGCCTCAACTATTTACAATCTATATTAATGACTTGGATGAAGGGACCAAGTGTACTGTTGCCAAATTTGTTGACAATACAAAGATAGGTGGGAAAGCAAGTTGTGAGGTGTAGGGGGTGGCGTGTGGTGGTCAGTCGGTTAGGCCTCTGACAGCCCGTGAGCAGTTCGAATCGCTCCCACGCCCCTGAGATTCTCGACACCGGACTTAGGTACAGGTAGCGATAGAGAAAAGACTCGAGTAGACAGGTGGTTTGGATGTAAGCAGAACTCAGGATTTTATTAAACAGGAAAAATGAATACAGTCTTAAGAGAAATTACCAGTATATAACATTACAGGCAAATACAAATAACTATGCTTATACAGGGAATGGGGAACACACGGCATATCGAGGGAAACAACTATCTTAACAATCCCATTATCCTTATCCCACCCACTATACCTAACTAGATTAAGCTATGAGGGACCAGAATTTATGTTCACCAATCAAAAGGGTTTGTTGGACTCAAAACAGCGGTGGGGTTCGGGGTTCGCTCTTGGGGCTCTCTGGAGCCTGCTGTCGTCACGTGGTCTCCGGGCGCTGCAAGGGGGTTGTCCAGGTTCGAGTACCCCAAAGTTAAAGTCTCTGCTTGGGCACTTTACCTTGCAGGGATGATTCTTCGTCGTCGGCCGACAGTTTGAGTTTGCATGAAGATAGTCGCAGGTTGGCTGAGGCTGAAGGCCCGATGATTCGAAGCCTACCCTCAGTTCATCTCCTCAGTTCATCTCCTCAGTTGGTCTTCCTCAGGTGGTCTTCCCCAGGTGGTCTTCCCTCCTCCCCTCGTCGCGTCCCGCCTCGCCTGGCCTGAATTGTCCGTGTCCGCCCGATGCAGTGCCGGGGCGATTTCCAGATGGAGTGGCAAAAGGCACGGGCAAAGGCCAGGGGGTAAGTGCGGGACAGGGAAAGAGCGACAGCCATGAGGGCAAGGGGCCGAAGAGCAGAGAGAGAAGAGAAGAGAGCGATTGCTACCCAGGGGCCTTCAATTATACTCCTTTCGAAAACCCTTATCTGCGCGCCAAATCAGGTTAGTTCTTTCTCTTAATCTTGGCGGGCTATTTTAAATAATGGTAGCAATCCATACTAACTGTTTTAGATGGCCGGTAATTGCATCTACTGGCCTGATAATTGACTTGTATTGTCATGAATGTTCCTTGATGGGCCTGTCCAGCCTCGATGGCTCTCTTAATCTGTTTCTGATTATATATGTAGAATGCTTGATGGCCTTAACTATGGGCCTAAACTGAATTTAGATTGGTCTCCAATTCGGTCTAATACATAATTCAGAGTCCTGCATGGTTTCAAAATACAACGTCTCTCTTCACAGAAAACTGCAGCTTGGGTTTCGATCCACAAGCTGTCTGCATTGCAGAGTCCATTTTAAAATCCCACAGGCTTTCTGCCATGAGGCACGGACACCATCCTGGGTACCCTTTTTGATTAAAATGTCCACCCAGGGTCCCGTTTATTAATAACAGCCTTCGGGGAAATGCAGAAATTTTGCAAACCTTACACTCCCCCCTGTGATACTAAAACTTGCTTGAAGTATCATACTTTTAAGGTGAGCAAAATTTTTCTGACCCTCCATAGTCAACCTTCCCCAGCAATTACCTATCTAATATACCCACGACACATGCACTTCCCATTCCGCGAAAATGTAGTGTACATCAGCATACAGAGAGTAAAATTACAGACTTTACACGCACATCCAAGCATGGAGGGGTCCAACACCCCTGCACCACTTGGTACACACATCTTTATTAAACCGCGTCGCAAAAAAACAACAAAAGAAAAACCTTTATTAAAAATAACAAACACAAAGAAACAACAATCCTTTACTTATAATACAGGGAAAAGACTTAAACCAATGTATCTCCCTCCACCTTTACATAGTGTTCCTTCCAAGTTCTCTGGTTTCGGAATTCTGACCACCGACCTTTTCCCTTACACTGGATACAAAGAAATACAACACTATCCCTAACTGACAAACCACGAGAATGTGGGAAGCCAGTCTGATCCACGAAGGGACCTCTATATTACTGAAAATGTTCCACCACGGTGGAGTCACTATATCCAATATCTTAGCCCCTATCTCTACTGTTTTCTGTTCGAGTGTGTAAAAATGTTTCTGCGAAACTATAACGGCTTTGAGTATTTTGGTAAGGTGTTCAGGGAGAGGGGGAATTTCATAGCCAAAGTGCACTACATACTTTTGCAAATCCGTAAAATTCTCCTTCACAGTGAGGTGAACAGTGGAGGGTTCAGGAATGGGGACGATTCACTCCTGGGCCACTTGAACTTCTGCCTCGGGTTTAAAACAGAAACTACTGTCACTGACCGGGCACTAGCTCTGCTGTCTGTGCTGGTAGTGGGACGCGTCGGTGGTGAAACAGTATGTCCCACTTCCTATATATGCTACCTGCGGGGGAGCATAGCCTTGTGCCATTGCCTCCATGATACAATTTATAGGCTTCGCTTCAGGAGCTCGGAACCCACACTGCAGTTTTGAAAAGGCATTCAAGTGCTGGGGATACAGGATTATGTGTGCTCCCCGGCTCCGGCACCCTGAGAGGTCAGTACCTGTCATAGCGTGCTCCCACTTAATGACGTAAGGTGGGACCGCTGTGAAATGAATGTGTGCACCCCCTTGAATGACTCCAATGTTCTCAGCCCTGTATACCAGTGCAGGTCGGGCTGTCCTACCCATGACCGGCATCCTAACTACTACTCCCATGATTGTGTGGTTGGACCGCCCACAATCCACGGGGACTGGGTAGGCTTCAGAGGCTAGCCGGAGTTGGCGCAGGCTCAATGCATTCTCAAAAGGGTGGAGGGCTGCGAGGTGCTTGTTGCTAATCCAGGATGGGACCAAACCCTGTTTTAAATCCTCCAGATTACTGCGGCCCTCGCCCAGTAACCATGCCCCGTATAACACACACACCTCATTCTGCACAGCCTGGTCAGAAGCATTTCTGTCCTCCCTTATGAGAGCATTTACCGTCTTTGCATGCTTTTCCAACTCCGCTATGATCTCCTTTAAATGGACCGTCATGGCCTGGTCCTCATGCAACTCCGAGCCCACTACCTTGTTCTCATCCAGTAATATCTTCTTTAACTGTGTTTTAAACCGTTTATCTGGGTCTACAGCTCTATGTCATCCAAGCTGTTGATGACAGAGGACCCAGTATTAAACGCAGTAAAAACATCATTCCATACACCCCTGCTTTGCCTCCCTGCATTACCCAAAAACTCCCGGTGTGTGGTGTAGAGTTCGGTCTTGTCCACGTGGGCAAAATCGAAATCGTAAAACTTCTTGAACATGTCCTTTAATAGGGCCTCGTATAGCTACTCTGTTTCCTTGGGGCACCACTCCAGCAAATGTACCTCGGTGAGATTTAAAATCACGGAGGCTACCGTGTAGTGTACCCCCTGGTACAGCATCTGATCGGTGGGAACTAATACCAACCCATTCCCTGGTTCCTTGGTGGTGGTGGGGCAACCTTCCCTGGGTAACGTTGCCGCCTGCGCCGTGGGCAGTGTCTTACGGGGGCAGGTTACCAGCTCAGTGGCATTGACTGGGATCGGAGAGTATGGGACTGCGCACGCCTTCAGGCTGGTACCCCACTTCAACCCCTCCCCGGCGTCTTGCCACTGTCGGTGGAAAAAGATGGATATGCCTGCGGGGCAGACTTCCTCTGACCCCCACATACAGATATAAATCCCTTGATCCGGTTCCCACCACTTGTCCCAACACACGCTCAATCCTCCATGAGTCCCTGTAATCGTCCAATGGGTGTTGTTCCCCAACCATTCCCACTCGACTTCGGGGTTCCTCATGTCCTTGCTCAGCTTCCTGAGCCACCACCATCTATCCAGTGGAATGTGTCCTTTACACATCAAACACATTCGCTTTCCAATGGTGACGCTGACCCTCGTGGTAACGACTCGTACCCTGGGGCACAGGAGGGAGGCTTCCCCGTACGTAAATCCAGTTTGACTGGAGTACTGAGACGAATTGGACCCCAGCCATCCTGGCCACCTTCCCTCGTGGAAGTAAACGGCGGTCTCCTCCGCATCCCGTTCACCGCTCCCATCGATCGCCAGGGGCACTCTGTCTCCTGAACACCCGTAGATCACAGAAATCACAGAAACCTCACAGTGCAGAGAGAGGCCATTTTGGCCCATCGAGCCTGCACCGACACATATCCCACCCGATCCCCGTAACCCCTACACCAACACATATCCCACCCTATCCCCGTAACCCCACGTATTTAATCCCCCTAACACTAAGGGTCAATTTATCATAGCCAATCAACCTAACCCGCACATCTTTGGACTGTGGGAGGAAACCGGAGCACCCGGAGGAAACCCACGCAAACACGGGGAGAATGATGTGCGGGTTAGGTTGATTGGCTATGATAAATTGACCCTTAGTGTTAGGGGGATTAAATACGTGGTGTTACAGGGATAGGGTGGGATATGTGTTGGTGTAGGGGTTACGGGGATCGGGTGGGATATGCGTCGGTGCAGGCTCGATGGGCCGAAATGGCCTCTATCTGCACTGTGGGGTTTCTGTGTGTGATTCTGTGAATGTGCAAACTCCACACAGACAGTCGCCCGAGGCTGGATTCGAACCCGGGTCCCTGGCGCTGTGAGGCAACAGTGCTAACCACTTGGACGTCTTGGACGTCGCCCCTCCTCTCCACACTCATCCCGAACAGGGCAAATAGGATCACGATCCATTCCATTCCAAAAATCTTTCTGCAAAAATATGTAAAAGAACATGCAGCCAGGTCCCCAAGAGATTCTCTGGCTTGGTGAAGCATGGTCCGGTCCCGTGACCTCGACCCAAAGATACACTCTTAACAGATTACTTAACTTAAAACTACCCATCACCTTATTTAACTTAAATTATAAACACCCAAACTTAAGCTAAATAATTACACTTTACTTAAACTAAAACTTAAACTAAGACTATATACATCCGCCGCCCGTCTCCGGGCGGCCAGGCTAATCTCTGGTCGGACTGCGGCTCACCGTCACCCCCAGCATGACCGCACCATCCTTCCCTGTTAGTCCCTCGCAGCCTGTGGCTGCTGGCTGAGGACCTGTGTCCTTGGACCTCTCCCTGACTCGAGGGGCGGCCCTTGGTAACTGGAGGGCGGGTGACCATGGCTTTCTCGGCTGGGGCGTCCGTGGGGACCTTTTTTTTAAAATTCATTGATGGGATGTGGGCGTCGCTGGCTAGGCCTGCATTTAGTGCCCATCCCTAATTGCCCTTGAGAAGATGGTGGTGAGCCGCCTTCTTGAACCGCTGCAGTCCATATGGGGCTTTGACGGGTGGGGCTTTCTTGGCCGCTGGGCCTTTTACCCGAACTGCTGCTCCCCCAGGCTTGACCCCTCTCCAACCTGGGCTGGGGGCAGGTAACTTTTCGCAGCCTGCTGCTGCGAGCTGAGAGTCTCCGCCCCCAGGTCCCATGGCTGGGTCCGGGTCAGGGTTTTCGACCTCAGGTCCCTCCCTCTCTACATCCGGGTTAGGGGTGGGGTTTTCGCCCTCAGGTCCCTCCCCCTTGTCTGGATCCCAGAAGAGTGGGGGAGTGTCCCAATCGACGGGCCCCTCCCTTGACGCAAGCCACAGTGCCTGCCTGTGCAGTCTGTGAACTTACTCCTGCTGCAGACTGAGGATCTTTATCCTCAGGCCTTTTTCCAACTGGCTGCTTTCCCCTTTCAGGTGTAAACAGCTTACACTGGTTGATATAACCAGTGGCCTGTTTTGAAACCTGTGCTGAAGCTTCGTCTGCTGCCCCGAACGGACTTTCTAGGGGCTCCCCTTTCTCTTTCCTCACCGGGACGGCCTTACAGACGGGATCCTGGGCCCGGACCTGCTTTAGGTCCGGGGCCAAAATTACCCCCTGTGTGCCTCCCTTGTCCCGGACTGCGGCCACCGGACCTGCCCGAAAGGGGTCCCGGGACTCTCCTTCCCCAACCTTATCTATGGCCCTTTCTCCAGCGCGCATGGTCAGACCGAGGAATTTCACCTCCTGCTGGCCGATCTGCGCTTTCTTGGGATTTACCAAACTGCCTTCTCTAAGGACTTCTTGTGTTCCTTTCCCTCTGTCCACTTAGCTGCTGCATCTATCAGATGCCCAGCCCTTAACAGAGTGGTGATCCACTTCTTAGTGATATTCACTTTGCTAAACACGTAATCAGAAATCCTTTCCTCCATCACAGTTCGTTCATCCGAACCATTGTCTACTGTATCGCAACCCTGTTGCTGGTGTCCTGCCACGGTCGCCATTTCTGTAGGGGGTGGCGTGTGGTGGTCAGTCAGTTAGGCCTCTGACTGCCCGTGAGCAGTTCGAATCGCTCCCACGCCCCTGAGATTCTCGACACCGGACTTAGGTACAGGTAGCGATAGAGAAAAGACTCGAGTAGACAGGTGGTTTGGATGTAAGCAGAACTCAGGATTTTATTAAACAGGAAAAATGAATACAGTCTTAAGAGAAATTACCAGTATATAACATTACAGGCAAATACAAATAACTATCCTTATACAGGGAATGGGGAACACACGGCACATCGAGGGAAACAACTATCTTAACAATCCCCTTATCCTTATCCCACCCACTATACCTAACTAGATTAAGCTATGAGTCGGGCCAGAATTTATGCTCACCAATCAAAAGGGTTTGTTGGACTCAAAACAGCGGTGGGGTTAAGGGTTCGGTCTTGGTGCTCTCTGGAGCCTGCCGTCATCACGTGGTCTCCAGGCGCTGCAAGGGCGTTGTCCAGGTTCGAGTACCCCAAAGTTAAAGTCTCTGCTTGGGCACTTTACCTTGCAGGGATGATTCTTCGTCGTCGGCCGACAGTTTGAGTTTGCATGAAGATAGTCGCAGGTTGGCTGAGGCTGAAGGCCCGATGATTCGAAGCCTACCCTCAGTTTGTCTCCTCAGTTCATCTCCTCAGTTGGTCTTCCTCAGGTGGTCTTCCCTCCTCCCCTCGTCGCGTCCCGCCTCGCCTGGCCTGAATTGTCCGTGTCCACCCGATGCAGTGCCGGGGCGATTTCCAGATGGAGTGGCAAAAGGCACGGGCAAAGGCCAGGGGGTAAGCGTCGGACAGGGAAAGAGCGGCAGCCATGAGGACGAGGGGCCGAAGAGCAGAGAGAGAAGAGAAGAGAGCGATTGCTACCCGGGGACCTTCAATTATACTCCTTTCGAAAACCTTTATCTGCGCACCAAATCAGGTTAGTTCCTTGTTTTAATCTTGGCGGGCTATTTTAAATAATGGTAGCAATCCATACTAACTGTTTTAGATGGCCGGTAATCGCATCTACCGGCCCGATAATTGACTTGTATTGTCATGAATGTTCCTTGATGGGCCTGTCCAGCCTCGATGGCTCTCTTAATCTGTTTCCGATTATATATGTGGACTGCTTGATGGCCTTAACTATAGGCCTAAACTGAATTTAGATTTGTCTCCAATTCGGTCTAATACATAATTCAGAGTCTTGTCTGGTTTCAAAATACAACGTCTCTCTTCACAGAAAACTGCAGCTTGGGTTTCGATCCACAAGCTGTCTGCGTTGCAGAGTCCATTTTAAAATCCCACAGGCTTTCTGCCATGAGGCACGGACACCATCTTGGGTACCCTTTTTGATTAAAATGTCCACCCAGGGTCCCGTTTATTAATAACAGCCTTCGGGGAAATGCAGAAATTTTGCAAATCTTACAGAGGAGTACACAAAGAGTCTGGAAAGGGATATAGATAGGTTATGTGAGTGGGCAAAAATTTGGCAGGTGGAGTATAATGTGGGAAAATGTGAGATTATCCACTTTGGTAGGAAGAATAAAAAAGCATAAGGGGCTATGTTGGTTGCCTCCTCCCTTGGTACACTGTGTGATACCATGGCTTTCGTTATATGCATGCTGCCTCATGTGCGTGGGTTGTGCATTGGCGTCATGAGCCAGGTGGTCAGCGGATAGCCCTTGTCACCCAATAGCTGCCCTCTGATTTGTCGTGGTGGCTGAAAAGCAGATGGTGCAGCGGACTGCTGCAGAATGAAGGCATCATGACTTTACTTCATTTGTTTTTGTGGGATATGGGCATCGCTTGCAAAGCCAGCATTTATTGCCCATCGCTAATTGCCCTTGAGAAGGTAGTGGTGAGCCGCCTTCTTGAACCACTGCAGTCTGTGTGGTGAAGGTACTCCCACAGTGCTGTTAGGGAGGGAGTTCCAGGATTTTGACCCAGTGACGATGAAGGATCAGCGATATACTTCTAAGTCAGGATGGTGTGTGACTTGGAGGTGGTGGTGTTCCCATGCACCTGCTGCCCTTGTCTGTCTAGGTGGAAGAGGTTGCGGATTTGGGAGGTGCTGTCTAAGAAGCCTTGGCAAGTTGCTGCAGTGCATCTTGTAGATGGTACACACTGCAGCCAAGGTGCACCGGTGGTGGAGTGAGTGAATGTTTAAGGTGGTGGATGGGTTGCCAATCAAGCGGGCTGCTTTGCCCTGGATGGTGTCGAGCTTTTTGAGTGTTGTTGGAGCTGCACTCATCCAAGCAAGTGGAGAGTATTCCATCACACTCTTTACTTGTGCCTTGTAGATGGTGGAAAGGCTTTGGGGAGTCAGGTGGCGAGACACTCGCTGCAGAATACCTAGCCTCTGACCTGCTCTTGTTGCCACAGTATTTATGTGGCTGGTCCAGTTAAGTTTCTGGTCAATGGTGGCCCCCAGGGTGTTGATGCTGGGGGATTCAGTGATGGTAATGTTGTTGAATGTCAAGGGGCAGTGGTTAGGCTCTCGCTTGTTGTAGATAGTCATTGCCTGGCATTTCTGTGGTGTGAATGTTACCTGCCACTTATCAGCCCAAGCCTGAATGTCATCCAGGTCTTGCATGGACTGCTTCATTATCTGAGGAGCTGTGAATGGCACTGAACACTGTGCAGTCATCAGCGAACATGCCCATTTCTGACCTTATGTTGGAGGGAAAGTTATTGATGAAGCAGCTGAAGATGATTGGGCCAAGGACACTACCCTGAGGAAATTCTGCAGCGATATCCTGGGGCTGTGATAATTGACCTTCAACCACAACAACTATCTTCCTTTGTGCTAGGTATGACTCCAGCCAGTGAAGAGTTTACCCCCCGATTCCCATTGACTTAAATTTTACTAGGACTCTTTGATGCCACACTCAGTCAAATGCTGCCTTGAAGTCAAGGGATGTCATTCTCACCTCACCTCTGGAATTCAGCTCCTTTGTCCATGTTTGGACCAATGCTGTAATGAGGTCAGGAGCTGAGTGGTCTTGGCAGAAACCAAACTGGGCATCAGTGAGCAGGTTATTGGTGAGTAAGTGCCACTTGATAACATTGTCGATGATATCTTCCATCACTTTGCTGATGATTGAGAGTAGACTGATGGGGCGGTAATTGACCAGATTGGATTTGTCCTGCTTTTTGTGGATAGGACATACCTGGGCAGTTTCCCACATTGTCGGATAGATGTCAGTGTTGTAGCTGTACTGGAACAGCTTGGCTAGAGGTGTGGCTAGTTCTGGAGCACAAGTCTTCAGCACGATAGCTGGGATGTTGTCGGGGCCCATAGCCTTTGCTGTATCCAGTGCACTCAGCCATTTCTTGATATCACAGGGAGTGAATCGAATTGGCTGAAGACTGGCTTCTGTGATGGTGGGGACCTCAGGTGGAGGCAGAGATGGATCATCCACTTGGCACTTCTGGCTGAAGATGGTTGCAAACACTTCAGCTTTGTCTTTTGCACTCACGTGCTGGGCTCCACCATCATTGAGGATGGGGATATTCATGGAGCCTCCTCCCATTAGTTGTTTAATGGTCCACCACCATTCACGACTGGATGTGGCAGGACTGCAGAGCTTTGATCTGATCTGTTGATTGTGGGATCGCTTAGCCCTGTATATAGTATGCTTTTTCCACTTTTTAACATACATGTAGTCCTGTGTTGCAGCTTCCCCAGGTTGGCACCTCATTTTCAGGTATGCCTGGTGCTGCTCCTGGCATGCTCTTCTACACTCCTTATTGAACCAGGATTCGTCCCCTGGCTTGATGGTAATGGTAGAGTGAGGGATATGCCGGGCCATGAGGTTACAGATTGTGGTGGAATACAATTCTGCTGCTGCTGATGGCTCACAGCGCCTCATGGATGCCCAGTTTTGAGCTGCTAGATCTGTTCTGAATCTTTCCCATTTAGCACGGTGGTAGTGCCACACAACACGATGGAGGGTATCCTCAATCGTTTCCACAATGACTGTGCGGTGGTCACTGTCATGGACCAACACTGTCATGGACAGGTGCATCTGCGACAGGTAGATTGGTGAGGACGAGGTCAAGTATGTTTTTCCCTCGTGTTGGTTCTCTCATCACCTGTCACTATGCCCTTCAGGACTCGGCCAGTTTGGACAGTAGTGGTGCTTCTGAGCCACTCTTGATGATGGACATTGAAATCTCCCACCCAGATTACAATCTGTGCCCTTGCTACTCTCAGTGCTTTTTCGAAGTGGTGTTCAACATGGACTAGTACTGATTCATCAACTGAGGGAGGGTGGTAGGTGGTAATCAGCAGGAGGTTTCTTTGCCCATGGCCTGAAGCCATGAGACTTCATGGGGTCCGCAGTCAATGTTGAGGACTCCCAGGGCTACTACTTCCCGATTGTATACCACGGTGCCGCCACCCCTAGTGCGTCTGTCGTGCCGGTGGGACAGGACATACCCAGGGATGGTGATGGAGGAGTTTGGGACATTGGCTGAAAGGTATGATTCAAAGACACATAGAAACATAGAAGATAGGAGCAGGAGTAGGCCATTCGGCCTCTCGAGCCTGCTCCACCATTCAATGCGATCATGGCTGATCATCCAAATTCAGTACCCTGGCCCTGCTTTCTCCCCATATCCCTTGATCCCTTTAGCATCAAGAAATATATCCAACTCCTTCTTGAATATATTTAATGAATTGGCCTCTACTGCCTTCTGTGGTAGAGAATTCCACAGGTTCACCACTCTCTGGGTGAAGAAATTCCTCCTCATTTCTGTCCTAAATGGCTTACCCCTTATCCTTAGACAGTGACCCCTGGTTCTGGACTCGCCGACCATTGGGAACATCCTTCCTGCATCTAGTCTGTCCAGTCCTGTTAGAATTTTATAAGTTTCAATGAGATCCCCTCTCATTCTTCTCAACTCCAGCGAGTATAAGCCCAATCGACCCAATCTCTCCTCATACGTCATTCCTGCCATCCCAGGTATCAGCCTGGTGAATCTTTGCTGAACTCCTTCCATGGCAAGAACATCCTTCCTCAGATAAGGTGTCCAAAACTGCAGACAATACTCAAGATGTGGTCTCACCAAGGCCCTGTACAACTGCAGCAAGATATCTTTGTTCCTGTACTCAAACCCTCCTGCTACGAAGGCCAACATACCATTTGCCTTCTTAACCGCCTGCTGCACCTGCATGCTTACCTTCAGTGACTGGTGCACAAGGACACCCAGGTCTCGTTGCACTTCCCCTTCTCCCAATCTATTGCCATTCAGATAATAATCTGCCTTCCTGTTTTTGACACCAAAGTGGATAACCTTGCATTTATCCACGTTATATTGCATCTGCCATGCTTCTGCCCAATCACCCAACCTGTCCAAATCATCCTGGAGTTTCTCTGCATCCTCCTCACTGCACACACACCCACCCAGCTTTGTGTCATCTGCAAACTTGGAGATATTACATCTAGTTCCCTTGTCTAGATCATTAATATATATTGTGAATAGCTGGGGTCCAAGGACCGATCCCTGCAGTATCCCACTAGTCACTGCCTGCCACTCGGAAAAAGACCCGTTTATTCCAACTCTTTGCTTTCTGTCTGCCAACCAGTTCTCTATCCAAGTCAATACCTTGCCCCCAATCCCATGTGCCTTAACTTTACACGCTAATCTCTTATGTGGGACCTTATCAAAAGCCTTCTGAAAGTCCAAATAAACCACATCCACTGGTTCTCCCTTATCTATTTTACCAGTTACATCCTCAAAAAATTCCAGTAGATTAGTCAAGCACGGCTTACCTTTTGTCCGATCCTGTCACTGTTTTCCAAGTGCTCTGCTATTACATCTTTTATAATGGACTCTAGCATTTTTCCCACTACCGATGTCAGGCTTACTGGTCTGTAATTCCCCGTTTTCTCTCTACCACCTTTTTTGAATAGTTGGGTAACATTAGCTATCCATGGGTACTGTTCCAGATTCCATCGAATGTTGGAAGATGATCAGCAATGCATTTACTATTTCTAGGGCCACTTCCTTAATTACCCTAGGATGTAGATTATCAGGCCCTGGGGATTTATCGGCCTGATAATCCCGTCAATTTCTCTAACACCATTTCCCTACAAATACTGATTTCTTTCAGTTCCTCCCTTTCATCAGACCCTATGTTCCCCGACATCTCTGGGAGGTTATTTGTGTCCTCCTTTGTGAAGACAGAACCAAAATATGTATTTAATTGGTCAGCCATTTCTTTGTTCCCCATTATAAATGCCCCTGATTCTGACTGCAAGGGACCTACGCTTGACTTCACCAATCTTTTTCTCTTCACATATAAATAAACATCCCTGAGTTCACATGCGGCATCCGCAAAGCAACGTGTGTGAAGTCAATGGCACCCTGCAGCATGGGGAAGCTTGCTATCCTGGCGAAGTCACGTGCTCACTCCGCATGCTTCTCTCTGGCAAGAGAGAATGAAATGTGTTCACCTCTGTTTGCATACAGAGCCTCAGTGACCTCCCTTA
The DNA here is from genome assembly GCF_052327205.1 of Somniosus microcephalus. Taxonomy (NCBI): domain Eukaryota; kingdom Metazoa; phylum Chordata; class Chondrichthyes; order Squaliformes; family Somniosidae; genus Somniosus; species Somniosus microcephalus. Next base: position 53,898,546 of record NC_141000.1, read on the forward strand.
TGCAAAGGTGAATGATGAACTGCGAGATGTTGCAAATGTCGCCTGCTCCAGCCTGGAAGGAGCCCGATGCATAAAAATTCATGGCCACGTTCACCTTCACAACCACTGGCAATGCCGGCCCCGCCCAACTCTGAGGCTGCAAGTCTGCCTTTTTAACAGGTGGCAGATATCAGTGAGCACCTCCTTAGTGAAGCGGAGACGTTGCATGCTTGTTCCTCGCTGAGGTTGAAGTAGGAGAAGTGCACCCTGAAGACCCAGGATGGTTGTGGCCTTTTGCTGAGAGCCCTTCTACCCCTCCTCCCTCTTCGAGCAGCTTGTCCTCCTCTGTGTCGCTTCTGCTTATTCTCCCTATCATGCTGCAGGTCAAGGGGGATACAAACTACTGCACCCATGTCTGGGAGCAACTGGTCTGAGCAGAAACCTTGAAGTAACCTGCTACACCACTCCCTTGAGACTTCAGCAACAGCAACTTCAAATAAGACACCAAACCAAGGAATACCTCTACAAATTCACCGAGAGCCAGTAGAAATCAATCAGCAACTAACCTGAAAGCAGGTGATGATCCCTTTAAATAGTGCTGGTGGGGGGTCTTCCCTACTGCTGAACACATGTTCAGCTGTGCATGTTTAAGAGAGGGCATTGGCTACAGCTTTGAGGTTGAAAATGGCAATGCTGGCATCAAATCAGCATTACACGCTGACTGACGTTACGATCTGTGTACACTGCACAGTTCCAGCGCCCGCGCTCGCGACCTCACCAAAATAGTGTCTGGCACGGCCCACACCAGAAGTGTGCGCACACGGCGCAGACACCATTTTGTGCTCAAAACAGCACCCGTAGCACTGAAAAACCGGGCGCTACTGAGCCGAATTTCTCAGCTTTGATTCCTTATTTTCCTCACTTATTCAAGTATTATTACTTTTTCTAGTTTAGTATCTTGTTGCTCATTTAATTTTTTTATTAAAAGACATAGGTACTGCATCTTATGTTTACTCACTAGCACATCTTTCAATCTCTGAACCAGTCAAGCAAGGATATAACCTACAAAAATCAGAGGCATATGACGAGCTAAGGACACTTGTTTTACCTGCCGACAACATCTCTGTACAGCATAGTACCAGCCTCTTAAACCCACGGCTCCTGTAAGGGAACTGATTCTTGTATTATACCAGCTATGCTGATTCCTTTTATGTCTCTTGTGCCGGTGTAACCACCATGATAAATTAAGTGTGAATTTAGCTCTGTGCCAGAATCCTCGTCAGCCAGGAATATGAGTTGTGACCCGATTCATGGTGCTCCAAATAGAAAATATGAACTTTTTTGAGGACATGTTGCTTTTCTCTGTGAACCTAATTTTACCTGAAAATGTCTTGCAAATGCATGATAATTGGTCTCATGCAGAGCCTCGTGATTTGGCAAAGGCTTCCTTTCCAGTTCTGTATCATTAAATACTCTAGTGACATCTTGTGGGATGTTCCCAAACTTAAAAATCCTTGTACTGGAAATGTCTGCTTTTAAAGTGAATATTGACTCATTCACCAAAAATGTCAGAACACCTGCCCCTCTCATTGCTGTCCAATGTGAGGTGACCTAAAACAGGCGTTAACCCCCTCATTTACATAGTAAGGGGCCTAATGCCTGTTTTAGGTGGCTGCCAGGAACGCCTGAAAAATGGCCCGACCTAATTTCACATCAGACATTTTACAGACATCCTTGGGCCATCTATCTGGTATAATGTACTGTTGGCTAGTCTTACCTTAAAGTGTCCTTCAGGAAAGGAAATCTGCCACGCCTATACAGTCTGTTGGACTACACTCATGGTTCACCTCACATGGTTGACTCTTAATGTAAGTGGGCACTCAGTTGTACAAACCATTGCAGGATGGACAATGAATGTGTCCTTGTCAGTGTCACCCACATCTGAAAAACAAATAATGAAAAGATATTGGGGGAAAAATTCAGTATCGTCCCGTTTGGAGCGCCGTTATCAGCCATGCGCAAAATTTAGCGCCTGGCGCTAATTACCGCCTCTGACAGCAAACTTGGCTTTTATCGCCCCTGGAGGTGATTGGAGTGTTAAATCAGGTGCTACACACCTCTCTTAAGGCGCAAAGGCTGAGGAGCGAGACACTAACTCAGGGCACGGGCGCAGCGCAGGTGCTGTCAGTTAGCGATTGAACACAGACACACTGGCGCCGGCCAGTTCTTAAAGGGGAGGGTCGATCTTGCTCTCCAGCCACACCCTGCTCATTGGAGCTTTGAATCTCGGCCTGGACAGAACTGTGGCTAAATCTTGCAGGCAAGGACTATGGAGAGGGCCAGGGAGCGAGCACAGTGCTTCAGCGAGCAGGCCTTGGAGGCTCTGGTTGGCGCGGTGGAGCGCAGAATATCTATACTGTACCCAGAGAGTGGCAGGAGGCCTTTGTAACGCGAGTACAGAAGAGTGTGGAGGGAGGTGGCTCAGAGCGCCTCCTCCAGGAGCATGGTGCCCAGGACCCATATCCAATGTAGAAAAAAGTTCAACAACCTCACTCGGGTCATCAGGGTGAGTGGCTTTTTTTCAATACCTCTCCATCCCTCCATCTCAACCTCACTCTATGGCCAGAGGGTCTTAAAAGCCCCAATGCCCAATACTCATCCAACACCTATGGCCCTTTCATCAAACACACACGCACATTCCACACTTTACATACAGTAAGGGCTATTCAACTATGGGAGGCACATCAGGCAAGACCATGGCTGCATACAGTAAGCGCTATTCAACTATGGGAGGCACATCAGGCAAGACCATGGCTGTATATTTACTCAGACGCCGTCCTTTTTCTTGCAGGCCAAGCTATCTCATTATAGGAAACAGCAGCAACGGGTGGAGGGTGGCCTCAGCTGCAACCCCTCAGTGATCTTGAGGTGTGCGTCCACAGGATTGTGGCAAGCTGGGTGATCGGTCCCGTCGCCACTGGAGACGCCGACCCCATTCTGGACAGCAATGGTAAGGTCATCACCTTTTTGTCCTCTCTCCTTCCACTTGTACCTCACAACACCAGCCTTTGACACTTTCAATCCAACTTACTAAATCGCTGCACTCATTCCTCCCTTACTGCCACCCTGTCCTCACGCTAAAGCCACTCTTGTACCTCCCTGCTTTCAGATGCTGATTCACCAACTGAGGAGACAGGCCCTCAAGCTGCCAGTGGGAGTGAAGCTGCAGGCGAGGAGGAAGAGGAAGCCGGAGCATCAGTGCCACCCTCTCCCGAGGAAGCCCATGCCCACATTGGGAACACGCCTTCCCTGGAGGGGAGCAGGGGGGAAGGGTCTGATGAGGGTGAAGCTCCAGGACGCAGTGGCCTGCAGCAACGCAATGGGGGTAGGGAAGCTCGGGGGCCTTCTCCCCGGAAGGAGAGTATGCCAGCAAGTCCTGCTGCACTGGATGCAGAGGAGGAGCGGCTCATCGCTTACCCAGGCGGTGGCCATGCACAATGAGCGAATCCATTGAATCATTGGCAAGGAGTGTGGAACACTTCGCTGTAGCACAGACGGATGCCACGCAAATGCTTAGTGCTGCAATTCAGTCATTGGCTGCCATGACCCCATCTCAGACTGCTCTCATGCAGACTCAGATTGAGGCCACACGAGCACTGACTGCTGCCATCCTCGCTGGTTCGGACACATTTCCCTGGGGCTCTCACCGTGCCGCAGCAGGCCAGCAATCTATGCTCCAGCAGATTGCTCCGGATGCTGAATTGCAGCCCCATGGGAGTGCCAGTGTGTCGGTCGAGCAGGGAGTTGCTATCCTCTCTCAAGATGACAGCATTCCTGCTGCCACCACTGTCACTTCTCCACTGCACTTGCCACCGCGTGTAGGACAGACTGCTGCCGCCCATGTAGAGTTGCTGCAGTCTGCAGCCGGGCCCTCCAGGCCCAGAGCTGGTCGAGGCCGTCCTTCAAGGACATCTGCAGTCTCAGGTTGTGACAATCAGCAGCCTTCCACCAGCCTTGCTGCAGCCACTGGGGTCCCATTACGGAGGAGCAGTAGGGTGGGAAGGGGGTAAGTGCGCAAGGGAAGGAGATCACCCTCGAAGGGCAAAAAGTCAGAGGTGCGACAAAAGTTGTTCATTTTTTTATTAAAGGCATAAAGAGGTTTGTGGTCAAATTTTGTTCAGTGTTTTGGACATTATCGCCAGGTTGTGAGAACCAGTTATGTTAATGACTGTTTTTTTGTGTTTCATTCTATTAGTTTGTCATGCAGAAATGACACACACACAGTTTGTAAAATAAATACGTTTTTGTATTCAAAATGTACATGTTTGGTCTTTGCAATCATTGTTGCCTTGGCCAGCTTAGGGGTTGCGGGTTGGTTTCATTCATGTTGTTCTCAATGCCAGAAGCCATTTCCTCAGCAGGGGCCTAGAAGCGGCTTGCTATCAGCCGTTGACAGACAGCCCTTCCAGTTTCTACATTGTGGGCCTCCCTCCCGCCTTGGTGCTGCTGATGATCATCCTCCTCATCTTCCCCCTCCTCTTCCTCCTCTGGTGGTGCTCTAATGCCTGATGGCATTCACAGAATCACAGAATCTACAGTGCAGATAGAGGCCATTTCAGCCCATCGAGCCTGCACCGACACATATCCCACCCTATCCCCGTAACCCCACGTATTTAATCCCCTAACACTAAGGGTCAATTTATCATAGCCAAATCAACCTAACCTGCACATCTTTGGACTGTGGGAGGAAACCGGAGCACCCGGAGGAAACCCACGCAGACACAGGGAGAATGTGCAAATTCCACACAGACAGTCGCCCGAGGCCAGATTGGCTGGGTCCTGAGGATTGCCAGGTTATGCAGCATGCAGCACACAACAACGAAGTGGGAGACTCGTACTGCAGGGCTCCTCCAGAATGGTCCAGACAGCGGAACCGTTGCTTGAGCACGCCAATTGTGTGCTCAACGATGTTCCTGGTAGCTTGATGGCTCTCGTTGTACCGCAGCTCAGCAGGGGTGTTGGGCGTACGGAGCGGTGTCATCAGCCAGGTGCACAGTGGATATCCCTTGTCCCCGAGAAGCCAACCACCTGGGTGATGCGGTGCCTGGAAAAGTTCTTCCACAGTAGTCTGGCGCAGGATGAATGCATCGTGCCTGCTGCCAGGATAGTGGGCATTGACAGCGAGTATCAGCTTTCTGTGGTCACAGACCAACTGAACGTTTAAGGAATGGAACCCCTTTCAGTTGCGGAAATCCTCGGCATTCTCATGCGGAGCACGCAAAGCCACATGCGTGCAGTCAATGGCTCCCTGCACCATGGGGAAGCCCGCTATCCTAGTTTATAAACCAGGGCCCTTAAATATACTATTTAACGGTAGTGTAATTGGTGGGATTGATTTGATTTAATTTCATTGCAATTAATTAAAGGGTAAGTCATGGCAGGAGAGCCCGGCCCCGTTGTATGCTCCTCCTGTGCTATGTGGGAAGTCAGGGACACTTCCTGTGTCCCTGACAACTATGTGTGCAGGAAGTGTGTCCAGCTGCAGCTACTGGCAGACCGCATTGCGGCGCTGGAGCTGCGATTGCATTCATACTGGACCATTCGCGAGGCTGAGGAGGTCGTGAATAGCACGTTTGATCAGTTCGTCACACCGCAGGCAAAGGTTGGACAGGCAGAAAGGGAATGGGTGACCAACAAACAGAGTACTAGGCACAGGCAGGTAGTGCAGGGGTCCCCTGTGGACATCCCCCTCTCAAACAGATACACCACTTTGAGTGCTGTTGGGGGGATGGCTTACCAGAGGAAAGCAGCAGCAGCCAACTTCCTGGCACTGCTGCACGGGACGGGAGGAAAAAGAGGGGGAGAGCTATAGTAATCGGGGATTCTATTGTAAGGGGAATAGATAGGCATTTCTGCGGCCACAAACGAGACTCCAGGGTGGTGTGTTGCCTCCCTGGTGCAAGGGTCAAGGATGTCTCAGAGCGGCTGCAGAACATCTTGGAAGGGGAGGATGAACAGCCAGCTGTCGTGGTACATATAGGTACCAACGATATAGGTAAAAAACGGGACGAGGTCCTAAAAGCGGAATATAGGGAGTTAGGAGGTAAATTAAAAAATAGGACCTCAAAGGTAGTAATCTCAGGATTGCTACTAGTGCCACGTGCTAGTCAGAGTAGAAATAGAAGGATAATTCAGATGAATACGTGGCTAGAGGAATGGTGCAAGGGGGAGGGATTCAAATTCCTGGGACACTGGAACCGGTTCTGGGGGAGGTGGGACCAGTTCAAACCGGACGGTTTGCACCTGGGCAGGGCCGGGACCGATGTCCTAGGGGGGAGTGTTTGCTAGTGCTCTGGGGAAGGGTTTAAACTAAAATGGCAGGGGATTGGGAACCTGAGCAAGGGGACAGAGGAAAGGGAAACAAGGATAAAAGCAAAAGAAAGGAAGGAGAAAAACAAAAGTGGCTGTCAGAGAAATCAACGGTTTAAATCAAGCATGGCCACAGTAAATAATAATTCTAATAGGTGTAAGAACGTTAAAACAATAAGCCTGAAGGCTTTGTGTCTTAATGCGAGGAGCATTCGTAATACGGTGGATGAATTAGCTGCGCAAATAGAGGTAAATGAACATGATTTCACAGAATCACAGAATCACAGAAACCCCACAGTGCAGATAGAGGCCATTTCGGCCCATCGAGCCTGCATCGACACATATCCCACCCGATCCCCGTAACCCCTACACCAACACATATCCCACCCTATCCCCGTAACCCCACGTATTTAATCCCCCTAACACTAAGGGTCAATTTATCATAGCCAATCAACCTAACCCGCACATCTTTGGACTGTGATTGGGATTACAGAAACATGGCTCCAGGGTGGCCAAGGCTGGGAACTCAACATCCAGGGGTATTCAATATTCAGGAAAGATAGGCAAAAAGGAAAGGGAGGTGGGGTAGCATTGCTGGTTAAAGAAGGGATTAACACAATTGTAAGGAAGGATATTAGCTCTGATGATGTGGACTCTGTATGGGTAGAATTGAGAAATACCAAGGGGCAGAAAACGTTAGTGGGAGTGGTATATAGACCTCCAAACAGTAATGCGGAGCTTGGGGATGGCATTAAAAGGAAAATTAGAGAAGCGTGCAATAAGGGCACAGCAGTCATCATGGGTGACTTTAATCTACATATAGATTGGGCTAACCAAATTAGTAACAGTACTGTGGAGGAGGAATCCCTGGAGTGTTTAAGGGATAGTTTCCTGGACCAATATGTTGAGGAACCAACCAGAGATCAGGCCATCTTAGACTGGGTATTATGTAACGAGAAAGGATTAATTAGCAATCTTGTTGTACGAGGCCCCTTGGGTCGGAGCGATTAAAATATGATCAAATTCTTCATTAAGATGGAGAATGAAGTAGTCGACTCAGAGACTAGGGTCCTAAATTTAAATAAAGGAAACTACGATGGTCTGAGGTGCGAGTTGGGTAGGATTGATTGGGGAATGTCACTCAAAGGGTTGACGGTGGATAGGCAATGGCAAACATTCAAAGGCCGCATGGATGAACTACAGAATTTGTTCATCCCAGTTTGGCATAAAAATAAAACAAAAAAGGTGACTCAACCATGGCTAACAAGGGAAATTAGGGATAGCATAAGATCCAAGGAGAGGACATATAAATTGGCCAGAAAAAGCAGTAAACCTGAGGATTGGGAACAGTTTAGGATTCAACAAAGGAGGACAAAGGAATTAATTAAGAAAGGGAAAATAGAATATGAGAGTAAGGTTTCAGGGAACATAAAAACTGACTGTAAAAGCTTTTATCGATATGTGAAGAGAAAAAGATTGGTGAAGTCAAGCATAGGTCCCTTGCAGTCAGAATCAGGGGAATTTATAATGGGGAACAAAGACATGGCAGACCAATTAAATACATATTTTGGTTCTGTCTTCACAAAGGAGGACACAAATAACCTCCCAGAGATGTCAGGGAACATAGGGTCTGATGAAAGGGAGGAACTGAAAGAAATCAGTATTTGTAGGGAAATGGTGTTAGGGAAATTGACGGGATTGAAGGCCGATAAATCCCCAGGGCCTGATAATCTACATTCTAGGGTACTTAAGGAAGTGGCCCTAGAAATAGTTGATGCTTTGCTGATCATCTTCCAGCATTAGATGGAATCTGCAACAGTACCCATGGATTGGAGGGCAGCTAATGTTACCGCACTATTCAAAAAAGGTGGTAGAGAGAAAATGGGGAATTACAGACCGGTAAGCCTGACATCGGTAGTGGGGAAAATGCTAGAGTCCATTATAAAAGATGTAATAGCAGAGCACTTGGAAAACAGTGACAGGATCGGACAAAGTCAACATGGCTTTACAAAAGGTAAATCGTGCTTGACTAATCTACTGGAATTTTTTGAGGATGTAACTGGTAAAATAGATAAGGGAGAACCAGTGAATGTGGTGTATTTGGACTTTCAGAAGGCTTTTGATAAGGTCCCACATAAGAGATTAGCATGTAAAGTTAAGGCACATGGGATTGGGGGCAAGGTATTGAGTTGGATAGAGAACTGGTTGGCAGACAGAAAGCAAAGAGTTGGAATAAACGGGTCTTTTTCTGAGTGGCAAGCAGTGACTAGAGGGGTACCGCAGGGATCGGTCCTTGGGCCCCAGCTATTCACAATATATATTAATGATCTAGACAACGGAACTAGATGTAATATCTCCAAATTTGCAGACGACACAAAGCTGGGTGGGCGTGTGTGCTGTGAGGAGGATGCCGAGAAACTCCAGGATGATTTGGACAGGTTGGGTGATTGGGCCAAAGCATGGCCGATGCAATATAACATGGATAAATGCGAGATTATCCACTTTGGTGGCAAAAACAGGAAGGCAGATTATTATCTGAATGGCAATAGATTGGGAGAAGGGGAAGTGCAACGAGACCTGGGTGTCCTTGTGCACCAGTCGCTGAAGGTAAGCATGCAGGTGCAGCAGGCGGTTAAGAAGGCAAATGGCATGTTGGCCTTCGTAGCGAGAGGGTTTGAGTACAGGAACAAGGATGTCTTGCTACAGTTGTACAGGGCCTTGGTGAGACCACATCTTGAGTATTGTGTGCAGTTTTGGTCGCCTTATATGAGGAAGGATGTTCTTGCCATGGAAGGAGTTCAGCGAAGATTCACCAGGCTGCTACCTGGGATGGCAGGAATGACGTATGAGGAGAGATTGGGTCGATTGGGCTTGTACTCACTGGAGTTTAGACTTATAAAATTCTGACAGGACTGGACTGGACAGACTAGATGCAGGAAGGATGTTCCCGATGGTCGGGGAGTCCAGAACCAGGGGTCACAGTCTAAGGATAAGGGGTAGGCCATTTAGGACAGAAATGAGGAGGAATTTCTTCACCCAGAGAGTGGTGAACCTGTGGAATTTTCTACCACAGAAGGCAGTAGAGGCCAATACATTAAATAAATTCAAGAAGGAGTTGGATATATTTCTTAAGGCTAAAGGGATCAAGGGGTATGGGGAGAAAGCAGGGACCGGGTACTGAATTTGGATGATCAGCCATGATCACATTGAATGGTGGAGCAGGCTCAAGGGGCCGAATGGCCTACTCCTGCTCCTATCTTCTATGTTTCTAGCAAAGCCCGTTGCGCATTCTTGCTGCTTGGCCGGGGTCATGGGGAAAAAGATGTACTCTCGTCTTCTTTTATATAGAGGGCATTTGTGACCTGACGGATGCAGCAATGCACTGCGAACTGGGAGATATTGGCGATGTCCCCAGTAGCTGATTGAAAGGAGCCAGTGGCATAAAAGTTCAGAGCCACTGTGATCTTCACTGCCACTGACAGAGACGTCCTGGTCCTCAGTAGAGGCTGCAGATCTGGCTGCAGCAGGTGGCAGAGCTCAGTGACCACCTCCTTGCTGAAGCGCAGCCTTCGCAAACACTGCTCCTCAGTCATATTAATGTAGGAGAATTTTTGGCGAAATACCCTGGGAGGGTAAGGTCTCCTGTACAGAGGCCTATTGGCCCTCTTCCGTCTGGCCATGATTGCCACTCTCTCTCTGCGTCTCTGTGCCCTCCGAATCTGATGCCGCAGGACGACACCCCCATTCAGTGCAGCCCCCATAGTATCTTGGCAATCAAAGTAATGAAGGTCAAAAACCAAAGTACCTGCAAAGTTATTGTCAGAAGCCAAAACTACTTCAGACAGCATTGACTCAATGCAAAAGTCTCTCTTTCTTTCTCTCAAAATCTCTCTCTCTCAGAACGAGTGGTGCAAAAGTGTCTACCACAGAAAAAGCCAGGAAGAGGCCCCCTTTAAATAGCCCCAGCCCCACAGCAACTGGGAAGCGTTCCAGTCTACCTGTCGTTGGTTGCGCCAGGCGGAAAGGAGGGGGCGCCACTCAATTTCCATTTCGGGGCGTCACAAGTGCGTTGCCCGATGGAAGTGCCGGTTTTCTGCATGCACAGCGCATGCGCGGGAAATCGGCACTTCCGCTCCCCTGAAAGCAGGGGTTCAGAGGTGGAACGCGTGCGACTTTTGAGGCAGCGCGTGCGCATTGAACTTCGGCTTTTTTGTGAATTGCTGCAGTGAGGGTAAGCCCCCAGCATTTACACATCTAAAAAGCAGAAGTAAAGCCCCCGAGAAGCTCCGTAACGCTCAGGAGGAAGAACTATTTCATCAGTGGAGCTTCTGAACTGCACATTTTTGGTTGTGAAAGGGAGAAAAGTTATTTTAAGAAAGTCTGAGGTAAGTTTCCAACTTTAATTTTTTTTTTTAAACGGGTTTTGAGTAATGTAGGTATAAGGATCAACTCTTGCTGTGTGCAAGGCCTAATTGAATTAGATTTGTTTATTAAATGTGAAAATGACTGTTTAATGAATAATTTAACATTTACAAAATTTTTAAGAAAGAAGCTTTTCATCATTAATATATATGCTTTTAAGTAAGTATGTATGTATGTCTGTATATATTCCTTTAAGTATGTGTATGTATGTATGTATATATTCCTTTCAGTATGTGTATGAATGTATGTATGTAATTATGACTTTCAGAAAATGTTAGTTATTGGAAAATCATCTCGGGCTGTGATATTCATCAGGCGGGTTTGACGTGTTACCAAGCCGATAACGCATGTTTCTTGCCATAGCCCGAGGTGATTTTCTAGCCACTCACTTTATTAAAATGACTTTAACAAATCTTTCCATTTTTTCCTTACAAGGACGTCTGTGCAAAGAGGAGGCCTGTGAGCGAGAAATATGCCCTCTAGAAATGGTGCCCTGATGCTCTGTGTGATTTTGCTTCAAAGAATTCGAAACGCCAGGGAACAACATAGAAGAGTGAGGAACCATAACCGTCTCCTGATCAGAAGGAACTACTACCCACCCCAGAGAGTATACAGGGAGAGGCAATCATTTGAGATGCTGTCAGAGGAGTTGTGTGTGAGGAGGCTGCGCTTCAGTAAAGAGGCATGTTGAAGGAGGACCTGCAACCATGCTGGAAGACCCGCACTGCCTTGTCAGTGAACATGAAGGTAACCACAGCATTGAACTTTTTTGCAAGTGGGTCATTTCAAGCAGGCACCGGTGACATAAGCAACATCTCCAAGAATGCTGCGAGGGTCTGCATTCACCAGGCCACAGATGCCATTTTCCCTAGGCTTTCAGAGTTCATTAAGTATGACTTGTCCACTCGACATCAAAAGGAGATGGCCTTTGCATTTCATCACATTGCTGTGTTCCCCAAAGTGATTGGGGCCATCGATGGAACCCATATTGCATTGAAGGCACCACTGGATGCACCTGTGACATACATCAACAGGAAGGGGCATCATTCATTGAATGTAATGATATTATGTGATGCGCACCTCAGGATCCTAAACATGAATGTAGCGCACCGGGGAAGTAATCATTACTCCTTCGTCCTCCGTAACTCTAACTTATATGATGCTCTCAGCAAATTGCCTCCAGGATCCGCATGGATATTGGGTGACAAGGGCTACCCGCTAAGACCATGGCTGATGAATCCCTACCGCAAGACCAATAATGAGGCGCAGGAGAGATACAACCAGGCACACGTGTCCACACGTCAAGTGGTGGAGAGGACAATTGGAGTTCTGAAATCATGCTTCCGGTGCCTGGATAGATCAGGGGGGACCTTGCAGTATTCTCACCAGAGAGTGGCAAGGATTGTGATGGCCTGTTGTGCTTTGCATAACTTTGCCCTGCAGGAAGGACTGACCCTTAACACTGCAGAAGAGCTCCCTGCTGAAATGGAGGACATAAGCAATGCCAATGTGCCTGTGGCCAGGCCTCATGGGGAGGAGCCAAGTGCTGCCGAAAGTAAGGCTGCTCGGGAACTGCTAGTAGCCAACGCCTTCACGAGGTAGTGTCGCCTTGTACCTACCCCTCCCCCCGCAAAGCAAAGAAAGGAGCAGACACAATTTAAAGTGAAGCAGTGAACTTTTATTGCATCATCAAACAGTTTTCAGATTCAGTTTTGATGTAGATAGTTTATAACTTTTAAATGTTAACTAGCTATTTTCTACTTTTCAAACATTTGTAAACATGAATAGTTCAGAAAAAAATTTGTAAACAGTTTAAAGTGACTTTTCCTTGTTTCTTAGTGCAATTAAGACATTGAAGATGTTAACTACCTATTTTCAACTTTTCAAACATTCGCAAACATAAATAGTTTGGAAAAAACTTTGTAAACAGTTTAAAGTAACTTTTTTTGGTTTCTAACAGTTGTTGTAAAAATACTTTTGCTCCAATAAAAGTTGATTTTTTTTTCAAAGTGACTACAGGCTGTACTGTTTAAACAAAAAGGTTACATATCCTTTCAGTCAGAAATATACATGACAATGAAAAAAGCAAAGACAACATTTAACATGTCAATAAAATGAAAATTTAAACAATTGAATGATTTGCCCCCTCGCATCTGTGACTGAGGGTCCAAGGAGGTGCATTGCGCAAAAGGTGACACCGTAACGTTTCCTGCGCCTTTTCCCTCCCCGTGACTGGAGCCCTGAGGAAATTGCTGAGGTCATCGTCAGTGAAATTCTGAGTTCTTTTAATGACGTGAATTGTGCTCATTCCAGCCATTTCACTTTGCTAATTAAATAAAATGAATGAAAAAATGCTTTCAGGGCTTTTAAAACTCTTGAAATTGCTTCAAATCTCTTTAAAACTATTCCTTTAAAAGTATTTAAAACTTTACAAAAGTTAACAAAAGATTCATAAAAATACAAAGAACCAACTCAGCATGCTGCTTCTGATACTAACAAGGCTTTGTTGCTTGTGAGAAAGATTGGGGGCGTGTCTTATACTAATGCGACCTCACAGGGCGTGTCTCCCTTACACTCCACGCTGGACGCTTCGCGTAGGCTGCACTCCTGGGCGGCGTGACATCAGACAAAACCCGGGACTGCTCCTGAAGAAAACGGAATTCCACGCTCGCCGAGAACACAACGGCCGGCGCGCTAGGTAAGTGCACATCGGGGGCTTACACGCACGGCCAGCCCCCGACCCTAATTTCTGGGCCAATGTGTCATACTAACTGAAGGCAGAAATCTGGTATTGGATACTTGTAGTGAACCTCTGATTTCAATCATCATGGAGAAATATGCCACATCTCTAAAAGAAAACTAATGCATGGTAAAACAGTGTTACTGACCCAATTCTGTACCTTTCATGACTGGGGATACAGAAATAATCAGTTCGCTTTTTAAAAGGATTCGAATGAAAGTAACATTTTAATTAACCAGGTGAAGGGAGCTAAGTCAGTAAAACCCCATCTCCACTGCAGTTTTTCACAACAGGTTTGGCTTATTTGAGCATATTTACCAATTGGGAATTGGCATTTGAAGATCAGACTTATTCAAAACTAGACTTAACATACAGTTTAAATTCATTTGACAGACAGGACATTAATAAAATATAATGGAATTCACAGATATGCAATCATCACATATTCAAATTCAAGGCAACTTTTCTAAAATGTCTTTATATTAAAAGCGGTGAATTTAATTATCGGGTGGCTGGCAGCCTGATCCCGCCTGCAGGAGGGTTGGACCTCATTAACATGGTGACGATGTGCTGCACTCGGCAGTGGGCATCCCACTCATCAGCTCGTTGACATTGGACCGGTGTAATATCGAATGGCCCAGAGGTTATCCAGGCAACAGAAAGGTAGGTCTGGCATGGGGGCAGGAGCCCGGAGTGGCAGTAGCCCACATTATTCTTGTAAAGTCAGATGAATTTTGCCGGCGCAGACGCGATGGGCCGAAGGGCCTCTTTCTGTGCTGTATAACTCGACTCTAATTTGAATGAAAACTCTTTCTATTCCATGAGGTTGATGTGAAGGGACTTGATGTACACTTGGGTTCCACCTGCAATGCTCTGCAATCGAGGAAGCCCTGCCTCCAAGTGAAAGCTCTTTAAGAATAAGCCATTTGCTATAAATATTGTTGTAACTTGACCAAAACTGAATTTTTTTTTACCACATTTTGATATACCAGCATGCTTTGATAGGTTGAGAGGTTCCTGTGGAAACTTGTGCGAAAAAACTGTTCACAGATAAAGGAGATCTTGAACAGGAACAGAGACTTTCTGCCAAAAAAAAATGTCAAAGGCTGCCAAATGTCTTTCAACAGATAAGGGAAACAGACCTTCATAAAGTTTTGTGGAGAAGAAGCTATTAGCTATTGAACTGTGAAACTGTTGCAAAAAAAATAGAAACATCTTCAGACTTTGGAATGTAACCGGCCTTGAAGGCCCATGGATGTTTAATGGACTAGTGATAAGAGGGCATGAGAAACAACTGATGACCATTATGCCACATAGTTAGGGGTTGCCAAATTTTGGGTTATAAAAGGTGCTGTTTCAAGACCACTCGCTGCTGCTGTCAGGGGCAACCTGGTCAATTGCACAAAATCATACGTCTAGTCACAGTCAAATTGACCACTCGCTGGTGTTAGTACATAAGTGGTTTTGTTTTGCTTGAGCTTAAAGTAAAGGGATAGTCCTGTGTATGTTTAGGTATAATTGGGAATTATTATACGTAACAAGACTATTGGATTACTTGTAATCTCTTGCTGATGTTTAAGTAAAATAAGTTTTCACGGGTTCATTGGGTTTTGTGTTGTCTGTTCAATGTGTCTGAACTTTGGAAACGGTTTGACGGGGAAATTTCCGCAGGTCTTACACTGTGTATCCTGTGATACATGCAAATAATAGGTTTATCATTTGCTTTATGCACATTTTCACTGCAGACTGCCTGATGCCGCAGTGTGCCCAAGGGTGGATTGTAAAGATATGGTCACATGAAAAATTCATGCTGTGGTAACCTTCCTTTAAGGGGCGAGCTGTTGCTGTTCCAGATGTAGTCTTTAGGTTATCCTGTCACAGATGCTACAACTTTGTGGCAGCCACCCTTGCAAAGCAGAGGTGGTGAAGGCAGGTCTCCTCTGACATATCCAGATACATATGGAGCAATTTATAGCATAGTGATGGGTCTATAGCAAGTGCCTTACAGATTGTTGCACCTTATCAACTCCTCCTCCTCAACTACATCATGCAGGACATTTTGAACCTCTAAAGGAAAACCCATCCTCACCACTTTGTATAGTGCAATTTAAATGCCAGCAGCAACCATGAATAATGAAGGAAAGCTTTGGCAGGAAAAAACATCCAACATGTACGGTGAATTCCCATTGAAACCCACTAATCCCCAGAGAAAAATGCAGCAAAATGGAATTGAAATTTAAAAAAAAACTTTTAGCAACAAGGGGGAGAAATTGGGTGAGTAGCGCCACCTGTTAGCGCCTAAAGAGGCAGTCAGTGGCTGTAGCGCCACTGGCTGCGTCTCCGGCGATATTCAGTAGGGGCGCTAATGGTGGCATTAGGCATTTGCGCTGCGCCGCCACCGATGACGTCATCAGTGTGCGCAGCGCCCCATTCGTGCCCCGTTCGCGATATTTGGTAGCGAACGCCGCAGTTGAGCCGCTCGCTACCCGCGCCCGGTTCACGGGGCCTTACTGTGCTGGCAGCGGCGCAAATTAAGGTGGAGGTGCGGGGCGGCCGCTTTTTCAGCGGCCGCCTGCCAGCACCTCCGTCCCCGGCCTCCTAACTCCCCCCCCCGCCGCGGCATTGCCGGCTGTTTTCCGAGAGCCCGGCACTTCTCCTTGGTGCTGAGCTCATTTGCCGGCACTCGCGAGCGGGGATCGCGCTGTTGCAGGCACCTCCCCCTTAACAGTGGGAGGAAGGCCTGCAGTACCGCAGCGTGCCGTGCCGCAGCATCTGGCGCTGCGGCACGTTGCGCTGCGATAATCAGCTTCAGCGCCCTAAGAGGGACGCGGAGCGCCTCGAGCCTCGCCCCGTGTCCCTCGAGGGGCACTGAAACTGAATTTCTGGCGATCGGTATCACTCCGATCGCTGCGCTAAATCCTGCGCTCAGGCAACTTTTGCGCCACTTTGGCGCCCCAACCCAATTTCTAGGCCGAAGACTTTTATCAACCACTAAAATTGCCAAATCCCTGAAGAAACCTGCTTGAGCAGAACAAGTCCCACGTTTTCTGTTTATATAGGCACTATGGCAGACTAACACCCAAAGCTGGAACATTCAGCGTGGGATTTTTAACCCTACTTTTTAATATTGAGACTAGCCTCACTTTTGGTTCACAAGTTAACTCCTGGAAAATCAAATCAGAGGTGTTGTATCCGTGTGTTAATAGAGACACGGAAGGCAGGAGTTGGTTTCACAGGTGTTTACTGAACAAAATCTGGAGGTGAACTAACAGATACAAGACAATATACAAGCTTATATAGCCCGAGTGGCCATTACCAGCATTACAGTACACAGGGGGCTCTTAAAGGCACATACACCACAATTCCTCCCCTTTTAGACAACCAGTACATAATATTTTAAGTAATCATTAGTTAACATGTTACAAGAACAATAATCTACACATTGCTGCCGTTAATCAATTATAAGTCAGTCTCTCTGGAGGCTTCCTGACTCGGTCCGGATAACGCCTCGGTGGTGTAGTAGTTTCTGGAGGTGTTGTAGGTTCTTTTGGCAAGGCTGATTCGGCTTGAATGCCAGTGTCGGGTTCATCTGGTTCCAGTATCACCGGATCGGAGGTAGATACTATGGGTATCTCTACTTCATCATTAGGCGTATAGAGTTGTGGTGTAGGTTGTCCCTTTTCGGATGACTCTATGATCTGGTCAGCATGGCACCTTATTATGCTTTCTCCAATGTCCACGGTATACATCAGCGGTCCTAGTCGTGTGCAAATAGTTCCAGGCTGCCATTTCTCGGTACGGTAGTCCCGGGCCAAAACTTGTTGACCTATCTGGAAGGTTCTAGTTGGCCTTTCATTCATGCCTTGAAATTGCCAGTTCTCCACGTCCCTTCTGATGTTTGGCTTGATCAAATCCAGCCGGCATCTTAGGCTTCTATTGAAGAACATCATGGCGGGAGTTTGGTTTGTAACCACATGTGTTGCATTCCTGTATGCAAACAAGAAGTTATCTACCTTATGCTGAAGTTTTATGTCTTCATTACCCATGGCCTTTATGGCCTTTTTGAAGGTCTGGACAAACCTTTCAGCCAATCCATTGGTGGCGGGATGGTATGGGGCAGACGTGTAGTGCTTAACCCCATTGTTTTTTAAGAACTTCCTGAATTCTTCGGACACAAATTGCAGTCCATTATCAGAACAGATCTGTTCAGGCAGCCCATTCCTGGCAAATATGGTCCTTAATACCGTGATGGTTTTTTCCGTGGTGGTGGAGGACATCTTTATTACCTCCAGCCACTTGGAGTGTGCATCAACCGCGATTAAGAACATTGAGTCCATAAATGGACCAGCAAAGTCGATGTGTACCCTTTGCCATGGAGATGAGGGCCACTCCCATGGATGTAGAGGGGCTTGTGGTGGGGCGTTTTGGACCTTCTGGCATCCTAGGCAGCTCTTGGTCATTTCTTCGATGTCTCCATCGATACCTGGCCACCACACAAATGCTCTGGCTAGGTTCTTCATTTTCACTCCACCCAGATGCCCCTTGTGAAGCTCCTTTAGCACTTTATCCTGGAGTTTGGGTGGAATCACCACTCTGGATCCACACATCAAGGTTCCTCGGCACACTGACAGCTGTTCTCTTCTTTGCGAAAATGCTGGCAACAGTGGTTCGCCATGTGCTGGCCATCCCTTCACCGTTAAATCGTAGACTCGTGAGAGAGTCGGGTCATTTCTCGTTTCCTTTTCAATGGCAGAATTTGTTACTGGTAGACATTCCACTATGGTAGAGTGGAACATCTCCAATGGGTCTACTGTAGGTGCCTCTTCTACCATTGGCAATGGTAGGTGCGGTAAACCGTCAGCATTCCCATGCTGTTTTGATCCTTTGTATTCTATGTGATATTGGTGTGCCCCTAGGAAAAGGGACCACCTCTGTAGCCTTTGCGCTGTCATAATGGGAACACCCTTTTTAGGGTTGAATATGGAGACGAGGGGTTGATGGTCAGTCAACAAGGTAAATTTTTGTCCGTGTAGGTAATGGTTGAATTTCTTCACTCCCCATACCAGGCTGAGTGCTTCCCTGTCGATCTGGGCATAGTTACGCTCAGCTGAGTTCAATGAGCGTGACGCAAAAGCTATCGGCCGCTCCGAGCCATCAGGGAATCTATGCGATAATACCGCTCCTATGCCGTAAGGGGATGCATCGCACGCCAGTCTGATTGGCAGTGATGGGTTGTAATGAGCCAAAACTTCCTTGGACGTGATCAAGCCTTTGCATTTATGGAAGGCATGTTTACAGTCTTCGCTCCATTTCCAAATTACTCCCGTTTGTAGCAGTTCGCTAAGAGGGTGCAGAAGAGTTGACAAGTTCGGTAAAAATTTATGATAGTAATTTATCAATCCCAGGAACGACCTTAATTGTGAGACATTTTCAGGTGCTGGGGCTTTTATGACCGCTTCAATTTTTTCAGATGACTTATGCAACCCTTCCTCATTAATTATGTGGCCACAATATGATATTTGTTTCTGGAAAAATTCGCACTTGGGGCGATTTGCTCGTAGGCCCCGTTCTCTCAGCCTAGTGAGCACCTGCTCCAAATTGGCAAGGTGCTCGTTGTCGTTTTCTCCTGTTACAAGGATGTCGTCTAGGTAGCATTGAGGCCCCGGAATCCCTTGGAGGACTTGTTCCATAGCTCTTTGCCAGATAGCTGGAGCTGATGCTACTCTGAAAACCAGTCGATTGTACTGGTACAGGCCTTTGTGTGTATTTATCGTGAGATACTTTTTAGAGGCCTCTTCAACCTCCATCTGTAGATATGCCTGTGCCAAGTCAATTTTGGTGAAACGTTTCCCTCCGGATAGTGAGGCGAAAATATCTTCTATCCTCGGAAGAGGATACTGTACCGTATGAAGGACCGGGTTTACAGTCACCTTGAAGTCCCCACAGATGCAAAGTTTTCTCTGTTCTTCAGATTTATCATTATTCAACGTTTTCTTCATGACCGGGATGATGGGTGTTGCCCACTCGCTCCAATCTATCCTGGATAATACGCCTGCCTTTTCCAAATTCTCCAGCTCTGCCTCGACTGCTGGACGAATTGCGTATGGCACCGGCCTTGCCTTAAAAAACTTGGGAATTGCCGCATCTTCCACTTTTATTGAGGCGGTGACGCCTTTCAAGGTTCCTAGTTCCTGTTGAAACACTTCCTTGGCATTGGCCAAGATGTCTTTTAATCGTTCAGGTATGACGTCATCATCATTTTTTTTCTTACTGGTCACCGTCAGTGCCTGAATGGAGTTCCAATCTAAACGTATCTTCCTGATCCATTCACGTCCCAACAGCGGTGGACCACCATCTTGCAGAACGTATAAATACAACTTCTGTATTTCCTTGCCGTTGTATACAACAGGCACCCTTATTTTCCCTTTGGGGTATACTTTCTGCCCCGTATATGTTTTCAAGATAATGGATGTGTCTTTCAAAGGTATATGCGGAAATAGCCGCTCGTAATCCCGTCGACTTATGACGGTCAGAGCTGATCCTGTATCTAGCTCCATTTTAACTGGGGACCCCGCTATTGTGAGGGTAACCCAAATGGTCTGGTAACCTTCTTTGGCAATTACATTATGTAATTTGAGACAGCTTAGTCTCTTGTTTCTGGAGTTGCTATCGCTCTTCTGGTCTTCGGAGCTACTGTCCGTCATCATTTGTACCTTTCTGTACTTTTCCTTATCGATTTTTTTCCTGTCCGTGGATTTTTTGTGTCCAGATCGGCATACACGTGCAATGTGTCCAATCTTTCCGCATTGCCTGCATGCTTTGTCCTTGAACCAGCAGTCCCTCTGGTCATGGGTGGATCTGCCGCAGCGATAACATCTCTCAAAACCCTGTGTCATTTCATGGGTGCCGAAGTCTTGTGTCTTTTGTTGTATCTCTGCAGCTCCTCTTGCGGCTGCTTCGTATGATACAGCCATACTGAAAGCCTTGTCCAGTGTCAAATCTTTCTCAGAAAGCAGCCTTTTCTGTGTTCTTTCACTTAGGAGACCGCAGACGAATTTGTCTCGAAGAGAATCTGCCAGTCCTGCCCCGAATTGGCAGTGCTTTGATAGCTTCCTTAATTTGGTGAGGTAATCAGCGTTACTTTCATTCTTGTGCTGATTCCTCTTGAAGAATTTGAATCATTCCGCTATCAGCAGCGGTGTTGGGTTTAAGTGCTCCTGTAGGGTATCAACAATCTCCTTAAAATTCTTGTCTTTTGGTTTGGCTGGAGTGATTAAGTTTCGTAACAGCCCGTATGTCCTTGCGCCCATTAGATTTAGAAGTACTGATGCCTTTTTATCATTTTCTATTCCATTTGCTGTGCAATATACCTCCACTCTTTCCACATATGTGGTCCAATCCTCTATATCATTATCGAAAGCATTAATATTGCCAGCCTTCGGCATCCTGAAAAAAAAATGGCGCTTCCCGCGCTTTCCTTTCTTCCCTGCAGAAAAAATGGCGCTTCCCGCGCTTTCCCGCCGCTGCTGCTGCTGACAACGCTGTTTTCCGCAGTTTTTATTTGCAGGTGGAGACTCGTTCCCGCCGGACTCTCTGGGACTTTTCCCCACCTCTGCTTGGTCCGAACGCCGACCTGCTTTGCAGAGCTGGCCATCTCCCGAGTGCTCCCCCCCTCTGTCTCTGTTTGCCTCCGCCTTCGCTGCTCGGCCCCGCTGCAGAGTCAGCCGATGGAGCCCCAGCCGGCCGCCCAGGAAGGATTATTGCAGTACCTGCCACCAGCTCGGCTAGCTGGTGAAACCACAGTTTTTTTTTGTTGTTTTTTTTCTTTCTTGCTTTTCTTCGACTTTCGTCTGAGGAATCGATCTCCTTGAGGTGCTGCCGAATTGCAGGTAAGTCCGTTTCCAATTCGTCACCACTGTTGTATCCGTGTGTTAATAGAGACACGGAAGGCAGGAGTTGGTTTCACAGGTGTTTACTGAACAAAGTCTGGAGGTGAACTAACAGATACAAGACAATATACAGGCTTATATAGCCCGAGTGGCCATTACCGGCATTACAGTACACAGGGGGCTCTTAAAGGCACATACACCACAAGAGGCTCATTCAGAAAATCTATGCCATTGAGTACAAGGGTGTTGGTTATTCCTGGAGCAGGTATATTTTGATAAATGGAATCCCAGATGAAGTAAGAGTTCTCCATGCCCAGCATTCTTAACCTAACATCATCTTTCTATCACTGCGGTAAGAAGTTCAGGATTAGGGTTTTTCTTGCGACTCATACATATGAGCAAGTGCAGAGAAAAAAGTAACTTTACTGTGGATTGATTTTTAGCTACCAGTTAAGATCCAGCTGACCTGTACAAATTAAATCTCTTTACTGTTTGAGAAGGAGGGCAGATTGAATAATAGTGATTGCTTGGTTAGAGGAAATTATGTCAAACAAATAAATGGTACTGTAGCCACTGAAATTGAATACTCCTGAGTAACGGGATCACACATTTCATTTGTAGTCAACGTGTGTCTCTTGTATTCAACCTCACTAATAAGATTTGGAATTTAAGTGAGTCATTAGTACTAGGGTGGGAAAAGATCTCTGCAGACAATGATTAGCTCTCCTCATTTTTAATATGAAATATATCTAAATATACCCTGTGCCTGAGAAGCAGAGCAGCCCAGTACATTAAATATGGAGTCACACTATCAATACCCTCTTTCAAAAAGATTAACTTTTAGATCATTTTGTTTTGTTCCTTCTATCTAACTCTTTGTTATATGTTTTTGTTTCGACAGCTAGCACTGATATAATAGTGATGATGCATGTGGAGGGATGTAGTGAACTTGATACTGTGAGGGAGGGGAATTAATATCAATGGAGATATAAAGGCCCATATTCCAGGTATGGGTATTTTTATGAGAACTTCATACCAGGAGAAAAATACCCAGCACTAAAGCTTTAATGTCACATCACATTGTCTGATAATTGGTTTAAATCAGCAATAAACACCTACTGCTAATGGACTAAAAACTTAAGTCAATTATAATTGATGGATTCCATTAATTTAAGTAGCTCCGTTATAATATAATATTTCAAAACCCTACGCAACTGCGGCCCTGAAACTTTTGGGTGGGGGAAACAAAATCTCTTATACTCAGAAAACCATTCCCAATATTCAGCTTTTCCTTGGAAAGCATTCTATTTCAAGAGAATTACTGAGCTGGTATCCGAGGGCTGCACAATGGGCTTCCCAATAATAATAAAATAATTCAACTTTATTGTCATTGTACAATGCACAAGTACATGAACAACGAAATGTGATCTTGCAAGCTCCCATGAGTCCAGTACAAATAACATTAACATTAAATGTAAATAGCACTGTCCTGGGAGAAGCAAAGCCGCTGCGTCTGTGTGCGCTGCCATTCCATTGCCACCATTCCTCCTGTCTGACAATCTTCAGCCCAACGCCCGGGCCGGCTCACCAGCCACCCCTCCCAGGGCTCCTTCTGTGACCTTCTCACCAACCGCCCCTCCTTGGGGCTCCTTCTGTGACCTTCTCACCAACCGCCCCTCCTTGGGGCTCCTTCTGTGACCTTCTCATCAACTGCCCCTCCTTGGGGCTCCTTCCGTGACCTTCTGCACCTGGTCTTCCCTGATGGTCACCCCTCCAGGTACTAACCAGGCCTGGTCTCTGCTTAGCTTCACAAACCTTGCCAGTGACCCTGTCCCTAGTCCCAAGAACAGGGTCCCACTTTACATATAATATATATATGCTGGAGGAAGAAAACCAGAAGGAAGTTGTAAGGGAATTCAGATTAATCGGGCAACACCAGAGGTGAGCCAACCCATTCCAGTACGACCCATCTAGCAGGATTTATAGTCTAAAGACATGATCCAGAAGCTCTATTCCAGGAGAATGCACTTCACTCGTGAAGTTTTAAATGAATAATGTTCGTTGCTGCTGTCAAATCTGCATCCAATGTCTGACTGTAGCAGATAAAATGACCGCAATTCTCAACTTTCATGTGACAGGCTCACTACAGGGAGCCACAAGGGTCTTTTGACAGATCAGCCAATTTGCTGATGTGCTACTAGTGAGGTCATTAAATTTCTTCAGACACTAGGCAAGTCCTACAGGGGTCCCACTCATAGCCACAGCCACCTTCTTCCACATGGCTCATGCTGCTCCTTCCCTGGTGCTCCAACAATGGCACCCCTCTATTTTCTAATTTGAGCCAGCAACATTTCCACATCATCCTCAGAGAAGTTCAATTCTCGTCTTTTCCCCTTCTGTTGCAGCAGTTAATTCACTTCCTCTTCCAAGAGCCTGCTCAGCCCTTGAACTGCAAGCAGCCCTTTATGATACGGTAAGAAGGAAGACTAATGATTTGAAGAACATTGCTGGTTTGAACACTATTTACAATGAACTGATTTGGATAGCAATACAGTCCATTTCTGCACTATTTTGAAGGGACACTGGGATACAATTTGCAATTGCAACATTGTTGTCCAGCAATAAATAAACTATTATTTTTCAAGTGGCAAAATCCAGACCATCTTCTGCATGAGCAGTCTAATGACAGCAGCACCCAGAAGCTCAGTCAAAAGACTGATTGACCTGTGCCACATATGGTGAAGATGCAAAATGCTGCAGATTTCCAGTGTGTATCTGAAATAAAGGAGGAAAAAAGATAATTTAAATTGAAAGAAAAGTGATTAGAAAACTGTTTATTCAAAATACCAAGTCACTATTATGAGTAATAGAATGAATTACCTTTGTCTTTCCAAAACATACGGGTTCCTTACACATATATGCAAACAATTGGTACTATTGAGGTAGCGCTGTTGACTTATGTAAATATATATACAAAATTAATGATAATAGAAGGTTATCATGAGAGCTTGAAAGTTGTTGAGGATGTGCTAATTGAAAGTTAATAGGGCATTTTGAATACATTTCAGGAATAGGTTCCCTGCTATTAACACCCGACATTCACAATTTGGCTGATGTGTGAAAATCCTCGTTCTTGTCTTCAAACGATCTCACCAGTTTCCTCCCTTCCCAATCGCTTCCAGCCCTACAGCAAGACAGAAACTGGACTGAAAGAATTTGAATGGAGAGAGAGTTGTGTGGCACTATTATGTTCTGGAAACTGAGAATAAAGAGAGGTTAAGGTGGGCTGTTCTTAGATATTCTGCATAATTGATTTGTACTTCTTATTATGCTGTAATTTAGTTCTTGTAACACTTTTCAGGTCAGTTATTTAATTTCTGCAGTTCTAACTATTTTTGCATATATTTATTGGCCCTGAAATTCCTGGTCTCTGTCCTGCCCGTGGAAGTGCAACCATCCATGGAGATAGACGCTAACCCCTTCTGAAATCCCCAGTCAGCTCCTTATAATTTTGTTGCACTGGACATAACAGAGAGACCCACCAGCAATGTCAGTTATGCCTGGGGATTCCCAGAAAACTTGGGTGGAGGGAGGAGGCGGGCAGAGCTCAAGGCGCAAGACCACCTTTAAAGGGCTATAGCACTTTTAATGAGTCAGCGCACTGGGGGAGACAAAGATGGCACCTGCAAAAAGGAGCAAAGAAGAGAGCCTCAAACTTCACTGAGCACAATGTAAATGTACTGCTGGGTGAAATAAGACAGAGAAGGGATGCCATCCTTGGTTCTGGAAGCAAGACAACTGCCAATGCAGCTGTCCATGTAAGGTGGTAGCAGGTGGCAGTGCCATTTAGTGGTATTTCCATAACCCCAAGAACCTCCTTGCAATGTCGGGACAAATTTATACCTGATGCAGGCAACAGAAGTAAGTAGCATGCCAACTAAGTTTCAGGACTGCCTGGTGAGACTGTCAGTAAGAAGCCATCAATCTCCCCCCAGCCATTCAATTATTAGGAGCTGCGTGATAGGGTTTCCCAGAACATAAATAGCTCCGTACATCAGTGTGTCTCTCATGTAGATCCCCCCACTTCACCACCCCCTACATCCTGCCATGCATGTTAACTGTTCGAAGCTCACCTCCCATGTCCAAGTGTCAGTACACCTGCTTCCATTTCACCCCACACTTTAAAAGCTAGCACTCCTTTGAGATAAAACTCAGAGACTGATGCTGCCATATCAAATGTCCTTGCAGTAGAAAGTAGCACACAATGCTAGAGAATGACAGATACAGGAATCCTAACATCGACATTTAACTCAACAGGAGGAGGAGGTCATGGAAATGCTCTTCTCAAGCTGTGACAGATAGAGAAGTTGCAGGTCCTGTGCTCACCATTGGTTCACAATGACCAAGTGCACATATGAAAAACTGAATGCTATATATACACACAATGCCCGAATTTCTGATACATGCTCCTAGTTGGTGAAGGTCCACACCAGGAGCGCAAATTCATAAAATTGCCTCGGATTTGTTTCATAAAGGTGAAAAAACGTAGTAGTTAACCCAATGAAAATCAAACTCACTGGTACATTGAAAATATGTGATTATGATTATCGTCACAAACTTCAGCAACCTCAGAGCTACATGGTCACCCAGACTATGATCTTCCTGATGGTGTCCTTGTAGCAAGTGAAACACTTTATTTGCTGAGTGTCACCAGTGCTCACATGCCGGGGACTGTTGAAGCCCTTTCCCTTCTGTAAAGAAAAAAAACACCGGGAATTTTTTCAGGGCTTATAGACTCATACAGTTATAGATTTATACAGCACAGAAAGAGGCCCTTCAGCCCATCGTGTCCACACGGTCATCAAGCCCTATCTATCCTAATCCCATTTTCCAGCACTTGGTCCGTAGCCTTGTATGCTATGGCGTTTCAAGTGCTCATCTAAATGCTTCTTGAATGTTTTGAGGATTCCTGCCTCTACCACCCTTTCAGACAGTGAGTTCCAGATTCCAACCACCCTCTGGGTGAAAAAGTTTTTCCTCAAATCCCCTCTAAATCTCCTGCCCCTTATCTTGAAACTATGCCTCCTGGTTATTGACCCTTCTACTAAGGGGAAAAGTTCCTTTCTATCTACCCTATCTATGCCCCTCATAATTTTGTATACCTCAATCAGCCCCCCCCCCCTCAGCCTTCTCTGCTCCAAGGAAAACAACCCCAGCCTGTCCAGTCTCTCTTCATAGCTGAAGCGCTCCAGCCCAGGTAACATCCTGGTGAATCTCCTCTGCACCCTTCCACTCTGCCACTGTAACTTTGGTGAAAACCCCTTTTACACTCATCAAAAATCTTTCTCAGCTGCAGTTTTCCTTGCCTGCCCTTTGTAGGACTTTGTAATATTGAAATATTCTTAGTATCTGTCTTTTATGCTCCACTTCTAACATTACAATGATCAATTCAGGGTTAACAATACTCTTCTATGAAACTATTTATACAGACATTGACACCAACAACCTCTTTGTGCAACTATATCCAGCAAAGTAAGATCATTGACAATCATACCCTTATATACAATATTTGACAGTCATCTTCATTGCTTACTTTGGTGCTTTTCTTCAAGTCAAACACTTTCTTCCGTATATCTTTCCAGAAGCATTGGGTAGTAGATATCCCCTTCACTCTCCACCTGATGAAATCTCACCTCTGTTTGATCTATTATTTATTGATGGGTTGCTCCTATGCCGCAAGGACAGCATTTTGCATTTCCTTCACACCACGTGCACAAACTTGAACAGCCTCTTCCATGAAATGGGCTTTTCAGGATCTCCTTGAGAGTCCCATTAGTATGCTGCCCCATCCATAATCTGTACAGCTGGATTGATGCACTGTGCCAATGATTACGCTTAAAGGGTGATTCAATAGCTTTGTTGCAGGTGTGTTCTGAGTGGCTGCTCAGTTGTGTATTAGTTTTACCCCACAGTGAGCATGTGCTTTGCTGCAAAGGCTCTAAATAGGAAGAAAAACAGTCACTCTGATTTTACAAACACTCAGTGAGCTAAAAGGAAATGAACCTCCAAAATATATTCAGAACTAAGTGATGAGTAAATGATGCTTCATCAAAACTAACTTGATAATTTACAAAGACAGCCTGGTTGATTTTGCTCTATACTGAAACATAGTACTTCAAATTTGGCATAATAAAGGCAACGGCTAAAAAAAATAGGAGTTCTTTTACAAAACCATGCTCTCGGCAGTGTTGGCCGGCATGAGCACCTATCAGGGAATTTGGGCACAGGACCCCCACGATTTCCCTATTTCCCTATATGCACTCCCACCAAGAGCAGAACTTCATATTGAACACTTGATAGTCAAGAAACACATTTGTATTTATATGGTGCCTTGTTACATCCTACAGCTCTTCATGGCCACTGATATGCTTGGAAGTGCACCCAATTGTTGTTAATGTAGGCAAATACAGCCAATTTGCACAAATAACAAATGAGATGAAGATTAGTTACTCTGATTTTCTGCTCCTGTGGAATGTTAGCCAGGATACAAAGATAATTCCCTGCTCTTCTTCAAATAATATTTTGGGTTCTTTTACATCTACCTGAACAGGGCCTGGGTTTAATCCCATCTTAAATGTGGCACATGTGATAATGCAGCATTCCCTGTAGGGGTTTGCAAAAATCCCCTCAGTCCCCGAAGATCGGGAAATATTAATCTACATCGTGGAAATTGCCTCTGGGTTGGACAATGTTTTAAACATACCCAAAATCACAGGGGGGTTGCGTTGAGTTGGGCAGCACATGGACAACACCAGAATCGAGGAACTTCATGGAAATATTCGCACACTTTAAGACAGCACATTTTTTTTTTAATGTACTCTTGAGTTTTGAACTGTGTAAATTGCAAAGGGACAAAAATGGCCATCAGAAAAGCATGGCCAAGGACAAAGGGGTTTGGAAAACAGCTCGTGTAGGTCTGTGAAAAGTGGGAGGATCAAGCAGTGGCAGTCAGATTCTGTCAATAAAAAAAGGGAGTTTCCCTTCCCTACAGAGGCAATTTTTCTTTACAGAAACTGCTGCAGGATGTTGACACAAGGATTATCCACTTAGGCTGCGGTTTCAGTGACTGCTGGACAAAGGGGTTCTGTTTACCTAGTAATCCAACTCCATTCAAAGCCCAGCACACAATGAAAAAGACACTTAAACTGAGGAAGGGAACAGTTTAAACTGAATGGGTTTGAATCACCCATTCCAGACTGAATGGGTTTGAATCACCCATTCCAGACTATGGGAGCAGTTTGGCCACTGGGAAATAGCCCGTTTGAATCAGCCAATCATGGCCTTTCTCTTGTGTGTTCGAACTTTTCGGCGCGGATTTGCACACAGACCTTTTCAGCGCCAAAACAGCAGGAGCTCCCAGGATATAAAGATAGCTTCTCAGAAGCATATCTCTCTCTTTTTTTCCTTGGACTGCAGGTGAGCTCTTCTCTCTCTCTTTGGACCACAGGTGAGCAGGTTTCTGACTCCTCAACAAGGCAATCTAGTAAGGAGTTAGAGGAGTGGTAATTTAAGGGAAATTGCTAAGATTGTAAGACTTACATTGTAGCCATTTATCCCTCGTTTTTGCCGTCTGCCTTCCCCTGTTAAGCAATTTTACATTGATCGTGTGGTGTAGTTTTCTTTAGTTAATAAAGTTTGATTTTCTCGCATCCAGACCATTTTGTCCATTTTAATATATCATTAATTATAATTTCCTCCAGTCAGAACTGGAAGGGTGGGTTTAGCAATTTGAAACCGCTGTTTGGCATTGGTCTCAGTGCAGTGGGAAAAAAGGCTGCTTGACCAGGTAAATTACCGTAAACCAGGTAAAAGATGCCCCCCTACAAATTGGCGACCGTGGCAGGAGTGGAGGCAGTTTTTGATATGATAAGTGGTCTGGATCTGGAGAAAGCATCAGCTTTTGCCTTTCTTGCTCTCAGTCTGTCGGCAGTCCTGCGGAAGGTAGCGGCAGTGTGTAAGCTGACCTATTATAGTACAGGTGGCCGGGTTAAGGAGGATGAGATGGGGGTGCGGGAGGAGGTTAAAGAGGCCAAGAATCGGGAGTCTGAGTTTGAAAAATGCCAGGCGGAGGTAGAGCGCCTCATAAGAGAGGTAAATGAGGCCAGAGATAGTGGGATGAGGGTGCGGGAAGAAAATGCACGCCTCACACTAGAGGTCACAAAATGCCAGGCAGAGATAGAGCGCCTTGTGCAGGAAGTCACAGAGGCTAGGGACAGTGAGATGAGGCTACAGGAGGAAAACGCACACCTCACCCAAGAAGCTAGCGAGGGCAAAAGCCATGCGAGGCACAAGATAGAGTTCCTAAAGTGCCAGTTTACAGAAGCAAGGAGTAACGAGATGAGACTGCGGGAAGAGAATGCCCGCCTCACCTCAGAAGTAACAGAGCAGGAGGAAATGGTTAGGGAGGTAAAGGCAGCTTATAAGCTGGCCTGCGACCAAAGGTTTAGTGGAGCAGATCATACCCCATGTAACCAAAAGATAGAGAGTTTGGGGGTGGAGTTAAGGAGGACTAAAGGGATGGTATGTCTCATAAGTTCGAAGGGGAGCCCGTCGGACAGTACCAGCAGCCCAAATCAAACCACCCTATAGGCAACACCCAGGGAAAGGCTGGCTAGGGAATTAGAGATCCCAAGACCGCAGCCCACAGCTCCGGGTTTGGAGGAGCTCTGGCATCAAGAAGGGGTGGACAATGGGGTGGTAGAAGAATCCCAGCAGGTCCCGCTAGGCAGGCGGGGACCAGGACCAATGTACCCCCTCCGACAACGGAGGTACGGTCCGCCCGTGAACGATAATGACCCAGGGGCTGTTCAGCATACCTATCTGGTAGCCTATGATACCCAACAGCTCAGAGGCCTGGTGAAACATATTCCCCTGCTCTCTGAAAAGGGAGGCCCCTCAGTGCACTTCCAGGGGATAGAACAGGCAGCCTGTGTTAACGGCTGTGATGAGGAAGAGAAAGCCAAAATGTTGCTTTTCTCTGTAGATAGTAAGCTCTATCAGACCCTGTCAGATGAGGCTAAGAGAGGGCAGAAGGGTTTTGAGGACGTAAAGGAGGAAATACTGGAAGCCATGGGTGCGAACAACGGCAATCCGTTCGATCGCATAGGGAAAACACTGCAGAAGGAAGGGGAGACCCCACAGGCATTTGCAGACAGGCTGTGGCCAGTCTACAACAGCGCGTATACAGGGGGACAAAATAGGGCACAACTGAACCAGCAGCAGTGGACCCAATGGCTTCGTTGCCTGGTGTCCAATTGCCTGCCCCAGATAAAAGTGAAGGCTGATACTTGGTTTGACCCACGAGATCCCCTAGCAATTGAAGAGACTGTAATCCAGCAGCTCATGGTAGCATATAGGAACGGTAGGAATAGTGGGACCCCCCAGCACAAGGGTAAGGTCCACGAGGTCAAACCTGGGGCTCAATATAAGAAAGAGTGGCGCCAGGAGGGGAGCCGTCCCTCCCAGAACAAGGTCACTTGTTACAGGTGCGGGGAGGATGGCCACTGGCGCAGGGATTGTAAAAAGCCTGGGAGAGACGATAAAGCCAGGACCCCGCAGCCCCAACTCAGAAGGCAGAGACAGAAACTCCTCCCGCTACAGTCGAGTCTGTCTTGGAGTCGATAAAATCTTTCCTCAGGACCAATCAGGGAAATGGATCAGCCATCAGTGGTGCTGCAACCCCCTCGCCCACCTCTGCCTCCCCACAATGACTGGCCGATATGCTGGCCAAGGAGGGTGCACGTGCATGCACTTTCTGGGACCCATATGAGTCCGGGTCAGTGGCAGCGATTACAGGCAGGGATGGGACACAGGGTAAATTGTATAAATCTGACCAGACAAGTTCAAGTTCACAGGCTGTAAAGACAGGCACTGTGGCTTGTTCCAAGGGAAAAGTTGTCCGGCCCACCAATTGGGACACTTCCCCGCCCCAGTAGGACCTAAGTTTTGGCCAAAGTTTAAATTTGTACCAGTTATTTGGCTCAGAAACAGAGAAACAGCAGTCTGAGAGTAGAAATCTGCAGGCTGCTGCCAGTTCATTCACAGAAAAGACTGACCGCGCATGCGCAGTCGCTGGTCTGGAGACAGGAATTCCCCAGTCTTTTGAATGGCCTGTTCGTGCAGGCGCAGTTCCCCAGCCCGTGACCCAAGTGGCTCTTCTTCAGTTTTCCCGCGCAGGTGCAGTCGCGCACCTGAGGGGAGAGGTTTCCCAACACCGGGTTCGCACAGGCGCAGTTGCGGACTTGGAACCCCCAGCGGCTCCTGTTCACTGTGAGGCCACGTGTGCAGGTGCAGTCAGCCGTTTAAAGGTCCCTGCTTCTCAGTCTATACGCGCAGGTGCAGTAGCCTGCTTGGAAGACCCAACGGTTCTTCCTGCCCTTTTCAAAGAAATTGAATGTGCAGGTGCAGTTGCCTGTGATAGTGTAGCGGTTCCCCAGCCCTGTGAAGAGATTGTTCACACAGGCGCAGTTGCCTGCAGGACCAGAGCGGCTCCTCTTCAGTTTCCCTGCACAGGCGCAGTTGCCTGTTTGAAGACAGAGGCTTCACAGCCTCTGCCGTGGGACTCCGGGGAGGAGGTTCGCGCAGGCGCAGTTGCCTGTTTAAAGGGACAAGCTTCCCAGCCCGCTTCTAGAGTGGTCCTCCCTATGGTGTGGGACTCTGGGGAGGAAGGGATAACAATTCCTCTTGCAGGGGAGCCGGTACCAGATTTTGGACCTGGAGAGGAAGATTTTCAGCCATCAGCAGCGGGTGGTGAGGGGATACCTGCCCCCAGTACCGGAGTGAGTAGGGAAAAGGAGACAAACCCAGAGTACCGGCAGGCTGACAGGTATATTATACAGTCCGGGCTGTTTGCACCAGGGGGAGAAGGTTCCCAGCCAGCTAGGGCTGTGACCGAGGCTCAGGGTCCGTCAGCCAAAGTTTCCCCCACAGAGATACCCCTCAGAAGGTCTATTCGGGTGCCCCAGCCCAAGAAAGCATGGTCACCCACTTTACAGTGGAGTAGGGCAGCCTCCCAAACCAGGGAGAAGCCAAAGGGCAGAGGTCCCCAATCAGCAGCCATAAGCTGCCAGGGACCAGAAGATGGAATCAGTCCAGCTTTGCTGCAGGCAGCAGTAATCTGCGACAGTGACACCAGAGATTAGCCTGGCCATCCGGAGATGGGCGGCATTTGTATTATAGCTTTGTGTTAAGTAACCAATGTTTATAGCTTGTTGTTAAGGTGTTTAAATTTTAAGTTTAGAATGTAACTAGAAGTTTGGGGCTAGATTTTCAGTATAGGCAGTTTTGGGGCGCTAACCTTAGCGCCCGCCCGAAGTTAGCGCCCGCCCCAAAGTAGCGCCCCGTTGCCGGGAATTCAGTGGCTTCGCCCTAAGAGGTTGGTGGAGCGCTAAAAGAGGCATTCCACTACTCTCTTTAGGCGCTAAGCCGGCGGTCCAGAGGGATAGCGCCCAGGCGGGGCGCAGCACGGGTGCGGTCATTTTTGCACTGACAGCAGACCCCGTGGTGCCGACCAGCTCTTAAAGGGGGAAGGGACGAATTGGTCTGCTGCCACGCCCTGCACACTGCAGCCTTGCAAAGAGGCCTCAACACTGCTGCTCAGCCCCAGGGAGTCATGGCAACGCCAGAGAAGGCCCGTCAGCGTGCCCTGCGCTTCTCAGAGGGTGATCTGGACATAATGGTCACAGCTCTGGAGGTGAGGCGCAAGATCTTGTTTCCAGAGAGTGGGAGGAATCCAACCCACCACGACTACACCAAAGCCTGGAAGCAGATCGCCCAGAGGGTGACGTTCACCGGCGAGGCCCCCAGGACCCACACACAATGCCGTAAGAAATACAACGATCTGACCAGGATTGTGAGGGTGAGTAGCCTTTCCAGTCTCCTCCTCATTCTTGCATGTACACCTGACATGATGGGCAAAGGGACCTGAAAGTCCTTTTGGCCAGCCCTCAGCCAGCAGCATTGGGACAGTCATGAGCATCAAATGGCCATTCGGCACTCTACACTTTGGCCAAGCTATTCCACCATGGGAGGCAGTGGACAGTACATCAGGGCTTCACTCTGTCCAAGCTATTCCACCATGGGAGGCAGTGCACACTACATCAGGGCTTCACTCTGTCCAAGCTATTCCACCATGGGAGGCAGTGCACACTACATCAGGGCTTCACTCTGTCCAAGCTATTCCACCATGGGAGGCAGTGCACACTACATCAGGGCTTCACTGCACACTTACAGCCCGTCCTTTCTCTTGCAGGCTAAAGTAGCGTTTAATCGCCAGGCCCGTGCCAGGGGTGGCCGCGCCAAGCTGCAGAAGCTCACTCGGCTGGAGGAGCGCGTGTGTGTGCTCATGGGAGCCCGTGTGATTGTCCCCACAGCGTGCGGTGTATCCGACCCTCCACTGCCCGGCAATGGTAAGGACCTCGCCTTTTGGCCCTCTCGCGTCGCACTGGCCCATCCGAGCTACCTCCTTTGCCACTGTCCCACCAATGCGCTGAATCCCACCAGTCCTAACTCCCTCGCTGACGCCGTCTCCTCACTCTGAAGCTACTCTTGTGCATTCCTGCTTTCAGCTGGTGACGACCAGGACCCTGAGGCTGCCAGTGACAGCACCTCCAACCAGGAGGAGGAGGAGGAGCAAGCCGGACCTTCGGGGGAACAGTCACGTCCCGCAGGAGAGGAGGAAATGCTCGACACCTCCTCACTGGACGAGTGCCTGGAGGAACTGTCGCAGGGCAATGCAGCTTCTGGGACCAGTGGCGTCCAGCCACCCAGCAGCCGTGCGCGTGGCCCGCGGCCTTCCCCCCAAAGGGGGGAAGGATCAGAGGGGAGTGCTGCTGCTCGGCACACTCGCCGTCACCAACGCGGCAAGGGTCCCCTAGTTCGGCCCCCTCCTCCCCAGCGGGAGAGTCGCGACTCCAGTCCGGACACCTTCACTTCGGAGGAGGTGCGGAAGCTCGATCAGATGGCCGACGACTCGGACCGGCGCCACACGGAGTTCATGAGCGTGGTGGGGCGCATGCCTGAGGCCATCGAGTCGCTGGCGACCAGTGTGCGCGAGTTCGGGGCAGCAACTGCCGCGACTGGCCGCATGCTAACTGATGCCGTCAAGACCCTGGCGGATGTGATGCGCGCGCACACCAGGACCACAGGACCACTCACTGCTGCCACACGCGCTGTCTCAGGCAGGCATCGCCAGGGCAGGCGCCGCGCTGGACCATCCCAGCAAGCCGGCCGTCGGCTGATTGCTGCGGATCCTGCAGTGCGGGCCCGGCCGAGCGCCACCGCGCCACAGCACCAGCCAGCGCATCCCAGACGCCAGCTGGCCCACATTGCGCCATCCGTCGCCGCCATTCCCCCTCTGGGCCGTCAAGGGCAAGCGGCTGCAGCTGATGGTGGCCAGGCTCAGGTGCGCCACTCAGGAGACGGCCCCTCGAGGCCCAAACGCCGTGTAGGCCGCCCCCCAGCGGCATCTGGCGGAAGGGCATCTGAGCCTCAGGCGCCTTCCCCCAGCCTCGCAGCAGCCACTGGGCAGAGCTTGCGAAGGAGCAGCAGGCAGGGCAGGGGAGGCAAAATGCTGGCCAAGGTCTCGCCCTCGCGGGCCACTCAGTAGAGGGTGTGGCCAGCTTTCCTTTAATATGGCGGTGGCCATCTTTATTTTGCCCATGGTTGTGCTTTTGGAGGGCTTTTTTTTTGCGTTAGGCCGACGTTGAGGCCCGGTTTCAATAAAGGTGGAGTGGCTCCTCCCCAGTTTGTGGGAGTGAGTCGTTTGTTGGGCTTTTTGTGGGGCCCGTTTATTGTTTTTGGGGATTCATGTGGGAAGGGCTTTTCATTTTTGTTTAATAAAAAATTATCTTTATTCATGCAGTCTCCATGGTTGTTCTTCTTAGTGTTTGTTGGCTTCGCCGGCTGAGGGCTTGCGGAGCGGCTGCATTCATCTTCCCTCATGGCCCCTGGCCATTCCCTGACAGGGGGCTTAGAAGTACCGTGTAATAAGGTGGCGTCGTGCGGCCCTTGGCCCTGGTCGCTCCCTCCTGGGAACGTACTCCTGCTCCTCCTCCTCCTCCTCCTCCTCCTCCTCATGCTCCTCCTGCTCCTCCTCCTGAGGTGCTGGTCCAACGTCAGGTGGCAGTGCCTGAGTCCTGCGGATAGCCAGGTTGTGTAGCATGCAGCAAACCACCACAAATTGGGAGACCCGGTCCGGCGAATACTGGAGAGCTCCTCCGGAGCGATCAAGGCAGCGGAACCGCTGCTTGAGGACCCCAATAGTTAGCTCGATGATGTTGCGGGTGGTTTGATGGCTCTCGTTGTAGGCCTCTTCAGCAGCGGTCCTGGGCGCGCGGAGCGGGGTCATGAGCCAGGTGCACAAAGGATAGCCTTTGTCCCCGAGTAGCCATCCTCTTGGGGGAGGCTGTGCCTGGAACATGTCATGCACAGTACTCTGCCGCAGGATAAAGGCATCGTGGCTGCTGCCTGGGAAGCTGGCATTGACTGCCATGATGCGCTGCTTGTGGTCACAGACCAGCTGCACATTCAGAGAATGGTAGCCCTTCCTGTTGCGATACTGCTCGCCATGCTCCAGAGGGGCCCGCAAAGCCACATGCGTACAGTCAATGGCGCCCTGCACTAAGGGGAATTCCCCGAGTCTGGAAAATCCCAATGCGCGCTGATGCTGGCTCTCCAGGGCCATGGGGAAGGAGATGAATTGGCTTCTCCTTCTGAACAGTGCTTCGGTCACCTGGCGGATGCAGCGATGCGCGCCGTACTGGGAGATGTTTGCTATGTCCCCAGCAGCGTATTGGAAGGAGCCGGTGGCATAGAAGTTCAATGCCACCGTCACCTTCACTTCCACCGACAGAGACGTCCTGCACCTGAGCTTTGGCCGCAGATCTCGGCGAAGCAGGTGGCAGATCTCTGCAATCACCCCCTTTCGGAATCGGAGCCTTTTAACACATCGCGCGGCACTCATGTTTAGGTAGGAGCGCTGCTGGCGGTATAGCCTGACTGGGTAAGGCCTACGTGGCTGACGCCTGTAGCCCCCTCTGCCTCTAGCCAGGGCTGCCCCTCTCACAATGCGTCTGCGAGCCCTACGGACATGGAGCTGCAGCTCCGCGTTGGCACCCCATGCAACCCCCATCAAATCCTGGCAAACACTCTAATTTCCAAATGGCCACTTGCAGCGCTGTTGCCTGAGTCCAAAAATACCTGCCTCTTGCTGCTTGAAACCAGTTAGCTATCCTCCTTGTTGTGTCTCCAGAAATGCGTTGCACAAGACTGTTTTCTGAAAAAAGGATGGCCTTTATACTGGAGAGGACGTTCCCTTTAATTAGCGCCCCCCGGGGCCCGCGCTGGTTGTGTTGCGTTCCTTTTTCCAAACGCTCCGGCCGCCCGCCGCACAATGGGGCGGTCCGACTGAAGTTTGCAATCGGGGCGGCCAAAGGGCGTTGCACGAGGATGTGACGTCATTTTCTGCGCGCGCATCCGGGCGGGCGCTAAACTTTGCGCCGGCGCTAACGGGCAACTTAATTTGGGGCGGGGCGCAAACTGCGCTGCGCCCGGGCGCTACACGCATAGCGCCCGGAAATCACTTCTCTTAAGGCGCTAACTGCTGGCGCAAGCAACTGAAAATCTAGCCCTTAAAGTTTAAGTTTATAAGTGTGCCAAATGCTTGTATTTTGGTCCGAGGTCGAGGGACCCGATCATGTCTCCACCTAAGGCAGCAGCTCAGTGAGAGACCTGGCTGCATGTCCTTTTAAGTTTTTTTACAGGAGAGTGGACAAAGGACCAGCCCTGTTCGCCCAGCCCGAGCTGGGCATCGAATGAAGATATGGATACAGAATGTTGGGGATCACCTCGCCACTGGACAAATCCAGGAGGAGACCCCGCAGTGACCTTCGGGAGAAACCAGACAGGGTCCGGAGGAACTTGCCTACTCATCCTACGTGGAAGAGATGGCCCCAGCTGGGTGGGGCACGGCCCCCAACCCAGCACTATCCTGACCGAAGTTCACTTGCGGGAGACCTCACTATTGAGGAGTCATGGTGGGGAAGCGCGGGCGCCTTGTCAGATAGGGACGCGTTCCCTGGGAGTGGGTGGTGATGGCCCGGGAAAGATTGTAAAGGGGAGGGGGAGACCCAAGAGTCACGTGGGTGCGTTCGGGGAAGGGAGGGACTCACCCGGGGCCCACGGGCATAGTTGGAGAGTAAGTGTGGCTGGGGAGGATGAGTGGGTGGCCGGATCTGGGATCCAAGTTTGAGTGTGGGGCCAGTGAGAGCTGCCACACAGGCACCCATCATTTTCTCCAGCCAGTTGAGGGAAGATGGGAGGGGGAGGGACTGGGAGTCATGATCCCATACTCCCCGGTCTCGGACTGTGAAACGTGAGGGGTACCCCGCCTCCACAAAGGAACAACGGAACGGCTCGGGGCTGGCAGATCAGACTGTTCTGTAAAATCCATTCTGCATGTTTTAAAAGTTTAAGACCATTAAAGGGGGGTGGATGGAACATTTACTGCCCGGGTGGGAGGAGCAATACCCACTCGAATTTCGCAACCCATCATTGGCACGTGATGGCCGGGGTTTATTTCAGCATTTTGTTTTGAAGTAAGATTTAAAAATGAGCGTAACAGGGCACGTTTA
Organism: Somniosus microcephalus; assembly: GCF_052327205.1. NCBI lineage: Eukaryota > Metazoa > Chordata > Chondrichthyes > Squaliformes > Somniosidae > Somniosus > Somniosus microcephalus. The sequence continues at coordinate 53,936,636 of NC_141000.1, forward strand.
GTAGAACGCAATTGCGCAGCAAAATGTTTAAAGATGAAATGTACTAATTACTCGTATGTTTAATTGCAGAAATGACCATGCCAGTTTAGAGAGGTGAACTTACAAAAAGAGACAATGACATAACCCTTTTCTGGAAAAACGAAACTTAGTAGTGGTCAAGAGAGAGAGGGTCTCGCTTCTCAGAAATCACATGACCTGATGACTCATTTCCAAGAAATCAGAGGGGCCACAGGCCCATACAGTGAAAAGTGAAACTTATGTTATTGGTTACCTTGTAGAAGTTAGGCACACCTAGTTAGTGATTAATGTATAGACTTTTAAATCGATTGGACCTCTGGAGTAGGAGGTCTCGGAATATGTGTATAACTGTGTAAACCTCAAGAGATTCGGTGGAGTTGGAGCCTTGTGTTGGGACGCAAGAGCCATAGCTCCCCAGGCCTGAATAAACCATTTTTACTTCAATTATTGGGTCTGTCTTTCTTACAACAAGCCAGTGTTGTCGACTTTGTATATCACTCAGTCCACACTTTGAGGGCTTACATCAATTGGCGATGAGGATGGGATGCGCGTTCTGAACCAGACTCTCAGACAGCATTAACCTAGGACGGGTGAGTATGTTTTAATTACCACCTGTAAAATTAGGGGTTAATCGCTGGCGAGACGGTGAGTCAGAATCGACGTATAAAAGAACTATAAAAAGAAAGACACCCTTAATTGAAGGCGGTTAAAAAGATAGGGATAAGGTGTTCCCTAAGCCGTATAGCGGCAAACCGACAGGGGCGGAAAAACCCCAGGGAGGCAGAGAAGTCCTCATTTAGCCGTAGGTAGGTGAACCGACAGGGGCGGAAAAACCCCAGGGAGGCAGAGAAGTCCTCATTTAGCCGTAGGTAGGCGAACCGACAGGGGCGGAAAAACCCCAGGGAGGCAGAGAAGTCCTCATTTAGCCGTAGGTAGGCGAACCGACAGGGGCGGAAAAACCCCAGGGAGGCAGAGAAGTCCTCATTTAGCCGTGGGTAGGCGAACCGACAGGGGCGGAAAAACCCCAGGGAGGCAGAGAAGTCCTCATTTAGCCGTGGGTAGGCGAACCGACAGGGGCGGAAAAACCCCAGGGAGGCAGAGAAGTCCTCATTTAGCCGTGGGTAGGCGAACCGACAGGGGCGGAAAAACCCCGGGAGGCAGAGAAGTCCTCATTTAGCCGTGTGTAGGCGAACCGACAGGGGCGGAAAGACCCCTACCCCGGGGAGGCGGGAAATCCTCTTTATCCGTGAGACGGCGAAATCTCAACAATTGAATGAATGGGTGCACCGTGGTGAGTGAATGAGATAAAACCCTACGGTCATAAAGAGGTTAGAACGGACAAGGGTGAGGTCTGTCCCCAGCACCTAGCCTGAGCCTGAATTAAGAGGACAGTAGTCCCACGTGACGGCCAGGATCAAGTAGGACGCCGGGAGCTACAGACCCCACAGTACCAAAACCTCGGGACTAAAGGGTTGGTGTGTGTCTAACGAAACGAAGTGACTAATAGAAAGCAAGAAACTAATGAAGGTGACGCTATAGGGGCGAACAACGTAGCGTACAAACCTAATTCCTCAACATCGTGAATTACGCGTGAAACATAGCAGTTAGTTATGACTAAGAGGGTGGAAGAAGAATCCTCAAGGGACCTGGATTCTATAACCCGACTCCTGGAAAATAAAAAGAAACAGTGCAGAGAGCCAAAGGCTTGGTGGGGAGGAGCTAAAGATAAAGAGGCAACAGATAATGTAAGGAATTGAAACAGAAGGGAGAGATAAAGAAGGAAAAAGATCTAATTTGCAGGCGAACCAATTTGAAACCCCAGCAAAAAAAAAAACAAACAAACAGGGATTTGGAAACTAGGGAAAGCTGTTGAGTCAGATTTAAAAAGGAAGGAAAAGATAAACTTAAAGCTTTACCAACATGGAAGTTATTAGCATCTGTACCAAGACAAGTAAAACACGAGATTTGCTGAGTGAAAGGAACCTTAGACATATGCTGAAATTACAGTTTGTATAAAAATGTGTGAGTGTGGATGTTTTCCTGATTAGGAATGTTTAAGAGGATTCAATATTCCTTTGTCTGAAAATCTGTCCGTTAAGAAAAAGAACTGTCTGCTGTGTGTTGTAGCTCCACCCACTTCTCTGTGTTAAAGTAAAAGCATTTAACCCCTTTGTCTTGTCGGGGATTTTGGAAGTTTAAGAATGTGCAAATAAGATTGTGCCCTCAGAATGAAAAAAACCTATTACAATTTAAGTTAAGCTGGAGTGTAAAAACTGAGAAGAGCAACAAAAAGTTTGTTTAATGAAAGATTAAGTTTCAGTCTAAGATCTAACCTTGAAATTATGAGGTAAATTAACCTATTAAAACCAGACTTTCATTGTGGCCACAGTGAAATTCTGGTTGATGTAAATTGGTGTAGTCCGAATTGAATAAGATAACTCCACTCCGCAAGAATATCTGATAGCGGCAGGTCCCTTTACAATATTTAATTGACTATGGTACTGGAAGCCTTATAGAAGGCGGGACTAGAGTTAAACCTTAGAAAGGTATAGGTAGGGAAGGATGAAGTAGTCGACCTAGGATACATAGTGACACAAGGGAAGAGACAAATGCCCAAAAACAGATGGGAGGGGCATTAGGACTGGCTGCGTGCTTTGATTGCTCGCAAGCTTCTAGGGATGGCAGCAGGAAGGGACCGCGCCAGAGAGGGGAGGGGGATCCGAGGGTGTTTGTTGATGCATTGGTAGGGGGCCGACAGGGCAAAATGTTAATAGACACAGGAGCCACAATCTCATTGACAGACTTACCCTTGCCCCGAATGAAACTTTCAGTTAGTATAGCAGGAATCGGTGGACGAAGAATCAGGGCTTATAAGAGCGAAACAGTCTTACTAGAAATTGGATGTATAATAATACCTACACAGTTGTGGGTATGCGAGAACACCAAAGGAACAATCCTAGGGATAGATATACTGCGAGAAGTAGGAGCTTTAGTCGACCCTAAAGCGAATGAAGTGTACTGGCCCCCAGATTATAAGTCAAACAAACAGGCAGGCCCGGGAAACAAAGTAGAAATGGCCCAGCCTATACAGGATTTGATCAAAGGGGGGTAGCCAAAGGAAAATGTGTAAACCTATATAGATAGTCGGAATGCCTTTGGGGTGGTGTCTGATTACATGATAACGGGAATAGGCAGGGATATATGACACCAGGAGAAGACCCGTAAGAGACAAGAATATAACCAAGGAATTAGTAGGAACCTCTCTCTCCTACCCAAAGAGTGCATAATAATAAATTAAAGCACACAAGAGGATGGGCAGCTAAACGAGCAATTGAGAGAGAGAATCTGACCAATGAAGCCCAAATGTTCATGTTGAATCAAAGTGTGAAACCACAACTGTCTTTCAGTCAGGGATGTTTTTTGGGTTGCGTGAAGTGACGCAATAATGTTTAGCTCCACCTTCAAAAGCCTGCGAAGGAGTTAACCCTTTCCACTGACAGCTGTTTGAGTTCACCAAGCAACAACTTCAGTATTACTGAATAGAATTTAAAGATATTGGACATTATTAAATTTACGTTTCTTAATGTTAAGCTGATATTTCCCCACAGTGATAGAAGGAAAATTAGGATTTGATAAATGGAAGTTATCTTATAAACTAATTGCAGCACCGTCTCAAACGGCCGGGAGACTGCTGGGGAGGCTGTCCTGTTACCCAAAGATAAATCTGGACAGATAGTTAGAGACATGAGGCCAAAGACCAACAGATTATACGGGATCGAGAACAGGATACACGGGACGACCAGAAGGAGGTCTTAGCAATAGATAGCAAAGTGATAGCAGAAATAATACCAGCCAAACCAGGGCTAGCACCCAGATGGTCAGGACCTTATGAAGTATTAATGAATAATGACACGTGCTCATGTAGATGGGCCTGGAACGGGTAAAGGAAGGTGGAAACACTGGACCCAGTTAAAAATATATAAGAAAGACAATGAGTAAACCAGAGATGGTGCCCTTTTGGACAGAGTGAGGAGTATACTAGAAGATATAAAGAATGGGAAGGGGAGTTACTACATATATCAATGATAGGGCTGTGTATGATGATATTATATGCCATAGTTTGCATCTTCAGGTATGTCTGGGGACAGAGCCACAGAACAAGAAATGAACCAGATGTACAGCATTTTGAACTGATAAAATGTATAAGAGCAGAATAATTCTAACTGGCTGGTGACGACCAGCCCCCTTTTTGTAATTACAGGAACATTGGACGTCCGGAATGAGATGGAGCGTCCTCGCCTTGATTCTAGGGATAAATATAAGTATTGCCATTATCGAGGGGGATTAGTAATAAGGAGAACACAGGATGAGGTGTATTCTAGTGTAGCACATAGAGTTACTAAGCTTGCCATTAATATGAGTACTTTTGAGATACAAAACAAACCTGGAACTCCCTGTGGGTAAAACAATTAGAGGATCCACAGGAGAAAAAAATCTATCTTACAAAGATGTAAGAAACGGGGAGTATTGGAAACGACCGGAGCAGGGTATGCGGCCGGGTTAGCAACAGTTAATAGCTTGGACATAGAAGGAGTAAACGAAGGAGTAGAAGAATTACAAGCAAAAATAGAGAAGTTACTAAAACAAGCTACTGGAAATAGCCAGCACTTGACACTGGCAGGGAAACCAAACAATAATGCAATTGTCGGGGGTGGAAGAGATAGTAGCCCCCCATGCAGAAACAATCAATACAATTATTGATAGACTTAATAATGCTTCTCGCCAAACCGATAAGGAACTAATATGTGCCACGTAGGGCTCATGGCTATTGTCGAATGCTCAGCATAACATGAGGCAAATAAATAATGGACAGATCCCTGATTGGATTACTAATAAGGATCTGGAACCTTGGATTGACACAAATAAAAGCCTATGTAAGGAATGTAAAATGGGACAAGTACACCGGGCAGGTGATTGTCTGACCCCATGGACTAAGATGATTGGCTTTGTACTGGCCATCCCACAATTCCCAGAAGGGGGACAACCCCGATACGATGTGATTAATATCGGAGAAGTACAAAGGGAAAGTGGGTTAAATATCATGATGTCCCTACCAAGGTGCTTTGGGAAAGGGATGAAGATAATAAACAGAAGAATGAAACCTAAAGGGGGGTGGTAGTGGACGGGTGCCACCACAAGGGAAGGACGTGGGTGTGCACACACCCCCCCACCGAGGGAGACACATCCGAGTACGGATTTACGAAAATTACCAATTGCACCCTCGAGGTTCACCCAAGGGGATACACTGGACCTGGGTAGCATCAAGGAACAATGGGACCCGTTGTGTCACCACAATTGAACAGAAATATGAATATCAAGATATGGCTTATACCATTCCCCAACCAAACCGTTGTTTTGGTCTAAAGATACCTACACGGATAGGAAAACCTGGTCATTTGATAATATGGGACTTACTAAAAAGGGTTGAAACTTATGTCATACCAGAGCCCAAGGCAATTCCTAAGTTAGAGGAAGCTTGGCAGAAGTTACGGCAGGAAACGAAGGAAATTTTAAAGTACTATCATAAAATAGAAGAAGGCTTAAAGAAACAACAAAAAGACATTAGTACAACATTAGAGGAAACTCACCCACTTCCTCATATTTTGATAATTGGGGACCAGGATGGTCGGGGACTGTGGGCGCCTCGGTGGTACAAGGCATAATGATATTCCTCTTGATTGTTATTCTGATATATTGTGTATTTTTATTTCTCCAGTGCCTTTGTGCCAGAATGAGTAAGGCCGAAAGTGGTGCGGTGAAAGAAGTAGAGCCTGAGGAGGGGCAGGTAGCGATGTTAAGAATGGACAACTCCCCCGCCTCTCCAAGGCAAATGGTGTAAGACGCGATGGGAAGCCCTGAAATTATATGGGATTAATTGGGCATGGTAATTAAAGACCGGGCCGGCCAACCGTACGATGGAGGTGGCAGAAGGAGGGTGGCAGAAGGAGGGTGGTGAATGAGGATTGGTGTGTGATGACAGTCTCGAATTGGCACGTCACACACCCCACGTGGGAATGAGGGACCGGCTTGAGCAGAAAAGCCTCAACCATTAGTGCAGGGTCTAAGGGGCCCCGGGAATGGTTACACCAGAAGGAGTGCATAAAGGAAAGACCACCCTAAAGGAAAGCCCACCGTAGAGGAAAGACCACCATACCACAGAGGGGGGAAGTCGGCCTCCAAATTGATAGGATATATACATGTATAACCTAGACTGGTAGAAGGCCAGGGAGTGCACGCTCTGGCAGACACCAGGCAGTGGACATGCATGTTGACCTGTTTTGGAACAATTGTCCAAAAGGTCAAAAGGAGGGACTGAAGTAAGATTTAAAAATGAGCGTAACAGGGCACGTTTAGTAGAACGCAATTGCGCAGCAAAATGTTTAAAGATGAAATGTACTAATTACTCGTATGTTTAATTGCAGAAATGACCATGCCAGTTTAGAGAGGTGAACTTACAAAAAGAGACAATGACATAACCCTTTTCTGGAAAAACGAAACTTAGTAGTGGTCAAGAGAGAGAGGGTCTCGCTTCTCAGAAATCACATGACCTGATGACTCATTTCCAAGAAATCAGAGGGGCCACAGGCCCATACAGTGAAAAGTGAAACTTATGTTATTGGTTACCTTGTAGAAGTTAGGCACACCTAGTTAGTGATTAATGTATAGACTTTTAAATCGATTGGACCTCTGGAGTAGGAGGTCTCGGAATATGTGTATAACTGTGTAAACCTCAAGAGATTCGGTGGAGTTGGAGCCTTGTGTTGGGACGCAAGAGCCATAGCTCCCCAGGCCTGAATAAACCATTTTTACTTCAATTATTGGGTCTGTCTTTCTTACAACAAGCCAGTGTTGTCGACTTTGTATATCACTCAGTCCACACTTTGGGGGCTTACATCAGTTTCAAATGTTTCAGCATTTTGTTTCAAATGTTTAATGGAGATTTTTGTATCTTGTTTTACAGTTCCAAGTGGTGCAGAGGCGTTAGGACCCTCTCCGTGCTTGGAATCATTTTGATTACATTGTATAACCAAGATTGCAACATTTTGTAATATGTTATAATGTAACAAATGGTGCAGGGGTATGAGGCCCCTTGTAACATTTTGTAGTTGATGTATCTGTAGATGCCTACCGTACGACGGTTTTTCTCGGATTTAAGGGGAATAGACGGGTCAGGGGATCAGTGACAGGTAGCTATGTAGGTAAATACAGGGGATGGTTGTTTGTCAGGGGTCAGAAAATTTTGCTCACTTTCTTCAAGTGAATACTACAAGCAAGTTGGAAGTATTCAAAGGGGTGAATGTAGGGGTTCACAAAAATCCCCTCAGTCCCCGAAGATCGGGAAATATTAATCTACATCTGGAAATTGCCTCTGGGTTGGACAATGTTTTAAACATACCCAGAATCGCAGGGGGGCTGCATTGAGTCGGGCAGCACATGGACAACACCGGTATCGAGGAACTTCGTGGAAATATTCGCACACTTTAAGACTGCACATTTTATTTTAAAAAATGTACTCTTGAGTTTTGAACTGTGTAAATTGCAAAGGGACAAAAATGGCTGTCAGAAAAGCATGGCCAAGGACAAAGGGGCTTGGAAAACAGCTCGTGTAGGTCTGTGAAAAGTGGGAGGATCAAGCAGTGGCAGTCAGATTCTGTCAATCAAAAAAAGGGAGTTTCCCTTCCCTGCAGAGGCAATGTTTGTTTACAGAAACTGCTGCAGGATGTTGACACAAGGATTATCCACTTAGGCTGCAGTTTCAGTGACCGCAGGACAAAGGGGTTCTGTTTACCTAGTAATCCAACTCCATTCAAAGCCCAGCACACAATGAAAAAGACACTCAAACTGAGGAAGGGAACAGTTTAAACTGAATGGGTTTGAATCACCCATTCCAGACTGAATGGGTTTGAATCACCCATTCCAGACAATGGGAGCAGTTTGGCCACTGGGAAATAGCTCGTTTGAATCAGCCAATCATGGCCTTTCTCTTGTGTGTTCGAACTTTTCGGCACGAATTTGCACACAGACCTTTTCAGCACCAAAACAGCAGGAGCTCCCAGGATATAAAGATAGCTTCTCAGAAGCATATCTCTCTCTTATTTTCCTTGGACTGCAGGTGAGCTCTTCTCTCTCTTTGGACCATAGGTGAGCAGGTTTCTGACATCTCAGCAAGGCATTCTAGTAAGGAGTTAGTGGGGTGGTAATTTAAAGGAAATTGCTAAGATTGTAAGACTTATATTGCAGCCATTTATCACTCGTTTTTGCCGTCTGCCTTCCCCTGTTAAGCAATTTTACATTGATTGTGTGGTGTAGTTTTCTTTAGTTAATAAAGTTAGATTTTCTTGCATCCAGGCCATTTTGTCCATTTTAATATATCATTAATTATAAGTTCCTCCAGTCAGAACTGGAAGGGTGGGTTTAGCGATTCGAAACCGCTGTTTGGTATTGGTCTCAGTGCAGTGGGAAAAAAGGCTGCTTGACCAGGTAAATTACCGTAAACCAGGTAAAAGATGCCCCCCTACATCCCTCACTAGCTATCAGGTTAGCTTATGTGATGAAGGCCTAAAGAGGACTTGAACCCACAACCTTTGGCGTAGAGCAAGAATCCAAATGAGTCAAGCTGAAACCTGAGACCTTCTTTACTTACAATATGAGAACACTTTGAAATGTTACGGTGCTCAAAATATATCCTTAAAAACTGAACTGCTTTCAAGTCTATTCCAAATTATTTATTCTTTTGTTCCCCTAAAACTATTTTCATTATTCAAAGTTTAGAACTAGCTGGATACTTAGTGAGCAATATAGATTTTTTTCCCTTTGCATTTAAATTTTAATGGCTTACATCAAGCCAACAGAGAATAAAATTAGGTTCATTATAATACAGAAAGTAGTTGTACAGATTATCTGATGTAAAATATATTGACATCTACTCACAGGGAAAGCCAAATGTGAAGTAATTCCTTTAGTAGGATACCCTTCACTGGAGTCATATCACAACTATAATATTCTTTTCCTACGACTCACATATTTCACATGCAAAGATATAAGCTGGCACAGCAAAATCTACTGTTTTTCCTATACTTCTTCCAGTACCAACTGTTTCCAACAGCAGTAACACTTACTACATCAATTAAGACAATTGTCTGAAAAATAAATGGTGATGAGTGGGAATCCATTAGCACCTTGTCAGCAAATTAAGTGCTTTCGTTCATTGTATTCTGATAAATGAATCTGCTCTCCCAGCTTACTGTGTGTTTTTTCAAATTACTCACCTTGTATGGTAATTTGTTCCACCAGTAGCCTTGGTGCCAATCAGACAAGCTGGGACGCAGACCTGCCGCTCACCCAAAGCACTGAGTGCACCGTAATGTGCCAGTACAGCAACAAAGGGAGCACATGATAAGTGGTCCCCACATTAAGGGTTTTTAAATGAGTTATTTCTACCGTAATGTGGTATTGGCACAGAAAATGGCCTGCCGTCCTTCATTGACCATATTAAACAAGCCTGGAAGGTCCATTTAACCATGTTGGGGCTTGCTACCTTGAAGGAGAGTTTGGTAATTAGATTATGAAAACTTATTTTGCTACGTGTACTAGTTCCTTTTCTGTTACTTTTTGCCTGTTTTATTTTGTTATTCATTTTTCTTGCCCTACTGTTTTGATTTTTACCATTTAGTATCAGGAACTTATCTCTCAGCAGTAGGTATTTTCCAACTGAATGTAATGTAACTCTACAAGGGAATCAAGGGATATGGGGATAGTGCAGTAAAGTGGAGATGAGGTAGAAGATCAGCCATGATCTTATTGAATGGCGGAGCAGGCTCGAGGGGCCAAATGGCCCACTCCTGCTCCTATTTCTTACGTTCTTACGTACTAAAATTTTTACCATGGGCACTTTGTTGAGTAAACTACTACACTTACTGGTTCTGGAGGAGGAAGAAGAGAATCTCAGGAGGCATGAGGGAGGTATGTTTACACCTAAGGCAACCATGCTACACCCACACTTATCAACCACCTTTATGCATAGACCAAGCTACACATCAGAGTTCTGCCTTAGGAGGTTATAATTCGCGAGGAAGGCAATGATAGAAATATGCATTGTCGTGGAGTTAGATCCTGTGACCTGTTGAGGACAGGGATGGTTCTACCAGTGACTTTCAAGGTGAGCAGTGCATTGAACATTTAGGTTATTGGTACCTTCCAAGCAATAGCAGGGTTATCTGCTGAATCTCGCAGCTAGCAGTGCACTGATAAATCAAGCAGGTGACAGGTGCCTTGTTTGTCAGGGCAAACCCCTTCACCAGTTTCCCCACAGAAATCAGCCAACTGCATGAGAGAGCATTGTACTTTTACCATAGAGTCATAGAGTCATAGAGTTATACAGCATGGATAGAGGCCCTTCGGCCCATCGTGTCCGCGCCGTCCATCACGCCCTGTCTAATCTAATCCCATATTCCAGCATTTGGTCCATAGCCTTGTATGCTATGGCATTTCAAGTGCTCATCCAAATGCGTCTTGAATGTTGTGAGGGTTCCAGCCTCCACAACCCTTCCGGGCAGTGAGTTCCAGACTCCAACCACCCTCTGGGTGAAAAAGTTCTTTCTCAAATCCCCTCTAAACCTCCCGCCCTTTACCTTGAATCTGTGCCCCCTAGTTATTGACCCTTCTACTAAGGGGAAAAGCTCCTTAGTATCCATCCTATCTATGCCCCTCATAATTTTGTACACCTCAATCATGTCCCCCCTCAGCCTCCTCTGCTCCAAGGAAAACAAACCCAATCTGCCCAGTCTCTCTTCATAGCTGAAGCGTTCCAGCCCTGGTAGCATCCTGGTGAATCTCCTCTGCACCCTCTCCAAAGCTATCACATCCTTCCTGTAGTGTGGCGACCAGAACTGCACACAGTATTCCAGCTGTGGCCTAACCAGTGTTTTATACAGCTCATCATAACCTCCTTGCTCTTATATTCTATGCCTCGGCTAATGAAGGCAAGTATCCCATATGCCTTTTTTACCACCTTATCCACCTGTTCCGCCACCTTCAGGGATCTGTGTACTTGCACACCCAGATCCCTCTGACCCTCCGTCTTGCCTAGGGTCTTATCATTCATTGTGTATTCCCTTGCCCTGTTAGTCCCCCCAAAGTGCATCACCTCGCACTTTTCCGGGTTAAATTCCATTTGCCACTGTTCCGCCCATCTGACCAACCCATCGATATCGTCCTGCAGACTGAGACTACCCTCCTCGCTATTTACCACCCTACCAATTTTTGTATCATCCGCAAACTTACTGATCATACCTTTTACATTCATATCCAAGTCATTAATATAGACCACAAACAGCAAGGGACCCAGCACCAATCCCTGTGGTACCCCACTGGCCACAGGCTTCCAGTCACAAAAACAACCTTCGACCATCACCCTCTGCCTTCTGCCACTAAGCCAGTTTTGTATCCAACGTGCCAAGGCACCCTGGATTCCATGGGCTCTTACCTTCTTGACCAGTCTCCTGTGCGGGACTTTATCGAAGGCCTTACTGAAATCCATGTATACCACATCCACTGTGTTACCCTCATCCACACACCTAGTCACCCCCTCAAAAAATTCAATCAAATTAGTCAGACATGATCTTCCCTTGACAAAGCCATGTTGACTATCCCTGATTAATCCTTGCCTCTCCAAGTGGAGACTGATTTTGTCCCTCAGAATTTTTTCCAATAATTTTCCTACCACTGATGTTAGGCTCACTGGCCTGTAGTTCCCCGGTTTTTCCCTACTCCCCTTCTTGAATAATGGAACTACATTAGCGGTTCTCCAGTCCTCTGGCACATCCCCTGTGGCCAGAGAGGTTCTGAATATATGTGTTAGAGCCCCCGCAATCTCTTCCTTTGCCTCACACAGCAGCCTGGGATACATTTCGTCCGGGCCTGGGGATTTATCCATTTTTAGGCCTGCTAAAACCGCCAATACCTCCTCCCCCTCGATGTTAATATGTTCGAGCATATCACAGTCCCCCCGCCCTATTTCTATGTCTACATCGTCCCTCTCCATAGTGAAAACAGATGCAAAAAATTCAGTTAGAACCCCTCCTACATCTTCCGGCTCCACACACAGATTGCCACTTTTGTCCCTAATGGGCCCAATTTTTTCCCTAGTTATCCTCTTACCCTTAATCTATATATATAAAGCGGCTCTTCTGTCTGTCCCGATGTCTGTCTGTCTGTCCGTCCGCCTGGTCTCTATACGTTTGGAAGTTACAGAGCGTACCGACGCGTGCGTCGCCTCAAAAGAAAGCTTGCGATTCCGGACCGGTCATAGGCGTATTTACGTTTCGGCCGGACAAAAATCCCGCCCGCGGTATCCCAAAAACGTTCAGCGTTCCGCTCATTAGCATCTCATTAGCGACCGTGTGACGTCGAGGTCTTCCTACAGTTGAGTGTCGAGTGACTCGACGATTGACCAATCCTACACTTCGGTGACCTGACCGGTCGACCAATCGGTGCGTGTGTGGGCGAGCCTTATCCTTCTGAACCGAGGTGAGTGGCCGCCATCTTGATTTTCCACGATTTCTTCCCCCACACTTTCTGTGTGTTAGGGAACTAAGGTAAATATTTCAATTATGTGTTAGGCAATTAATTAACAATTTATTTGAGTTTTATATTGTGTTTAGCAACCCCCCCCCTCCTCCTCCTCACCCTCGCGCATGGGGGACTCGGGGCCTGAAGCTGAAAAAATTTCTCTCTCTCTCTCTCTTTCTTCCCTCTCTCTCTCTCCTTCTCCTCTTCCCTCTCTCTCCTTCTCCTCTTCCCTCTCTCTCCTTCTCCTCTTCCCTCTCTGTCTCTCTCTACTTCCCCCTCTCAGGTGTCGCGGACGGAGCGCGGGTGCGCCGCCCGAAGTTTCCCGCTCGCTAACGGCCTTGCCGGCTCCCACGGGCCGCTCGCACTGACCGCGCATGCGCCGCCCACACTCACCACGCATGTGCCGCCCGCACTCACCGCGCATGCGCCGCCCGCCCGCCCGCCCGCAGCGGCCGTCCATCAGCTGCGCGATACGCGGGGGACCTCAGCAACGGCACCGGACCTCAGGCGCTAGGCAGGGGGAGGAGCCGGAGAGAGGGACAGAGGGGAGTGGGGGAGCGGGGGAGATAGGGGAGGGGAGGGAGAGCGGGGAGGGGAGGGAGGGAGAGAGGGGAGGGAGGGAGAGAGGGGAGGGAGAGAGGGGAGGGGAGGGGAGGGAGAGAGGGGAGGGAGGGATAGGACAGGGAGAGGACATGACAGGGAGAGGGGGGACACACAGGGGCAGGGAGACCAAACACCCCAAAATTTCCCTCGCGCCCCAAAATTGCCCTCGCAACGCGGGCATGCGCCGCCCGCCCGCAGCGGCCGTCCATCAGCCGCGCGATACGCGGGGGACCTCAGCAACGGCACCGGACCTCAGGCGCTAGGCAGGGGGAGGGGCCGGAGAGAGGGACAGAGGGGAGTGGGGGAGCGGGGGAGTGGAGGGGAGGGGAGGGGGAGAGGGAGACGGGGGGGGGAGAGGGAGACAGGGGGGGGAGAGGGAGACAGGGGGGGAGAGGGAGACAGGGGAGGAGAGGGAGGGGAGGGGAGGGAGAGAGGGGAGGGGAGGGAGGGGGGAGAGAGGGGAGGGGAGGGAGGAGGGGGAGAGAGGGAGGGAGGGAGGGAGAGAGGGGAGGGGAGGGAGAGAGGGGAGGGGAGGGAGAGAGGGGAGGGGAGGGGAGGGAGGGGTGGGAAGGGAGAGAGGGGAGGGGAGGGAGGGGGGAGAGAGGGAGGGAGAGAGGGGAGGGGAGGGAGAGAGGGGGAGGGAGAGAGGGGAGGGAAGGGAGAGAGGGGAGGGGAGGGAGAGAGGGGAGGGGAGGAAGAGAGGGGAGGGGAGGGAGAGAGGGGAGGGAGGGATAGGACAGGGAGAGGACACACAGGGGCAGGGAGACCAAACGCCCCAAAATTGCCCTCGCGCCCCAAAAGTGCCCTTGCAACGTGGGGCTCGCTAGGCAGGGGGAGGGGCCAGAGAGAGGGACAGAGGGGAGTGGGGGAGCGGGGGAGTGGTGGGGGGGGAGTGGGGGAGGGGTGGGGGGGAGAGGGAGACAGGGGAGGGGAGGGAGAGAGGGGAGGGAGGGAGAGAGGGGAGGGGAGGGAGGGAGAGAGGGGAGGGGAGGGAGAGAGGGGAGGGAGGGATCGGACAGGGAGAGGACATGACAGGGAGAGGGGGGGACACACAGGGGCAGGGAGACCAAACGCCACAAAATTGCCCTCGCAACGCGGGGCTCCCCAGCTAGTCTATATATATAAAGCGGCTCTTCTGTCTGTCTGTCTGTCCGTCTGGTCTCTATACGTTTGGAAGTTACAGAGCGTACCGACGCGCGCGTCGCCTCAAAAGAAAGCTTGCGATTCCGGACCGGTCATAGGCGTATTTACGTTTCGGACCGGACAAAAATCCCGCCCGCGGTATCCCAAAAACGTTCAGCGTTCCGCTCATTAGCATCTCATTAGCGACCGTGTGACGTCGAGGTCTTCCTACAGTTGAGTGTTGAGTGACTCGACGATTGACCAATCCTACGCTTCGGTGGACCTGACCGGTCGACCAATCGGTGCGTGTGTGGGCGGGCCTTATCCTTCTGAACCGAGGTGAGTGGCCGCCATCTTGATTTTCCACGATTTTTTCCCCCACACTTTCTGTGTGTTAGGGAACTAAGGTAAATATTTCAATTATGTGTTAGGCAATTAATTAACAATTTATTTGAGTTTTATATTGTGTTTAGCAACCCCCCCCTCCTCCTCACCCTCGCTGCAGGGGGGACTCGGGGCCTGAAGCTGAACAAATTTCTCTCTCTCGCTCTCTTTCTTCCCTCTCTCTCTCTCCTCTCTCCTCTTCCCTCTCTCTCCTTCTCCTCTTCCCTCTCTCCTCTTCCCTCTCTCTCCTTCTCCTCTTCCCTCTCTGTCTCTCTCTACTTCCCCCTCTCAGGTGTCGCGGATGGAGCGCTAGGGGCGCGCCGCCCGATAGTTTCCCGCTCGCTAACGGCCTTGCCGGCTCCCGCGGGCCGCTCGCACTGACCGCGCATGCGCCGCCCGCACTGACCGCGCATGCGCCGCCCGCACTCACCGCGCATGCGCCGCCAGCCCGCACGCAGCGGCCGTCCATCAGCCGCGCGATACGCGGGGGACCTCAGCAACGGCACCGGACCTCAGGCGCCAGGCAGGGGGAGGGGCCGGGGAGAGGGACAGAGGGGAGGGGGAGGGAGGGGAGGGAGAGAGGGGAGGGAGGGATAGGACAGGGAGAGGACATGATAGGGAGAGGGGGGACACACAGGGGCAGGGAGACCAAACGCCCCAATATTGCCCTCGCGCCCCAAAATTGCCCTCGCAACGCGGGGCTCGCTAGGCAGGGGGAGGGGCCGGAGAGAGGGACAGAGGGGAGTGGGGGAGGGGTGGGAGTGGGGGAGCGGGGGAGAGGGAGACAGGGGAGGGGAGGGAGGGAGAGAGGGGAGGGGAGGGATGGAGAGAGGGGAGGGAGGGAGAGAGGGAGGGGAGGGAGAGAGGGGAGGGAGGGATAGGACAGGGAGAGGACATGACAGAGAGAGGGGGGACACACAGGGGCAGGGAGACCAAACGCCCCAAAATTGCCCTCGCACCCCAAAATTGCCCTCGCAACGCGGTGGCTCCCCAGCTAGTATACTTATAAAACATCTTAGGATTTTCCTTTATTTTGCTCCCAGTGTTATTTCATGGCCCCTCCTTGATCTCCTAATTTCTTTTTTAAGTATCCCCCTGCACTTTTTGTACTCCTCTAGGGCTTCCTCCGTCTTTAGCCTTTGTATCTGCAAAAGCCCTCCTTTTTTTTCTAATCCATTCTCGTATATCCCCTGACATCCACGGTTCCCTGTGGTTTTTGGAACCACCCTTGACCTTACGGGAACATGTTGCCATTGTATGATCTCAATCTCCCTTCTGAAAGCCTCCCATTGCTCCGATGCGGATTTTCCTACAAGTAGCTGATCCCAGTCCATTTTGGCCAGATCCTGCCTTATCCTATTAAAATCGGCCTTCCCCCAATTTAGAACCTTTATTTCCGGCCCATCCCTGTCCTTTTCCATGACCACCTTAAATCTCACCATATTATGGTCACTGTCACCAAAGTGCTCACCTACTAGCACTTCTTCCACTTGGCCGGCCACATTCCCTAGAATTTGGTCCAGTACCGCCCCCTCTCTTGTAGGACCTTCTACATGCTGGCTCAAAAAGCTCTCCTGGATGCACTTTAAGAATTCTACACCCTCTGTGCCTTTCACACTCTGACTATCCCAGTTAATATTGGGGAAGTTGAAATCCCCCATTATTATTACCCTATTATTTGCACATTTCTCTGAGATTTGCCTGCATATCTGTTCCTCTATCTCCCCCTGACTGTTTGGAGGCCTATAGTACACTCCCAGCATGTGGCAGATTGTCCCAAAATGCAGGCATTATTGAGAGCATGCATGTTGCTGTACAGTCCCAGCCCTAACCCGAGACCTTTATGAACAGAAAGAGTTTCAACTCCATCAGTGTGCATCTGATCTATGACCATAGGTAGAGAATCACGCACATGAATACCATGGTAGAAGTTGTAATTCCTTTATTTTACACCAATCAATGGACCCACTATTAGTTGAAGGACCAGGAGGATTGGACAAATGTTTTTGGAGGATTAAGGTTATCTTCTTCAGTCATGACTCTGGACTTCTTTGAGATAGTCGTGAACGAAAGCTAAAGAGAGATCTAATGAGACACGCAGTAACACCAGGATCATGGTGGAACAGAGTATCAGGATGCTGAAATAAAGCAGGGTACAGTTGCAGTCTAGCTGGCAAAGGTCTCCAAGATGATTGTGGTATGTTACCTCTTTCACAGCTTCACTTCAAAAGTGCTGTGGAGCAGGAGAAAGAGGAGGCCAAGCCATATCCAGTGGCAGAGGAGGGCACTGGCCCAGAGCCTGAAAACATGTGTACCCAACTTCACTTGAAGAAAGGAAGATTCTTAAGAGAAGTTCTCCTTGTTGACTATGTCAAACAATGCACAGGGATGGTTCTAGCAGTGACTTTCAAGGTGAGCAGTGTATTGAACATTTAGGCTATTGGTACCTTCCAAGCAATAGCAGAGTTATCTGCTGAATCTCCCAGCTAGCAGTGTACCGATGAATCAAGCAGGTGACAGGTGCCTTGTTTGCCTGAAGTTCTCCTTAAATGACTATGTCAAACAATGCACAAACAGTCATCTCCATAAGTGCACAATATTTGAAACAATACAATATGCCCACCACTGTCCTTAGCCTTACATCAAGTACCATGAAAACCATGTCATTTCTCTACTAATTTCTTATGCGGCCTCATCTTGCCACATCTGAATTAAAATTAACCCAATTTTATTTTCCCTAGTACTGTGTGGACAGTATTTCTTGGCCTGGTGCTTTTCCCTTTGAGAAGGTGTGTGGGTGTGTCTTCTGTTACCTAACCATTGGTTCCTTCCCAGTGCGGGGAGGAAGCAGTGACTGTCTGCTAGATGTGAGTGTGTAGCTCTCAGGATAGATATGGTCCAGTAACCCCTACTGATAGATCAGTCAATGTCGGCGCAACATGCAGGCAATGAAGGTACTGCAGTGGTAGCTGCCTGGCCCTGCACACTATTTGGCACATCTGGGGTTGTTTGAGAGCAGTGAGAGAGACAGCTCTAACAGTTATTCTCACTGCTGCTTTTCCCTGCTACTCCCACATCATATCTAGTGATCTGTGTGGAAGCAGATGAACGGGAGGAGGAGACTCCAGAAACATCCACATTCCCATCCTCAATTTAAAAATAAACCTTAACAGGAACTACATTAATAATGCAGGAGGGATCTGCAATTATATTGTTATTTACCAGTGTGGATTAGAGATATAGGCCTAGAAATTGGTCTGAGGCGGTGGTGTAAGACAGGCGGTATCGGATTGGCTGCCCGTTATGCACAGTGTAAATTACTTTGTCAAACAACACACATCGGGCGGCGAATCCAATACTGCCCATTTTGCACCACCGCCCGAGATAAAGCTCTAGGCCATACTTTGTAATATTTTGTAGAAATAGAAATGCTTCCTGCCATGAGTAGTAGCTATTCTTTTCACCACTAAATTACAAAACAAGTCAAAAAAGATAGATGACTCCTGAAAAGTGTGTAGTAGTATTCATCATCCTCCAATGTCTTTAGCATACCTTTGATCTAATTCACTGTTCCAGTAAACTAGATAGTAAACAGTTGTATTCTTGTTTCCTAAAAATATTTCAGCAGGCAAGTGTGTCATCCCAGCAAACGTCCATTATATCTGCTCTACTCTTGTGCTCTATATATGTCTAATGTCCATCCTTCTAAATTAGTTTCTTCAACTACAGTTACCACAGGTTAGAAATTACTCTTACTTGTATTAGCTGACAAATACTGAATGTCTCCATTGAACCAGCACGGGAGTGTCATACAAATATATTCATTGTTTGTCCACTAACCTCGGCAACAGTAACTTATAGCCTAACAGCAGCTAAGAAAAGAAGGATGAGGGAGTAGGTAATGAGGTTTACTAGAGTAGACAAATCACTGCGGGCCTGAAAATCCTCGGGCCATGAACTTGGTAGTTATGCTTGGTTCACACCTGTTGGTGCCCTCCAGTGCTGTGTCCATTGGAGCATGCAGGGTCAGTTGGACAGCACCTCATTTTCATAGGACCAGTGGATGCACGCTCCTCCACGTGTGCATCTCAGCTGCCAGCCAGCCTCACGCTCCACACCTGGGGTGCTCAACTCCCACCCCTCAGAGAAACAATGGGCGTAAAATTCAACTTTGGCGGGGCCGTCTGTTATACACCCCACCCAATTTTCCTATCTATTGACTTTGAAAGGAAAATTGGTTGGGGTGTATAACAGGCCAATCCGCTACTGCACATTTTGCGCCCCCGCCAAAGTTGAAATCTACCCCCAGTGTATGCGCCCAAGGGCTTAGTTTGGGTTGGGCACAAGATCACTGGAAACTCCTGTTTAAGGCTGGGACCTGGTGAATCAGGGACATGGTGTATCAGGGTCCTAGCAGAAATTCTGGCCAATCTACCAGAGCTTTGGCAAGAGTCCACTGGAATAGCCAACTAACATCGGCCTCACTATCTTTTTCATGATGTTGTCTCAACATTAAGCTCTAAAATTTCCTATGAAAGCCCTTATATCTTCTCTTAACAATTTAAATGGCCAAGGCGACTCTGACTAATAGATAATTTCCAGCTCTGTAGAGATCCAATAATAAGCATGCCAAAACATATGGAAGCTGGTCAAGTAAAAACCTTTCAAACATAAGTGACAACATTTCTGCTTAGGCTTACCCAGAAGATAGAGGCTATCCTAGTAGAGCATATTTCAATAGAGGTTTTTACTTAACTGTAGAAGAATCAAGTACACTCAGCAATTCATTTTAAAAGCCACTGTTCTGTAATATTTTGTCCAAAATATTTCTTAATGTATGCAATGAGAAGCATTGAAAAGAATTGATTGAATAGAATTAATTGAATTAATTAATTAAACAAAAACTTAGTCTTCTGTCAATACTCATTTTATACACAGACTAGCTGGGGGGGACCCGGCGTTGCCAAGGCTTTTTTGTAAAACGGCAGTTTACAGGGCCGCGCGGTTGACGGCCGGCCGCTGCTGCTCCCCCGCTCTGTGTCTCAGGCCGAGCGGTTGTCAGGCCTGGCCCAAGTGACCCCAACTCACCTCCCGCTCCGGCGGGCCGCTGCAGCTGCCCCGCTCGCTGTTGAGTAAAAGCAGTGAAAAAAATGGCAGCTACGTTTCAGGAGGCTGCAGGATTAGGTCCCGCCCACACACAGAATGAAATGCCCCCTTTGACGCACCGATTGGTCAACCATCAGGTCACTGAACTGTAGGATTGGTCAACCATCACGTCACTTAACGGTAATGAGCAGTAGGATTGGTCAACCGCTAATGAGCGGATTTTTGAACGTTTTTTGTATACTGTCCGAACAATTTTTGTCTGACCAAAAAGTAAATACACCTATGAGACTCCCCTAATCATAAGCTTTCTTTTGATATAACATATGTGTAGGTACGCTCTATAACTTTTGAGTGTATAGCGGACAGACAAACAGACAGACATACAGACAGACAGACAAACAGACAGACAAACATACAGACAGACAGACATACAGACGGACGGATCCTTTTATATATATAGATTACAGGGCAAAAAGAAAAGGCAATAGTAATATCTTAAATTATGTACAACTCCAGTACTGCCTTCTAAAATTTGGGGTAAGTAAAAAGGACAGCCCTGCCTGAGAATAACTGTATATATGGAATACCTGTAGCTTGGAGCGAGCCTCTGGCTTAGTGGGAGATTTCCCACCTCTGAGTCAGACAGTCCCAGTGAGTAGATACTGGAGCTCTGGCTCCGAATTCTGGGTTGAAATCCAGCGGGATACTTGCGTATGGTGGGTGTGGGTAGCTTCCCTCATATGGGTTATTGGAGCCCATGAATCTCTTCCACTGTACAGGACCAATCACCTAATGGCTGGTATAAAGATGATTACAGCCATGGAAGGAGCATTCACACCATGGCCAGTTAAGACTAATTAGCTTGTGAATCCTTCCACTACTTCACACTATTCTCCAAGGGAAGAGTGGGAAGCTATGAAAACAACCACCTGTGGCTTATTTTACCTGTGGAATCTGAAGCTGCTAATAAGGCAGTCTAACACAATCACAGTCCAAGGCCACAAGAATCAATACGTTCTCTCCATGAAATTGTCGTTCTCTGAAATGGAATTAAGCGTGCAATCCTCATGGACCCACTAGAGGTAATTCCCTACTTTCACCTATGATGCTTCAGAGTATGACACAGGATCATCTGCTTGTACACAAAGTGTGAAAATAATTAGGTTGTTGCAAAGAACCAACCCATTACAGCACTTCCGTAAGGATAATTGATAGTGGGAAACGGTGACCTAGAATTTACCAGAGCATTACACTAACGTATTAAGTCTTATGGCTGTACAAAAGTACATTTGATATTATGGGTTGTGCTAGGGCTAATAAAAGACTGGTTTGCAAATCAGGGAAATGTGGTTTAATGGCACACTGAGATTCTTTATTGTAATTAACTGAGCTGGGACTAAAGTAGGCAACTGTGCAGTGATAGCATGCTGTAATAAAAAAGAGATGCTTTAGCCAGGAATCAGCAAATTTCCTGTCAGGTTAACTTACTGCAGGATATTCCCATACAGTGCCATATTTTAAAGTTATGAATGCTGCCATTAATTCTCAAGTTATCTATCACCTTTAAAGTTCTGACTTATCCATGATTGCCAGTATGGTTTTCAGCATGGCTGTTCTACTGATGATCTACTTATCTGTGTTATGTTCTTGAATGCTTTAGGGAATTATGTATTAGTGCTGTAATGTGTCAGCTTTGGCTCAGCGGGTAGCACTCTAGCCTCTCAAATCAAAAGGTTGTAGGTTCAAGTCCCACTTCAGAGATTTGATCACATAGTGCAGGATGACACTTCAGCACAGCACTGTTGGAGGTGCCACCTATCGGATGAGACATTCAACCAAGGCCCTGTCTCGGGTGGATGTAAAAGATCCCATAGCACTATTTAAAGAAGAGCAGGGGAGTTCTCCTAGTTTCCTGGCCAATATTTGTCCCTCAATCAACATCACTAAAACAGATTATCTGGTTATGTATCTCATTGTAGCTTGTTGGACTTCGCTGTGTGCAAATTGGCTGCTGCATTTCCTACATTTCAACAGTGACTTCACTTCAAAAGTACTTCATTGTGTGTAAAGTGCTTTGGGATGTGCAGAAGTTGTGAAATGTGCTATAAAAATGCAAGGGGAGATAAATTTGGGAGCGTTCATTTTTGGGCACCTCACCCGCACGGTGTAAACAGCCCGCACGCAAATGTTGCGGTCTGAGGAGCCCCGGATTTTGGGCCTCGGATTATGGCCATCATAATGTAGATGGCACTGCGGTAGGAACCCACACAGGTTAGTGCTCCAATTTCCAAGTGAGTGACCGGGTTGGATCATGGGGGTCTGGAGGGGAAATGGGTGGGCCAAAAGCTGACAGCAATAATACATAATTCCCTAAAGCATTTATGAACATAACACGGATAAGTAGATCATCAGTAGTATAGCCATGCTGAAAACCATACTGGCAATCATGGATAAGCCAGAACTTTCAAGGCGATGGGTCCACCATTCTCCAGGGATTGCTGCCCAGGACGCCAGGGATGGCCTCACCATGGCAAGATTTACTTCACTTGACGCTGTACACCCTGGCTGCCACATGATACGCCAGGTTGGCACCACCCCACACCAACACCATAAAGCATCCCTGCAATGCCCAAGCCATTCCTTTCACACACATCACCATTGCAAGGGGGTACTGTTATGTCTCACCATTCACTGCAACTCACCAAGCCACTTCCAAAGGTGCACACAAATCTGTCCAAGAACGCAAAGTAAAGGTTTCAATGCTTGATAGCACATTAACAGAAAATTCACATGAACATTGGCTAAAACACCCAAGTGCCTACCTTTGTGTGTTGTTAGTTGGTATGATTGGACTAGGATGAGGGTGAGTCTGAGGGGTGGCTAGGGATGGGTGGAGGTGCAAGATAAGTTAGTGTGAGTAAGGATGTGCAGGAGTAGAGTAGGGAAGGCAGAGTGATGGGGATGTGATGAGTGGCACAGCAGGCTGAGGTTGAGTGTGGCTTTGCAGTAACGTTTCATGATCTACTGAGATCATTGAAAGGTTTGTGCCACTGCAGCCAGGCCCTCCTGACGACATCCCTGCTTGTGTCCTCCTCTGCAATGTGCAACCAGGCTGCGTTGGTCTCCTAGGGAGGTCTCTTCCGCCCATTGGAAAGGAAGAGAACCTCCCTGCGTGCTGTGACTCCCTCCATAAGCGTATGGAGGGAGTCATGGGAGAGCCTGGGTGCAGCCCTGTGCCTCTGTGCAGTGCCTGACAGTGTTTGCAGCACCTCAATGCTGTAGAACACTGACAGCACAACTGTCAAACTAAATTTGTGCATGGTCCCTTTAAGGAAACTGGCTGATGAGGTGTCAACAAATTACATCATCAGACCCGCTTCCTTCAATTGGCCAGCAAATGCTCTGGGCGGGATTAACAAGGCCAATCAGGGGAAAATCATTTTGGACAGTGGGGTGGAGCCAGCAGCAAGGCCAGGACCCGCCACCAACGTCGTCCACCACGGACCCGCCAAGGTTGGTAAAATCCAGCCCATGGTGTTTAGAGTTCGTTTTCCCGAATGCAACCAGCACTGGTCTAACACCTGCTTCAAATGTGGGAAAAGGTAGCCTTTGTTTGTCCTTTAATAAGATGCCGTCCTGCAAACTTCTCATCGGAAGTGTGCACAAGCAACTCGGACCACATTTTCGATCCTTATGTGGCCGTGTAGCACCTAAAAAATGGGTGCTACACGACCCAATTTAGGTCCCAAATTCCATCCTTTCTTTAATGTCTCTCTCACCATTGGACTCCAGCATTGTTTTCTACATTGGAACTGTTCTTGTGTTTCTCTATTTTATTGATTCTACTATGATCAGTGCTCATCTGAACTTTCCTTTCATGTTCTCTCTAAACATCAAATATTTCATTCTACATGTTTTACAACTTCTACATCACAACTGTGTTGAAATCAAAACTTGCATGCAATCTGCTATTCTGAATCACCTGTTTAGGGGACCTCAAAACTGTGCAATGCCTCACCTCTTTCAGCCTTTCCTTCCTCCAACAACCTTTTTTGGATTGAGTTGCTACTTCCAGATTTACCTTGTCTCCTTTTTAATATTGTCATCCTGCACTATAAGTCTTGGCCCTTCATCTTGGTTTTTCAATTTTTTTTAAAAACTACCGTTAGGAGTAAAATAAGTAAAGATTGACTAGTGATATATCAATACTAGCATAAGAAAAGTAAAGGCTACATTGAGCACAGAAACGGAAGGAAGTAAGCTTGCGCATTTGATCTGAAAATTGGCTTCAAATGATGAGTGCACATACTGTTACTTGTATGCTCTGCTAGCATGGTTCATTGACTCCATAATATGTAGAGGAAACCATGAAGGTGAGATGAGAATCAACAGGTGGTTAGTCTAACAATATGACCAGCATATGTCAAATAGGTCAGTGAAAGGGTTAAAATGACTAAAGTGCTACTAAACTAAAAGGCCCTGTGCACCATCAACTCAGTATTAGATTAAATTCAATAAAGCTCTAGTTCTTTGTAGATCGGGAGTAACAAATGTCAATTATTGCAGTTCAGAGAGCAGGGGGAAAAGAAATTGACCCAGCGTTGCAGTTCATGCAGCTAAATTAATTTGACAACAGTACTTTCAGAGAGTTGAATTATGTGTGTGTTTTTTTTTAAGAATGTGCAAGTTCAAATACATTTGTTCCACAGAGTTTGTTATATGTTTGATTTATGAAGAACAATCTGATAGAGCACTACCTGCTGAATAACTGATGTATTAAATGTAAAATAGACTCAAAGACACTTCACAAGAGGTTTATCACAAATCTCAGGGTACAATTCCATTGAATGCACTTAGATTAATCATTTCTGCACCAGAAGCACGTCAGCATACTTCATTCAGTGGGCTGGAGTTTGAAAGGTAAATTGTTCCTTCCACCTATCAAATCATAATGAATCATGTGAATAGGTGACACAGCAAAGATACAGACTGCTTTGAATATCATAAACACTGAAAGGAAATTAAAAGGTCTTCTCATTCCCCGCCCCCCCCCACCCCCCACCGTGAAAGGAAAGAGCATGACAGAGGTAATGTATTTTGCGTAGAAACTATTGTTATCTCAGACTGCACCATACTACAAATGTAACTGATCATTGGACAGAAATATGTAAGTTACTGCTTCTGCCGTGAGATCAAAGCCAGTCACATGAATACGGTATCCCTACCTCCTATTCACATAAATGAGACCAACTGCCCTTAGCAAAAGGTAGAATCTGTGCCATCAGAATACAGACTCACTGCCATGCAATGAGCAGACATGTAAATTGATTTGAATTCTCTATTTAAAAAAAGGAATTAGGAAAACTCTGGGGAATAACTACGATTTTGAAATGGAGGGCCATTGTTCCCGCAAAAGCTGTAACGGTCTTATGAGATTTGGGATTAGTGGCACAGGTTTTTATAATCTATGCTTTTTGCAAATGAAACTGCTCAATTTTGTAGATGATATTGAAATAAAACAGTAAATAAACTGCTCCGAAAGCATATGAGGTAGGAAGATGGGGAGAATACAGACCCAAAATGGTGCAGGATTGCTTCTGTTGTTACAGCAGTAAAAATTACTTGTTATGTGAGCTTAGAACATAAGCCACTTATCTTCTGGCATGTAGTGCAGCACCATCTACTGCACGTTCAAATAAGAACGATGAGAGTTTAGAGGAAGGTGGAATGATTTGTCCATGACAGAATTGAAATGTAAAAAACATGAAAAATATGATGCATCATAACTTTTGAGTGTGTAGGTGTCTCAACAACAATTCATATTTATATTATGCCATTAATGTCAAAAAACTTTCAGCGTGCCTGACAGAGGGGATCAAAAGAGTGGCTCTTTTGGCCGGGGGGGTATGAACAAAACCTAGCTCAAAAAAATCAGTTTTAAGAAGGCTATTAAACCTGTAAGGGAAGTAGAAAGAGGTGAAGTGATTCGAGGAGGGAATTCCATAGAGGGTAGGATTCCAATAGCTGAAGGCTGTGCAATTAATAGCGGAATGCACAAGAGGCCCAAGTCAGAGGACCGCAGATCATGGGAGGGTGCGTAAGGCTAGCGAAGGTTACAGAGGGGACGAGGCTGTTTAGGGATTTATAGATGAGGGTGAGGATTTAAAATTTTATGCACTGAGGACAGGGAGCTGGCCTAGCTCAATAAGATTGGGGATGATTGGAAAGTTTGGCTTAAAGTGGGACAGGATGTGGCCAGTGGAACTTTGCACAATTTAGAGTTCATAGAGGGAGAGGTCAGGAGGCCAGCCAGGAGGGCATCAGAGAAAACAAGTCTCGGGGGGTGGGGGGTGATGAAGGAGTGGATAAAGGCAAGGGAAGGCAACATTGAAAAGATTAAAGAAAGTAGTCTTGGTGTTGGATGGATTGTGGGCTCAGCTCATCATTGAACAGCCTGTTAACAGTCTGAACAAGCAACCAGCTAAGGGAGGTGGAATCAATGTCAAAGGTACAAAATTCTCAGCAGACTGTCTCAAATATTCTTGTGCAAGTTACAGCTCTAGGCTCTGGAGTTTTATTGAAAGATCACGCTTAAAACATTAACCAACCTTTTTTTTGTCAGATATTGATCGACCTGCTGTGAATTTCAGCAATTCCTGTCTGTGTTTCTTTTATTTCAGGTACTTGCCCAAGCTTCTTTTAAAAGGTATTAATCAACATGACATTAATTGCTTTACTTTCGTGTCTTTTCCACATATCCACAATTCTGTGGGGAGAAATATTTATTCTAATCTCAAATCTTGATTGAGCTTTTTAATTGTATACTCACAGGGGTAGATTTTCTTCTTCATGATGCTTGAGGAAAGCTCAGTCTCCAAGTGTAAGAAAGGAGGAATGGGGGCAGGGCCATGGGGATTGATTTGAACTCCCAGGCGGGAACACAGCAAATCGAGCGGCGTACCCATCCTGGAGCGGCAGCAGGAAGGTTCAGCCAAGTTTAAAAGCCTGGCCTCATTAGCATACTGCTTGTCAATTTCCCAACCAAAATGGCCGTTACAATCAGGTGGCAGGAGGCCGCTCCCGGGGACCCAGGAATATGATACATAGCACAAGGTAAGTGCTCCAGTGTGGGATCCCAGTTGGGGGGAGGTGGGTGTAAGGGGGAGGAAGCTTGGGGCTGGGGAGGCCCAAGGGAGGAACATTTCTGGCCATCATGGCCCACAAGGAAACTAAATCAAATTTTAAATTTTACCTTACTAGCCCTGGCTGCTGCCCCACTCAGGTCTCTGGTTAAAATGGCAGATCAGGCCCTGGTGATGTCATAGGAGCCTGATCTGCATATTTAACGAGGACTCCACCAGCTTAGGGAAGGTCTCCTTGCCACCTCCAATTTAAAATTGCAGTTGGCCAAATTGGGGTGGGAAATAGGGGTAATTACGCTGCTACATTTTAAGTGGCTCCCCAACTGGTTTCCGCCAGGCGGAGGGAGTTAAAATCGAGCTCGTTCTGTCAAGTCTCCTTCCCACAAGGCTGCAAAGTGATTTCTAAGGCTATCCCAAAGCAAAGTAACTGGGCCTGCATCGGCAGTAGGCAGTTGTTAATGAGGTGGAAGATGGCATTCCCAGTATTCCTCCTCACTTTCCTCTATATGCGCCCATGGGGCTCTCCTGATGCTGCTGGCCAGGAGCACAGTGCAGACATCTCAGGCTTGCAATTTTGTTTCTGTTGCTGCCCCCAATTCCAGCACAATACCTTACCAGGGAGAGAATGGCGCCAGGAGCCGAGGCAGGAAAGTTCAGCATATTCCTCCCCCCACAGGTGCAGTACACATCTGGTCCATGTACCTGTCAGGTAGCCAGCAGGGGCTAGGAGAGGAATATTGGCCCCATGTCATCTAGTCCTGTGTTCACAGTCCATGCTAAACAACCTGCTTGTGATGCTGTATCAGTTTAAGTGTGACAAAAGAGAAAAGCAAGTATGCTCATTTTAAAATATTCACTCATTTGAGGGAGATTTCACAAACTAACGCTGTAGGGGGTCGATTTTAACTCAGGTGCGGGCAATTGTCGGGTTCCCCGAATTTCGTGATTCCCACACAAATCTAAATGGATGTGTGAGATTGATGCAATTTTAACTCAATTGGCCAATTGATTTCCAACGTGTGGGAAGCCTTTGCAAATGGGTTTTTCATGACTGCAAGTCCCCTCCGATGACATCATCATTGCTGCTGCATTTAAGGTCCACAGCAAGCCTTGCTTCTTCTGCAGGCTTCCAAGCTTTCCCCTTATGATGGCACAGAAGCCTGCAGGAACAATGGCCAGCGGGATTGGGGGCAGTACAGGATACAGCAAAAGAGGACAAAGGGATTAATCAGGAAGGGGAAAATAGAATACGAAAGTAAACTTGCAGCAAACATAAAGACAGACTGCAAAAGCTTTTATCGGTATATCAGGAGGAAAAGACTGGTAAAATCCCAAGTCGGTCCCTTGCAGTCCGATTCGGGAGAATATATAATGGAGAATAAGGAAATGGCAGACCAATTAAACTCATACTTTGGTTCTGTATTCACAAAGGAGGACACAAATAACCTCCCAGGAATATCGGCAAACATGGGGACTAATGAGAGGGAGGAGCTGACAGAAATTAGTATCTCTAGGGATATGGTGTTGGGTAAGTTGAGGGGACTGAAGGCCGACAAATCCCCGGGGCCTGATAAACTACATCCTAGGGTACTTAAGGAGGTGGCCCTGGAGATAGCAGATGCTCTAAGGATCATCTTCCGGAACTCCATTGACTCGGGAACAGTGCCCGTGGATTGGAGGGTAGCTAATGTTACCCCAATATTTAAAAAGGGGGGTAGAGAGAAAGCAGGGAATTATAGACCAGTAAGCCTTACATCGGTTGTGGGCAAAATGCTGGAGTCCATTATTAAGGATAAAATAGCGGAGCACTTGGCAAATGGGGAAAGGATCGGACAGAGTCAACATGGATTTACAAAGGGTAAATCGTGTTTGACTAATCTGCTGGAATTTTTTGAGGAAGTAACTGGTAAAATAGATGGGGGAGAGCCAGTGGATGTGGTGTACCTTGACTTCCAGAAAGCATTCGATAAGGTTCCACACAAAAGATTATCATGCAAAATTAAGGCTCATGGAATTGGGGGCAAAGTATTAACGTGGATAGAGAACTGGCTGGCGGATAGAAAACAGAGAGTGGGAATAAACGGCTCGTTTTCGGAGTGGCAGGCAGTGACCAGCGGGGTGCCGCAAGGATCTGTCCTGGGACCCCAGCTGTTCACAATATATATAAATGATCTGGATCAGGGAATTGGATGCAATATTTCCAAATTCGCTGACGACACTAAACTAGGAGGAGGGGTGGGCTCTGATGAGGATGTCAGGAGGCTACAGTCCGATTTGGACAGGTTGGGGGAATGGGCGGATACGTGGCAGATGCACTATAATGTGGATAAATGCGAGGTTATCCACTTTGGGGGTAAAAACAGGAGGGTAGATTATTATCTAAATGGCAATAGATTGGGAGATGGGGAAGTGCAGAGGGACCTGGGTGTTCTTGTGCACCAGTCACTGAAGGAGAGCATGCAGGTGCAACAGGCGATTAAGAAGGCAAATGGTATGTTGGCCTTCATATCAAGGGGGTTCGAGTATAGGAATAGGGATACCTTACTACAGCTGTACAAGGTGCTGGTGAGACCGCATCTGGAGTATTGTGTACAGTTTTGGTCGCCCCATCTGCGGAAGGATGTTCTTGCCATGGAAAGAGTGCAACGGCGATTCACCAGGCTGATACCTGGAATGGCGGGAATGACCTACGAAGAGAGATTAAATAGTTTGGGCTTGTACTCACTGGAGTTTAGAAGATTGAGAGGGGATCTCATCGAAACATATAAAATTATGGCAGGCCTGGACAGGCTGAATTCAGAGAGAATGTTTCCAATGGCCGGGGAGCACAGAACCAGGGGCCACAGTCTAAAAATAGCGGGCAAATCATTTAAAACAGAGATGAGGAAGAATTTCTTCACTCAAAGAGTGGTGAGCCTGTGGAATTCCCTGCCACAGAGGGCTGTGAAGGCTAATTCAATAAATATTTTCAAGAGAGAATTGGATATATTTCTGAAGGCTAAGGGGATTAAGGGTTACGGAGAAAAGGCGGGGACGGGGTACTGAACTGGTAAGATCAGCCATGATCTCATTGAATGGCGGAGCAGGCTCGAAGGGCCGAATGGCCTACTCCTGTTCCTATCTCTATGTATCTATGAAAGAGCTGCGCCAAAATTTGATGAGGCATCACTGCAGGCATTGT
The DNA here is from genome assembly GCF_052327205.1 of Somniosus microcephalus. Classification (NCBI taxonomy): domain Eukaryota; kingdom Metazoa; phylum Chordata; class Chondrichthyes; order Squaliformes; family Somniosidae; genus Somniosus; species Somniosus microcephalus. The sequence goes on from NC_141000.1 coordinate 53,966,822, forward strand.
TGGATGGGGCTAGGGCCCACAGGGAGGTCCTGTTCCCTTCTTCAGGGAGGATGAGGCCTCCCAGTCAGACCAAGGCTGTGTGGCTACAGGTGGCTGGGGAAGTCAACTCCTTGGGGCTCACACGGCGCACTTGGATGCAGTGCAGGATAAGATTCCATGACCTTCATCGCAATGGAAAAGTAAGTATGAAGTTTCCATCACCCTCAATCTGATCCCCATTGCCTTTCCTCACCAGCACTCAGCTTTAGCAATCTCTTCCTCCACATCCCACTAGACACTCACATCCATGCACCCTTAGCCATTCCCTCTCTCTCTATGCTCACATTCACCTAACTATTCGAACATGCAGCCCTCACACTCCCTCTCACTCTGATGCTTTGAACACAACTGACAACACACAGGGAGGGCCCTTGGTCTTGCAACCTCACTCCATCTTTGTCTCCTTCTAAGTATCTATGCTATGCAATCTCTACACTCACTCCTTCATTCTCACTCAACCTCCACTTGTCTCCCTCATTGCAAGAGAAGAGAGCTCACAACAGGAGAGAGCGAGCCAGGACAGGAGGAGGGCCACCCTCATTAGCCTAGCTCATCCCCTGGGAGGAAGCCATCCTGGAGATTGTCGGGGCTGATACAGATGCGGAAGTTGGGGAAGGAGAGACAGGTGCATCCCCGCAAGCTGGTGACAGAATAGTTTTCCATCTCTCTCATTGACATTGCATGAGTCGCTGATAATGATTCTGAAACTACATCATATGGACTTATGATCATCTGCAAAATGCAATGTGCATGTAACCTTGGCATCACATCTCTAACTTTTTCCTTGACTCCCCCACAGGACCATTGAGAGCCCCCGTCCCCACTGTGCAGGAGGAAGAGCCTGAGATGCCAGACTCCTCAGAGGAATCTGCAACCTCTGAGGGCGCAGCGTCAGCAGAAATAAGCGCACCCAGCACCAGCGCAGACACTCACACCTCGGGTGGACCATCGGGACATAGAGTAGTGTTGTCACCTGGTGTATCACAGCTCAAAAGTGAGCATCAGCAGATTGTGGAGACAGGGACAGCAGTGGAGAGTCCTCGTTGGAGGGAGCAGGACTCTGCCAGCTCGGCTCAGCTGCATGTCGACCCTCTGCCTCTGGGTCCATCCATAAGATCAGAGGCGATGGAAGATGCAGGAGTCTCTGGCAGGCTTTGTCTCCAGGGTCGCTGCAAGTGTGGAGCGAATGGAAGAGTCCATAGCGAACATGCGCAGAGCCTTTGTGGAGTCAGTGGCGCATGAACGCATGAATACGGAAAGGATGGCTACCTACATGGAAATGTTTGCTGCCTCCGTGGTAAGGCTGGCTACGGTAGAGGAGAGGAGGGCTACGGCCATGGAGGAGGTTAGTCGCCAGGGTACGGAAAACATGGTGAGTGTTCAGAATAGAATGACATCTCTTGAGGAGCGATGGGCATCTATTGAACAGAGAAACCAGGCCTTCATGGAAGTCCTTCTGAGTAGGACTGCCATTGCAGATATGGGTCCCCATGGCCCCCCTGATGAGCAGCAAGGTGCTCTCAAGCCACTTGCAGGCGCGGAGGGGGAGCTGACCCATGAGAGGGAGGTTGGTGGCAAGCCTCAAGGAAGTGGGGGTTCCTCTCCAAGCGCTCACACTTCCATGCCTCTGCAGAGCCCTCGGTCAGAGCTCCGCCGGAGTCCACACCCAAGTGAGATAGACGTCTCAACCCCTGCACAGCCGCAGGAGCAGCAGACTGCTGATGAGCCCTCACAGGCTCACCACCACAGAGGACGCCCGCCAAAGGTGTCGAGACAGGAGCAGCAGGAAAGTGAGCAAGGGGCCTCCACATCTGCTGAAGCCACAGGGGAACCACTATGTAGGAGCACGCGTAAGAGGAAAATAAAGCACAAGTAGTCATAAGGGTAGTCACTTGGGTGAAATGTTGTGTATATTGTAAAAATGCCATCAGTTGGTTCTCGTGCATAAAAATTCTGATGGCAACTGTTGCAGTTCTGGCGTGTGTAATTTTGCGAATGGGGCTTTCACATTGAGGGCTTAGGATTACTTGCAGTTGTCAGGATGCTGGTCAAATAGCTAGGAATCCATAGGGTTTGGCCATTGTCGATGCTCAGGTAAGAAGCTGCGAGGCAAAAGAGTTTGATTTACTAGGCTAAGCAAATCTGGCCAGGATGAGTGCATTCCTTGCATCCCAGGCAGCAATGTTCTTGCATAATGCTGCCGCTGGTTGATGGGCCTCTGCAGGATGCTCGTTTTCGCCCTCCTCCTCCTCCTTCTCCTCCTCCTCATCATCATCATCTGAGGAGGGTATGTGAGGAGCCACTTGGTCCTCAGGAATCTGCAAGCCACGACGCTGTGCCATGCTGTGGAGTGCACAGCAAACCACAACGATTTTGGAGACCCGGTTGCTGAGTGCTGTAGGGCTCCACCTGATCTATCCAGGCATCTGAAGCGCATCTTCAGCAAGCCGATGGTTTGCTTGATTATGGATCTGGTGGAAATGTGGCTGGAGTTGCAGCGTTCCTCAGCTTCGTTGGCTGGCCTCCTCAATGGCGTCATTAGCCAAGTCCTTGTCTCCAAGTAGCCATCCGTGAAGTTGGTCTGGCGGCCTGAATAGCGGAGGCACACTTGACTGGCGCAGTATGAAGGAGTCATGGCAACTGCCAGGGTACTTGGCACAAACATGCAAAATCTCCTTCTTGTGGTCACACACCAGCTGAACGTTAAGGGAGTGGAAGCCCTTGCGGTTGACAAAAATACCTGGATTGCGATGGGGTGCCCTAAGGGTGCAGTCAATGACACCCTGCACCCTTGGAAAGTCTGCCAGATGAGTTAATGCAACCGCTCGCGCTGTCACATTTGCGCGATCCCTGGTGAAATAGATGTGATTGTGCGCGAGGGCAAAGAGACCATCAGTTACCTGCGTGATGCAAGTGTGTGCGGCAGAATGGGAGATGCTGCTGATGTCTGCTGATGATCCCTGGAATGAGCCTGAGGCAAAAAAGTTGAGTGCGGTGGTGACTTTGATGGCCACTGGTAAGGAGTGTCCACCTGGTCCTCTGGGCAGCAGGTCTTACTGTATCATTGCGCAAATGTCAGTCATTACCTGTCGCGAAAGTCGGAGCCGCCTTTGGCACTGCTGCTCAGTCATGTTGAGGTAGCTGACCCTGTGTCTGTAGACCCTGTTTGCGGAGTATCTCCTGCGCCGACGGGCTTCCATGCACTGGCCCCTTCTGGTCTGTGCTGCCTCAGGTGGGTGAGCAGCAGCCTGTTGCTCCTGCTGCTGCTGCTGCTGCTGTTGCTGGTGCTGCTGTTGTTCCTGGTTCTGCTGCTGCTGTGCCTGGTGCTCGAGCTCCTCTAATGCCAAGAAGGGAAGGAGAAAAATGGCTCCCATGCTTCTGAGGAAGTGCTGAGTGAGGGTGGCGAGAGGGGTTTCCCAGGAGTTCACACTGGAGATGTGTGTGAGGCTCCAACCTTCCACAGGTGTGGTTAAGCCTGGTAAAAGTTGCCCCAGGCCTGAAACAACAAAGTCCTGCCACCTGCAAATGATGGCTGATCAAATCTCCTCTTTAATGGTTGACCTGCAGCTGATAGTCAGCAAGCCAATAGTGCTCACGCCAGGTTTCACAGGCATGATTCCCACCAGGCGTGTTTTACGTGGGAAAAGGGTTAAAAATGCAAGGGCCTGTTAAAATGGCATTTTGAAGGCCAATTATTGCTGATTAAGGGCCTTAAAGATCAGTCCCGCCTGTTGGAGGCGGGACTGATTCGGGACCATCAGACACGCCTGGGCTAAAATGGCTCAGGGTTGGAAACAGTGATTACACTCCAAAAGTACTTCATTGGCTGTAAAGTGCTTTGAGACATCCGGTGGTCGTGAAAGGCGCTATATAAATGCAATTCTTCCTTTCTCTGCCATCTATTCTCCATATACAGACCATGTGCTCCTGTGAGTGGCGAATTAGCTGCTCCATGCAGGTGGCCATCCTATCCATGGAAGAGCCTGCAGTCACCATCGCCTACGACACGGTGGTGCTCATGTTGGAGATGGACTCCTTCATTCTCTGAACATTTGCAGACATCGTGCTCGGAAAACCTGTCAGGGCCCACTGCACTTCTTCCTGTAGCTCCAGGATCGCTCTCTTTCTGGTTGGCTCCCCGAGACTCAGCGTCTGCATACAGTTGAGCAGAGCTAGGAACGTCATGCGCCCTCCGGCGAGGACTCTCCACTGCTGTCCCTGTCTCCACTATCTGCTCTTGCTCACTTGTGAGTTGTGAGACACCAGGTGACAAAACTACTCTATCTCGTGTGGGACCCACCGAGCTGCACTGGTGCTGGGTGCACTTATGTCTGGTGACACTGCGCACTTAGAAGCTGGAGGCTCTTCTGAGGAGTCGTCTTCTCCTTCCACCTGGACAGTTGGGTTGGGGGGGACCTCTTGATGAAACTTTGGGAGAGTAAAGAGATGAGTTAGATATGTCATATGAAGATTGAGTATGGATACCATTATGCACATGATGACCATTCAGTGGCTGCTGACATCAGTGCCCATATGAGTGACTGATGTATCTTCTTCTTAGGCAGTCCCTCAGAACCGCATTAAAAATGAGTTCTCAGGTGACTGATGGGTCCAATGCGGGACCTACAGTCTCTGTCACAGGAGGGGCAGACGGTGGTTGAAAGAGCGGGTGGGTGGGGTGCTTGGGTTGACGTGCGCTCCTTGCGCTGCCTGCGCTTGGCTTCCGCTTGCTCCCGGCGAAGAGACTCGAGGTGTTCGGCGCCTTCCCGGATGCTTCTCCTCCACTTTGTGTGGTCTTGGGCCAGGGATTCCCAGGTGTCGGTGGGGATGTTACACTTTTTCAAGGAGGCTTTGAGGGTGTCCTTGAAGCGTTTCCTCTGCCCTCCTGGGGCTCTCTTGCCGTGCCGGAGCTCCAAGTAGAGCGCTTGTGTTGGGAGTCTCGTATCAGGCATGCGGACAATGTGACCCGTTCATCGGAGCTGATCAAACGTGATCAAAGCTTCGATGCTGGGGATGTTGGCCTGAGCAAGAACACTGACATTGGTGCGCCTATCCTGCCAATGGATTTGCAGGATCTTGCGGAGGCAGCGTTAATGGTACCTCTCCAGTGCTTTGAGGTGCCTGCTGTACATGGTCCATGTCTCTGAGGCATACAGCAGGGCGGGTATCACTGCTGCTCTGTAGACCATGAGCTTAGTGCCGGGTTTGAGGTCCTGGTCTTCAAACACTCTCTTCCTCAGGCGACCGAAGGCTACACTGGCACACTGAAGGCGGTGTTGGACTTCGTCATCGACGTCTGCCCTTGTTGACAGTAGGCTCCCAAGGTATGGAAAGTGGTCCATGTTGTCCAAGGCCTTTTCGTGTATTATGATAATCGGGGGCATTACTGTGTGGCGGGTGCATGTTGGTAGAGCACCTTTGCCTTACGGATGTTTAGTGTAAGGCCCATGCTCTCGTACGTTTTGGTGAAGGTGTTGACGATGGTTTGGAGTTCGACCTCTGAATGAGTGCAGATGCAAGTGTCGTCTGCATACTGTAATTTGACAACAGAGGATGGGATGACCTTGGATCTGGACTGGAGGCGACGGAGGTTGAACAGTTTCCCGTTTGTTCTGTAAATTAGTTCCACTCCAGCGGGGAGCTTACTGAGGGTGAGATGGAGTATTGCAGCAAGGAAGATCGAGAAGATCGTTGGTGCAATGACACAGCCTTGCTTGCCCCCGGTTCATACGTGAATTGGGTCTGTAGTGGAACCGTTGGTCAAGATCACGGCTTGCATGTCGTCATGAAGCAGGCGGAGGATGGTGACAAACTTTTGAGGGCAGCCGAATTTGAGGAGGACACTCCATAATCCCTCATGGGTGACAGTGTCGAAGGCCTTTGTGAGATCAAAGAAGGCCATGTACAGTGGTTGGTGCTGTTCCCTGCATTTCTCTTGTAATTGACGTGCGGTGAAGATCATGTCCATTGTGCCCCTTAGTGGGCGGAATCTGCATTGCAACTCTGGGAGGAGCTCTTCGGCCACTGGGAGAAGGCGATTGAGGAGGATTCTTGCGATGACTTTCCCTGTGGCAGACAGCAGGGAAACTCCTCTGTAATTACCGCAATCGGACTTGTCACCTTTCTTGAAGATGGTCACAATTACGGCATCTCTGAGATCCCTTGGCATGCTCTCCTCCTTCCAGATAAGAGAAATGAGTTCATGAATTTGCACCAGTAGTGCTTCTCCGCCATGCTTTAGTACCTCAGCGGGGATTCCATCTGCTCCTGAGGCCTTGTTGTTCTTCAGTTGTCGGATGGCCTTTTCAACCTTATGCCGGACTGGAGTTGTGCTGAGATGGTGGCGGGTAGCATGCTGCGGGATCGAGTTGAGGACACTCTCATCGAAGACAGTGTCGCGGTTAAGGAGATCTTTGAAGTGCTCCATCCAGCGGGCACTGACTGCCTCTCTGTCCTTGATGAGTACCTCTCCGTTCTTGGCCCGCAGTGGGGTAGGGCCTTGGGTGCGTGAGCCATAGATGGTCTTGACTGCGCTAAAGAATCCATGCACATCGTGGTTGTCGGTTAGCTGCTGGATCTCCTGTGCTTTCTCCACCCACCATTGTTCTTTAGGTTGCGAGTTTTTTGTTGGACCTCGGCCTTCAGGTGTCTGTAGAGCTGCTTTCTTGCTCTCGAGTTCTGTTGCTGTTTCCAGATCAGGAATGCCTTGCGCTTGCGGCTTATTAGCTCCTGGATCTCCTGGTCATTCTCGTCGAACCAGTCTTGGTGTTTCCTGGTCGAGTGTCGAGAGACTGATGTATGCCATGTAGCTGTATGAGATGTAATTTTGCACCAGGATGCTGAGATGTCCCCCTCTCTCCACCTCCCACCTCCAGATATTTCTAAAGCTGACTCTCACTCTCCCTCTTATTTTGGGCTCTCTTTTCCTGCAAGGAGGGAAAGAAAAGAAAGTTGAGTGAGAGTGATGGAATGAGTGTAAGGAATGGATGGGTTAGATCTTTAGAGGGAGACTATGATGGAGTGGGGTGCCAAAGTCAAGTGGCCTCTTTGAGTGGTGTTAGTTGGTATGATTGCACTAGGATGAGGGTGAGTGTGAGGGGTGGCTAATGAGATGGGGATGTGATAATATAGATAGAGGGAGAGGGATGGGAGGATGCGCAAGGTATGTTGGTGTGAGTAAGGATGTGCAGGAGTAGGGTTGGGAAGGCAGCGTGATGGGGATGTGATGAGAGGCACAGCAGGATGAGGTTGAGTGTGGCTTGTACTAATGTTTCCTGATCTAATGAGATAATTGAAACATTTGTGGCACTGCACCCAGGTCCTCCTGACCACATCTCTGCTGGTGACCTCCTCTGCAATCTCCAACCAAGCTGTTTTAGTGTCCTGAGATCTCTTCCGCCCAGTGGAAGGGAAGAGGACCTCCCTTTGTGCTATATGCTTATGGAGGGACTCTTTGGAGAACCTGGGTGCAGCCCTCTGCTTCTGTGCAGTCATTGTCAGTGTTTGCAGCACTCCAGTGCTGTAGTGTACTGACAGCACAATGTTACATTGACATTCAAAGCCAAAGTGGCCATGGCCCCTTTAAAGATCCCGGCTGAAAACGTGTCATCGATGACGTCATCAGACCTACTCCATCTAATTCGGCTGGGTAACGCGCAGGGCAGGCTTAATAGGCCCTATTAAGGGAAAGTCACTTTCAGCAGGAAATTGAAGCCAGCAGCGGGGTCGCGGCCCACCATGGCCACCACCCACACTGGACCTGCACAGGTAGGGAAAATTCCGGCCTAGGTGTCTCTGGCCTCAACTCCATTGACCTTACCAGCTGTCACCTCAACTAAGCCCACAGGTGTGGAAACAAAAAGAGAAAATGCTCGAAACACTCAGCAGGTAAGCCAGCATCTGTGGAGAGAACAGACAAGTTTATGCTTCAGGTGTGGACCCTTCATCAGTACCTCAAAGTGCGGAACCTTGCCGCCCTGCTCAAACCCAAGCCCCACTTCCTGCCCCATATCTGATCTGTTACTGAGGCCACTTGCATCTTTGAAATATCGTCCACCTCCACCCCTACCTCTCGCCTGCCTCTTACACTCTAATCCACCTTTATCAACTTGAGGCAGCACTTCTCCAACACTCTCCTTACCAGCCTTCCTGCTTCCACCCTCCATAAACTATAAACCATCCAAATGCTGTGGTCCATATTTTCACCCGCACTAAGGCCAGAATATTCATCAGCCCCTATCTTTGCCAGGCTCAACTGGCTATCTGTTTCCCAAAGAATAAATTTTAAGATTTTCATCCTGACCTTCAAACCCTTCATGGTCTTAAAATCCTCTCTACCTCCTTAATCTCCTTCAATCATATATCCATTCTATTCCTCCACCAGTCTACTTTTTGTTCCCTTCTCCCTCTGCTGTACCATTGGTGGCCATTCCTTCAGCTTCTATGCCCCCTCTTCAGAACTGCCTCGCTTAGCATCTCCATCTCATCACCTACCTTCAAAAGTCTCCTGAAGACCTTCTTCTTCAATTGTCCTTTCAGCTCCTGCTGACCTCTCTCTTCCCTTTCTTCCTCCTGATTCGTGTTCATTATTATCCACCACCCGCTAAAATGCTCTGAAACACATCTCTTCACAAGGAACACTATAGAAGTGTAAGTTACTGCACTGTTGTAACAGATAATTTAAAAATCAACAATAATTAAGTGACACCAGATAAATTATGTTGATGTTATAGGGATGTCAAAGCAGGCAGGAATGGATGGTCAACTCCTATGCTTATGTACCATTTGAATAGACTAGAAGTGATACTGTGCCATGTGATTATGCTTAAGTGATAGCAGGATTTATTTTACTAATTGATTATTACAACTTCATTACTTTACTTTTTTTTAAACAAAGATGGAGTTTGGTTCCCTCAGTTTGTTTTAAATGTTTTTATTAAATATTTTCATTAGGCATCAAGACATATACTAATATGACATTCCTTTACAATTGAGCATCAAAAGAAACATTAATATTATTGGGCCTGAATGTGCTTAAAACTGGCTTCATAGTAATGGCTCATCTATGGTGTAAGCCATTATCATGGTGCAGAAAACCCAGGAAATTATGGCGTGAGTGACTTATGCCATTACGTATCACCACATCATAATATCCTGGGATTTTTGCGCTGCTCCAGTGAGACCCTTGCTGAGAAAGTTGAACAGTTAATGGTCATAGCTTCCCCCCCACCCCTACACCCAACCCATGAACATCAATGGCGTGATCGAGTTTGCTGAATTAATGCCACTGTGATTGCCACAGCCACTTAGGCCATTACAGAATGGCACTGGAGGGCTCTGAATCAATAAAGTATTTAATCGGGCAGCTTGTTCTAGGAACTTAATTGAAATCTTAAACCTCAACTAAGTAATAAAATCAATGTTTTGACAGCCAAACATGTTCTGATTTTCCCCCGACTGATATTATGTTTATATTAATACTTATTGAGCTATTGCGCCAAGGATGGATTACAACTGGTAATGTAATATAGCTGGGGATCGCACACAGTTCGGGAGACAATTCTATGCTCATGGTTCCTTTCTCAACGCTATATTTATACTGTTTCATTACAAATTCAATCAATCAAATTAAACCTGACCTGGACATTCTGCACATACATACTGCGACCCATCCCAATGTTATCAGATCGAAGCCATAGCTCCGAAACATTTCCCTGTTAACTGATCTGTTGTTCCATTCTGTATCGGGCCCTAGTACATTGGACGTGTATCAGAAATTATCCTCGTTGCTTGCCGATATGTCGCTATTCTCGCTGCAATGTATTCTAATTTGTTTTCCAGGAAATTGTGGCGTGAATTCACCACCGGAGGTTCAGGTAGCATAACTGACCAACTTATATCGTTCATCACCAATATCACCATTGCAGCAAATTCCGGGCCATTATTTTAAAATGGGATTATTACATAAATAACTGTACCTACATAAACACATCTTAGAATCCTTATGGTTCCCTATAATCAAATATATCACCACAAAATAAGTATTCAAGGAGCATTTACAAAAGGATTTTGGGCGAGTATACTTGTCATGTGTCATTTTTCACCGTTAATTCAATATTTGTTTTTATTCCAGTGGCAGAAGTTAGCAAGCAACTTAATGAATCTGAAAGCAATCAATGAAAAAAAGGTTAAAATTAAGATTCACTAGCCGGGTCCTGGAAACTGTTCTTTTTACCCTCAGTGCTTGTGATGATTTATAGAATCTCTTCACTCTTTCAGTCCATGTCATTTTCTCCACCCAAAATCCCCATCCCAGTTCCAGATAACCCTGATCCACTGGGTACTATTGACAGCCCAAAATCTTTCTCTCATACAATAACATGTTCTGCTCTAACCTGGAGTTTCTTTTTTACACAATAATAATAAAAAACCATGAGTAAGGTACTATCATATTTAGAAAGAGTTTAATTTAAAGTTTCTGTTGTATTCTAGAGGTTAAAAGTTACAGTTGCCGATATTGGCGGATGAACGTTTAAACAGTTGCATAATATTTGCCCCAAAATGTCAAGCAGGAAGCGTGCGCAGTGCCACCTGCCATATTGGTAGAGGAGGTAACACTCGCATCAGGGGTGCTCACCGGCAGCATTTCAAGTAAAAAATAATTTATGCTGATTAGGGTCCTGCTCTTTTGGGACAGATCAGTGCCAAGGTCCTTACTGGAACTCAATTGAGCGCATCTATATGATTCCCAAATCTCCAATAGAAAATGAGATTAGCACTGTGATCCTCATTGGTTTCTACAATTGATAATATATAGCAATCCTCGTAGCCCTGTTAGTTTCCAAAATATTGATTGTACATTTTTGATTAAGTCTAATCATCATTAAGTGTTATTACCATCGACACTTTCTTTGCAAGTAGATAGGTCTGATTTCAGTAAGCCTCAATCACTTTTGCAGCTGTTGTATGAAATAAGATCTGGGCTTCTATCACCAAGGACACTAAATAAGAGATATTAAACTAAGAGGTTAGTAAAGTGGCTAAAACATTTTTTATTGTAATATGGAGGTAAGCACACCCTGCTAAGAATAACAGCTACCAGTTTTTTTTAACTCAAATTGTGTATCATACTGCAAAGTTTGAATACCATGGGAATGAATCTGCTGAGAAAGGCAAACTTAGCATTTAGATCCCAAGTGGCCTGTTTGAACAGCTATAATACAGTCCATTCAATGCATGTTAAGATGCCAGAAATCTTGTATTCAATTACCATGAAATAGAAGACCTTTTATGCTTCGCGAAGCACACTAACCTAAGATAATCTGGAGTTACATCAAATTGGTAACTTCTGTGTCAAACTGTTTTCTGGCAGAATGATTAACACTTTGAAGTATTCTGTGCCTTTCACATAATTAGTGATCAAAATATGCACAGATGTTGTGAAAATTGATGACGTCCGCTACTGGTTTCTGGTTGTTCAGAGTGTTATGCGTAACAAAAGTCAGTATATATACATTATTGTAATCAATTTTCTGCATGGCATTTGACAGATATGAGCTATGAGTGTTGACTATCTTCCTTATTGTGAAGCTATTCATGTGAGCTTACTCACCCAAAGATTGTGAAAGCAACTGGATGGTGAGACCAAATTCAACAGATCTATTTCATAGGAGTCAGAGTAACAATAACATAGTTATAGCGTTACCCAGGTTACTTATATACATTTATTAGTGTTAGTAAATTAGGTAGTGCTAAATAGTCCCACCAAACATATTACATTGTGTATAAAGTATCTCAGTATTGATCTTGATAGATTCCAAGAATAACTAAAGATAGAAATAAAATTTCTGGAAGTTATGGCACAGTGATATTTTCAATAATGAATCACTATAACCTATTATCCTTCAGAGTAGATTAAGGCTGGGGGTTAAGAAGTTTAATTTCCCCAATCAACTGCATAATCTTGATGAGAATACAATAGACAGGAGAAAAATTGGTCATTAATTTTAGAGAAAGCAGGAAAATTATGCTTTTTATTCTCCTTCAAAGGATTTTTATCTTCAAAAGGATATGAATTAAACTGGGAAAGGATGAAATAGAATTGTAGATATAGAAAACAACATCTGGACACCTCCATCTCGGTTTCCTTCATTCATTGTTGTCAAACTGCTGTCTTCCCTTCAAGTACCTTTCCATAAGTGCAGTCACTACCAACACTTGGGCATCAGTTCCTCTCTGTCAACTTAATCTTCATCATGGCTCTGGAAATAGGGGTGGGGGGAGGTTGGGGATCGGCGGGTGGGATTGTGATGCACAGGCAATCACAACTGTGTGGGACAGGTTGCATGGACCAGTAGGTCTTTTCCTGTCCATTATTTTTGCATGTTCGTTTGTATCAAAATTGACAATAGCACTATAATCCAGTGCTATAAAAGAAGAACTGGCACTTACGTAGCATGTTATAAGGAATTTATATAACACAGTAGATTGCTTTGCTGTGTGAATGCACTGCTTTCCATTCATCATGCTTGATCAAAGTGTCACAGCAATGGGAGTAGTCACCACTGGAGTGTTATTGGGATTTAGCTAACAGTATTGGCAGTGAAAATACAAATGGCCTTTCTGCTGGCTTGTGAGGATGGTCATCATCTGAGAAGGCAGAAGCAGCCCATGGACAGGTGACTACAGTAACTTTGGGAGAGAAAAAAAGTACTGTATATATTTAGAAGTGTCAATCTGAAAATCAGTAACAGCGCGAGAGATGGCAGTGATTACACTCGACTGTTTTAAGTTCTGGGTGCAGCTAATACTGCTCTTGTTTTTTCGGCGGTAGTTTTTGCTGTGGGAATGTGCTTTTTCATTTAGAGTAAAAAAGAACAATACTGTTGCTAATTTTAGAGGTATACTTTTTTTTAGAAGGTAGATGGAAGTAGAGTTGGTAATGAAGTGTTTCAAAGTTCTATATGTTGGAAGAAAACATTTTGTCTCCTTTCTCTTTTGCTTTGGGTGCAGTGGAAATGGCAAATATATCTTCACTGCTATTGATGTTTGGGAATGTTTCTTATTTCTTCTTCCTTTTTAGCTTTTACTTAACCTGCCTATACTGCAGTAGGTTTCCCAAGGTCAATTAAGCTCAGGTCAGCCTGGATTGATACATACATTTTTGTTTTCAACTAAATGCTGAAAGCTCGCCCTACGCATTAATGTGCCTTGCTAATCCATTCAATAGTATCGAAAGTTAAAATATACATATAACTACAACGACAACTTGCATTTATATAAGCACCTTTAACGTAGTAAAACATCCCAAGGTGCTTCACAGGAGCGTTATCATTATTATTATGTCTCACTATTCACTGCAACTCACTAAGCCACTTCCAAAGGTGCATGCAAATCTGTCCAAGAATGCAAAGTGTTGAAAATAAAGATTTCAATGCTTGACAGCACATTAACAGAATCTTCACATGAGCATTGGCTAAAACACACAAGTGCCTACCCTTGTGTGTTGTTAGTTGGTATGATTGGACTAGGATGAGGGCGAGTGTGAGGGGTGGCTAGTGAGATGGGGAAGTGATAATGTAAATAGAGAGGGATGGGTGGAGGTGCAAGGTAAGTTGGTGTGAGTAAGGATGTACAGGAGTAGGGTAGGGAAGGCAGAGTGATTAGTGGCACAGCAGGATAAGGTTGAGTGGCTTTGCAGTAATGTTTTGTGATCTACTGAGATCATTGAAAGCTTTGCGCCTCTGCAGCCTGGTCCTCCTGACGACATCCCTACTTGTGTCCTCCTGTGCAATGTGCAACCAGGCTGCATTGGTCTACTGGGGAGGTCTCTTCTGCCCATGGGAAGGGAAGAGAACCTCCGTGCGTGTGAGGGAGTAATGGGAGAGCCTGGGTGCAGCCCCGCACCTTTGTGCAGTGATTGTCAGTGTTTGCAGCACCTCAATGCTGTAGAACATGGACAGCACAAATGTCAAAGTAAATTTGCGCATGGTCCCTTTAAGGAAATCATCTGATGGCGCGTGATCAAATTATGTCATCAGACCCACAATTGGCCAGGAAACTCGCTGGACGGGCTTAACAAATCCAATCTGGGAAAGATATGGCGGAGGTCGGGATGGAGCCAGCAGCAGGGTCGGGACCCACCACCGACATCGCCCACCATGGACCCACCGAGGTAGGAAAAATCACGGCCATCAAATCTAGAGGTAAAAAAGACATGGATGAGGGTTTCAGCAGCAGGTGAGCTGAGGCGGGGCAGAGTCAGGCAATGTTAGGGAGGTGGAAATAGGCAGTTTCAGTACTGTGGCAAGGGCAGAAACCTGATGGGAGAGATTTAAGCATTTAGTTCAAGGAAAGATGGGCACGGATTTGGGAGGCAACAGCATGTTCAAGGACTTTGGAGAGGAAAGAGGGGTTGGAGATGGGGCGGTAGTTTGCAAGGACAGATGGGCCAAGGGTTGTTTTTTTTTAGGGGAGGGTGCGGATATGTGGTCGGAAGCTCACCTTGAGGTCAAATACAACACCAAGGTTGCGAACAGCCTGGTTTAGCCTCAGACAGTTGACAGGGTGAGGGATGGAGTCGGTGGCTAGGAAGCGGAGTTTGTGGTGGGGACTGAAGACAATGGCTTCGGTCTTCCCAATATTTAGTTGGAGGAAATTTCTGTTCATTTAGTACTGGATGTCGGACAAGCATCTGACAATTTAGAGACCGTGGAGGGGTCGAGAGAGTTGCTGGTGAGGTAGTGCTGGGTGTCGTCAGCGTACTTGTGGAACTGACGTTGTGTTTTCAGATGATGTCACCAAGGGGCAGCATTTAGATGAGAAATAGCGGGGGGCCAAGGATAGATCCTTGGGGGTACACCAGAGGTAATGATGCAGGAGCAGGAAGAGAAGCCATTGCAGGTGATTCTCTGGCTACGAATGGATAGATAAGAATGGAACAAGGCGAGGGCAGTCCCACCCAGCTGGGCGACGATGGAGAGGCGTTGGAAGAGGATGGAGTGGTCAACCATGTCAAAGGCTTCAGACAGGTCGAGAAGGGCAAGGGAGGTTAGTTTACCATGGTCACAGTCACAAAAGGATGTCATTTGTGACTTTGATAAGAGCCATTTTGGTACTGTGGTGGGGCAGAAACCTGATCGGAGGGATTCAAGCATGGTGTTACAGGAAAGATTAGCACGGATTTGGGAGGCGACAATGCATTCAAGGACTTTGAAGAGGAAAGGGAGGTTGGAGATGTAGCAGCAGTTTGCAAGGACAGATAGGTCAAGGTTTGTTTTTTTGAGGAGAGGGGTGATGATGACAAATTTGAAGGGGAGGGGGACAGTACCTGAGGAGAGAGAACTGTTAACAATATCAGCTAACATGGGGCCAGGAAGGGAAGTTGGGTGGTCAGCAGTTTAGTGGGAATAGGGTTGAGGGAGCAGGAGTTGTGTTTCATGGGCAAGATGTGCTTGGAGAGGGCATGAGGGGAGATAGGAGAGAAACTAGAGAAAGATACAAGTTCAGGGCTCGGGCGGGGGGAACCTTAGAGGAAGTTTATTACAGAAAGTCACTGGCCAAAAAAATGTTTTAAAAGAAAATCCATATGCATTAGCAATCAGTCAGACTAAAATCAACAATTAAAAAAAAATCAATCATTGAGTATCCAAAAGTAAAATACACTTTACAGCAAAACCCAGGAGCCTATGAGCAGTAAGTAACCACATGCACAGTCTGGTAGTTTTACTGTTTCCTTTCCCTTTGTTTTCTTTCACTCAATTGCATACAGTTAAATAATCTAAGCTAAACTTGCATGGAAAGTCCTTCATTGTTTTCAGTTTGTTCAGCCTCCTTGTGATTACTATGACACCAGCAGAGTACAGGACATTGTTACAGTCGGGTCTCGAGGAGCCAAAGAAAGTAAAGATTAAAGGTGAATTGGGATGAGAGATAAAAAGGAAACAGCAAAAGATGGAGAAAATAAACCAAACTTCAGAAAAGCAAAAAAAAGTCAGAAAAAGAACATTAAGGAGAAGAAAAGAGCAACATCAAAGTAAAGCTTTTGTAATACTCATATGTACAGGAATGAAAAGTTGTCAAGGAAAGGATGGTAACATTTTAATTGTTTTCAATTTTTTTTTGATACATTCACACTCTTTTGTGTATAGTGCTACACACCAATCAGAGGAATGGATACAACAACAGAATAACCAATACAATACCATCATTGCATCTGCTGCTAGAGATTTGTTGTGAAATAAAGTCCTGCAATAGTATAACGTCTTATAACCAATGTTCCCTCTAATTTTGTTTTTCCTGCGTGGTCCCGTTAAATTTGCTCCACGGTATCTCTTCCAGCTTAAGAGCTTGTGAGTGGCCTGCGCGGGACCTCTGGATTGCTGCATGGCTGCACGCCCGCACACCTTAGAGGGAACATTGCTTATAACATCTCAGGAAAGTCTCAAGATGCTTCGCATATATTGAATTATTTTGAAATACCGTGATTTATATCGGCAAATATGTCAGCAATATATGCACAGCAAGATCCCACAAACAGTAATGAGACAAATGATCAGTTTGGTGTCCAGGACTTTCTTCAAATAGTGCCATGGGAACTTGAAATTAATTTGAACCCACTTCATGGCTATAGTACAAGCCAAGTCAGTTGCCGCTCACTGGAATGTAGAGCTAAGAGCATTAAGGAAATCTTGGGAGCAGATCTTTCAACTTACCATTGTAACATGTGCATACATATGTGGATAATAGACAACAGTATATGTACTTGCATATGATTGTTTGGAAATGCGAGTGACTTCAGTGTGATTCTATTATATTAGTCTCTTTAAGTGTCACTTCTAATATTTTCCCAGTGTTGCTAACTCCATAACAGGATAAGACAAGTGAGAGGTCGGACCCAAACTCTGTCATTTAAAACTCAGAACATGCTGTCCCTTTTAATGTAGTAAATTTGTTATTGACGGATAAATGAGATCTTAAACAGTATCACTCTTTGTAGGTAAAAATAAACTTTTACTATTGTGCAAAGACAGCTTCATCACAATTGCTAACTAATTATTACCATTTTCAGATTTAGATTGTAATTTTAGGATTGTAGAAAATGTAGTATTTCAAAAAATATGTTCAATTTTTTTTCTCTGAGAAGAGGTGGGTAATTGCTTTCCTGAAGAGACTGCTAATCACGTCTAATGTCACAATTAGCAGGTGGTGTGAAAACAAAGGAGAGAAAGTTTGCAGTCAACAATGGGAAAACCAGTTTGTTCAAATTGGCACTGTGCTGTCTCAGCTTCTTCTGGAACAACATCCCTCTTTCATCGGGAATCAAGAAAGGCTATGCAGTGGGAGGAATTAACTTGTGGGAATGGCATCTTATCATCTTCTAATTATGTTTGACAAGATACAACAGAAATTGTTAGATGGGATATATATTTTGAAGCATGTATTAATTAAACAGATAAATAACTGTTGCACATTAACAATTCAACTGCCCCATTCAACAGATGCTACGGCTTTGTTTATTCTTTCTGAAGAAGGATGGTTTCTTTTGATGCGGCACTTTGTTATGCTGCAGATCTTCAAAGTGTACACAGTGAAACATTTTGCTCAACTGCAGGGATGAAGACATGTACCAGCTGTGCTGCCTTGCCAAATAAAAGCAGGACATGTTCTTAACTCCAATCTGGTTGCCCAGCATTGACCGCAGCAAAGCACTCACTGTGCCACAAGCTATGTGAACATTTCTCAGGCAAGGCCCTATAAAGCCACGTCCTACCCAGCATCCTTCTCTTACTCATGCAGGCCAATCTTTAACATTTCAGTACACACATCATGATGCCAAGTCAAAGCTTAACATGTAATAATGTCACTGATATGTCAGGAGTAGTTTCATTATAATAATCTGATATGTTAAAATATTCTGGTTTTGAAATTCTGCGGTGAAACTATTAGATGACAAATACTAAATGCATTTTAATTCTTGTGGCTTTTAGCAAAACCAAGATTGTTTTTCTGCTAATATTTTTGCCTCTCCTATTTTCTACTTCTGTTCATTAGGCCTGTAGTTTGGGTCTGAAAACATGAATGACTGTTATTCCAGGTTGCTACAGCAGGTATAAGTAGGATTACATGGTTTTTTTTTTGTAATGACCTATTCATGAAATCTCTATTTGTGATAAAATGTTGCATCAGGCATACCCATGTTTAACTTTATACAAAGATGAATTGTATTTTGTGAACAAGCAGTGATGCTTCTACTAGTGATACCATGCAGCAAATGTACTGAAAGGTCTGTATCTTGATACGACATTGAGAATACATATCGCAAGGATTGGTGCTTGGGCCCCAGTTATTCACAATCTGCATCAATGATTTGGATGAGGGGACTAAATGTAACATTTCCAAATTTGCTGATGATACAAAGCTAGGTGGTAGTGTCAGTTGTGAAGAGGATGTGAAGAGACTTCAAGGTGATCTCGACAGGCTCAGTGAGTGGGCGAGAACATGGCAGGTGGAATATAATTTGGATAAATGTGAAGTTATCCACTTTGGTAGAAAAAACAAAAAGGCAGAGTATTTCCTAAATGGTGAAAGATTGGGGAATGCAGATGCTCAAAGGGACCTGGGTGTCCTTGTACATGAGTCACTGAAAGTGAATGTGCAGGTGCAGCAAGCCATTAGGAAGGCAAATGGTATGCTGGCCTTCAATACAAGAGGATTTGAGTACAGGAGTAAAGAAGTCTTATTCCAATTATATAGGGCCTTGGTGAGACCACACCTGGAGTACTGTGTACACTTTTGGTCTCCTTACCTAAGGAGGGATATACTTGCCATAGAGGGAGTGCAACGAGGGTTCACGAGATTGATTCCTGGGATGGCGGGACTGTCGTATGAGAAGAGATTGAGTAAACTAGGCCTGTATTCTCTTGAATTCAGAACAATGAGAGGGGATCTAATTGAAGCATACAAATTATTACAGGGCTTGATAGGATGGATGCTGGGAGAATGTTTCCCTTGGCTGGGGAGTCTAGAACCAGGGGCCACAGCCTCAGGATAAAGGGAAGGCCATTCAGGACTGAGATGAGAAGACATTTCTTTACACAGAGGGTGGTGAATCTTTGGAATTCTCTACCCCAGAGGGCTGTGGAGGCTCAATCATTGGGTATATTCAAAACAGAATGCAATAGATTTCTGACTAGTAAAGGCATCAAGGGATACGGCGATAGGGCCGGTGAATGGAGTTGAGGCAGAAGATCAGCCATGATCTCATTGAATGGCGGAGCAGGTTCGAAGGGCTGAATGGCCTACTCCTGCTCCTATTTCTAATGTTATTATGTTCTAATATGGGTTAAACCATACACTGCCTCCAAAAAAATGTTTGATTAATGTATTACACTTTTGGGAATAAGCAAATGCTGAAATATAATGCGCAAGGATGGTTTTGCTTGTAATACCTTCAACCATATTTGCCCAAATGGAGCCTAATAAGTTTGCTTCAGAATATATATTATTCATCTATTGCCCAGCATAGAGTACCAGAACAGAAGGAAGCGCAGTTCTATTCCTGCTTCATACTAAGGGTCATATTTTTCTATTTTGATGAACAAAGAATCGATTACTCTTATTTCATAGAAAGGAACGAACGCTAATCAAAATGGCAAGGTGTGCATGACTTTTCTGCCAACATTTGGAAGCAATCCAGAAAAAGAGAAGTAGCCAATCAGGATGCACCTGTGATAATGCTGCTTTCACACTTCTCGGGCCATATTTTGGGCATGTCTCTGATTGAGATACAGGAGAAAGACTGTTGTAACAGTATTTTTACCTTTGGAATTTCAGTTTCAAAATACCAACTATTATGGCCAGAATTTTCCTTACCTTGGCAGGTTTAATACGGGCGGTGTCCGTGGCGGGTCCTGACCCCGCTGTTGGCTCTATCCCGCTGTAGAAAATGAATTTACCTTAATGGGGCCTATTAAGCCCCCCAAGTGCATTACCTGGCCCAATGAGATGGAGCAGGTCTGGTGACATCATTCATGATGCATCTTAAGCCGATATCCTTAAAGGGAACATGGCCACATTAAATTTTAAGTTTAATCTAACATAGTGGGTGTTGAATCTTTACTGTACAATAATATAATAAAAGTTATATATGAGTGACAAAGAAATATTTAAATAATGTTATCATTAAGTAATATGACTCCATCTACAAATACGATCAAGAACATAATTTAAAAAGTACATTAATTGGGAAGTTATTGATGCTTTAGTCACAAATCAATAGATTTTTGTATCAGTAACTGGTACAAATAAAAGATGTGTGTGTATAGGTAATACATAAAATTAAGCAGATTTTAAATGTAATTGTAAAGGGGCAGATTTACAATCTTATGCAAGTTCAGCAGAAGAGCTGCGGAAACTCTGACAAACAGTGTAAGTGGTGCATACAATGTGTTTCTGTGATTTCTGCAGCTCTTCTGTTGAAGTTAACAATGGACAAGTGAGAGAACCTCTGCAGAAATTCACCTTAAAGTCTCAGACTGAAAAGTTAAATTAGTCATATTCAGGGACTGAAAGCAAATTGAACCAGTGGAATAAGTGATGAGAATGAAACTGTTACGGTTGATAACTTGATTTAATGTGTAACTGAACAATCACAGTGCACTGTGAGAAAAACCTGACCAGAAACAACACAAAAATTTATTTAAATGGTATATG
Organism: Somniosus microcephalus; assembly: GCF_052327205.1. NCBI lineage: Eukaryota > Metazoa > Chordata > Chondrichthyes > Squaliformes > Somniosidae > Somniosus > Somniosus microcephalus. The sequence continues at coordinate 53,987,573 of NC_141000.1, forward strand.
TCATTTTTTATAGCGCAGATCAATTCACTGCAATTACTGTTGAGTTGGAAGACAACAGCTGAGAATGGCTAGTGAAAAATGTATTTCCCTCACCACTTACATCCCTTCAGGAATTTCTGAATTAACATTTACCAGTAGCTTTTCAAGTAGAACAGAATCTCCTTCAATCTGTTCGCCGATGTAATCAACATGTTTTTATTTTGGTTTGTTTTTCATGCTGTCAAGTAATCAGCTGGAGCAATGGCTATAGAACTCACGGCTCAGGTTGACAGACGTGGTACCCGAGCTGCGTGAATCCCATGGCCATGCAGGGAAATTTAAAAAGTAGGGGAGAAAAGACTCTTAAGTGCCTGTAAACACCTCATAATGATTTCAATTGGGCCTCCCGCTGCTGCAGGTCGGGTCGGCTCCACGATGAAAGACGCGCCTGTGGGAAAGGCACTTGGGAGCGAGATGACAGTGGGTTCCCGACAAGCTGCCATCCCGGAAAATTCAGCCCACATCCTATGTTAAGTCTCAAAATTATGGAGATGCTTCAAATGTACAATCAACAAAACAGAGGAGTTAAAAGATTTGCTCCAACCTATTAACAAAATGTACCCTAAGATACAATTAATTAAAGAAATGGGGAAACAGGGTACTAGCATTTTCCTGATATGGTATCTGTCAAAAATAAACTGTCAGTACACTGTACCTATGAGCCATTGAGCCGTCAGCTTGGCTAAGTTGCTAGCATTCTTACCTCTGAGTTAGAAGTTTGTGAGTTCAAACTCAGAGGCAGGATTTGAGCACATAATATAGGCTGACACTTGAGTGTCATTCTGAGGGAGTCCTACACTGTTGGAGGTGTTATTGAAGCCCTACCTGCCTGTTCAGGTGGATGTAAATGGTCCCATGGCACATTTTTATATAAAAAAAAGCAGGGAGTTCTCCTACACCCTGGTCAACAATCCTCCCTCAAACAACACCACCAAAATAAATTAACTGGTCATGCATCTCATTTGCTATTTACGCATATTGACTGGTGCGTTTGCCTATAAAACAACAGGGACTACATTCCAAAAATATTTAATTGGCTGCAAAGGGCTTTGTCCTGAGGATGTGAAGGCACCAAATAATGCGAGTTTGTCCTTGCTTTACAATTCAGTCAAAAGTATGCAGAAAACCAACCATTTACAATTCAATAATACACTAACATTAGCAGTAAGGACCCTTGTAGAGAAAGCAATCAAATTTCTCTCCACAGAAGACTTATTTAACTATAACACTGATACAACAGTCCAGAAATAAATATTCTAAAGCCCTGGTAGAATAATCATCAGTGCAATGGATCTTAAATGAAATTTTCAATGAAAAGAAAGCTATTGATAAAGCCTTTCTCCTGAACATCTCAATAAAACATGCAGCCAGATACAGTATTCAAACAAACAATAATAAAGTACCAGATATATTGAACAAAAGCAGCATACTCTTGAAATATTTCAATAACAGATTTATTAAATTTCCTGGGAAGACTGTAATGGTGAATATTTAGTTGGAACTAAGAAAGAATTACACAAATGCACATGCTCTAATGCTAGATATGTGTCCTAGATATATGTAGGAATGCCAACAGTCCGGTTTTGACCATATAGTTCAGTTTTTCAACAACAAGTGCAAGGAGCTCATGGACTTCTTTGTCTCTAAGATTGAGACCATCCGTTCAGCTGCCTCTGCCACTTCCCTTCCTTCCTGCAGCCTACTGGGCCAAAACTTCCTCTAACGTTCACCCCTGCCCTAGTTCTGAACTCACATCTTTCTCCAGTTTCTCTCTGATCTCCCCTCATGACTTCTCTGCGCTCATCTTATCCATGAGACCCACTTCCTGCTCCCTCGACCCTATTCCCACCAAACAGCCTTTTCTGGCTCCCATGCTATCTGACATTGTTAGCAGTACTCTCTCCTCAGGTACTGTCCCCCTCTCCCTCAAATCTGCCGTCATCACCCCTCTGCTCAAAAAACCAAACCTTGAACCCTCCGTCCTTGCAAACTACCACCTCATCTCCAACCTCCCTTTACTCTCCAAAGTCCTTGAACGCGCTGTCGCCTCCCAAATCCATGCCCATCTTTCCCACAACTCCATGTTTGAATCTCTCCAATCAGTACCGAAACAACTCTCATCAAAGTCACAAATTACATCCTTTGTGACTGTGACGAAGGTAAACTATCCCTCCTCGCCCTTCTTGACTTGTCTGCAGCCTTTGACATGGTTGACCACTCCAGCCTTCTCCAACGCCTCTCCTCCAGCATCCAGCTGAATGGGACAGCATTCACCTGGTTCCATTCTTATCTATCTAACCGTAGCCAGAGAATCACTTGCAATGGCTTCTTTTCCCGCTCCCACATTGTTACCTCTGGTGTCCCCCAAGGATCTATCCTTGGTCTGCTCCTATTTCTCATCTACATTTTGCCCCTTGGCGACATCATCTGAAAACACAGTGGCCCAGAAATTCGGGTCGGAGGCTTCCCACGGGTGCAAGCCCCCAACCTGTACTTGCATAGCGCGCCTGCCGTTGTGCTGTGAGCCCGCGTGGAATTCCGATCCTGGGCCTGATCCAGCTGTTGGTGTGCAGGGCACGCGTATCCCAGGGGCACAACTAGTTCGCAGCATCCCTGGGATCATGTGGGCCATGGGGAGCCAATCGGAGCAGGGAGATTGGCCCCAAAACCTAAGTAAAACTTCAAATAATTTTTTTTTTCAATCACATTTTTAAAATAACTATAAATTACATAAATTAACTATTTTAAACAACAATTCAAATTTTTGAAAAAATTAAAGTTTTTAACGGGGCTAAAAATAAACTTACCTTTCTTTAAAGTATTTTAAAATGATAAACCTGTGGAAAAAATGTTTTAATTTTACTTACTTCACCTCTTACCTTGTTAAAAGCAGGCGTTGCGCCTGCTTTTTCCATGCGCAGCTGCTAGGGACTTACCCGCACTGAAAAACCTGTGAAAAAAGCGGAAGTTCCAGGTCTACGCGCTGCCTCCCCGCCGCACGCGTTTGACCTTTAAACCCCTTCCTTCAAGAGAACGGAAGTTCCGGTTTCCAGCGCATGCACAGCGCATGCGCGAAACTGTCACTTCCGTTGGCCCAACCAGAGCAGCGGACCTGGGTGAGACTTGCAGCGCGAGGCGGAGCTTATAACCGGCAGTGAGCGAGGCGAGGCCCGACCAACTCAGCAGCAGGGGAGAGAAGTAAAAAGTAATCAAAGTGTGACGTCAGCAGGAAGCAGGTAAGTGATTGGTTGGTGAGTATTTCTCTCTTTTTTAAACTTTAACTCTGGTTTATAGTTTCTAAGGTCTCTCTGGTGTAGCGGGCACTGTTGGTAAACTATTTAACTGTAGTGTAATTAGTGGGATTGATTGATTTAATTTAAATTCAATTAATTAAAGGGTAAATCATGGCAGGACAGCCCGGCCCTGTGATCTGCTCCTCCTGCGATATGTGGGAACTCAGGGACACTTCCTGTGTCCCTGACAACTACGTGTGCAGGAAGTGCACCCAGCTGCAGCTACTGACAGACCGCATTGCGGCGCTGGAGCTGCGATTGGATGCATACTGGAGCATTCACGATGCTCGGGACATCGTGAATAGCACATTTAGGGAGTTGGACACATCACAGGTAGAGGTTGGACAGGAAGAAAGGGAATGGGTGACCAACAGGCAGAGTACTAGGCGCAGGCAGGTAGTGCAGGGGTCCGCTGTGGCCATCCCCCTCTCCAACAGATACACCACTTTGAGTACTGTTGGGGGGGATGGCTTATCAGAGGAAGGCAGCAGCAGCCAACTTCCTGGCACCAGGGGTGGCTCTGCTGCACAGAATGGGAGGAAAAAGAGTGGTAGAGCTATAGTAATAGGGGATTCAATTGTAAGGGGAATAGATAGGCGTTTCTGCGGCCGCAAACGAGACTCCAGGATGGTGTGTTGCCTCCCTGGTGCAAGGGTCAAGGATGTCTCTTAGCGGCTGCAGAACATCTTGGAAGGGGAGGGTGAACAGCCAGTTGTCATGGTGCATATAGGCACCAACGATGTAGGTAAAAAGCGGGATGAGGTCCTAAAAGCAGAATATAGGGAGTTAGGAGGTAAATTAAAAAACAGGACTTCAAAGGTAGTAATCTCAGGATTGCTACCAGTGCCACTTGCTAGTCAGAGTAGAAATAGAAGGATACTTCAGATAAATACATAGCTAAAGGAATGGTGCCAGGGGGAGGGATTCAAGTTCCTGGGACATTGGAACCGGTTCTGGGGGAGGTGGGACCAGTTCAAACCGGAAGGTCTGCACCTGGGCAGGGCCGGGACCGATGTCCTAGGGGGTTTGTTTGCTAGTGCTGTGGGGGAGGGTTTAAACTAAAATGGAAGGGGGTTGGGAACATGAGCAGGGAGACAGAGGAAAGGGAAACAAGGATAAAAGCAAAAGATAGGAAGGAGAAAAACAAAAGTGGCAGTCAGAGAAATCAACGGTTTAAATCAAAGGTGGCCACAGTAACTAATAATTCTAATAGGTCTAAGAGCGCTAAAAAAATGAGCCTGAAGGCTTTGTGTCTTAATGCGAGGAGCATTTGTAATAAGGTGGATGAATTGGCTGCGCAAATAGAGGTAAACGAATATGATTTGGTTGGGATTACGGAAACGTGGCTCAAGGATGGCCAAGACTGGGAACTCAACATCCAGGGGTATTCGATATTCAGGAAAGATAGGCAAAAAGGAAAGGGAGGAGGGGTAGCATTACTGGTTAAAGAAGGGATTAACACAATTGTAATGAAGGATAATAGCTCTGATGATGTGGAATCTGTATGGGTAGAATTGAGAAATACTAAGGGGAAAAAAACATTAGTGGGAGTGGTATATAGACCTCCAAACAGTAAGGCGGAGGTTGGGGATGGCATTAAAAGGGAAATTAAAGAAGCGTGCAATAAGGGCACAGTAGTCATCATGGGTGACTTTAACCTACATATAGATTGGGCTAACCAAATTAGTAACAATACTGTGGAGGAGGAATTCCTGGAGTGTTTACGGGATGGTTTCCTGGACCAATATGTCGAGGAACTAACCAGAGATCAGGCCATCTTAGACTGGGTATTATGTAACGAGAAAGGATTAATTAGCAATCTTGTTGTACGAGGCCCCTTGGGTCGGAGCGATCATAATATGATCGAATTCTTCATTAAGATGGAGAATGAAGTAGTTGACTCAGGATCTAGGGTCCTCAATTTAAATAAAGGAAACTACGATGGTCTGAGGAGCGAGTTGGGTAGGATTGATTGGGGAATGGCACTCAAAGGGTTGACGGTGGATAGGCAATGGGAAACATTCAAAGTCCGAATGGATGAACTACAGAAGTTGTTCATCCCAGTTTGGCATAAAAATAAAACAGAAAAGGTGACTCAACCGTGGCTAACAAGGGAAATTAGGGATAGCATAAGATCCAAGGAGAGGACATACAAATTGGCCAGAAAAAGCAATAATCCTGAGGATTGGGAGCAGTTCAGGATTCAACAAAGGAGGACAAAGGGATTAATTAAGAAAGGGAAAATAGAATATGAGAGTAATCTTTCAGGGAACATAAAAACTGACTGTAAAAGCTTTTATAGATATGTGCAGAGAAAAAGATTGGTGAAGTCAAGCGTAGGTCCCTTCCAGTCAGAATCGGGGGAATTTATAATGGGGAACAAAGAAATGGCAGACCAACTAAATACATATTTTGGTTCTGTCTTCACAAAGGAGGACACAAATAACCTCCCAGAAATACTGGGGAACATAGGGTCTGATGAAAGGGTGGAACTGAAAGAAATCAGTATTTGTAGGGAAATGGTGTTAGGAAAATTGATGGGACTGAAGGCCGATAAATCCCCAGGGCCTGATAATCTACATCCCAGGGTACTTAAGGAAGTGGCCCTAGAAATAGTAGATGCATTGCTGGTCATCTTCCAGAACTCAATAGACTCTGGAACAGTACCCATGGATTGGAGGGTAGCTAATGTTACCCCACTATTCAAAAAAGGTGGCAGAGAAAAAGCGGGGAATTATAGACCAGCAAGCTTGACATCGGTAGTGGGGAAAATGCTGGAGTCCATTATAAAAGATGTAATAGCAGAGCACTTGGAAAGCAGTGACAGGATCGGACAAAGTCAACATGGATTTACAAAAGGTAAATCATGCTTGACTAATCTACTGGAATTTTTTGAGGATGTAACTGGTAAAAAAGATAAGGGAGAACCAGTGGATGTGGTGTATTTGGACTTTCAGAAGGCTTTCGATAAGGTCCCGCATAAGAGATTAGCGTGCAAAATTAAGGCACATGGGATTGGGGGCAAGGTATTGACTTGGATAGAGAACTGGTTGGCGGACAGAAAGCAAAGAGTTGGAATAAACGGGTTGTTTTCCGAGTGGCAGGCAGTGACTAGTGGGGTACCGCAAGGAATGGTCCTAGGACCCCAGCTGTTCACAATACATATTAATGATCTGGACGAGGGAATTGGATGTAATATCTCCAAATTTGCAGACGACACAAAGCTGGGTGGGAGGGTATGCTGTGAGGAGAATGTCATGAAACTCCAGTACGATTTGGACAGGTTAGGTGATTGGGCAGAAACATGGCAAATGCACTATAATGTGGATAAATATGAGGTTATCCACTTTGGTGGCAAAAACAGGAAGGCAGATTATTATTTGAATGGCAATAGATTGGGAGAAGGGGAAGTGCAAAGAGACCTGGGTGTTCTTGTGCACCAGTCGCTGAAGGTAAGCATGCAGGTGCAGCAGGCGGTTAAGAAGGCAAATGGTATGTTGGCCTTCGTAGCAAGAGGGTTCGAGTACAGGAACAAGGATGTCTTGCTACAGTTGTACAGGGCCTTGCTGAGACCGCACCTTGAGGATTGTGTGCAGTTTTGGTCGCCTTATCTGAGGAAGGACGTTCTTGCCATGGAAGGAGCGCAGCGAAGATTCACCAGGCTGATACCTGGGATGGCAGGAATGACGTATGAGGAGAGATTGTGTCGATTGGGCTTATACTCACTGGAGTTTAGAAGATTGAGAGGGGATCTCATCGAAACCTATAAAACTCTGTCAGGCCTGGACAGACTAGATCCTGGAAGGATGTTCCCGATGGTCGGGGAGTCCAGATCCAGGGGTCATAGTCTAAGGATAAGGGGTAGGACATTTAGGACTGAAATGAGGAGGAATTTCTTCACCCAGAGAGTGGTGAACCTGTGGAATTCTCTGCCACAGAGGGCGGTGGAGGCCAGTTCATTAAATATATTCAAGAAAGAGTTGGATATATTTCTTAAGGCTAAAGGGATCAAGGGATATGGGGAGAAGGCAGGGACAGGGTACTGAATTTGAATGATCAGCCATGATCTCATTGAATGGCGGAGCAGGCTCGAAGGGCCGAATGGCCTACTCCTGCTCCTATCTTCTATGTTTCTATGTTCCTATGAATTTCTGGGCAAGTATCAGTTTCCACATGTACGCTGACGACACCTAGCTCTACCTCACTACCACTTCTCTCGACCCTTCCACGGTCTCTAAATTTTCAGACTGCTTGTCTGACATCCAGTTCTGGATGAGCAAAAATGTTCTCCAATTAAATATTGGGAAGACCAAAGCCATTGTTTTCAGTCCCCGCGACAAACTAACTAAGACCGCTTATTTCAACCTTCATAATATCGCCTGTCTCCGCCCTCGCCTCAGCTCATCTGCTGCTGAAATCCTCATCCATGCCTTTGTTACCTCTAGACTTGAGTATTCCAATGCACTCCTGGCTGGCCGCCCACATTCTACCTTCCGTAAACTTGAGGTCCAAAACTCGGCTGCCTGTGTCTTAACTCGCAGCAAGTCCCATTCACCCATCACCCCTGTGATCGCTGACCTACATTGGCTCCCAGTTAAGCAACGCTTTGATTTCAAAATTCTCATCCTTGTTTTCAAATCCATCCATGGCCTCGCCCCTTCCCATCTCTGTAATCTCCTCCAGCCCCACAACCCCCCGAGATATCTGCACTCTAATTCTGCCCTCTTGAGCATCCCTGATAATAATCGCTCAAACTTTGGTGGCCGTGCCTTCTGTTGCCTCGGCCCTAAGCTCTGGAATTCCCTGCCAAAACCTCGCTACCTCTCTTTCCTCCTTTAAGACGCTCCTTAAAACCTACCTCTTTGACCAAGCTTTTGGTCATCTGCCCTAATTTCTCCTTATGTGGCTCGGTCTCAAATTTTTTAGAAACATAGAAACATAGAAGATAGGAGCAGGAGTAGGCCATTCGGCCCTTCGAGCCTGCTCCGCCATTCAATGAGATCATGGCTGATCATCCAAATTCAGTACCCTGTCCCTGCCTTCTCCCCATATCCCTTGATCCCTTTAGCCTTAAGAAATACATCCAACTCCTTCTTGAATATATTTAATGAACTGGCCTCCACCGCCCTCTGTGGCAGAGAATTCCACAGGTTCACCACTCTCTGGGTGAAGAAATTCCTCCTCATTTCAGTCCTAAATGGCTTACCCCTTATCCTTAGACTATGACCCCTGGTTCTGGACTCCCCGGCCATCAGAAACATCCTCCCTGCATCTAGTCTGTCCAGACCTGACAGAATTTTATAGGTTTCGATGAGATCCCCTCTCAATCTTCTAAACTCCAGTGAGTATAAGCCCAATCGACACAATCTCTCCTCATACGTCATTCCTGCCATCCCAGGTTTCAGCCTGGTGAATCTTCGCTGCACTCCTTCCATGGCAAGTACATCCTTCCTCAGGTAAGGCGACCAAAACTGCATACAATACTCAAGGTGCGGTCACACCAAGGCCCTGTACAACTGTAGCAAGACATCCTTGTTCCTGTACTCGAACCCTCTTGCTACGAATGCCAACATACCATTTGCCTTCTTAACCGCCTGCTGCACCTGCATGCTTACCTTCAGCGACTGGTGCACAAGAACACCCAGGTCTCTTTGCACTTCCCCTTCTCCCAATCTATTGCCATTCAAATAATAATCTGCCTTCCTGTTTTTGCCACCAAAGTGGATAACCTCACATTTATCCACATTATAGTGCATTTGCCATGTTTATGCCCAATCACCCAACCTGTCCAAATCGTACTGGAGTTTCACGGCATCCTCCTCACAGCATACCCTCCCACCCAGCTTTGTGTCGTCTGCAAATTTGGAGATATTACATCCAATTCCCTCGTCCATATCATTAATATATATTGTGAACAGCTGGGGTCCTAGGACCGATCCTTGCGGTACCCCACTAGTCACTGCCTGCCACTCGGAAAAAGACCCGTTTATTCCAACTCTTTGCTTTCTGTCCGCCAACCAGTTCTCTATCCAAGTCAATACCTTGCCCCCAATCCCATGTGCCTTAATTTTGCACGCTAATCTCTTATGTGGGACCTTATCGAAAGCCTTCTGAAAGTCCAAATACACCACATCCACTGGTTCTCCCTTATCTATTTTACCAGTTACATCCTCAAAAAATTCCAGTAGATTACTCAAGCATGATTTACCTTTTGTAAATCCATGTTGACTTTGTCCGATCCTGTCACTGCTTTCCAAGTGCTCTGCTATTACAACTTTTATAATGGACTCTAGCATTTTCCCCACTACCGATGTCAGGCTTACCGGTCTATAATTACCCACTTTTTCTCTACCACCTTTTTTGAATAGTGGGGTAACAGTAGCTACCCTCCAATCCATGGGTACTGTTCCAGAGTCTATCGAGTTCTGGAAGATGACCAGCAATGCATCTACTATTTCTAGGGCCACTTCCTTAAGTACCCTGGGATGTAGATTACCAGGCCCTGGGGATTTATCGGCCTTCAGTCCCATCAATTTTCCTAACACCATTTCCCTGCAAATACTGATTTCTTTCAGTTCCACCCTTTCATCAGACCCTATGTTCCCCGGCATCTCTGGGAGGTTATTTTTGTCCTCCTTTGCGAAGACAGAACCAAAATATATATTTAGTTGGTCTGCCATTTCTTTGTTCCCCATTATAAATTCCCCCGATTCTGACTGCAAGGGACCTACATTTGACTTCACCAATCTTTTTCTCTTCACATATCTATAAAAGCTTTTACAGTCAGTTTTTATGTTCCCTGAAAGATTACTCTCATATTCTATTTTCCCTTTCTTAATTAATCCCTTTGTCCTCCTTTGTTGAATCCTAAACTGCTCCCAATCCTCAGGATTATTGCTTTTTCTGGCCAATTTATGTGTCCTCTCCTTGGATCTTATGCTATCCCTAATTTCCCTTGTTAGCCACGGTTGAGTCACATTTTTTGTTTTATTTTTATGCCAAACTGGGATGAACAAATTCTGTAGCTCATCCATTCGGTCTTTGAATGTTTGCCATTGCCTATCCACCATGAACCCTTTGAGTGCCATTCCCCAATCAATCCTATCCAACTCGCTCCTCAGACCATCGTAGTTTCCTTTATTTAAATTGAGGACCCTAGTCTCTGAGTCAACTGCTTCATTCTCCATCTTAATGAAGAATGCAATCATATTATGATCGCTCTGACCCAAGGGGCCTCGTACAACAAGATTGCTAATTAATCCTTTCTCGTTACATAATACCCAGTCTAAGCTGGCCTGATCTCTGGTTATTTCCTCGACATATTGGTCCAGGAAACCATCCCGTAAACACTCCAGGAATTCCTCCTCCACAGTATTGTTACTAATTTGGTTGGCCCAATTTATATGTAGATTAAAGTCACCCATGATGACTGCTGTGCCCTTATTGCACGCTTCTTTATTTTCCCTTTTCATGCCATCCCCAACCTCCGCCTTACTGTTTGGAGGTCTATATACCACTCCCACTAATGTTTTTTTCCCCTTAGTATTTCTCAATTCTACCCATACAGATTCCACATCATCAGAGCTAATATCCTTCTTTACAATTGTGTTAATCCCGTCTTTAACCAGTAATGCTACAGCACCTCCCTTTCCTTTTTGCCTATCTTTCCTGAATATCGAATACCCCTGGATGTTGAGTTCCCAGTCTTGGCCATCCTTGAGCCACGTTTCCGTAATCCCAGCCAAATCATATTCGTTTACCTCTATTTGCGCAGCCAATTCATCCACCTTATTACAAATGCTCCTCGCATTAAGACACAAAGCCTTCAGGGTTTTTTTTTTAACGCTCTTAGACCTATTAGAATTATTATTTACTGTGGCCACTTTTGATTTAAACCGTTGATTTCTCTGACTGCCACTTTTGTTTTTCTCCTTCCTATCTTTTGCTTTTATCCTTGTTTCCATTTCCTCTGTCTCCCTGCTCAGGTTCCCAACCCCCTGCCATTTTAGTTTAAACCCTCCCCCACAGCACTAGCAAACACTCCCCCTAGGACATCGGTCCCGGCCCTGCCCAGGTGCAAACCGTCCGGTTTGAACTGGTCCCACCTCCCCCAGAACCGGTTCCAATGTCCCAGGGGCTTGAATCCCTCCCCCTGGCATCATTCCTCTAGCCACGTATTCATCTGAAGTATCCTTCTATTTCTACTCTGACTAGCACGTGGCACTGGTAGCAATCCTGAGATTACTACCTTTGAGGTCCTGTTTTTTAATTTATCTCCTAACTCCCTATATTCCGCTTTTAGGACCTCATCCCGCTTTTTACCTATATCGTTGGTGCCTATATGCACCACGACAACTGGCTGTTCACCCTCCCCTTCCAAGATGTTCTGGAGTCGCTCGGAGACATCCTTGACCCTTGCACCAGGGAGGCAACACACCATCCTGGAGCCTCGTTTGCGGCCCCAGAAACGCCTATCTATTCCCCTTACAATAGAATCCCCTATTACTATAGCTCTACTCCTCTTTTTCCTCCTATTCTGTGCAGCAGAGCCACCCCTGGTGCCAGGAAGTTGGCTGCTGCTGCCTTCCTCTGATAAGCCATCCCGCCCAACAGTACTCAAAGTGGTGTATCTGTTGGAGAGGGGGATGGCCACAGGGGACCCCTGCACTACCTGCCTGCGCCAATACTCTGCCTGTTGGTCACCCGTTCCCTTTCTTCCTGTCCAACCTCTACCTGCGGTGTGTCCAACTCCGTAAACGTGCTATTCATGATGTCCTGAGCATCGTGAATGCTCCAGTATGCATCCAATCACAGCTCCAGTGCCGCAATGCGGTCTGTCAGTAGCTGCAGCTGGATGCACTTCCTGCAAATGTAGTTGTCAGGGACACATGAAGTGTCCCTGAGCTCCCACATATCGCAGGAGGAGCATATCACGTGGCCGGGCTGTCCTGCCATGACTTACCCTTTAATTAATTGAATTTATATTAAATCAATCAATCCCACTAATTACACTACAGTTAACTGGTTTACCAACAGTCCCCACTACACCAGAGAGACCTTAGAAACTATAAACCACAGAGTTAAAGTTATAAAAAAGAGAGAAATACCCACCAACCAATCACTTACCTGCTTCCTGGTGACGTCACACTTTGATTACTTTTTACCTCTCTCCCCCGCTGTTGAATTGGTATGCCTCGTCTCACTGCTCACACCCAGGTCTGATGCTCTGGTCGGGCCTCGCTGCTCGCTGCCGGTTTTATGCCACACCTCGCCTCACTGCTCACACCCAGGTCTGATGCTCTGGTCGGTCCTCGCTGCTCACTGCCGGTTTTATGCCACACCTCGCCTCACTGCTCACACCCAGGTCTGATGCTCTGGTCGGGCCTCGCTGCTCGCTGCCGGTTTTATGCCTTGCCTCGCCTCACCTCACTGCTCACACCCAGGTCCGATGCTCTGGTCGGGCCTCGCTGCTCGCTGTCGGTTTTATGCATCGCCTCGCCTCACTGCTCACACCCAGGTCCGATGCTCTGGTCGGGCCTCGCTGCTCGCTGTCGGTTTTATGCCTCACCTCACTGCTCACACCCAGGTCCGATGCTCTGGTCGGGCCTCGCTGCTCGCTGTCGGTTTTATGCCTCGCCTCACTGCTCACACCCAGGTCCGATGCTCTGGTCGGGCCTCGCTGCTCGCTGCCGGTTTTATGCCTCGCCTCACCTCACTGCTCACACCCAGGCCCGATGCTCTGGTCGGGCCTCGCTGTTCGCTGCCGGTTTTATGCCTCGCCTCACCTCACTGCTCACACCCAGGTCCGATGCTCTGGTCAGGCCTCGCTGCTCGCTGCCGGTTTTATGCCTCGCCTCGCCTCACTGCTCACACCCAGGTCCGATGCTCTGGTCGGGCCTCGCTGCTTGCTGCCGGTTTTATGCCTCGCCTCGCCTCACTGCTCACACCCAGGTCCGATGCTCTTGTCTTATAATACTCCCGTGAAGCACCTTTGGACATTTACTACATTAAAGGCACTATATAAATACAAGTTGTTGTTGTTTTTCTAAAATATATGTTGGGCACTAAAATTCTTGTTTTTCAAATATGCCATTGTTTCCATTTACTTCCAAGTCTATTGATGTGAAACCATTAGTTTTAAAGTTTTTAATGAATTGCCATCAAATCACCCTCCACCCACCCCCCTCCCCCCGCCTGCCACCCTGACCTTATTATGCCCCCATCTGGTTCTGGATTTGGCGGCATGGGGCAGTCTTAGGCATGTGAAATAAAACAGACAGAAGTGCAACCTTAGAAATTAAATTTATAAAATAGGAAACAGGATAACAGGAAAGACAAATGAAGGAATCTCTTCACGCGTGTTTCACAAAGAAGCCATTTAAAAAAAAACACAAGTGAATGGCTAAACACTTGCAGTAGGATTGTATAAAATGGTGGGATATGTTCCAAAACAACTGAAATCAATGCCTTTCAACTTCAAAGAACAACAACGGGTCTCAAGCAACAACAAAACCAGAAGGAGAAACTAAGTTCAAAATGTAACAGATTACAAGAATGAGAGAAGCAGCAGTTTGCACCAAAAGTAAAGAGAAACCTACAGAAACAATGATAAGATTGCTGTATATCGGGCCTCTGTATCATTAACACTTTCACAGTCAGTCACAAGCCCATAAACATGGGATAGCAACCAGATAACACCTGCACCAATCAATAGATGGAAGAATTCACACAGAGCCAGAAGAATGCAAATTCAAAATAATATTCTTAAATAAGTTCTCTCCAGCCTAGCAATTTGAATGCCGGGATTGTGGTGCTTGAAGAGACAATGACAGTCAATGCTGTGACTATGTCAGTCAACAATAGTGTTAAGTGTGCAGCGTCAGACTCTTTTGTTTGTTGGCCTCTCATCACTTTTTTATGATTGCTGCCTCCCTAAGATGTGCTAAAATGCAAAAGCAAACGCTATTCTGAGCACACAACTGCTTTTCAGCTATCCGCAATCTCAATTGTAGCTCATGGGTATAATAATAATTGCATGGTAGAAGAGGTGTCAGACCCACTGTGAGTTAAAAATGTAAGTACGTCTGTATCAGCAGGCATGCAGGCTTGTGAAAGATGTGGAATGTCCACCCACACATACTGCATATTCAAAGACACTAGCTTTTCTCTCGCTTTATCTTTTGTTCATTAAAGATGAGGTTTGATAGTTCCGGGTGGAATGTTTATTGACCTGGAATCTAAAGACAGTGCAAAGCACTCCTGCGTTGGGTTGCATTGTGGACCAGCGCTAAGTCTGAGCTATCATCGTATATAAGTTTATCTGGTTCTTGCCTCCATTTTGACAGCATATTTTTGAAGTTGTCTTCTGTCCTCTACAAATAATAATAAAAACTGCAAATGCTTAAACTTTGAAATAAAAAGTGAAGATGCTGGAAATACACAGCAGGTCTGTCAGTTTCTGTGAAAAGACAAGTTAATGATTTGGGTGTAGACCTTTTACTAGAAGTGAAAAATGGAAGATAAGTGAAAGTTTTAGTAGGGCTAATTTTTTTTTTAAAGTGGCAGAAAGACAGTGGCCCCGAAAATCCGCAGGCCCAGAGATTCCAGCGATTAAACTGCAATCGTGCCTGGCAGGAACCTCTGCCACTGACCCCAGAGGACTGGCTGGGATAAGGGAGAGGTTCCCTATAGCCTGCCTCTGCTGCTAGAGTACCCAGTACGCTGGGAAAGCTGCAAGTCAGGAAGAGGGTACCCGTCCAGGAGTGAAGCCATGAATACCCAATGACAACAATTTTATGGTGTCCCCAGCACCCCCCTGGAAAAGGAGCTGCATTAAAATTATATTTTTTAAAAATTTGGCTCCTCTTCAGGGGTCCAGAACTCAGTCTCAACCCGGACCCCCAAATGGGGCCCACATCTGTCCTGGTCAACGAAGTGCAGCTGGCCTCACTTGCATACCTTGACCCCAACATTCACTGGATCCCACTAAAGGCCCGAGGGCTGGGAGGTCCCAACTTCGGGAGTCCCCAAGTCTGCTCCCTTATGATGGCCATGTTTAGAGTGGGCAGAAGCTCTGCCCCCTAACAATCCAAAAAGGAAACACCGGAGGAAAGGCCAAGTCCTGGCAGATCCAGGTCCTGGTTTGCCCAAACGGTTGCAGAGCTTTGATGCCAGTGAGGTGATTAGATTTTATTGAAAAGTGGGAAAGAGGTTCTAGGTCTGAACTTAAACGTTCTAAGCTTCAAGATTAAACTTGAATTACTGTATTTTTCAGAATTGTTTTCTTCCAAAGCTTAAAGGCTACTGGCCTTTCTGTCCTATGAATATGATTAAATGTCACTTCTGTATAATGAAGTAATACATTTGAAATTGTTCTGCCGCTCATGCATTCACTCTCATTCTCTTGCTGTCTCTGACATCACGTGTAAGCAGATGGGGGTTCACGATTTCTCTTTGTAATTCTTCAGGTGTTCATGTACACCCACACTTGGTAAACAAAAAAAAAACAAGCCTTTGCGGCAATCTAACAAGAGCTGAGAATGACACTGCCATGCAGCAGCATCTCTCGTTGCACTAAAAGAGTGATATCAGCTTATATGGAGTGCAACCCTAATTATACTTGAGCATTAATTGCTTTCACAAATTAACACAGAACGATAAGAATTCTAATGAATCATTTTTAAGTTAACCATATGCTTGGTGTGAAAATGCTTATGATACCATGCCAAAACCCTGATGTACATTGAATGCCATCTAGTGAAAGATATAGAATAATGCAATAGGACATTTCCTTTCTTACTCAAGGAGTTTCATTAGAATTCTCTATAAATGCACAAGAGATGAATTGTGTGTTTGATTTACTAATAACTATCCTCAATTGATATATAGGTGGATACTGCAGTATCCATTAATTTTATTTAACAAACTCTCAATACAAAGTGCTAACTGGAATAATTGATCAATCGGTTGTCATCATAGACCGGGACTGAATAAATGGCTGTCAGAAATGTTTCAATTACAATTTTTGAAACGAAGTGGATTTCCAAAAGACGTTCGACAAAGTGCCACATAATAAGCTTGCCAGCAAAGTTGAAGCCCATGGAATAAAAGGGACAGTGGCAGCATGGATACGGAATTGGCTAAATGATAAGAAACAGAGAGTAATGGTGAACAGTTGTTTTTCAGACTGGAGGAAGGTATACAGTGGTGTTCCCCAGGGGTCGGTTCTAGGGCCACTGCTTTTCTTGATATATATTAATGACTTGGACGTGGGTGTACAGGGCACAATTTCAACATTTGCAGATGACACAAAACTTGGAAGTATAGTGAACAATGAGGAGCAGAGTGATAGACTTCAGAAAGACATAGACAGGCTGGTGAAATGGGCGGACATGTGGCAGATGAAATTTAACACAGAAAAGTGTGTAGTGATACATTTTGGTAGAAAGAATGAGGAGAGGACATATAAGCTAAATGGTACAATCCTGAAGGGGGTGCAGAAACAGAGAGACCTGGGGGCATGTGTGCACAAATCATTGAAGGTGGCAGGGCAGGTTGAGAAAACAGTTAAAAAGGCTTACTGGATCCTGGGCTTCATGAATAGAGGTATAGAGTACAAAAGTGTAGAAATTATGATGAACCTGTATAAAACACTGATTCAGCCACAACTGGAGTGCTGTGCCCAATTCTGGGCACTGCACTTTAGGAAGGATGTGAAGGCCTTAGAAAGATTTACGAGAATGATTCCAGGATTGAGGGACTTCAGTTAATTTGATAGAATGGAGAAGCTGGGATTGTTCTCCTTGGAGCAGAGAAGATTGAAAGGAGATAAGGGGTCTAGACAGAGTAGATAGAGGGCAACCATTTCCAATGGCAGAAGGGTCGAGAACCAGAGGCCACAGATTTAAGGTGATTGGTAAAAGAACCAAAGGCGACGTAAGAAAAAACTTTTTTACACAGCGAGTGGTTAAGGCCTGGAATGCACTGTCTGAAAGGGTGGTGGAGGTAGATTCAATCACGGCTTTCAAAAGGGAGTTGGATAAGTATATGAAGGAAAGAAATTTACAGGGCTATGGGGAAAAGGCGGGGGAGTGGGACTAGCTGAACTGCGCTTGCAGAGAGCCGGCACGGGCTCGGCAGGCCGAATGGCCTTCTTCCGTGCTGTAACCATTCTATGATTCTATGATAAGTGATGCAATCTACTCGGTACACAATATTTTATTCAGTTATGTTCTTATTCAAAACATTATAACTACAGGGTCATGTACCTCCAAATAATCAAGTGTCACCTGCATCCCATTGGTCCTGCCAGAGTTGGTGATCACTGAGGGTCAACTGGTATATCAAACACTGCAGTTATCCTATTGTTTGATGTGTTTCCACGAAAGCACTCGAAGTGATATCAGCAACAGAACAGATTTGATCACTGCTGATGTTTCTTTATAGCTAGCAGGTAATTCATATCAATTCTTTTTTTTCTCCTGCTCTCCCAAAGGTACCAACCTACATTGGGGAACAGTTCCACAGGTACTAGTAGTCCTCCAGAACCTTTCCTGGCTGTATATTCTTCGTGCGTGTGTGTCAGGAAGAGAAAGTTGTTCAGCTATTCAATCATAGAATCGCTCACAACTGAAACTTATTCCATCTCACCTGACTTTCATAATAGTATACAGGGGTCACGGGAAAGTGATCAGAAATGGGAGCCTTTAACCAGCCTCTCTGCCCCCAGCCCAAAAGTGGTAAGGTCAATCCAGACGGCTACTTCCAGCCAAAATTGGCTAATTCATCACAGACCAAAAAAATTGAAACCTGTGATCCTTCCTGGTGTCAGTGCCACACCATGCTTGTCCATTGAGCCATTAGGGGAGCCATTTCATTAGTTCTTTAAGCCATTTGTTCTGTTATTTGTATATATTTTCCAAAGTTGGTTTGTTGCTTGAGGTTTTTTATTTCAGGATCCATGTTGCTATATTTTAATGTGGACCTTGAAATTGGGCTTTTCAACAGTAGCATAAAAACACTATGAAATTCCTTTGTTTTCCTTTGGAAAATGAGTTTATCACTACCTGTTCTACTTTCTTCTGTTTCTTGCCCACAGCCTTAATGCTGGTCTCAACGTGTGGTTACTAGTCAGGCACTGGTTACCTGCAGTCAGGAAGTTGAGATCAGACAATGAATCAGCATTAATAAGAAACTACAGGATGAGACTGGTTTGTATAAAATTGGCAGTGAGAAAGCATAAGACAACATTTATGAAAAAACAGAAGAAAGGAGGACCATTAGGAGGTGAACACAATAATAAGACTCAGTGCCTGCATATCAAATACTAGGATGACAATGTTGTTTAGTACCCCAGCTGACCTTCAGTGATCACCAGCTCAAACAGGAAACTATGAGTGAGACAGGTACTCTAGATACACAGAGGAACTTCACATAAATCAGTGGGAAAGTGGCTTATAAAGCAATTCAACTATTTGAACCATGGACTTGGTATAAACAGTAAATAGAGAGCACTCAAGCATTATTTCTGTTGTCACTTCTGGTTATAGTGGTGTTCTGGACTTGTTAGATGTAGGTAGCGCCCCTAGCGGTAGTTATTGTATAGCAGTGTGTTATTTGACCTTCCTGTCTGCACCGGAAGTAGTATTCGAGGAAGTGTTTTCTCAGTTGTGAACAAGGTCCAAGTGTGGCAGCTTGTTTTCTATCCTCCTCCATCCTTCCTTATACGCTAGGCAAGACGCAATGTCTGTGAGTATCCTTGTTTGGTAACATAATAACAACCTTGTCGGTATAGTATTTTGACAATACTTTGTCAATAAGAAGTTTATTAGCTGCTAGCCACTGAGGGTTAGCTTCAGTGCTATTTACTTAAACAGTTACCTACTTATCTGTGTTAAGCAGTCTATTCTGTTTTCATAAACATGTTTTTGCATCTTATGTAACATCTAATGTATAGTACTTACCTCTGTGTACAAAACATACTTTGTCTTTGTTTACAGTTTCACACTTTTATTCAAGTAAAGCTTCAAAACAGCACCCTGCTTCATGAGGAGTTATTTGAATGAGTGTTTAGCTGACTGGATAGCTGGATAGGAGTTACATCTAGTGAGACCAGTACAAGTGGTAATTACATTTAACATAGAAACATAGAAACATAGAAGATAGGAGCAGGAGTAGGCCATTCGGCCCCTCGAGCCTGCTCCACCATTCAATGAGATCATGGCTGATCATCCAATTTCAGTATCCGGTCCCTGCTTTCTCCCCATGCCCCTTGATCCCTTTAGCCTTAAGAAATATATCCAACTCCTTCTTGAATATATTTAATGAATTGGCCTCTACTGCCTTCTGTGGTAGAGAATTCCACAGGTTTACCACTCTCTGGGTGAAGAAATTCCTCCTCATTTCTGTCCTAAATGGCCTACCCCTTATCCTTAGGCTGAGACCCCTGGTTTTGGACTCTCTGACCATTGGGAACATCCTTCCTGCATCTAGTCTGTCCAGTCCTGTCAGAATTTTATAAGTTTCAATAAGATCCCCTCTCATTCTTCTAAACTCCAGCGAGTACAAGCCCAATCGTCCCAATCTCTCCTCATACGTCATTCCTGCCAACCCAGGTATCAGCCTGGTGAATCTTCGCTGAACTCCTTCCATGGCAAGGACATCCTTCCTCAGATAAGGTGACCAAAACTGCACACAATACTCAAGATGTGGTCTCACCAAGGCCCTGTACAACTGCAGCAAGACATCCTTGTTCCTGTACTCAAACCCTCTCGCTACGAAGGCCAACATACCATTTGCCTTCTTAACCGCCTGCTGCACCTGCATGCTTACCTTCAGCGACTGGTGCACAAGGACACCCAGGTCTCGTTGCACTTCCCCTTCTCCCAATCTATTGCCATTCAGATAATAATCTGCCTTCCTGTTTTTGCCACCAAAGTGGATAACCTCACATTTATCCACATTATATTGCATCTGCCATGCTTTTGCCCAATCACCCAACCTATCCAAATCATCCTGGAGTTTCTCGGCATCCTCCTCACAGCACACAAGCCCACCCAGCTTTATGTCATCTGCAAATTTGGAGATATTACATCTAGTTCCCTTGTCTAGCTCATTAATATATATTGTGAATAGCTGGGGTCCAAGGGCCAATCCCTGCGGTACCCCACTAGTCACTGCCTGCCACTCGGAAAAAGACCCATTTATTCCAACTCTTTGCTTTCTGTCTGCCAACCAGTTCTCTATCCAAGTCAATACCTTGCCCCCAATCCCATGTGCCTTAACTTTATACGCTAATCTCTTATGCGGGACCTTATCAAAAGCCTTCTGAAAGTCCAAATACACCACATCCACTGGTTCTCCCTTATCTATTTTACCAGTTACATCCTCAAATAATTCCAGTAGATTAGTCAAGCACGATTTACCTTTTGTAAAGCCATGTTGACTTTGTCCGATCCTGTCACTGTTTTCCAAGTGCTCTGCTATTACATCTTTTATAATGGACTCTAGCATTTTCCCCACTACCGATGTCAGGCTTACCGGTCTATAATTCCCCGTTTTCTCTCTACTGCCTTTTTGAATAGTGGGGTAACATTAGCTACCCTCCAATCCATGGGTACTGTTCCAGATTCCAAACAAAAAATATAGGGCTGGATTACCCTCGTCCAGTTGGAGGAGGGTCAAAGGTGAAATTCCACCTGCCACCCCAACCTTGCTGTAACCCTACCCCAGTTTCTAGGGTCAGAGGTCATTGTATATACTCTATTTAGGCTCCCAGCAGAATATCTGCCACTGAAGCCAAAACACAAGGGTTGCAGGACCAGAAGAGTGGGCGAGGTGCCCATTACTAGGCCCTCTCCCTCGAAAAGTGACATCAGTGGACTTTCTGCTGCTGCTACCCCCGGGGTCTACTGCCATCCCGCTGCTGGCGACCCCTGGGGCTGGCAGTACCAGCTGCAGCAGGCAGTGAAGTCAGTGGCATTGCCAGGCCCTGCCTCCCTGTCATCATGTACATGCAGCACGTGAAGGAGTGGGCTTCCCTGCCAGGGCGAGGGAGCAAAATGTACGTTGGGGGTGGGATATAGCACCTCCCCACCCTATTGTCCTTGATTCTCCTCTGCGATGCAGCCTGATTACAGGTAGTATAGCAGAGGAATGTCCAACCCAAGAAGTTAATATTCATAAATTTGTTAATGTTTACTGACCAAATGATGATGGAATTTGAGTGTTTTTAAAGGGTGTTTTTCATATTTCTGGTTTAAAAAATGATTTAAAACAAAACATGTTTATTTTGTTATCTAAGGCAGGTTGAAAAGGGAAGCAGGATTTATTCCACCAAGTGACCTTTCTGTACTGGAAATTACTACATGAATCACAAATGGCCTGACATGAACTAAAAGGGAAGTTGAACAATTTTGTTTCATATTAAAAACTGGTTGTAAAATGATTGAACAGTGCAAGATTTTGTCAGAATTAAATTACTGAACTGAACAATCTACCCAAATTTTTACTATATTTCCATTATTGTAACGCTTTGACAGCAAGTTCAAATTGGATTTTACCATAACAATGACAAAACAAGATGATTGAATAAAATGATATAAATCAGTGACAGACAATAGGAAAATATTACACCCAATGGACTAAGCACTCAAATACATGCTTTACTCTAAAAGTTCAAAAATAAAGAATAGTTTTTAGCTGTACTATATTATATCAAGAATAAGAGATTGGTGTTCGCAGAGATATATTTTAGCTACTGGATTTGAATTCTGCTTTCTAGCTCACAGAATGTAGCATTTGAAAATCCAAAAACCAATTATTTTCCTTTCTTAGGCAGTCCCTTGGAACCGAGGATGACTTGCTTCCACACTAAAAATGAGTTCTCAGGTGACTGATGATTCCAATGCGGGACCTACAGCCTCTGTCACAGGTGGGGCAGACGGTGGTTGAAGGGACGGGTGGGTGGGGTTCTTGGGTTGACGTGCGCTCCTTCCACTGCTTGTGCTTGGCTTCCGCTTGCTCCAGGCGAAGAGACTCGAGGTGTTCAGTGCCTTCCCGGATGCTTCTCCTCCACTTTGTGCAGTCTTGGGCCAGGGATTCCCAGGTGTCGGTGGGGATGTTGCACTTTTTCATGGAAGCTTTGAGGGTGTCCTTGAAGCAATTCCTCTGCCCACCTGGGACTCTCTTGCTGTGTCGGAGCTCCGAGCGCTTGTTTTGGGAGTCTCGTATCGAGCATGCGGACGATGTGGCCCGTCCATCGGAGCTGATGGAGCGTGGTCAAAGCTTCGATGCTGGGGATGTTGGCCTGAGCGAGTACACTGACATTGTTGTGCCTATCCTGCCAATGGATTTGCAGGATCTTGTGGAGGCAGCATTGGTGGTACCTCTCCAGTGTTTTGAGGTGCCTGCTGTACATGGTCCATGTCTCTGAAGCATACAGGAGGGCGGGTATCACTACTGCTCTGTAGACCATGAGCTTGGTGCTGGGTTTGAGGTCCAGGTCTTCAAACACTCTCTTCCTCAAGCGACCGAAGGCTGCACTGGCACACTGAAGGCTGTGTTGGACTTCGGCATTGACGTCTGCCCTTGTTGACAGTAGGTTCCCGAGGTATGGAAAGTGGTCGACGTTGTCCAAGGCCTCGTCGTGGATTTTCATAATCGGGGCCAGTACTGTGTGGCGGGGCAGGTTGGTAGAGGGCCTTTGTCTTAATGATGTTTAGTGTAATGCCCATGCTCTCGTATTCTTCGGTGAAGGTGTTGACGATGATTTGGAGTTCAGCCTCCGATTGAGCGCAGACGCAAGCGTCGTCTGCATACTGTAATTCAACGACAGAGGATGGGATGACTTTGGATCTGGACTGGAGGCGACAAAGCTTGCACAGTTTCCCGTTTGTTCTGTAGATTAGCTCCACTCCAGTGGGGAATTACTGAGGCTAATCCCTGTCCCACAGGCAAAAAATTTCAGATGGCTTATCGAGCGGGATTTTCCTCACAATCCCACCCATAATCAGAAGATCAAAAAACACGGAAAAATTGGGCCTAAGGCTGACTGCCTGCCCCAAGCTCCGTTTTATGCCTCCATCCCCACTGGCAGATCCTTGCCCACCCACCATATATAAATGCAGGCAGGAGGGCACAATCTGGCTTCTCGACCACTTTTGCTCCCGTCACCCCCATCCACCCCCTCCCTCCCGCACTCTCACTGCCCCGCCGAAGGACTACTTGGTGAAAGATGACAGTAGACCTAGAATAGTGACTCTAAGGCTCCAAATGTTTCCAGTGGAGCGAGAGGGCCTATTAGTGCCTTCTTCAAGGGGAACTTGGAGCAGAGAGAGTTAGTCAAATCCTTCTGTCCCCATTTAAATGCAGTGGAGCAGACTCCAGGTGGGAGTTGAAGGGGAATGGCATTATTTTTGGAGGAGTATTCTGGTATTTTCTTTTACCAGTGGAATTCAGATGGAAGTCATTTTATTGAATTTAGTGTCTTAAAACTGCACATAAAATGGGCGATAAAGGAACTTCCAGAGCAAAGTAACTCGAGTTACTTGGGGTCGAGAATTCAGGTTGGCATTCATTCCTATTAGTAAAGAAATGTTATGTTTTGGACAGGTTGGGTGATTGGGTGGAAGCATGGCAGATGCAATATAACGTGGATAAATGCGAGGTTATCCACTTTGGTGTCAAAAACAGGAAGGCAGATTATTATCTAAATGGCAATAGATTGGGAGAAGGGGAAGTGCAACGAGACCTGGGCGTCCTTGTGCACCAGTCGCTAAAAGTAAGCATGCAGGTGGAGCAGGCGGTTAAGAAGGCAAATGGTATGTTGGCCTTTGTAGCAAGAAGGATTGAGTACAGGAACAAGGATGTCTTGCTGCAGTTGTACAGGGCCTTGGTGAGACCACATCTTGAGTATTGTGTGCAGTTTTGGTCGCCTTATCTGAGGAAGGATGTCCTTGCCATGGAAGGAGTTCAGCGAAGATTCATCAAGCTGATACCTAGGATGGCAGGAATGACGTATGAGGAGAGATTAGGTCGATTGGGCTTGTACTCGCTGGAGTTTAGAAGAATGAGAGGGGATCTCATTGAAACTTATAAAATTCTGACAGGACTAGACAGACTAGATGCTGGAAGGATGTTCCCGATGGTCGGGGAGTCCAGAACCAGGGGTCACAGTCTAAGGATAAGGGGTAAGCCATTTAGGACAGAGATTAGGAGGAATTTCTTCACCCAGAGAGTGGTGAACCTGTGGAATTCTCTGCCAAAGAAGGCAGTAGAGGCAAATTCATTAAATATATTCAAGAAGGAGTTGGATATATTCCTTAAGGCTAAAGGGATCAAGGGATATGGAGAGAAGGCAGGAACAGGGTACTGAATTTGGATGATCAGCCATGATCTCATTGAATGGCGGAGCAGGCTCGAGGGGCCGAATGGCCTACTCCTGCTCCTATCTTCTATGTTTCTATGTTACTGGACTAATAATCCAGAGTTCAAATCCCACCATGGCAGCTGAGGAATTTAAATTCATTTAATTGAATAAAACTGGAATTTAAAAAAAAGTTGTGTCAGTGATGGTGACCATGAAACTATCGGATTGTTGTAAAAACCCATCTGGTTCACTAATGTCCTTAAGGAAGGAAATCTGCCGTCCTTACCTGGTCTGGTCTATATGTGACTCCAGACCCACAGCAATGTGGTAGATTCTTAACTGTCCTCTGAAATGGCTTACGAAGCCACTCAGTTGTAACAAACCCCTACAGAAAACAATAATAATAAAACTGACGGACCACCCAGCATTGACCTCGGCACCGGCTACGGACACGACAATGGCACACCCAGCCCAGTCGACCCTGCAAAGTCCTCCTCACCAACATCTGGGGACTTGTGTCAAAACTGGGAGAGCTGTCCCACAGACTAGCCAAGCAACAGCCTGACATAGTCATACTCACAGAATCATACCTTTCAGCCAATGTCCCAGACTCCTCCATCACCATCCCTGGGTATGTCCTTTCACACCAGCAGGGCAGACCCACCATAGGTGGCGGCACAGTGGTCTACAGTTGGGAGAGAGTGGCCCTGGGAGTCCTAACCATTGACTCCAGACCCCATGAAGTCTCATGGCTTCAGGTCAAGCATGAGCAAAGAAACCTCCTGCTGATTACCACCTACCGCCCTCCCTCAGCTGATGAATCAGCACTCCTCCATGTTGAACACCACTTGGAAGAAGCACCGGGGGTAGTAAGGACACAGAATGTACTCTGTATGGGGGACTTCAGTGTCCATCACCAAGAGTGGCTCAGTAGCGCCACTACTGACCGAGCTGGCCAAATTCTGAAGGATAGCCATCACACTAGGCCTGCGGCAGGTGGTGAGAGAACCAACACGAGGGAAAAACCTACTTGACCTCGTCCTCACCAATCTACCTGCCGCAGATGCATCTGTCCATGACAGCGTTGGTAGCAGTGACCAGCGCACTGTCCTTGTGGAGACGAAGACTCATCTTCACACAGAGGACACCCTCCATCATGTTGTGTGGCACTACCACTGTGCTAAGTGGGACAGATTCAGAACAGATCTAGCAGCTCAAAACTGGGCATCCATGAGGAGCTGTGGGCCATCAGCAGCAGCAGCAGAATTGTATTCCACCACAATCTGTAACCTCATGGCCCGGCATATCCCTCACTTTACCATTACCATCAAGCCAGGGGACCAACCCTGGTTCAATGAGGAGTGCAGAAGAGCATCGCAGGAGCAGCACCAGGCGTACCTAAAAATGAGATGCCAACCTGGGGAAGCTGCAACACAGGACTACACACATGTTGAACAATGAAAGTAGCATGCTGTAAACAGAGCTAAGCAATCCCACAATCAACGGATCAGATCAAAGCTCTGCAGTCCTGCCACATCCAGTCGTGAATGGTGGTGGACAATTAAACAATTAACGGGAGGAGGAGGCTCCATGAATATCCCCATCCTCAATAATGGTGGAGCCCAGTACACAAGTCAAAATACAAGGCTAAAGCGTTTGCAACCATCTTCAGCCAGAAGTGCCGAGTGGATGATCCATATTGGTCTCCTCCTGACATCCCCACCATCACAGAAGTCAGTCTTCAGCCAATTCGATTCACTCCACGTGATATCAAGAAACGGCTGAGCGCACTGGATACAGCATAGGCTATGGACCCCGACAACATCCCGGCTGTCATGCTGAAGACTTGCGCTCCAGAACTAGCCGCTCCTCTAGCCAAGCTGTTCCAGTACAGCTACAACATTGGCATCTACCCGACAATGCGGAAAACTACCTAGGTATGTCCTGTCCACAAAAAGCAGGACAAATCCAATCCAGCCAATTATCGTCTCATCAGTCTATTCTCAATCATCAGCAAAGTGATGGAAGGTGTCGTCGATGGTGCTATCAAGCGACACTTACTCACCAATAACCTGCTCATCGATGCTCAGTTTAGGTTCTGCCAGGATCACTCTGCTCCAGACTTCATTACAGCCTTGGTCCAAACATGGACAAAAGAGCTGAATTCCAGATGTGAGGTGAGAATGACTGCCCTTGACATTAAGGCAGCATTTGACCGAGTGTGGCATCAAGGAGCCCTAGTAAAATTTAAATCAATGGGAATCAGGAGGAAAATTCTCCACTGGCTAGAGTCATACCTAGCACAAAGGAAGATGTTTGTGGTTGTTAGAGGTCAATCATCTCAGCCCCAGGACATTGCTGCAGGAGTTCCTCAGGGCAGTGTCCTAGGCCCAACCATCTTCAGCTGCTTCATCAATGACCTTCCCTCCACCATAAGGTCAGAAGTGGGGATGTTCGCTGATGATTGCATAGTGTCCAGTTCCATTTGCAACTCCCCAGATAATGAAGCAGTCCATGCCCACATGCAGCAATACCTGGACAACCTTTAGGCTTGGGCTGATAAGTGGCAAGTAACATTCATGTCACACGAGTGCCAAGCAATGACTATCTCCAACAAGAGAGAGTCTAACCACCGTCCCTTGACATTTAACGGCATTACCATCACTGAATCCCTCACCATCAACATCCTGGGGGTCACCATTGACCAGGAACTTAACTGGACCAGCCACATAAATACTATGGCTACAAAAGCGGGTCAGAGGCTGGGTATTCTGCAGCAAGTGCCTCACCTCCTGACTCCCCAAAGCCTTTCCACCATCTACAAGGCACAAGTCAGGAGTATGATGGAATACTCTCCACTTGCCTGGATGAGTACTGCTCCAACAACACTCAAGAAGCTTGACACCATCCAGGACAAAGCAGCCCGCTTGATCAACATCCCATCCACAACCTTAAACATTCACTCTCTGCACCACCGGCGCACCGTGGCTGCAGTGTGTACCATCTACATGATGCATTGCAGCAACTCACCAAGGCTTCTTCAACAGCACCTCCCAAACCCACAACCTCTACCACCTAGACAAGGACAAGGGCAGAAGGCACATGGGAACAGCATCACCTGAAAGTTCCCCTCCTAGCTACAAACCATCTGACTTGGAAATATATTCCTTCATCGTCGCTGGGTCAAAATCCTGGAACTCCTTCCCTAACAACACTGTGGGTTTACCTTCACCACATGGACTGCAGTGGTTCAAGAAGGCGGCTCACCACCATCTTCTCAACGGCAATTAGGGATATGTAATTAATGCTGGCCTTCCAGCGATGCCCACATCCCAGGAACAAAAACTAAAAAAAAAAGACAGCCTCATTATAATAAGCCGGATTGGTCGTCCGCCCCTTGTACCACCACCGTTGCAGCCTTGGTGAGTTGCTGCAGTGCATCATGTAGATGGTACACACTGCAGCCACGGTGCACCGGTGGTGCAGAGAGTGAATGTTTAAGGTTGTGGATGGGATGTTGATCAAGTGGGCTGCTTTGTCCTAGATGGTGTCGAGCTTCTTGAGTGTTGTTGGAGCAGCACTCATCCAGGCAAGTGTGCGGGTTCGAGGCGGGTTAGGTTCCTGTTCCAGATTTTTTACATTTTAACCTCTGACTCGACCACAACCCACCCATTTTTGGGAGTTAAGATTCAGCCCAATTTGTCTGAAAAGCAATGTTGTACATTTTATTTCTAAATTCCTGTGGAAGCAGTTTAGTCAGCAAAGATCTGGCAAATGGAGTATAATGTGGGAAAATGTGAAGTTGTCCATTTTGGCAGGAAGAATAAAAAAAAGCATATTATCTAAATGGTGAGAGATTGCAGAGCTCTGAGATGCAGAGGGATCTGGGTGTGCTAGTGCATGAATTGCAAAAGGTTACTGTGCAGGTACAGCAAGTAATTAGGAAAACTAACAGAATGTTATCGTTTATTGCGAGGGGAATTGAATACAAAAGTAGGGAGGTTATGCTTTAGTTATACAGGGCATTGGTGAGACCACATCTGGAGTACTGTGTACAGTATTGGTCTCCTTATTTAAGGAAGGATGTGACGTAAGAAAACTACTAGGCACTTGGTCTAAGCTTTAAACAAAGCTTTAATCAACTGTTTTACAACATGAACGTCTAGTTGTGTCCTTCACTAGTTCCTGTTAAAGAATGTCCTGAGCAAGCTGGGCCTATGCCCAAGTATTTATACTCTCCCTGGACAGCGCCACCAGCAGGCCGCCCAGTATTATTTCATACGTCATTTCCACATGAATGACAAGATTCATGTCAGGATGTAAATGCGTTGGAAGCAGTTCAGAGAAGGTTTACTAGACTAATACCTGGAATGGGCGGGTTGTCTTATGAGGAAAGGTTGGACAGGCTAGGCTTGTATCCGCTGGAGTTTAGAAGAATAAGAGGTGACTTGATTGAAACATATAAGATCCTGAGGGGTCTGGGCAGGGTGGATGTGGAGAGGATGTTTCCTCTTGTGGGAGAATCTAGAACTAGGGGTCACTGTTTAAAAATAAGGGTTCGCCCATTTAAGACAAAGATGAGGAGAAATTTTTTCTCACAGAGGGTCATGAGTCTTTGGAACTCTCTTCCTCAGAGGGCGGTGGAAGTAGAGTCTTTGAATATTTTTAAAGCAGAGGTAGATAGATTCTTGGTAAGCAAGGGGGTGAAAAGTTATTGGGGGTAGGCGGGAATGTGGAGTAATCGGATCAGCCATGATCTTATTGAATGGCGGAGCAGGCTCAAGGGGCCAAGGGGCCAAGTGGCCTACTCCTGTTCCTAATTCGTATGTTCATATGTACTAAAAGCACTTGTCATCAGGTCCATTAGTGAATCACTTTGCCTTGTGCTTCTTCTCTTTCCCAAGCTGTGTGTTCTAAAATATTCTGCTTCTGAAAAACTACTCTTTATGCTCACTCACCTCTCTGGAAGTTTTATACAGTGTTATCAATTGTAAAAGCATAATGTATTTATTAATTGCTGCAAGTTTGCCTTAATGCATTTTAATTTTTATAACTGCAACATAGAAATTCTTCTAACTATAAATGATCATAAAAAGAATCTATAATGCAAATTCATCAAAGTCCAGTTAAATCATCTCATTGCCACGCTACAAAATGTAGATGAAATTAGTCTTTGGTGGTAGCGCAAACTGGGCGATAGCCAATCAGCAGCTCGCTTTACGCCACACTCGATTTTATTTTCAATTGACTTCAATGGAAAAGAAAATCGAGCCGGGTATGAAATGGGCTGCCGATTGGTTCTTGACCTTCTTGCACTGTCACCCATTATGTGCTATCACCAAAGACCACTTTCACCCCAGTAGACTCAGTCTGACCTTCTGTATAAAGAATTGGAGCAAAGGTTTATCGATACTGCATCACTAATGAAATACATCGACGAGACTTAGCAGTGCATAAACAATTCCTCATAACGTAAATTATTTCAGTAGATACTGCGACATTTTACTTTTTATATTATTAGTGGAAATAAGACTGACTATTAAAGTACCACTGCAGAACATGTCAATACTGCCACTTCATTGATGCTGTAACTATGACACTACATTACCATTTGCTGCAAGTATTATTTTTAGTAATTTTTAAAAAACTTTTTTTATTCATTCATGGGATTTGGGCATCACTGGCAAGGTCAGCATTTATTGCCCATCCCTAATCGCCCTTGAGAAGGTGGTGGTGAGCCACCTTCTTGAACCGCTGCAGTCCGTGTGGTGAAGGTACTCCCATAGTGCTATAAGGTAGGGAGTTCCAGGATTTTGACCCAGTGACGATGAAAGAATAACAATAAACTTTCAAATCAGGTTGATGTGTGACTTGGTGGGAAACTTGGAGATAATGGTGTTCCCATGCACCTGCTGCCCTTGTCTTTCTAGTGGGTAGAGGTTGCAGGTTTGGGAGGTGCTGTCGAAGAAGCCTTGGCGAGTTGCTGCAGTGCATCTTGTAGCTAGTACACACTGCAGACATGGTTCACTGTGGTAGAGGGAGTGAATGTTTAAGGTTGTGGATGGGATGTCGCTCAAGCGGGCTGCTTTGTCCTGGATGTTGTCGAGCTTCTTGAGTGTTGTTGGAGCTGCACTCATTCAGGCAAGTGGAGCGTATTCCATCACACTCCTGACCTGTGCCTTGTCGATGGTGGAAAGGCTTTGGGGAGTCAGGAGGTGGATGCAGGGAGGATGTTTCCCCTGGCTGGGGGCTCTAGAATGAGGGGTCACAGTCTCAGGATGCGGGGCAGGACATTTAGGACTGAGATGAGGAAAGATTTCTTCACTCAGAGGGTGGTGAACCTATGGAATTCTCTACCACAGAAGGCTGTGGAGGCCAAGTCACTGAATGTATTTCAGAAGGAGATAGATAGATTTCTAGACGCAAAAGGCGTCAAGGGGTATGGGGAGAGAGCGGGAATATGGTATTGAGATAGAGGATCAGCCATGATCGTATTGAATGGTGGAGCAGGCTCGAAGGGCCAGATGGCCTACTCCTGCTCCTATATTTCTATGTTTCTATGAGTCACTCGCCACAGAATACCATGCCTCTAACCTGCTCTTGCAGCCACAGTATTTATGTGGCCGGTCCTGATTTTAATGGCTTATTTGTTACTTTTTAATTTTGTGTGGAGTCTCACATCCATGGGTGGACACAGTTGTTTAGTTTTTTAGCCCAATGCAAGGTATTTTCCAACCATGTTTTAACTCCAATGCAAATAGGCCTTTTGCGATCCAATCCTCATCCTACAACTAACAAGAACGCAGCAATTGCACCTCACCACTAAAAGCATTTATGCCCATCAGCACTCACACCTGAATGCATGTTGATAATGCTTCCACAGACACTGCCATACACATATAAGCAAATATAAGGATTTGCTGCTTATGGTGATTTTTCTCTAACAGTGTAATCTGATGTACTAGATTGATAGAAGCTTGGTACTTGTTTTTTCTTGTACTTACTCAGATTAATCCAAATCTGCCAGCAACACATGACATGCATAGATATCATGATTAGCAAAGTCATGCACTTTATTGATTGTTTTTTGTCTGTAGTAGCCTGATGCCACATAAGCAAACTGACTTGTGAATTTGGGTTTCCAAGCTGAGCAGTTATGCTTGGGATCATCAACATTGCACACACGTCTCCAGTAAACCTATTACCTGCTTTCAGCAGAAATATCTAGTACAAGTGTACACCAGTCAGGCTGCATGCTGACATTAACCAATGCATTGTCACTCAAAGCAGAGAAATGATTTTAGTTATATACAGTTAATAAATAACAAAGGACAGCAAATAGGAATACTATATATATGCGACAGAAACCTTACTTCAAAAATGCTACGTTTCTTGTCACTTGACCTTTTTAAGTTTATGTTTACTCCCAACACTCCTTCTTACTTTCCTGTCTGGACAAAATGTTATGATCAAAGGGTCAGAACCATGATTTGTAGATACATCTGTAAACTGTATCTACAACTCACGGTTCTGAAATGAGAAAAGGTAGTGATACATCTTCAGAAGTAGTGCCTAGACATAAAAAGGGCCAGATATGCAGTCTCGTTACCATGACGAGGGGGATCGCTGTACTTCCCATGCATGATGCACCAGTAAGGGTCAGAGCTGACCTTTTTACAAGGTCAGCTCATTTAAATAATAGCACCACAATCCTTGCACAGATCAGCAACTGCACAGGGAGAACATTGGGGTTGATGGGCAGGATATCCAGCAAGAGCAGCCCTTAAAGGGTTGCTGCTCTTAAAGCTGGCTTCATATTTGACAGAGGAAACCTTTTCTGATAACACTAGACCAATGCAGCAAAATGGATCCTTTTGAGTAAACGGCTTTGTAAGATGCACAGCAGGTGCTTCCCCTCAGTGAAGGCTCTCCGGTTACTATTATAAATATGGACATAGGAACATATGATAGAAATATAAAAATAAGTGAATGGATGACTTTGAAATGGGGACTGAATTAAGTCATATCAAATGTATTTTCACACTGATACTTGGACACCTCTAAAAGTACAATATAGAAGAAAATATTCACTGCATTTGCACAAAGGCTGCAGCTGTAATTGAGGCACCTATTTAGAAGGCTGAATGAACGAGTTACTGTTCTGAAATGTAATTTTTAATGAATTCAGTCACATATTAATACAATGCTTAGAATGAACCAGGTGCATACTGTTTAAGTGAAACAACCAGATGTAGCAATGACCTGGTTGCCTGGTTTTTCATCACTATAGACTGAATGCCTGTGGACTGAAGAAAACAATATATCATATTGTGTGCATCATTTGAAGTTCATGATGTATTACACTAGGGATACAATCATTCCTCAGATCATTAGTTTATATGTGGAATAATTGATGGTCACCAGCGAACTGCTGGTTGCCTTTGGGCCAGTATGTGTGAAGGGATGTGACTACGAGGGGATACTTAAGCTAAAAACAAATGAAGGGCACTCAAATATACCTGTAATTTATTTTTTGTGCCTCAGTTATTTTGTATAACACATAAACGTTCTTCTTATACTTGTCTTTTGTCATTAAAAATGGGCAATGTAGAATCAAGATGAGTTAACAATGTGGATGAGAAGGTCATTGAGAACATTGAGCGGTGGGTGTCTGATGTCTGAGCTGTAATTTCACAGTGGATGTCTGATATCAGAGGTGTAAAATTGCAGAAGAATAATCAGTATGTTCAATCATCAGATGACAGTACAAGTGGATTGCACTGGAGGAAATCAGCAATAATAAAAAAAACAATGACTGTATGACATACCAACACAAGGAACTAATGCCCATCTTGACAAGGGAGATGGAGAATTGAGGAAAATCCCAGTACTGGCACCACTGTAAACTTTACAGGATGCAGAATTTTCACAAAATATACATGGTCATAAAATATATCATAATGCAATGTAAAGAATTACTAGGACAGAAATGATTCAGTCTGGTGTGGAAACTACTTACATTGCAGGAAATGCACATAGGTTGACACTGGACTAGTCAACCAGTAAAGAGTGGTCTAATTAACTAACCAATTATATTTCCGTGTCATTTTAAATCTAACATTTTGTAATTTTAGATTACTTTAGCCATAAGCCTAAGGTACTATTCGACTTCTCTCTTATTAGAATTTTATGGAAAAACATATTAATATAATAAAGTCATAAAGTGCATTGCTTTACTTTAGGCCTTGAGCAGAGCACGAAGTGTCATTAAACAATTGGTGAGTATGTTGTATTGAGTGAGCTTTGCATCTTAATTAAATTAATATCTCAAAATGATGATTGGCCCTAATTGAATGCATTTATTTTTTAAGAAGATAAATGATTGTATTTTCCCATTCATATTGTTCTAATCAGTTTTATGCAGATGGCTTACAGTTTATAAGCAGGTCTTTCACACGTCCTCTCAAACTTGCCAAAAACAGTTATTTTTTAATTTCCTTTGTCTGTCTACAAAATACTAACTTATTTATAGCAATGACCCTGATGATATTTTTTGTGTTTCGAAGGGACCTAAAAGCCTCCTTCATTGGGCTCTGTCACGATGTACTCTGTCTCACTTTTAAGAACATAAGAACACAAGAAATAGGAGCAGGAATAGGCCACTTGTCCCCTCGAGCCTCCTCTGCCATTCAATAAGACCGTGGCTGATCTTGTGCTCAAAGCCACTTCCCTGCCCGCTCCCCATAACCCTTCACTCCCTTATCTTGCAAAAATCTGTCTATCGCCACCTTAAATGTATTTAATGACCCAGCCTCCACGGCTCTCTGGGGCAGAGAATTCCACAGATTTACGACCCTCTGAGAGAAGAAATTCCTCCTCATCTCAGTTCTAAAAGGGCGACCATTTCTTCTGAAACTATGCCCCCGAGTTCTAGATTTCCCCATGAGGGGAAACATCCTCTCTGCATCTACCTTGTCGAGCCCCCTTAGTATCTTATATGTTTCAATAAGATCACCTCTCATTCTTCTAAATTCCATTGAGTATAGGCCCAACCTGCTCAACCTTTCCTCATAAGTCAACCCCCTCATCTCTGGAATTAACCAAGTGAATCATCTCTGAACTGCCTCCAGTGCAAGTATATCCTTCCTTAAATAAGGAGACCAAAACTGTACGCAGTACTCAAGGTGTGGTCTCATCAATACCCTGCACAGTTGTAGCAGGACTTCCCTGCTTTTATACTCCAACCCCCTTGCAATAAAGGCCAACATTTCATTTGCCATTTTGATTACTTGCTGTACCTGCATGTTAGCTTTTTGTGTTTCATGCACAAGGACCCCCAGGTCTCTCTGAACTGTAGCATTATGTAATCTCTCTCCATTTAAATAATAATTTGCTTTTTTATTTTTCCTGTCAAAGTGGAAAACCTCACACTTTCCCACATTATACTCCATTTGCCAAATGTTTGCCCACTCACTTAGCCTGTCTATATCCCTTTGTAGATTCATTGAGTCCTCTGCACATCTTTCTTTCCCACCCATATTTGTATCATCCGCAAGCTTGGCTACATTACACTCGGTCCCTTCATCCAAGTCATTAATGTAGATTGCAAATAGTTGAGGCCCCAGCACTGATCCCTGTGGCACCCCACTAGTTACCTATTGC
This sequence comes from Somniosus microcephalus, assembly GCF_052327205.1. Lineage (NCBI taxonomy): Eukaryota > Metazoa > Chordata > Chondrichthyes > Squaliformes > Somniosidae > Somniosus > Somniosus microcephalus. The sequence continues at coordinate 54,022,934 of NC_141000.1, forward strand.
CAACTGGAAAATGACCCATTTATCCAGACTCTCTGCTTTCTGTTAGTTAGCCAATTCTCTATCCAATCCGCTAGGACCTCTTCAGAGTCCAGGGAATTTTGGTATATTGCAACCAATGCATCCACTATCTCTGCAGCCACTTCTTTTAAGACCCTGGGATGCAGGCCATCTGGTCCAAGGGGCTTGTTGTCTTTTAGTCCCATTATTTTACCAAGTACTTTTTTCTTAGTGATAGTGATTGTCTTTAGTTCCCCCCTCCCTGTGGTCCCTTGATTATCCATTATTGGGATTGTAATGTATATACCTTTAAGGGGAACTATCTTTTACAGCTCATGTATACTGCAGTACCGGCAGTGACCACACCTGTATATAGCACTGAGTAGTAATCTGTACAGATCAGTTCCACTGTGAGCCACGTTGAGTAAACACCTGTTGTACCGTTTCTCCTGCAGTCTGTGTCTTATTATACACGGACACAACATTGGCGACAAGGCAAGTTCGAACCTACCTGCAACTCTGCATCACCTCCCGGGGATTCGTTCCTGGAGATCAGTGGATTGAAGGTCAAGGCCAGAGACTCGGGCGTCGACCACGGGCAACCGCCCAGTCATCCAGCAGAGACTCGAGAATTGCGGGGGAGGCTGTCGAGAGCCAGGCTTGGCTTTCCAGTCGAGGCGGTCCAGCGAAACAGGCTGGCAACAGGTAGTGCGCAGACCCTTCCCAGACAGCAGCGGGCTAGAGCCCGACCGAGCGGCACAGCAAAGGGCTGAGCAGCGTCGATGGGGGAGAGAGAGAGAGGGCAGAGCGCACAGGGCGCAGCTGGTGTTCAGGGGCCGAGCAGCATCGAAGAGAGGGAGAGAGAGAGAGGGCAGAGCGCACAGGGCGCAGCCGGTGTTCAGGGGCTGAGCAGCGTCAGAGAGAGGGAGAGAGAGATGCACAGAAACCCGCGAGGCGCCGCCATTGCCACGAGGACTGTTGAGAGCGGCATTGGCAGCAGCGCAGGAGAAGCGCGCGAAACCTACAGGGCACCGCCATTGCCACGAGAACCGCCGGGAGCAGTGTTGGCAGCAGCGAGGGAGGAAGGAAAGCATGGGAGACGCCATTTAAAGTCATTGGGAGATGCCATTTTAAACCACACCCAAAATGCCGAAGAGTGGCAGTATCACCGCATTTGACAATGAAGTCGAAGATTGGACTACATATGTCGAACGAATAGAGGTGTACTGCAAGGCAAATGAGGTGTCAGATGACAAGAAAGCGTCGGTATTGTTAAATTTAATTGGTGCAAAGACGTATGGTTTATTACAAAATCTAGTAACCCCAACGAAGCCAATGGAAAAGAATTTTGAAGACATAGTAACGACACTACAGGAACATTTAAACCCCACACCGCTGCTGATAGCAGAAAGATTCAAGTTTCACAAACGGAACCAGCATAAGGAAGAAAGCAATGCTGATTATTTAACAGAACTGCACAAACTATCGAAACACTGCCAGTTTGGAACGGGACTGGCAGATACCTTAAGGGACAAGTTTGTGTGTGGGCTTCAAAGTGAAGGAACCCAGAAACGGCTTTTATCTGAAAAGGACCTTACGCTGGAAAAGGCTTTCAGCATTGCGGTATCATATGAAGCAGCAGCACGGGGCGCTGCAGAGATACAACAGAGACCGCAAGAATATGGCACAAATGAAATGTCATATGGAACAGAGAAGTGCTATTGCTGCGGCAGAACAACACACGACCAGAATGATTGCTGGTTCAAAGACAAAGTGTGCAGACAGTGTGGAAAAGTAGGACACATAGCACGAGTCTGCAGGTTGGGAAAGAAAACCAGCAATAAGAAACCTACCAAAGGAAAGTACAAGAAGGTACATAAGATGAAGGAGAATAGTTCAGACGAACAAAAGAGTGATAACGACTCTGAAAGCAGGGAACTGAGCTGTCTGAAACTACATAATGTGATCACAATGGAGGATCACCGAACCATTTGGGTCACTCTCAAGATAGCAGGAGTCCAGGTAAAGATGGAATTGGACACAGGATCAGCCCTAACAGTCATAAACCGACGGGACTACGAGCGGCTATTCTCAAACATACCCTTGAGAGACACAAAAATTATTTTGAAGACGTACACGGGGCAAAAAGTCTACCCCAAAGGAAAAATAAGGGTGACCGTTATATATATAACGGTAAGGAAACACCAAAACTAGACCTGTATGTATTGCAAGATGGAGGACCACCATTACTGGGACGTGAATGGATCCGGAAAATACAACTGGATTGGCATTCCATACAGGCACTGACTGTGGCTGACAAAAAGGATGATGACGTCACACCTGGGCGACTGTCAAAGATCCTAACTGACGTGAAAGAAGTGTTCCAGCAAGGACTCGGAACACTAAAAGGCATGACAGCGATGATTAAAATTGAAGAAAACGCAAGCCCAAAATGTTTTAAGGCCAGACCGGTACTGTCACGGGGCCGTGCATTGACGGGGCCGTTTTGCTAGGGTTTCGGTAGTGGACCCAAGCGCAGGAAACCTATCCAAGGACTCGAGGCCGGGTAGAACTCGAAAGATGCTTCCTTGAGACTCGAGAGCATAGAAACAGGGTAACACTCGAAAGGAGATTCAGTTGAGACTCGAAAACACAGAGACATGGTAACACTCGAAAGGAAATTCAGTTGAGACTCGAAAACACAGAGAGACTCGAGAACGCCAGAGACACAGCAAGAGCTGTTACTTGCAGGCAGGCGAACCCAGGACTGAGCAAAGAGGACAGGAAACAGGAAGCTTAAATACAGGCCAGAGTGGTCACGTGACATAATTAATCAAATGAGACAGGAGACAAATACATTAACAACACACTGGTGAGGCCAGAGGACAAGACAAGGGCAAAAACGAACAACTTTATTAACTAGCCTAATTACTCTGATGAGATCAATTACTCGAGAAACAGGTGAGGAGAGGGGCCCAAAGGCACGGCAGCAGCGCACCGAAGCCTCAAAAACCGCCCTCAGGCGGCGAGCAGAGGGAAGTGCCGCTGAAGCCGTTACAGTAAACCCCCCCCCTTTTAGGGACGGCACCTGACGTCCCATAAGCCTAAGATGATCACAATCTTATTTATTTTTTTTTATTTTTTTTTATACTTTATTTTTAGCGAGACTCGAGAATTAAACACAAAAAACACAGTGGGAGCTCGGGAGCGCTCGAGAGTTTAACAGCACAAAACACAGCAAAAGCCCAAATATTTGCCCAAGATAACTTGAGAGTTTCATCTTGTGCAGGAGAGCTCGAAAGTTTTAACTTGTCCAGGAGAGCTCGAAAGTTTAACTTGTCCAGGAGAACTCGAAAGTTTAACTTGTCCAGGAGAACTTGAGAGTATCTTGTCCAGGAGAACACAAAAGTTTATCTTGTCCAGGAGAACACGAAAGTTTAACTTGTCCAGGAGAACGTGAAAGTATCTTATCCAGGAGAGCTCGAAAGTTTATCTTGTCCAGGAGAACACGAAAGTTTAACTTGTCCAGGAGAACTTGAGAGGTTATCTTGTCCAGGACAGCTCAAAAATTTAACTTGTCCAGGAGAACTTGAGAGTTTATACACTCCAGAAGAACTCGTGAGTTTAACTTGTCCAGGGGAACTTGAGAGTATCTTATCCAGGAGAGCTCAAAAGTTTCTTATCCAGGGGAGCTCAAAAGTTTCTTATCCAGGGGAGCTGAGACTCTTATCCAGGAGAGCTCAAAAGTTTCTTATCCAGGGGAGCTCGAAAGTTTATTGATACCAAAACCGAAGAGTTCGAGAGTTTATTTTGTCCAGGAGAACTCGAGAACTTAACTTGCCCAGGAGAGTAGCAAAACACAGTGGGGGTCTTCTTCCTAGGGGACCCGAGAACCAAACACAGAAACACAGGGGGGAGTCCTCTTCCTAGGAGACCAAACATTTGCCCAAGAGTGCTCGAGAGTTTATTGGTACTAAATAGGACAACTTGAAAGTTTAACTTGCACAGGAGAACTTGAAAACTTTATCTTGCCCAGGAGAGCTCGAAAGTTTATCTTGTCCAAACCAGGAGGGTAGCAAACACAGCGGGGGTCCTCTTCCTAGGAGACTCGAAAATTATACACAAAGACACAGCAGGGAGTCTTCTTCCTAGGAGACCAAATATTGCCCAAGAGAGCTCAAGAGTTTAACACAACGAAGGCCCAGGAAGCTTGAAAGTTGACTCGAAAATCTAACACTATGAAGGCCAACAGGAGGCCCAGGAAACTTGAAAGTTAACTAGAAAGTTAACACAATGAAAGTCCAGGAAACTTGAAAGTTCACTTCAGAGTTTAACACAATGAGGGCCAGGAGATGTGAGAGTTCACTCAAAAATTTAACTTGAGAATTTAACACAGTAGAGGGCCAGGAAGCTTGAGAGTTAAACACAATGAAGGTCCAGTAGACTTGAAAGTTCACTCGAAAATTTAACACTATGAAGGCCCAGGAAACTTGAAAGTTGACTTGAAAGTTTAACAACGGGAGGCCAGGAAACTTGAAAGTTGACTCGAAAATCTAACACTATGAAGGCCAACAGGAGGCCTGAGAGTTCACTTGGGGGTCTAACACAGTAGAGGCCCAGGAAGCTTGAGAGTTGACTTGAAAATATAACACAACGAAGGCCCAGGAAACTTGGAAGTTAACTAGAGAGTTAACACAATGAAGGCCTAGGAGACTTGAAAGTTTAACACAATGAAGGCCCAGGAGACTTGAGAGTTCACTTGGAAGTCTAACACAGTAGAGGCCCAGGAAGCTTGAAAGTTAACACAATGAAAGTCCAATAGACTTGAAAGTGCACTTAACATAGGAGACTTGAAAGTTCACTAGAAAATTTAACACAGTGGGGGTCTTCTTCCTAGGAGACTCGAAAATTAAACACACAGACACAGCGGGGAGTCTTCTTCCAAGGAGACCAAATATTGCCCAAGAAAGCTCGAAAATTAACTCGAGAGTTTCAAACCTTGGCTGGTTGGTTTCTGCTGGGTCCATGTATGGCTCAGTCCTACTGTCATGGGGCCGTGCATTCACGGGGCCGTTTTGCTAGGGTTTCGGTAGTGGACACAAGCGCAGGAAACCTATCCAAGGACTCGAGACCGGGTAGAACTCGAAAGATGCTTCCTTGAGACTCGAGAACATAGAAACAGGGTAACACTCGAAAGGAGATTCACTTGAGACTCGAAAACACAGAGACATGGTAACACTCGAAAGGATATGCACTTGAGACTCGAAAACACAGAGATACTCCAGAGACACAGCAAGAGCTGTTACTTGCAGGCAGGCGAACCCAGGACTGAGCAAAGAGGACAGGAAACAGGAAGCTTAAATACAGGCCAGAGTGGTCACGTGACATAATTAATTAAATGAGACAGGAGACAAATACATTAACAACACACCGGTGAGGCCAGAGGACAAGACAAGGGCAAAAACGAACAACTTTATTAACTAGCCTAATTACTCTGATGAGATCAATTACTCGAGAAACAGGTGAGGAGAGGGGCCCAAAGGCATGGCAGCAGCGCACCGAAGCCTCAAAAACCGCCCTCAGGCGGCGAGCAGAGGGAAGTGCCGCTGAAGCCGTTACAGGTACCTTATGCGATCCGCCAGCCATCGAAGCAGAGCTGGAGAGTCTGGAACATTCAGGTGTACTGTCCAAGGTAGACTGGAGGGAGTGGGCTACACCCATCGTCCCTGTGATGAAAAAGTCGTTGAGCAGCACGCCTGGGGAACCAAGGAAGGTTCGCATCTGTGGGGACTTTAAGGTAACAGTGAACCCGGTCCTTCACACCGTACAATATCCACTTCCGTGGATTGAAGATATTTCGCCTCGCTATCTGGAGGGAAACGCTTCACTAAGATTGATCTGGCCCAGGCGTATCTGCAAATGGGGGTAGAAGAAGCATCAAAAAAATGCCTCACAATCAACACCCATAAAGGCCTCTACCAATACAACCGGCTGGTATTCGGGGTAGCATCAGCCCCGGCTATTTGGCAGAGGGCAATGGAACAAGTCCTGCAAGGGATCCCAGGGACCCAGTGTTATTTGGATGACATCCTGGTCACGGGCGAAAATGACAGTGATCACCTTGCCAACCTGGAGCAGGTGCTCACTAGATTGCAGGAATATGGGCTCCGAGCTAACCGCCCCAAATGCGAGTTTTTTACAAAACAGATCTCATATTGTGGCCACGTTATCGATAAAGAGGGGTTACATAAGTCCCCAGAGAAGATTGAGGCAGTAGTCAAGGCTCCAGCACCGGAAAATGTGTCACAACTGAGGTCGTTCCTCGGGCTGATAAACTACTACCATAAGTTCTTGCCAAATTTGTCTACAATACTACACCCACTGAACACCCTACTGCAAACTGGGGTGCCATGGAAGTGGAGTGACGAATGTAGATGAGCTTTCCAGAAGAGCAAAACACTAATCACATCGAAAGAGGTATTGGCCCATTACAACCCGGCATTACCAATTCGGTTGGCATGTGATGCATCACCCTACGGCATTGGAGCGGTGCTGTCGCACAAATTCTCGGACGGCTCAGAGGCGCCAATTGCCTTTGCGTCACGATCACTAACCTCAGCCGAGCGTAACTACGCCCAGATTGACAGGGAGGCCCTCAGCCTAGTGTGGGGAGTGAAAAAGTTCAATCACTATCTGCACGGGCAGAAATTCACCTTGCTGACTGATCACCAGCCTCTTGTCTCCATTTTTAATCCGAAGAAGGGTGTTCCGGTGATGACTGCGCAACGACTACAAAGATGGTCACTTTTTCTAGGGGCGCACCACTATGAGATTGAATATAAGGGCACGAAACAGCATGGAAATGCTGATGGGCTTTCACGCCTGCCACTGCCTACTGCGGAGGAAGCACCAGCAGTGGATCCTGTCGAAATATTCCATTCGACTATAGTTGAATACCTACCGGTAACTAACACTTGTATCGAAAAGGAAACCCGAAATGACCCGACACTGTCTCAGGTATATGATTTGACGGTGAAGGGATGGCCAGCACATGGCGACTCACTGTTGCCAGCATTCTCGACAAGGAGAGAACAGCTGTCAGTGTGCCGGGGGACCTTGATGTGTGGATCCCGAGTGGTAATTCCACCCAAGTTAAGGGATAGAGTGCTCAATGAGCTTCATGAGGGTCATCTGGGAGGGGTAAAAATGAAAAGCCTAGCCAGGGCTTATGTGTGGTGGCCAGGAATCGATAAACAAATTGAGGACCTGACCAAGAGCTGCTCAGGATGCCAGAAAGTCCAAAATGCACCACCACAGGCCCCTCTACACCCATGGGAGTGGCCCTCATCTCCATGGCAATGGGTGCATATTGATTTTGCTGGTCCATTCATGGACTCAATGTTTTTAATCGCCGTGGATGCGCACTCGAAATGGCCTGAGGTCATCAAAATGTCCTCCACCACCACGGAGGAAACTATTGCAGTCCTACGGACCATTTTTGCCAGGAATGGTTTGCCAGAACAGATTTGCTCCGACAATGGACCACAGTTTGTGTCCGAAGAGTTCCGGAGGTTCTTGAAAAAGAATGGGGTAAGGCATTACACATCCGCCCCGTATCATCCAGCCACAAATGGATTGGCTGAGAGGTTCGTACAAACCTTTAAGAAGGCAATAAAGGCTATGTACAATGACAACATTCCGCTGCAGCACAAGGTGGACAATTTCCTGTTCGCCTACCGGAATGCAACACATGCAGTCACCAACCAGGCCCCAGCCATGATGTTCTTTAACCGAAGGTTAAGATCTCGCCTGGATTTGCTCAGACCAAACGTACGAAGAGATGTTGAGAGTAAGCAATTCCAGCACATCCATGAGAAGCCAATAAGGAGCTTCAATGTAGGGCAACCAGTCTTGGCCCGCGACTACCGAACAGAAAAATGGCAGCCAGGAACGATATGCACACGGCAGGGCCCACTAATGTACACAGTGGACGTTGGGGAGAGCATCATGAGACGCCGTGCTGACCAGATCCTAGAGTCACAGGAACAAGTCAACCCCATGCCTCGCCCATATGTACCTGGTAATGAACCCGACGTACAGGTCGCATCTACCCCAGAAACAGTAGCATCGGAAGCTGATGAACCAACCGACGACAGGGGACCAAAATCGCCTCCGCACCAAGAGCAAGACACTCGGGAAAGGCGCTATCCAGAAAGGATCAGGAAGCCTCCCCAAAGACTGAATATATAAATAGACTATTTTCAGCTAATGTTGCATGTTAAAAGTGTTAATTGTAATTAGTTTGATATTTAATTGTTAAATGAGTGTTATGGTACTGTTAATCTAAAAGGGGAGGAATTGTAATGTATATACCTTTAAGGGGAACTATCTTTTACAGCTCATGTATACTGCATTACCGGCAGTGACCACACCTGTATATAGCACTGAGTAGTAATCTGTACAGATCAGTTCCACTGTGAGCCACGTTGAGTAAACACCTGTTGTACTGTTTCTCCTGCGGTCTGTGTCTTATTATACACGGACACAACAGGGATGTTGTTAGTGTCTTCTACCGTGAAGACAGATACAAAATATTTGTTCAGAGTCTCTGCCATTTCCCCGTTCCCCATCATTAATTCCCCAGTCTCATCCTCTAAGGGACCATGTTTACTTTAGCTACTCTTCCTTTTTATATACCTGTAGAAGCTCTTACTATCTGTTTTAATATTTATTGCCAGTTTACTCTCATAATTCATCTTCTCTCTATTATTTTTTTAGTCATCCTTTGCTGGTTTTTAAAAATTTCCCAATCCTCTAGCCTCCCACCAATCTTGGCAATATTATATACATTTGTTTTCAATTTGATACCATTCTTTACTCCCTTAGTTAGCCATGGATGGTGCTTCCTTCTCTTAAAATCTTTCTTTCTCACTGGAATATATTTTTGTTGAGAGTTATGAAATATCTCCTTAAATGCTTGCCACTGCATTTCAACTGTCTTACCCTTTAATTATCTCTTCCAGTCCACTTTAGCCAGTTCTGCCCTCATGCCATTGTAATTGCCTTTGTTTAAGATCATGACACTGGTTTGTGATACAACTTTCTCACCCTCCAACTGAATTTGAAATTCAACCATGCTATGAACTCTCTTTCCTAGAGGATCCTTTACTATGAGATCAGTTATTAATTCTGTCTCATTACACAGTACTAGATCTAAGATAGCCTGCTCCCTGGTTGGTTCCATTACATACTGTTCCAGGAAAGCATCCCGGATACACTTTATGAACTCCTCCTCAAGGCTACCATGGCCAATTTGATTTGTCCAATCAATATGGAGATTAAAATCACCCATGATAATTACCGTACCTTTTTTACAGGCTTCCATTATTTGTTGATTTATACTCTGTCCAACAGCATTGCTACTGTTCGGGAGCTTGTAGACTACACCCACCAGACACTTGTTCCCCTTATTATTTTTTATCTCCACCCAAACCGATTCTACATCTTGATCCTCTGAGCCAATATCACTTCTCACCACTGCACTGATCCCATCCTTTACGAACAAAGCCATCCCACCTCCCTTTCCTTTCTGTCTATCCTTCCGAATTGTCAAATACCTTGGAATATTCAATTCCCAGCCCTGGTCACCTTGCAACCACATCTCTGTAATGGCGATCAGTTCATACCCATTTGTATCTATTTGTGCCGTCAACTCATCTATCTTGTTACGAATGCTGCGTGCATTCAGATATAGAGCTTTTAACTTTGTCTTTTTACCATTTCTCCTTGTTTTGGCCCCATTTTCTGTTGCACTCTTATTTTTAAACATTCTGTCCCTTCCTGTCACACTCTGGTTGTTATTCCCCCATCTCTATCCTGCTCTATTGTTTTTTATTTCTCATTGACTTTTTAAATTCCTGCTCATCTGGACCCTCCCCCCCACTATTTAGTTAAAGCCCTCTAAATAGTAGGGGGTAAGGTCCAGGTGAGTGGGATTTTAAAAATTAATTTGCACTTTATCAAACATTTAAAGGTGGCTTGAAAATGCTATGATAAGCAGTAACAGATGCATGTTTAACACTGGGCACAGTACAAGCCTCATGCTTAAGTAAGAACCACTTATTGCAGTTTTCTAGTGTTTTCTATTTTTATTTGATTGTATCATACATTGGCATGTACACTAATGTTGGTTAATGAACCCTCAGGCACTTGCCCCTTCATTAAGTTCCTATATCAGCCTACTGCAAGAGTTCATGAAAAAAGGCCTACAGTGACTGAGAAACTTCTGTCTTTTATTCTCCCCTGTGTAATATATTGAAATGGTAAGTAAAAAAAATACAGTGAATCACAAACAACCTGTGTGGAAACATAAAGGGGGAGAAATTTGGTATTGTCCCGTTTGGGGGTGCTTATATCGGCTGGGCGCAAAGTTTAGCGCCCGGCGCTACTTATCGCCGCCGACTACAAAATTCACCTCTATCGCCCCTGGAGGTGATTGGAGTGCTAAATTAGGCATTACACACCACTCTTAAGATGCTAACGTCGAGGAGCGAGGTGCTACCTCAGAGCGCTACCAAAGCTCAGGTGATGTCAGTTAGCAATGGAACACAGACAGACTGGTGCCGGCCAGTTCTTAAAGGGGAGGGTCCATCTTGCTAGCTAGCCACACACTGCTCATTGTAGCGTTCACTCTGGTGCTGCAACGACCTACCACCATTCTGCTGAGAGGAGTGATGGATAGTCCCAAGGAGAGAGCTCAGCACTTTAGCTACCAGGCCTTGGTGGCTCTGGTTGGCGCTGTCGAGCGGCGACAGGCAGTGCTGTACCCAAAGAGTGGTAGGAGGTCATTGCCCCGGGAGTACCGAAGAGTCTGGAGGGAAGTGGCTCAGCATGTCTCCTCGAGGAGCCTGGTGCTGAGGACCCACACCCAATGTTGGAAGAAGTTCAATGACCTCACTCGGGTAGTCAGGGTGAGTGTTTGCTTTTCAATACCTCTACATCCCTCCATCTCAACCTCACTCTGTGCCCAGAGGGTTTAAAAACCCCAAATGCCCAACACTCATCCAAGACCTATGGCCATCTCATAAAACACACATGCACATTCCACACTTTGCATACATTAAGGGCTATTAGACTATGGGAGGCACATCAGGCAAGCACATGGCTGCATACATTAAGAGCTATTCAACTGTGGGAGGCACATCAGGCAAGCACATGGCTGCACATTCACTCAGACGGCATCCTTTTTCTTGCAGGCCAAGCTCTCTCATAACAGGCAGGAGTAGCAACACATGGGAGGAGGACCGGCTGACTGACACACCCTCACCGATTTGGAGGTGCGCATGCACAGGATCGTTACCAGCCAGGTCATAGGTGCTGTGGCCGATGGAGAAGTTGACCCCCTTGGGGACAGCAATGGTATATTCATCAGCTTTCTCTCCTCTCTCATGCCACTTGCCCCTCATAACACCAGCTTTATACACTTTCAAACCAACTTACGAACTGTCTCAAGTCCTTGCTCCCTTACTGTCCCCCTGTTCTCATGCTAAAGCCATTCTTGTATCTCCCTGCTTTCTGATGGTGAACCACCAGCTGACCAGCCTGTCTCTCAACCTGCCAGCGGCAGCGATGCCCCAGACGAGGAAGAAGAGGAAGCCGGATCCTCACTGCCTGTGTCTCCCGAGGGAGCCCATTCCAACACTGGGACCACGCCTACCCTGGAGGGGAGCAGGGGGGTAGGGTCTGATGAGGGCAAAGCTCCAGGACCCAGTGGGCTGCAGCAACGCCATGGGGGTAGGGAAGCTCGGGGGCCAGCTCCCCGGAGGGTGAGTAGGCAAGCGAGCCCTGCTGCACAGGACTCAGATGAGGACCGCGCCATCGTGGCTATGAATAGCCAGGCCTTGAGCATGCACACTGAGCACATGGGTGCAATGGTAAGGGTGCCCAAAAGCATGGATGGACAGGCTAGGAGTGTGGAGCAGTCCGCTGCAGCACAGGCCGACGCAACGCAACGGTTTAGTGCTGCAATTCATTCATTGGCTGGTGCCATCCAGTCTCAGACTGCTTGTCATAAATCTCACCATCGAGAAACTACCTAGGAAATAACACTGGACGGCCAGCTGGTGGCGTCATCCAAGGAGTATAAATACTCGGGCGTGGGCCCCAGCTTTCCAGGGACATTTTGTAAAGACAAGGAGCTAGTGAAATACAACTAGACCTCCATGTTCTGAAACAAGTTGATTAAAGCCTTGCTTTATGCTCAAACCAAGTGCGTAGCGAGTTTTATTACATCAATTTAATCAACTTGATATTGACTCCACGCTTTGGGTGATTTCGGGAACAGCCACCTACGACTCGAACCGTAGAAGGGAACTCAGACAAGTAATCGATCCATCATGGAGAAACAACTCAGCCCCGCCCGCCTTGACCTGGACCCGAATTCACTTACAGCTGCTAAGGTATGGAAACACTGGTATCGTACTTTCAGCAACTTCCTCAGGGTGTGTGGTGAAAATGTTCCAGATAAATTAGAAATACTTGCTAATTACGTATCCCCTCATGTGTTTGATTATATCGTAGACTATGACTCTGCTATCCAAATACTACAGCAGCTATATGTCAAGTCCCCAAATGAAATTTTTTCTCAGCATCTACTGGCCACAACTCAACAACAACCTGGGGAAGCACTTGACAAATTCCTTCAGAAACTTCGCAGGCTCAGCAAGGATTGTAATCTTAAAGCTGTTGCAGCTGAGCAGTACCAGGAGGAATTAATTCATGATTCCTTTATTAATGGGATTGCGTCTCCCTTCATACGTCAGCGTCTGTTGGAGAATAAAACCCTCAAGTTACAGGCTGCCTATGACAAGGCATGTTCTCTGGACTTAGCAAAGAGGAATGCAGACACCTACCTTTTACCACATGCACGGGCTGCTGCTACCTCTTTTAGTGACTCTTTCACTAGGCCTCGGGTGAAAGCCCTAACAGATGACGACTCCAACCCGGCTGATGACAACCCTACCTTAGAAACCTACACTGATGATGACCCCGCCCTAGCGGCATCTTGGCAATCTGGAAGGAAGTATTTCTTCTGTGGAGGAGCGTTCCATTATAGGAAATTTTGTCCTGCTCGTAACGCGACCTGCAATCATTGCAGCAAGAAAGGTCACTTTTCTAAGGTATGCCAGTCAAGAGTCGCTGTTAGTAAGAAAGGCCGCTTTTCTAAGGTATACCGGTCGAGAGCTCATTAGTTTTGCAGCTGCTATCTATAAAACTGCTCCTCCCCCAAGAGCCACTACTAAGGTTACAGCTGTCAAGGGTAAAACTGCCCCTCCTCCTATCACAGCTGTTTTTCCCAAAGTTTGTCCCATGCAGCCACAAATGTTTCAATAAATGGACACATTTGGAGTGCACTAATCGACTCATGCAGCTCTGACAGCTTCATTAGTGAGCGGGCTGTCAATAAGTTAAAACTGCGTATTTACCCCTCAGACAGGGAAATTGCAATGGCTCTGACGACACTGACCACCAATTCTTCCGGCTTTTGTCTTGTCGACCTTATTCTCAGTGGCCGCACTTATTTCTCCACTCAGCTCGGGGTGCTCAAGAACCTATGCAGTGATGTGCTCCTGGGACAGGATTTCCAGAAACAACACAAAAGACTCACTTTCGAGTTTGGAGGGTCAAAGCCGGAGCTTACTATTTCCAAAGTACCGTTTTGTGCGCTTTCGGCGGCTTCGCTTGACGAGCCCTCCTTGTTTGCCAATCTTTCCCCCCGCTGTAAGCCAATAGTCACTAAATCACGACGTTTCAGCCGAGATGATCGAGCCTTTATCGAGGCAGAAATCTCTCGCCTTCTAGCTGATGGTATCATTGAGCCATGTTCATCTTCCTGGCGGGCTCAAGTCGTCAATGTTAAAAATCCTCTGTAGCAACACAAGAAACGTCTTTGCATTGATTACTCACAAACTATTAACCAGTATACCAACCTGGATGCCTACCCACTACCACGCATCGATGACATGGTCAATAACCTTGCCAACTACAAGGTATTTTCAACTTTTGATTTAAAGAGCGCATATCATCAAGTACCGTTAAAGGACTCTGACAAAAAGCATACGGCCTGTAGAAATGGGGTTATAACTGGGGTTATTGCCTCTGGCCAGTCAGAAGTATCTGAGTTGCTCCAGAGCCCTGTGCGGTTTTGAATCGCTCCCCTTTTCTGGTTCTGACTGCCGGACTTATTCAGTAGCGATGTAGACAAAATGAAACTCGTGGTTGGGTGCAAAGAAGACCAGTATTTATTGAAATAAAAAGAAATAAATTGAAAATAATCAATACAGCACATCTATGCTTAATACAGCACTATTTCTCAAATACAGTACACTTATGCTTACACTTAAGAACTAAATTCACACATTATTTCCTTTGGAGTTGGGACCAATACATAATACAAAATATAAAATAATTAACAAGCTTTTTGTAAACTCTTAAACTTAATCGAATTTCCAATAACAGTTTAAATGCTGTGGGCATCTGCCTCCTGCAGACCCCTCCCTTCGTGGGCTGGGGTGCTTCCTTTCCCGAACATCCAAAAACACAATGGTCCTCTGTACCTTCCGGAACTCTGAAAAAGACTTTAAAAAGAAAACATCTAGCCAGGTCCCCTGGCTCAGGGGAGTGTGATCAGATCCCACAACCTTGGCTCACATAACACAACTCTGGAACGGTACCATAGTTAAAACTTATACTCTAATAATTAACACTACCGAATTGAAAATTAACACATTCTACCTTAATCCTCTATACACGTTATTTAAACAAAGCTATATACAAGTGCCACCCATCTCCGGGCAGCCAGCCTAATCCCTGTTTGGGCTGCCACAGGCTGCTCCCTGTGGTGTGGCTGGATTGATTCCAACTTCTCGTCCCTCACAGCTTATGGCTGCTGGTTGGGGACTTCTGTCTTTTGACTTCTCCCTGACTCGGGAGTCCACCCTATTCCATTGGAAAGCTGGTGACCATACTGTCTTGGGCTGGGGTACCCAAAGAGACCTCCTAGGGAGTGTCGCTAGTGGGGCTACCCCGGTGAGTGGACCCTTAGCTCGGGTCATACTCCTTGCTGGCTGGGGACCTCCTCCTTCGGGTCCCTCCCGACCCAAACCTGGGCTGGGGACAGGCAATCCCTTGCCACCGGCTGCCGGTGGCTGAGAGCCTTCCCCTTCAGGTCTGAGACCTGGTTCAGGCTCCTCCCCAGAGTCCCACAAGAGAGGGGGAATCGCTCGGGCCAAGTGCTGGGGAACTTCTCCTCTCCCGCACGCGACTGCGCCTGCATGTGCAGTCTGTGTGTGCGTACACGCTGCAGGCTGAGGAGTTCTATTCTCAGGTTCAATCCCAGCTGCCTGTTTCCCTGCCCCCGGCTCAAACAACCTGCATTGTTTAATATAACTGGCAGCCTGCCAGTAATCCTGTTCTAAATCCTTTTCCCTTACCAGGGCGGCCTTAAAGGCGGAATCTTGGGCTTGGACCTGCTTTTGGTCCGGGGCCCAAGCTATCCCCTGTGTGCCTCCCCTGTCCTGGATTGTTGCTACCGGACCTGCTCTACAGGGGTCCCAGAACTCTCCTTCCTTGCCCCCCTGCTTAAACAGCTTACACTGGTCATGAATGACTCCTTCCCTAGCACAGGCCACAGCGTCTGCCTGTTCAGCCTGTGAGCTTGTACCCGCTGTGGGCTGAGGAGTTCTAGTCTCAGGTTCACTCCCAGTTGCCTGTTTCACTGTGGGTCCCATTAAGCTAAATGGGACCTTATTAGGCCAGGGTGAATCGGTCAGGTCTTCCGAGTGGACCACCGTGCTGGAGGCTCCAATGTTCACCGAATATCTCCCCTGCCCGTCTTCACCCCCATCTTAACATAGGGCCTGCTCCCCTCAGCATTTTCGTGGGGACACAGGTCAACAGGTTGCACTGGCTCTAGCCATTGCTGGGAGTGGGATGGGGCAGATGGGGTCAAAGCACCGGTGGTGGCTGCTACTCTCCCCAGGCCAGTCAGAAGAGACCATAGGGACTGTAAAAATGACTCGATCGCAGCGGGAGGGATATCTGGCCCTGCGTTTTGGGCTGGGGCTGTGGGATCCTTTCCCTAGTTATTCTTCCAGGGATTCTTACCGTCTTTTCTCCAGTGACCGTCTTTCCCGTACCTATAACAATTTAACCTAGCCTGGGAGGGACAGTTCCCCTCCTGGTGCCACTCTTTCTTACTCTGGCTCCCAGGTTTAACCTCATGGACCTTTCCCTTGGGTTGGGGCGTCTCGATACACCTTAGGTTTCTAAAGGCTACTGTGAGCTGGCGGATCAACGCTTCTTCGGTGGTCTGGGGGTTTTGGGGGTCAAACCAAGCCACGACCTGGGCTTGGATCTGGGGTAGGCTGTTTGTCATAAGACAACAGAGCCAGTGAGTCAATTGGACTGGGTCTAGTGCTGCCCACCCTGGCAATCCCGGGCACGCGCTCCGGTAGACTGGCCACAGCCTGTCTGCAAACGCCTGCGGGGCTCCCCTGGGAGCTGCACCGTTCTTTCTACCCGGGCGAACGGACTACCATCATTGAGTCCCATGGCCTCCAATATCTCATTCTTGAGACCCTCATAATCCCTCTGCCCCCTTTTACACTCGCCAGATAGGACCTGGAGGAGATCACCTGCCAGGGAAAACAGCAGCATTTTTGCTTGTTCTGCATCATCGCAGTCATTGACACAAGCTGCCTGCTCTATCTCCCTGAAGTGTAGAGAGTGGTCTCCCTTGTTAGTGAGCTTGGGGATGTGGCTAACCATGTCCCTGAGCTGGTGGGTGCCATACGGCACCACAAACAGATTCTGGATGGCCCCTGGGTCATCTTCATCAACGGGCGGACCGTACCTCCATTGTCGGAGGGGGTACACTGGTCCTGGCCTATCTAGCGGGGCCTGCTGTGCTTCCTCTACCACCTCATACTCCACCCCCCTTTGCTGCCAGAGCTCCTGAAAGCTCGGAGCCGTGGGTGGCGGTCGTGGGACCTCTCATTCCCTGACCAACCTTTTCCTGGGTGTTGCCTGTGGGACGGTTTTATTTGGGATGCCGGTAAAATCCGGCTGACCTGCCTTCAGGCTGATCAGACAAATCATCCCCTTTGCCCTCTTTAAAGCCATATTCAAGCTTTCTATCTCTTCCCTACAGGGACCATGATCTGCTTCCTCAAAACCTTGCTCGCAGGCCAGCTTATACGCTGCCATTACCTCCCTATCATTTTCCTCCTGCGCTTTTACTTCTTGTATGAGGCGGGCGTTCTCCTCCCGCACCATCATCTCATTGCTCTTGGCCTCTGCAACTAGGCACTTCAGGTACTCTGACTCGTGCCTTGTGTGGCTTTTGCCCTCACTGAACTGGACCACCAGGCGCTCTATCTTGGCCTGGTATTCTTCAACCTCCCTTTCCCTATCCCAACTCTCTGCTCTAGATTCCCTAAGCCTGCGGGTAACTTCCCCAAACCTGTGGGCACCTAACCTCAAACAGACCAGTGGGATAAAAAGAAAACCAATAACTGCTGCTCTCTCTAGACCCAAACCACCATCTGCTACATCGCACACTGTTGCCGACGGTCCTGCTGCGGTCACCATTTTGTAGAAATGGGGTTTATAACTGGGGTTATAGTCTCTGGCCAGTCAGAAGTATCTGAGCTGCTCCAGAGCCCCGTGCAGTTTTGAATCGCTCCCCTTTTCTGGTTCTGACCACCGGACTTATTCAGTAGCGGTATAGACAAAACGAGACTCATGGTTGGGTGCAAAGAAGACCAGTATTTATTGAAATAAAAAGAAATAAATTGAAAATAATCAATGCAGCACACCTATGCTTAATACAGCACTTTTACTTAATACAGTACTTTTCACTTTTACCTAGTGCAGCACACTTTTACTTGGTACTGTACAGTTTTGCTTACTACAGCACTCTTTTGCTTAGTAGAACACTCTTTTACTTAATACAGCACTTTTACCTAGTGCGGCACACTTTTACTTAATACAACACTTTTACCTAGTGCAGCACTCTTTTACTTAATATAGCACTTTTACCTAATAGGGGAGGAGAAAACGGACACAACGAGGGAAAATTGACTAAAATTACAATTTTAACAAAATCCCCCTTAATTCCCACCCCTAATACCTATCTAAGTTGCCTTGTAATGGGCCAGAAAATCTATGCTCACCAGTGAAACGCCTGCTCCGTGCCCCTGCGGTCTGTATTCTTCACCGCCCCGAAGTAGAGATACCCCAGTATTTAAAAGTAATTGCTGGTATTCCACAAATTTTGGGCGGGCTTGCTGAGCTGTTCTTCTGTAGGCAGAGCACGGAGGCGAGGCAGCAGAGAGAGAGAGAATGGCTTCCCGAGAGGCTATCTATGTACCCCAATTGGGAGCTGAAATCTTTGCACCCAAATCCGGATGTATCTGGGCTATACAAAAGGGAATCGATCTGTCCCCATTGACTGTGATGGGTTTCAATGTATTACCCCATTTGTTTAAACTGGTATTCACTCAGTTTAAATGTCTTATTGATATCTCAAGTGCTGGACAAACAAATAGTCAATAGCACTAAGTGGTATGTAAACAAACCCATTGTCAGTCCAACCGCAATTGATTCACAGCTTTAAGTACTTAAGCCTTTGTCAACATTGTAGAGGGTTCTGTAAACAAACAACCCCTTTGTCCTGTGGTTTGAAACTTCCTGAACTGCAGTTGATTGACAGTCTCAAGTACTTCATGCACTTCGCACAGTCTGGTGTTTTTTTCAAATTCTTTGCAGACACACAAGCAGGCTGTCCTTTTGTCTCCTGCCACGAGGTCTGACAGCCATTTTTTTGATGCCCTGGATTTTTAAGGTATTCCACCCAGGTTTTCTTTAATCAAAAAAAGTCTTCGGAGCTGTAGAGATTTTCAAAATTCTTGCGAAACCTTACAGGCCTTTGAGGCCAATGGTCGGCTTTACCAGTTTTGTCGCCTTCCATTTGGAGTCACCATTGGGGTGGCTGTCTCTCAATGGGCAATGGATAGCCTAGTCAAACAGGAGAACTTAATGGACACTTTTCCATATCTAGATAATATCACCATTGCTGGTCATAACCAGAAGCAGCATGATGCCAATCTCCAGAAATTTTTTGACATTCTCCGTCATCGCAACTTAACCTTAAATGAGTCCAAATCTGTGAAATCAGTACCATCAGTCAACATCCTTGGCTACTGGGTGGGCAATGGTGTCATCAAACCGGATCCGGAGCGACTTCATCCGCTTCAGCGGCTCCCTCCCCCTATGAATCTCGGCTGTCTTCGTCGGGCACTCGGCATGTTCGCCTATTATGCAAAATGGATACCCCACTTCTCCGACAAGATCCAGCCCCTGCTTCACGCAAAGTCACTTCCATTGGAGGCAATGGCTATTTCAGCTTTCAACCTCCTCAAGCGACAACTGGAAAAAGCCATGCTTCGTTCCATTGATGAAACTCTTCCTTTTGTGGTCGAGTGCAATGCATCGGATGTGGCGATCTCTGCTACCTCGAATCAAGGTGGTCGACCCGTTGCATTTCTGTCCAGAACTTTGCAGGGTAGCGAGCTCCATTATCCTCTTGTTGAGAAGGAGGCTACAGCCATCATCGAAGCGGTACGTAAATGGAGTCATTTTCTCGCTTGTCGCCATTTCACACTTATAACCGATCAGCGCTCCGTGGCCTTTATGCTGGATAACCGGAAATGCACTAAGATCAAGAATAACAAAATACAACTCTGGAGGATGGAATTGGCTGCCTTTGGATACACCATACATTATCAACCCGGCAAAGAGAATGTGGCCCCGGATACCCTCACGCGTGCATTCTGCTCTTCTATGTCAACTTCGACTCTGGCGAATCTTCATACTGACTTATGCCATCCTGGCGTTACCCATATGTTGCACTTTGTGTGAACTAAAAATCTCCCATTTTCTATGGAAGATGTGAAAAGAACGTGCTCCTCCTGTAAAATTTGTGCGGAGTTAAAACTGCAATTCTTCCGTCCATCGGATGGCTCGCTCATACACGCTATGCAGCCTATGCAGCGACTCAGCATTGACTTTAAAGGGCCATTGCCTTCCTCAATGCAGAACACCTACTTACTGACCATGGTGGGTGAATATTCACGCTTTCCCTTTGCTTTCCCCTGTCCCAATATGCTTACTTCCACAGTGATCAAATGCCTTGATTAAGTCTTTTCCCTTTGCAGTACGGCCAATTTCATTCACTCTGATCGGGGTCCCACCTTCATATCAAGCGAACTCAAAAGTTATCTCTCCCAACGGGGAATCGCCACAAGTAAAACGACACCGTACCATCCCATCAGTAATGAACAGGTTGAGAGATACAACGCTATCATTTGGAACGCTGTTCGTCTTGCGCTGAGGTCACGCAATCTACCAGACCAGCAGTGGGAAACTATGCTCCCTGACGCATTGCATTCCATCAGATCTCTCCTTTCTACTTCTACCAATGTCACACCTCACGAGCGATTCTTCAGCTTCCAGTGTCGCTCCACCCATGGGACATCTCTACCGTCATGGTTGGCAGCTCCTGGCCCCGTGCTGCTCCGAAGATTCGTCCGATCGTCAAAAACCAATCCTCTAGTCGACGAGGTAGAACTTACAGACGTCAACCCCACGTATGCCCATGTACGGTACCCGGATGGCCGGGAGTCCACCGTTTCACTCCGGGACCTGGCTCCCTGTCCGGTCGGTTCCGTGGACCCGACTGATGGAGGGACCCGCGGGGATGAGGCTGACAC
The DNA here is from genome assembly GCF_052327205.1 of Somniosus microcephalus. Classification (NCBI taxonomy): domain Eukaryota; kingdom Metazoa; phylum Chordata; class Chondrichthyes; order Squaliformes; family Somniosidae; genus Somniosus; species Somniosus microcephalus. The sequence continues at coordinate 54,043,762 of NC_141000.1, forward strand.
TCTGCGCTCCCCTGAGGATGATGCCCTACCTGGGATATCAAGGGATCTGCCGGCTGCCCCGCCGGATCCGCTCGGGGAGCCGAGCGCTCCCCGTGGGATGGCCACCCCGGGCCAGGACGCCGGTCAATCTCCGGCTAACCAACGGGACGAAGGCAGTTCTGCACCTGTGGGGACCCACACCCGGAGTCACGATCTCCCCAGCCTCCCTCGGGTTGATCAGCGCAACACGGGCCCTGTCAATCCACCGGTACGGATCAAGCGGCCCAGAGACCAAGACACGGTCCTGGGAGTCGTGCCTTCTGTCCATAAACAAAAATCTAAAAGACTGCGGCTATTTGTGGTCCGCCTAATCCGTTAAGAGGAAGTCGTCGGACTTCCAAATCTTTTAGGCAGGAAGAATGTTATAAATCTCATCATCGAGAAACTACCTAGGAAATAACACTGGACGGCCAGCTGGTGGCGCCGTCCAAGGAGTATAAATACTCAGGCGTGGGCCCCAGCTTGCCAGGGACATTTTGTAAAGACAAGGAGCTAGTGGATACAACTAGACTTCCATGTTCTGAAACAAAGTTGATTAAAGCCTTGCTTTATGCTCAAACCAAGTGCGTAGTGAGTTTTATTACGTCACTGCTCTCATGCAGTCTCAGATTGATGTTGCGCAAGCACTGACTGCTGCCATCCTCGCTGGGTCAGCGACATTGCCCCGGGGCCCTCACGGTGCCGCAGCATGCCAGCAATCTGTGCTCGAGCAGATTGCTCCGGATGCTGAGGTACTGCCCCGTGGGAGTGCCAGTGTGTTGGTCGAGCAGGAAGGTGCTGTCCTCTCCCAGGATGGCAGCATTGCTGCTCCCACCACTGGCACTTCCCCATTGCACTTGCCATGGCCTACAACACAGCCAGCCCAGGCTGCTGCCACCTATGCAAAGTTGGTGCAGTCTGCAGCCGGGCCCTCCAGGCCCAGAACTGGTTGAGGGCGTCCTTCAAGGGCATCTGTAGTCTCTGCATCTGACATTCAGCAGCCTTCCACTAGCCTTGCTGCAGCCACTGGGGCCCCATTACGGAGAAGCTGTAGGGTGGGAAGGGGGGAAGTGCGCAGGTGATGGATATCACCCTTGACGGGCAAACAGTAGGAGGTCTAAATAAGTGGTGGGAATGTTTGTGGTAAAGGTCAAGGTTCGTGTGATTACATTTGTTCATTGTTTTGCCGTTTATCTCCATCTTGTGAGAACAAGTTCTGTTAGTTCATGATTTGTTGTATTGATTTCTAATTGTTTGTCCTGAATAAATGACACACACACAGTTTGTAATATAAATAGTTTTTTTTATTCAAAATTTACATTTTTGGTCTTTTGAATCATTCCAGCTTTGGCCAGCAATAGGGGGTGCGGGTTGCATTCCATGATGTTGTTCTCCATGCCAGAAGCCATCTTCTCAGTAGGGGCCTAGAAGCGGCTTCCTATCAGCCGTTCATGGACGGCCCTTGCAGTGGCAACATTGTGCGCCTCCCTCCCACGTTGGTGCTGCTGCTGATCCTCCTCCTCATCCTCCTCCTCTTCCTCCTCCTCTCCCTCTTCCTCCTCCTCCTCCTGAGGTGGTGCACCAATCCCTGGTGGCATTGGTTGGGTCCTCAGGATTGCCAGGTTGTGAAGCATGAAGCACACAAGGGGAACAGGGAGACTCGCTCAGGCGAGTACTGCAGGGCTCCTCCTGAGTGGTCCAGACAGCGGAACCGTTGCTTCAGCATGCCGATCGTCTGCTCAATTATATTCCTGGTGACGCTATGGCTCTCATTATACTGCAGCTCGGCAGGGGTGTTGGGGTTACGGAGCGGTGTCATCAGCCAGGTACAGGGTGGGGGTCCCCGAGGAGCCATCCCCTTGGGTGATGCCATGCCTGGAAAACGTCTGGCACACCAGTCTGGTGCAGGATGAAAGCATCATGGCTGCTGCCAGGATAGCGGGCATTTACGGCGAGTATGAGCTATGTGTGGTCACAGACCAACTGCACATTTAAGGAATGGTAGCCCTTGCAGCTTCAGAATACCTCTGCACTTTCATGCAGTGCCCGCAATGCCACATGCCTGCAGTCAATGGCGCCTTGCACCATGGGGAAGCCCGCTATCCTAGCAAAGCCATATGCGTGGTTGCACTGCTTGCCCTGGGTCATGGGGAAAGAAATGTACTGGTGTCTCCTTTTATAAAGGGCATTTGTCACCTCCCGGGTACAACAATAGACAGTGAACTGGAAGATATTGCCGATGTCCCCAGCAGAAGCTTGAAAGGAGCCGCTGGCATAAAAATTGAGAGCCACTGTCACCTTCACTGCCACCGACAGAGACATCCTGGTACTGAGTTGAGGCTACAGATTTGGTTGCAGCAGGTGGCAGAGCTCAGTGACCACCTCCTTTCTGAAGCGCAGCCTGCGCAAACACTACTCCTCAGACAAATGGAGGTATGGGAACTACTCCCTGAATACCCTCGGAGGGTAAGGTCTCCTGTGCAGAGGCCTGTTGGCCCTCCTCCCTCTGGCCATGTTTGCCACTCTCTCTCTGAGCCTCTGCTGCCTCCGATTCTGCAGGTGCAGGATGACGCCCCAAGTCAGTGCAACCCCCATTGTCTCTTCTAAATCGCTGGAATGAAGGTGAAATAAAAATGAACTTGCAAAGTGCTGCTCAGGACCCAAAACTCCTTCACACAGTGTTGAATCTCTCCAGACGTCTCTTTCCCTCTCAGCATGTGTGGTGCAAAAATTTCACTGACAAGAAAAGGCAGGAAGCAGCCGCAAATAGCACTCCCCAACCCCTTCTCGACTGCAAAACATTCCCCTCTACCTGTCATTGCTAGCGGCAGGCGGAAAGGCAGGGGGCACGACTCAATATCTGGTCCAGGGCGCTAACGGGGCATTGCCCGCTTGACTGATGTCATGATCTGCGGGCACAGGAGATCATAGAGGTAGTGTTTAGCGCCGCCGTAAAATGTCTGGTCAATTTCACAAGCGGGGCTAAAATCGCTGCACTTGGACTCTAAGGGCTAGATTTTCAGTATAGGCAGTTTTGGGGCGCTGACCTTAGCGCCCGCCCGAAGTTAGCGCCCGCCCCAAAGTAGCGCCCCGTTGCCGGGAATTCAGTGGCTTCGCCCTAAGAGGTTGGTGGAGCGCTAAAAGAGGCGTTCCACTACTCTCTTTAGGCGCTAAGCCGGCGGTCCAGAGGGATAGCGCCCAGGCGGGGCGCAGCACGGGTGCGGTCATTTTTGCACTGACAGCAGACCCCGTGGTGCCGACCAGCTCTTAAAGGGGGAAGGGACGAATTGGTCTGCTGCCACGCCCTGCACACTGCAGCCTTGCAAAGAGGCCTCAACACTACTGCTCAGCCCCAGGGAGTCATGGCAACGCCAGAGAAGGCCCGTCAGCGTGCCCTGCGCTTCTCAGAGGGTGATCTGGACATAATGGTCACAGCTCTGGAGGTGAGGCGCAAGATCTTGTTTCCAGAGAGTGGGAGGAATCCAACCCACCACGACTACACCAAAGCCTGGAAGCAGATCGCCCAGAGGGTGACGTTCACCGGCGAGGCCCCCAGGACCCACACACAATGCCGTAAGAAATACAACGATCTGACCAGGATTGTGAGGGTGAGTAGCCTTTCCAGTCTCCTCCTCATTCTTGCATGTACACCTGACATGATGGGCAAAGGGACCTGAAAGTCCTTTTGGCCAGCCCTCAGCCAGCAGCATTGGGACAGTCATGAGCATCAAATGGCCATTCGGCACTCTACACTTTGGCCCAGCTATTCCACCATGGGAGGCAGTGGACAGTACATCAGGGCTTCACTCTGTCCAAGCTATTCCACCATGGGAGGCAGTGCACACTACATCAGGGCTTCACTCTGTCCAAGCTATTCCACCATGGGAGGCAGTGCACACTACATCAGGGCTTCACTCTGTCCAAGCTATTCCACCATGGGAGGCAGTGCACACTACATCAGGGTTTCACTCTGTCCAAGCTATTCCACCATGGGAGGCAGTGCACACTACATCAGGGCTTCACTGCGCACTTACAGCCCGTCCTTTCTCTTGCAGGCTAAAGTAGCGTTTAATCGCCAGGCCCGTGCCAGGGGTGGCCGCGCCAAGCTGCAGAAGCTCACTCGGCTGGAGGAGCGCGTGTGTGTGCTCATGGGAGCCCGTGTGATTGTCCCCACAGCGTGCGGTGTATCCGACCCTCCACTGCCCGGCAATGGTAAGGACCTCGCCTTTTGGCCCTCTCGTGTCGCACTGGCCCATCCGAGCTACCTCCTTTGCCACTGTCCCACCAATGCGCTGAATCCCACCAGTCCTAACTCCCTCGCTGACGCCGTCTCCTCACTCTGAAGCTACTCTTGTGCATTCCTGCTTTCAGCTGGTGACGACCAGGACCCTGAGGCTGCCAGTGACAGCACCTCCAACCAGGAGGAGGAGGAGGAGCAAGCCGGACCTTCGGGGGATCAGTCACGTCCCGCAGGAGAGGAGGAAATGCTCGACACCTCCTCACTGGACGAGTGCCTGGAGGAACTGTCGCAGGGCAATGCAGCTTCTGGGACCAGTGGCGTCCAGCCACCCAGCAGCCGTGCGCGTGGCCCGCGGCCTTCCCCCCAAAGGGGGGAAGGATCAGAGGGGAGTGCTGCTGCTCGGCACACTCGCCGTCACCAACGCGGCAAGGGTCCCCTAGTTCGGCCCCCTCCTCCCCAGCGGGAGAGTCGCGACTCCAGTCCGGACACCTTCACTTCGGAGGAGGTGCGGAAGCTCGATCAGATGGCCGACGACTCGGACCGGCGCCACACGGAGCTCATGAGCGTGGTGGGGCGCATGCCTGAGGCCATCGAGTCGCTGGCGACCAGTGTGCGCGAGTTCGGGGCAGCAACTGCCGCGACTGGCCGCATGCTAACTGATGCCGTCAAGACCCTGGCGGATGTGATGCGCGCGCACACCAGGACCACAGGGCCACTCACTGCTGCCACACGCGCTGTCTCAGGCAGGCATCGCCAGGGCAGGCGCCGCGCTGGACCATCCCAGCAAGCCGGCCGTCGGCTGATTGCTGCGGATCCTGCAGTGCGGGCCCGGCCGAGTGCCACCGCGCCACAGCACCAGCCAGCGCATCCCAGACGCCAGCTGGCCCACATTGCGCCATCCGTCGCCGCCATTCCCCCTCTGGGGCGTCAAGGGCAAGCGGCTGCAGCTGATGGTGGCCAGGCTCAGGTGCGCCACTCAGGAGATGGCCCCTCGAGGCCCAAACGCCGTGTAGGCCGCCCCCCAGCGGCATCTGGCGGAAGGGCATCTGAGCCTCAGGCGCCTTCCCCCAGCCTCGCAGCAGCCACTGGGCAGAGCTTGCGAAGGAGCAGCAGGCAGGGCAGGGGAGGCAAAATGCTGGCCAAGGTCTCGCCCTCGCGGGCCACTCAGTAGAGGGTGTGGCCAGCTTTCCTTTAATATGGCGGTGGCCATCTTTATTTTGCCCATGGTTGTGCTTTTGGAGGGCTTTTTTTTTGCGTTAGGCCGACGTTGAGGCCCGGTTTCAATAAAGGTGGAGTGGCTCCTCCCCAGTTTGTGGGAGTGAGTCGTTTGTTGGGCTTTTTGTGGGGCCCGTTTATTGTTTTTGGGGATTCATGTGGGAAGGGCTTTTCATTTTTGTTTAATAAAAAATTATCTTTATTCATGCAGTCTCCATGGTTGTTCTTCTTAGTGTTTGTTGGCTTCGCCGGCTGAGGGCTTGCGGAGCGGCTGCATTCATCTTCCCTCATGGCCCCTGGCCATTCCCTGACAGGGGGCTTAGAAGTACCGTGTAATAAGGTGGCGTCGTGCGGCCCTTGGCCCTGGTCGCTCCCTCCTGGGAACGTACTCCTGCTCCTCCTCCTCCTCCTCCTCCTCCTCCTCATGCTCCTCCTGCTCCTCCTCCTGAGGTGCTGGTCCAACGTCAGGTGGCAGTGCCTGAGTCCTGCGGATAGCCAGGTTGTGTAGCATGCAGCAAACCACCACAAATTGGGAGACCCGGTCCGGCGAATACTGGAGAGCTCCTCCGGAGCGATCAAGGCAGCGGAACCGCTGCTTGAGGACCCCAATAGTTAGCTCGATGATGTTGCGGGTGGTTTGATGGCTCTCGTTGTAGGCCTCTTCAGCAGCAGTCCTGGGCGCGCGGAGCGGGGTCATGAGCCAGGTGCACAAAGGATAGCCTTTGTCCCCGAGTAGCCATCCTCTTGGGGGAGGCTGTGCCTGGAACATGTCATGCACAGTACTCTGCCGCAGGATAAAGGCATCGTGGCTGCTGCCTGGGAAGCTGGCATTGACTGCCATGATGCGCTGCTTGTGGTCACAGACCAGCTGCACATTCAGAGAATGGTAGCCCTTCCTGTTGCGATACTGCTCGCCATGCTCCAGAGGGGCCCGCAAAGCCACATGCGTACAGTCAATGGCGCCCTGCACCAAGGGGAATTCCCCGAGTCTGGAAAATCCCAATGCGCGCTGATGCTGGCTCTCCAGGGCCATGGGGAAGGAGATGAATTGGCTTCTCCTTCTGAACAGTGCTTCGGTCACCTGGCGGATGCAGCGATGCGCGCCGTACTGGGAGATGTTTGCTATGTCCCCAGCAGCGTATTGGAAGGAGCCGGTGGCATAGAAGTTCAATGCCACCGTCACCTTCACTTCCACCGACAGAGACGTCCTGCACCTGAGCTTTGGCCGCAGATCTCGGCGAAGCAGGTGGCAGATCTCTGCAATCACCCCCTTTCGGAATCGGAGCCTTTTAACACATCGCGCGGCACTCATGTTTAGGTAGGAGCGCTGCTGGCGGTATAGCCTGACTGGGTAAGGCCTACGTGGCCGACGCCTGTAGCCCCCTCTGCCTCTAGCCAGGGCTGCCCCTCTCACAATGCGTCTGCGAGCCCTACGGACATGGAGCTGCAGCTCCGCGTTGGCACCCCATGCAACCCCCATCAAATCCTGGCAAACACTCTAATTTCCAAATGGCCACTTGCAGCGCTGTTGCCTGAGTCCAAAAATACCTGCCTCTTGCTGCTTGAAACCAGTTAGCTATCCTCCTTGTTGTGTCTCCAGAAATGCGTTGCACAAGACTGTTTTCTGAAAAAAGGATGGCCTTTATACTGGAGAGGACATTCCCTTTAATTAGCGCCCCCCGGGGCCCGCGCTGGTTGTGTTGCGTTCCTTTTTCCAAACGCTCCGGCCGCCCGCCGCACAATGGGGCGGTCCGACTGAAGTTTGCAATCGGGGCGGCCAAAGGGCGTTGCACGAGGATGTGACGTCATTTTCTGCGCGCGCATCCGGGCGGGCGCTAAACTTTGCGCCGGCGCTAACGGGCAACTTAATTTGGGGCGGGGCGCAAACTGCGCTGCGCCCGGGCGCTACACGCATAGCGCCCGGAAATCACTTCTCTTAAGGCGCTAACTGCTGGCGCAAGCAACTGAAAATCTAGCCCCTACTTCCTAGCGCCGTGTTAGCGCCCCCCGGAGGCGCTAACAGGAGGTGCTGAGCAACCGAATTTATCCCCCAAAATCTTTACAGTGCAGGTATTTATGAACATACAACCACTGAGCAAATAGTGAATTATCGCTGACCTAACGTTCATTAAATATTTACTGTGTATTGTAAAGTGCAGCAAAACACATTGAATGCTAAGGTATTTTTATGACACAAGGCAAAGTAAATGCACTGTTCTAAATGGTAGCTTTGATGTGCAGCAAAAGAACTTGCTTAGCTGAGGCCAACAGTTAGTAGAAGACAATTTTCCTCATACTCATAGGCAGACATACTGCTGTGTTTCTGACACAGACTGATTAGGTTTCAAAGGCTGCATAATGTAGCTTGCAAGAAAAAAAAATCAAAAAGTGTCTCATGACCAGAACTAAAGCAGAATAAATGGCATTTTTGTGAATTGCTGTAGAGCAGGATGCACAGACAACAGAGTTCATATCTTGTTTTTTTTACACTTTTAATATGCAATTGACATGATTTACCTCCTCAGGCTAAGACAGTTCCCAATTGGATACTGACCATTTCATTCATCAACTGTCACACCAAAGAATGCAAGTGATTCCTCCAACTACTGCTTAGTATCATGGACAAATTGGAATCAGCAGCCACAGTGTATAATTCTCCTGCAAAATCTAACACAAATAGCTTTAATTTTCCCATAACCACTGTTATCCCACGGAGACCCGGGCAGATATGATTTGTAGAGAAAAGGAAAACCTATGTCAATATTGAATGTGCTGTAACACAGTAATTCAGATCACGTCTCACAGTCAGCAATCCCTCAGAAATAAGAAACTATAGCGGAAGCAGGAAAAGCCGTAACCACATAAGGCAGATAAGTAGAAAGTAGTATAGGTGACTGACACAGTCTGATGTGTAAAATGCTAATCTTATACATGGAGACAAAAAGTGTCAGCTTCTCTGTATTCTATAAAACATTTTAATAATGGGAGGACTGCAATTTTCTGCACAAAACATATTTATATATATTGTCTTCATTTGGAAATAAATATTCCAGTTCTCCATTTTTTGGTCATGATTAGCACCTGTCAATCAAAGTAGTGGATTAAAAAATTAAATTGTGATATCTGCTAGAAATTGGCCATTGATTGTGTACCTGCATAGTTTCTTCTCAAATGACAAATGGGCTATTTAACCACCATTTCTTACAAAAGGCCTGTAAATAGAGTTGGAAAGGGAAGCATTCAGAAAGAAAGAGCAATGGTTGCATGCAGCTTCTCCAAAGCCCAGTTTTCTCACCATGGCTTGACCATGCTAATTGACAGTCTCCGTAAGAAAGGCAAGATGATTCGGGTCCCATTACTCAAGGTTGAAGCCAGGTTGTCTTGATATGGATTATTGAGCATGTCGACGCTGGCTCAGAAACTCGAAAGGGAGATTAGTAAAACATTCCTTTATTTGAGGATAGCCGTCAAAGTAATGGAAAATGAAACTACAAAACTTTATGCACATATTTGACTGCAAGAGCTTAAGGCATTTCTAACTTTAAAAAAAAATTCATTCTCAGGATATGGGCATCGCTGGCAAGGCCAGCATTTATTGCTCATCCCTAGCTGCCCTTGAGAAGGTGGGGTTGGGCCTTCTTCTTGAACCACTGCAATCCATGATGTGAAGGTACACCCATGTTGCTGTTAGGTAGTGAATTCCAGGATTTTGACCCAGCAATGATGAAAGAATGGTGATATGTACCCAAGGCTGGATGGTGTGTGACTTAGAGGTGATGGTGTTCCTATGCGCCTGCTGCCCTTGTCCTTCTAGGTGGTGGAGGTCATGTGTTTGGGAGGTGGTGTTAAAGAAGCCTTGGCGAGTTGTAACTTATACATCAAAACTCAGTGTTGCCATGGGAAGAGGAATCCATCTTGAGGTGCAACAACAGGGTGGCGAAGACCAGATACTAAATGCTGCTGATCAGGATGCAGAGGAAGTCAAGGAAATAGCACTGCAGGGATCAGCAGCAGTGAAAATATTACTTGCTATTACTAAAGTACCTGACCTTATTTAAGTCAGTGCTTTTGTACCACATATTGTATAAGTAAACAACGATCGCTTGACTGGGTAATTTACAGTGCGTCTGCTCCCTGCAGAATTTTAGCAGATATGTGTTTTACAAGCTGAGAGTGGATGTTTGGCTTGTATCTCATCTAATTCATGTTCAGTAACAGCATGATCTTGCCATTTTGGGTCTGACATCAGGATTTGAGTTGAGTTTAGAGCAGAGGCCATAATTAACAAAGGAAGCTCTGTCTGAAAGTGGGAAATCAGGCCAGAAGTGAAAGCAGGATCAACATCAATATTCCACTGAGAAAAGCTGTATTGCGTCTGATAGTTTCCCATTGTGATGTGAAAAGCTTGAATTCTGTTCAAAAGCTGGTTAGATGGAAACTTTTTTTAAAATTTATTCTCCCTTGAGGAAAGCTACATACATATCTCTCTAACTGACTTCAACAAGCATATTACAGACATTAACAAGCCCTTAACAAGCCCTCAAAAAAGCAACCCTTGACCCCTCTGTCCTTGCAAACTACCACCCCATCTCCAACCTCCCTTTCCTCTCAAGTTCTTGAACATGTTGTCGCCTCCCAAATCCGTGCCCATCTTTCCCGCAACTCCATGTTTGAATCCCTCCAATCAGGTTTCCGCCCCTGCCACAGTACCGAAATGGCGCTCATCAGAATCACAAATGACATCCTTTGTGACTGTGACAAAGGTAAACTATCCCTCCTCGTCCTTCTTGACTTGTCTGCAGCCTTTGACACAGTTGACCACTCCATCCTCCTCCAATGCCTCTCCACCGTCGCCCAGCTGGGTGGCACTGCACTCGCCTGGTTCCATTCTTATCTATCTAATCACAGCCAGAGAATCACCTGCAATGGCTTCTGTTCCCGCTCCTGCATCTCTGGTGTCCCCCAAGGATCTATCCTTGGCCCCCTCCTATTTCTCATCTACATGCTGCCCCTTGGCGACATCATCCAAAAACACAGCGTCAGTTTCCACATGTACGCTGACGACACCCAGCTCTACCTCACCACCACTTCTCTCGACCCCTCCGCTCTCTCTAAATTGTCAGACTGCTTGTCCAACATCCAGTTTTGGATGAGCAGAAATTTTTCCTATTAAATATTGGGAAGACTGAAGCCATTGTTTTCGGTCCCCGCCACAAACTCCGTTCCCTAGACATTGACTCCATCCCTCTCCCTAACATCTGTCTAAGACTGAACCACACTGTTCGCAACCTTGGTGTCATATTTGACCCTGAAATGAGCTTCTGACCACATATCTGCGGCATAACTAAGACTGCCTATTTCCACCTCCGTAACATCGCCCATTGCCGTTCTTGCCTCAGCTCATCTGCTGCTGAAACCCTCATCCATGCCTTTGTTACAGCTAGACTTGACTATTCCAATGCACTCCTAGCTGGCCTCCCATGTTCTACCCTACATAAACTTGAGGTCATCCAAAACTCAGCTGCCCGTGTCTTAACTCGCACCAAGTCCTGTTTGCCCATCACCCCTGTGCTCGCTGACCTACATTGGCTCCCGGTTAAGTAACACCTTGATTTCAAAATTTTCATCCTTGTTTTCAAATCCCTCCATGCCCTTGCCCCTCCCTAGCTCTGTAATCACCTCCTGCCCCACAACCCCCAAAATATCTGCACTCCTCTAATTCTGCCCTCTTGAGCATCCCTGATTATAATCGCTCAACCATCGGTCGCCGTGCCTTCTGTTGCCTCAGCCCTAAGCTCTGGAATTCCCTGCCTAAACCTCTCTGCCTCGCTACCTCTCTTTCCTCCTTTAAGACGCTCCTTAACACCTATCTCTTTGACCAAGCTTTTGGTCATCTTCCCTAATTTCTCCTTATGTGGCTCGGTGTCAAATTTCTTGTCTTATAACACACTTGCGAAGCGCTTTGGGATGTTTGACTATGTTAAAAGTGCTATATAAATACAAGTTGTTATTGTTGTTGTTGTTGGTAACAAACTTGTTTTTATTCCCTCTACTTCTGTTATTTGCATTTCAACACTTTATCACCGGCAGAAATCAATTCACAGCAAATTTATGAAAGTTATCATCATTCTTCATTAATTTATTCACTTGTCCTTTTTCATAATACTTTACACCAGGAGGAAAATATCCCTCAATAACAGGATCACAGCTGTGCAGGTCATTCAGAGAATGTTGCTAACTACAAAACATTTTACATCTCTGTATACTTCTGTAATTCATAGACTAATTGAGAGACTCCACTGTTGTACATTACATGATAGACAATGTGGGCAGATTTTTTTTTAATGACAAAAGATAGTCAGTACTCAAGGTAGTAAGATTCTGATGTGCTAGAGTATGGCTCCATGGATACTGACAGCCTTCCATTACTTCACCTCAGTGGCCAGTCTTTATGTATGAGCTGAGGCGGCGAGTGTTGGCAGCTATTTAATAGTTGTGCACAGCTAAGTCTAATCAGGTGCGCTTCCAATGTCGGAACATGCACAATGGGTCAATAGACAGCGATCAGTAGCATGAACCCTGCTGATTTTAAACATTTCAAGTCCAGGGCTTGCGGCGAAGAGTGACACTCATACAACCGAGATCAGCTAACTCAGCACAGACCAAAAATTGAACTTCAGGTATTTCTGATCTGCACCACTGAGCAAAAGAGTCATGTTCAAAAAATTCCTTAGTTGAAATTGTTATTCATCTTGACCCTCTAACACCTGTTTTAGTATATAAAGTTACCTTCTATTATACTCAAAGCATCTTCATCTAATGGTGAATGTTTTCGCCCAAATACAGTACAAAAAACTGCAGATGTGAGGATGGCAGTTTCTTTAAGCCCGTTTTCCCCAACTGGGAGGCCCGAGACTGGCCCAAAATTGGGCCTCATTAATATTATTTAAGCGAGTTGCCAGCGCCTGTCGCACCTCCACGTGCAGCTCGTCCATTTCAAGAGGATCAATGTCAGGCCGCTTGCCTTGCCAACAATGGCCCGAAGGCAAGTCCTGGGAGGAGGAGTAGAACGGTAATGTGGGGGATGGGGAGCTGCCGATCAGGGATACTCTGGAGTTGGGAGAGCACTGCTCCTGTTCCTGGCTCCAAAGGAACGACATTTGAATTTTAAAAAAAGCAAAGCTGATTTTTTGTTGACGGCTGCTGCTTACGCTGCAGAGGCTGCTGAAGAATCCTATCCAGAGCAGGCCCAGGATCCAATGACGGCAAGGGTCCTAAAATAAGCATTGAGCCCCTCATTTACATACGTCAGGGCCAATGCATTTTAGATGGCCACCAGGGTTGTGTGAAAAATGGCCTGACCAAATATTGGGTCAGACATCATTCAGCTGCACTTTGGGTGCGGGACATTGGTTCCTGAAATTGGCCTGAAATTCATCTGTTTTACTCCTGTAAAATGGGCGCAATTTCTAACCAATGATATCCTAAGTAAGGCTTTCTGAGGTTGTTAATAATCGGATAGCATAGCTGTGAAGAGTCTTTATTGGATTAGTTGAGGTCATTTTCCTCTTCTGATAGATGATATGCTCCACAGTCTAGGAACAAGAAATTGGACTGCAACACAAAAGTTGCCAGTGTCACCGCGGCTTCGGGTCAACGGCCACTGAAAATGGTGGCGCCAGTAGGAGAGAAAAATCCGCACTGGGGACTAAAGATTATTAGCGCAGCGTTAAACTGACCGTGTAATGCCCTCCTGGTGGCGTTAGTCTGGGCATCAGTGCCGAATGTGGCGTCCAGAAATGGCATTGCATCTTCCAACAGCCTCTGGAAGCGAGGCTAGGAGCTCACTAGGCATTGTGGGATATTAAAAGGGTAATGCTGTCTGAACTGATAAAAATTAAAATGAAGTAAAAAAATGCAGTTTTCAGCTCTACTGCCTTTTAAAAAAAAATTAACATTTGAAAAAACGTTCCCAAATGCGAGTCCTCAACTTTTAAAGCTGAATTCCCTTCCTCATAAAATGCTAAAAGTGCTTCAGCACTAACACAAATGGCTCAGCAAGCCAGGGAAGGGGCACCCAGGGTGTCGCATGTAGCACTCCAGCTTTGTGCAGGGGGTCAACACAGCAAGAGTGGTCCTCTACCCACAGGGGCCAGGAGGCCCTCCAGAAAGAAGGATGTGGGACCAGGTGACCAAGGCCGTCGCTGCCAGCAGTGTCGCCCCCACCACCCAGCTCCAGTACCCAAAGAAGCTTCATGACCTCAGACCACTGGTCAAGGTCAGTGAATGCATCTTCAAAAGCCATCTACCAACTGCAACACTAGCCTCACACACTTCTCCCCCACCACCCAATCATTCACCTACCAACAATCTGTACCAATCACGAGGCATAGCTCCCATTCCTAGCTCCACCTCACCCCCTTGGAGGAGACGGTACTGGCCATTCTTGGCAGGGGCATGGCTGAGCCCTTGGCCAGCGGCGAAGCTGAAAAGATACAAGATGCTGGTATCTTCGTACATTATCCTCCTTCTCGCATGTACCTCTTGCTTTCCCGCCCTCCCCTCACCCTTGTGCTTTCCTCATTTCACACACCCAAAAATGCAGCCTGCCCAGCCAGTGGTTGACCAAGAGAGGGGAGAGGAGAGAGAGAAAAGAAGAAGAAGAAGAAGAAGAAGAAGAAGAAACACCATCACTCAATTTCACACTCCCAGCCACTAGCTCCTCAAGGTCGACCTGCAAGGCCATTTGCAATGTCCCCCACTGAAAGTCGACAGCCTTCCACCAGCCATGTTGCAGCCACAGGGGTAGCACTGCGTGATATTAGTAGGATAGGCAAAGGCACACACAAGACAGTCGCTAAGGGTGATGAGTTGATTTCTTGATGTCATATTGGATGGATAGATGTATAAAGTTGGATTGGAAAGTGGTGGCTTTTATTTCAACATCATGGCCAAGAGGACGTTGAGATAGTCAGTAACAGAGGGAAGGTAAAGTGTGGGACAAATTTTGAAAGGGGAATTGCGGTTGTGGCCACTGGGACCGCAGCCGGATGATTCTATCTCGGATATCCTGGCCAGAAATAGGCTGTCTAGGTTGCATCCTTCCTTCTGCTTCCTCTTCTTGTGCTTCCTCCTCTTCTGCATCTTCCTCTTCTGCGTCTTCCACTTCCCTCTGTGAGTGGATGCTGTAAATCTGTTGCCTGACCTGCTGAGTATTTGCAGTATTTTCTGTCTTCTCAGAGGTCTTCCTTTACCATCTGAGGTGTTGCAAGCATCCAGCAGCATTCCCTGCACACTTAAAAAACTTTTAACATCTATTGCCACAAGCCACTACTTCAATAAAATCAAAAAAATCCAATCCAAAAGCCTAAATGCCTGAAAGATGTGTGTGTCCCTTTAAGAGGTGCAGACCGTGCCTATGTAAGTCTGCTGAATGCTGAGTTTATTTAATGTGCTTAGGACCCAGCGCTGAACTCAGCGCTATGGTCCAAGTTCGCCGAGGTGACGTTAGATCGGTGTGGACGTCACCTCTTCAGAATTTAAATTTCAATGCCATCACTCTTACCGGCAACAATGCTGGACCTCGGGAAATGGTGGATGTAAAGTCTGTGGGTTGTTTAGTTAATTAATACACAGACTACCAGAGTAACTTAAAACAGGACTTTACTATTCGAAGGTCAGGGCGAATCTGCCCAATAAATCCTGACACAGCACTTATATACCGGTGTGGTCACCGTCGGTATTACAGTATACAGAAGCCAACAAAGTAGTGCAACACCTAAAGTAGTTCTCTTAAAGGTGGACGGTTACATACAATAGTTCTCTTAAAGGTAGACGGGTACATACACTACAATCCTCCCTTTTTAGCTTACAACATACTGATTCCCCATTAAACATACATTATAACATATATACAACTTTATGCAAGACAGTTCACAGATTCAGTCTCTCTGGAGGTTTCCGGACTCTGTCCGGATAACGCCTCGGTGGTCTCGTAACTCCCGGCGGGGTAGTAGGTGCTTCTGGCAAGGTCGATTCGGCTTGAAGGACAGTGTCAGGTTCATCTGATTCCAGTATTACCAGATCGGAGGTAGGTGTTCTGGGTATCTCTGTCTCAACATTAACCGTGTAAGGTGGTGGAGTAGGTTGGCCATTTGTGGCTGACCCTATGATCTGGTCAACATGGCGCCTTATTATACTGTCCCCAATGTCCACCGTATACATCAACGGCCCTAGCCTTTTTCCAATAGTTCCAGGCTGCCATTTCTCGGTACGGTAGTCCCGGGCCAAAACTTGTTGACCTATCTGAAAAGATCTAGTTGGCCTTTCATTCATGCCCTGGAATTGCTGGTTCTCTACGTCCCTTCTGACGTTTGGCTTAAGCAAATCCAGCCGGCATCTTAGTCGTCTATTAAAAAACATCATGGCGGGAGTTTGATTTGTGACCGCATGTGTTGCATTCCTGTACGCCAACAAGAAGCTATCCACCTTATGTTGTAAGTTAATGGCTTCATTACCCATGGCCTTTATGGCCTTCTTGAAGGTCTGGACAAACCTTTCAGCCAATCCATTGGAGGCGGGATGGTATGGGGCTGACGTGTAGTGCTTAACCCCATTGCTCTTTAAGAATTTCTTGAATTCTTCAGACACAAATTGCGGTCCATTATCAGAACAGATCTGTTCCGGCAGCCCATTCCTAGCAAACATGGTCCTTAACACTGTGATGGTTTTTTCCGTGGTGGTGGTGGACATCTTTATTACCTCCGGCCACTTGGAGTGTGCATCCACCGCTATTAGAAACATTGAGTCCATAAATGGACCAGCAAAGTCAATGTGTACCCTTTGCCAAGGAGATGAGGGCCACTCCCATGGATGCAGAGGAGCCTGTGGTGGCGCGTTTTGGACCTTCTGGCATCCTAGACAGCTCTTAGTGATTTCTTCGATGTCCCCATCAATGCCTGGCCACCACACGAACGCTCTTGCTAGGTTCTTCATTTTCACTCCACCCAGATGTCCCTCGTGCAGCTCCTTTAACACCTTCTGTTGAAGTTTGGGTGGAATCACCACTCTAGATCCACACATCAGGGTTCCTCGACACACTGACAGCTGTTCTTTTCTCTGCGAAAATGCTGGCAGCGTTGGTTCGCCCTGTGCTGGCCATCCCTCCACCGTTAAATCATAGACTCGTGAGAGTCGGGTCATTTCTTGTTTCGTTTTCGATCATCGAATTTGTTACTGGTAGACATTCCACTATGGATGAGTGGAACATCTCTACCGGGTCCACTGTAGTCGCTTCTTCTACTATCGGCAATGGCAAGCGCGATAACCCATCAGCATTTCCATGCTGTTTGGACCTTTTGTATTCGATGTCATATTGGTGTGCCCCAAGTAACACGGACCACCTCTGTAACCTTTGCG
This sequence comes from Somniosus microcephalus, assembly GCF_052327205.1. Taxonomy (NCBI): domain Eukaryota; kingdom Metazoa; phylum Chordata; class Chondrichthyes; order Squaliformes; family Somniosidae; genus Somniosus; species Somniosus microcephalus. The sequence goes on from NC_141000.1 coordinate 54,060,653, forward strand.
CTGTCATGGTGGAAACGGCCTTGTTAGGGTTGAATATGGACACCAACGGCTGGTGGTCTGTCAGTAATGTGAACTTCTTGCCCTGCAGGTAATGATTGAATTTCTTTACGCCCCACACAAGGCTGAGGGCCTCCCTATCTATTTGAGCATAATTTCGCTCCGTGGAGGTCAATGATCGGGACGCGAATGCCACTGGCCTTTCCGAGCCATTTGGTAACTTGTGTGAAAGTACTGCTCCAATTCCATAGGGGGAAGTATCACAAGCTAGACGAAGAGGTAACGTTGGGTTGAAATGAGCCAACACTTCTTCAGAGGTAATCAACGCCTTGCTTCTGCGAAAGGCCTTTTTACATTCCTCACTCCACTTCCATGGTACTTCTTTCCGCAACAGAGCATTCAGCGGATACAGCACCGTGGATAGATTCGGCAGAAACTTGTGATAATAATTAATCAACCCCAAGAATGATCTTAACTGTGATACGTTTTCCGGAGCGGGGGCCTTCACGACAGCTTCTATCTTGTCAGGTGACTTGTGCAGCCCCTCTCGGTCAATGACATGACCGCAGTACGAGATCCATTTTTGGAAGAACTCACATTTCTTGCGATTAACTCGAAGGCCATATTCCTTCAACCTAGTGAGCACCAGTTTCAAATTTGTGAGGTGTTCTTCCTTGTCTTCTCCCGTAATCAGGATATCGTCTAAGTAACACTGCGTGCTTGGAATTCCTTGTAATACCTGCTCCATGGCCCTCTGCCAAATTGCTGGAGTCGAAGCTACCCCAAAAACCAGTCTATTATAACGATACAAGCCTCTGTGTGTGTTGATGGTGAGGTACTGACGCGACTCTTCCTCGACTTCCATTTGTAAGTATGCCTGTGCCAGGTCTATCTTGGTGAAGTGTTTCCCTCCAGCCAACGAAGCAAAGATATCTTCAATCCACGGAAGCGGGTATTGTACCGTGTGAAGCACCGGATTCACTGTGATCTTGAAGTCTCCGCAGATGCGGACCTTCCCCGGTCCCCCTGGCTTGTTACTTGGTGAAGACTTCATGACGGGAACAATGGGCGTGGCCCACTCACTCCAGTCCACTTTTGACAGTACCCCTGATCGTTCAAGTTCTTCCAGTTCTGCCTCCACAGCAGGTCGTATCGCGTAAGGTACCGATCTGGCTTTGAAAAATTTTGGGCTTGCATGTTCTGCAATCTTAACCTTTGCTTTAATTCCTCGCAGTGTTCCCAGTCCTTACTGGAATACCTCTTTAGCTTCGTCCAATATTCTGGACAACCGTTCAGGTTTGACATCTTCCTTTCCGGAATCTACCGTCATGGTGTTTAGTGAATGCCAGTCTATCTTTATTTTCCTGATCCACTCCCGTCCCAGAAGTGGTGGACCTCCCTCAGGCAACACATACAGGTCCATCCTTTGGTGATCTTTGTCCTTGTATCTCACCTTGACTTCTATCTTTCCGATGGGGTATACTTTGTGCCCCGTGTATGTCTGCAATACTAGTTCCGTATCCCGTAGGGGAATATGCTTGAATAACTTTTTATAATCATGCTTATTCATGACCGTCAACGCCGATCCGGTGTCCACTTCCATTTTCACTTGGACTTTTGCAATCTGTAGTGTGATCCAGATAGCTTGTCGGTCAGCTTCATTACTCACATTGTGAATTCCCAGACTATCCAGTTACTTGCAGTTGGAGTGTGAGTCCGAATTCTGTTCTTCCGGACTCTTCCTAGTCACCTCATGTACCTTTCTGTGCCTCTTTTGTGGTGACTCATTATTGTTGGTCTTCTTTCCTGACCGGCATACCTTAGCTATGTGACCGAGCTTGCCACATTTCCTACATTCCTGGTTTTTAAACCAGCATTGGTTCTGGTCGTGTGTTGTCTTCCCACAACGATAGCATTTTGTTGTACCCGAAGTAATTTGCTGCACACTGAGTGCCGCTGCCTTTAGCTGCATTTCCGCCGTTCCTTTCACTGCGGCTTCGTTCGATGCAGCAATAAGGACAGCCTTATCAAGTGTAAGATCGTTCTCTTCGAGCAGTTGTTTTTGTGTTTCTTCCTTCGACATTCCGCACACGAATTTGTCTCTGAGTGCCTCTGCCAGATTTTCCCTAAACTGACAGTGTTTCGCTAGCCTACGCAGTTCAATCAGGTACTCCGCGTTGCTTTCCTCTTTCCGTTGCGTTCTCGCGTAAAATTTGGATCGTTCCACTAACATCAGTGGTGCGGGGTTAAAATGATCCTTCAGGACAGCAACAATATCATTGAAAGTCTGATCCACCGGTTTAGCTGGTGCTAGTAGATGCTTCAAGAGCCCGTATGTCTTCACGCCCATCGAGTTTAGCAAGGTTATAGCTTTGTCATCTTCTTCTATTTTATTGGCCTCACCATAGATCTCAATGCGTTCCACATACGTGGCCCAGTCTTCTACCTCGGAATTAAAATCGTTGATGTTACCATGCTTAGGCATCTTCCTCTCTTCCTGATAACACCACGGATTATTTCTTTAAATTTTCTTTCTTTTTTTACTTCAAGATGGCGGTTCCTGCGAAAATGGCGGTTTCCCGCGCTTATCTTCTCTCCCCGCCCACTTCAATGGCGGTTCCCCGCTTCTGTCTTCTTCTCCGCCTAATGGCGGCTTCCCGCATTTCTTCCCCTGGCGGGAGGGGTACACTTTCCCCACGGGCGACGGCCGCTGGCTTTCAGGTTCACAGCCTGCGCGTCGGCTTCAGTGCTTTCCCTTTTCTCGGCAGGGCAACCGGCGCTGGGTACACCCCGTTGACGGCGAACAGTTTCAGCCGCTGGGCTGGCTCTCGCTCAGTTCCCCTTGCTCGGGCTCTGTCTCTCTCCCGCTCGCTCGGCTCTACCGGCGCTGGGTACACCCCGTTGACAGCGAACAGTTTCAGCCGCTGGACTGGCTCTCGCTCAGTCTCCCTTGGTCGGCTCTGCCTCTCCCGCTCGCTCGGCTCCCAATCGCGCCTCCCAGCCCTCTCGCAGTCCGGTGCTTCCCTCCCCGGCTGCGGCTGAGTTTTTATATCTTCCCGCGCCTACGCTCCCGGTCGCAGCGCTTCGTGGCTTCGGTCGCTGCCCGGCCTTTTTCGCCGGTCGCGGTCTAGCTGTCTCACGACGCCGTTGCGTCCCCAGCCTGTCTGTACCGCGGCTTCCTTGCTCCACGCTGCCCCAGTCTCCGCGCCTCTGGGCTCGACTTCTGTCCGGCTCCTTTCCCCCTCGACTGTTAGTCTTTTTACTTTTCCCTTACTCACAGTCACCGTGGCCGGCTTGCTTCTCGTGCTGATCGGCTCACTCCTCACCGTGGCAGAAGGGACAGTCAGTGCCTGTTGCTGATGGAAGTCTTTGTCTCTGAATTCTTCCTCCTTTCCAGCTCTGCAGACTCGAGTTTTCTCCCAGCAGAATGACGAGGGCGGTTGCCTCTTCTCGACGCTCGTTAACTGCTTCGGAAGTATTGTTGCCGCAGGGTACGATCGGACTCATCGCCACTGTAAAGTCTGTGGGTTGTTTAGTTAATTAATACACAGACTACCAGAGTAACTTAAAACAGGACTTTACTATTCGAAGGTCAGGGCGAATCTGCCCAATAAATCCTGACACAGCACTTATATACCGGTGTGGTCACCGTCGGTATTACAGTATACAGAAGCCAACAAAGTAGTGCAACACCTAAAGTAGTTCTCTTAAAGGTGGACGGTTACATACAATAGTTCTCTTAAAGGTAAGACGGGTACATACACTACAGTGGACGCCGCTGGACCCGCCAGCAGCTGGCGAAAGAGCGGCGGCTGCCATCTTTTTGCTAAATTTTGATGGTAATGGGTGGTGTAAAGCACCCGAATATTTAGCCCATTGTGTCTTAGCTGGAGCATTTTCACAAGGTATTTGGTGCTCTTGTAGAGCCTCATTTATACCGAGGTATTGATTCCTCCCAATAATTATGAACATAATAACCCTCTATTGGAAATAAATAACAATCTAAGTATTACATAGCTCTTAACCCCCTCAAGAAAAAGGAAAAATGCTTGCTTTTTTATGCCTTCTTATCCAGTCTCTCAGAAACATCCCAAAGCAAATGCAAGGAATTACTTATATTGGATAGGCAAAAACTGTAGCCATTTTCCACACAAGGTCCCACAAACAGCAATGGTTGGTTGAGGGAGTAATTCTAGGCAGGATCAGGGGAGAACTCCCTGTTCTTCTTTGATTAGTGACATGGAATCATTGACATCCACCCAAACCACCAGAACATGCAGATGAAGTCTCAGTTTAATATTTCACGCAAAGGATTGCAGTGGCTGCAGTGTGTACCATCTGCAAGATGCACTGCAGCAACTCACCAAGGCTTCTTCGACAGAACCTCCCAAACCACCTAGAAGGACAAAGGCAGCAGGCGCATAGGAACACCATCACCTCCAAGTCGGCTGAACGCTGGGTTTTCATGGTGAGCTTAGGACCCAGTGCTGAACTCAGCACTAAAGTCCAAGTTCGCAGAGGTGATGTTAAGTCACCATTGCAGGCAGACTGACATCACCTCTCCCTAATTTAAATTTCCTGGGCCATCGATCTTACCAGCAGCAAGTTACACACCATCCTGACTTGGAAATATATCGCTGCTCCTTCATTGTCATTTGGTCAAAATCCTTGAATTCCTCCCTAACAGCACTGTGGGAGTGCCTTTACCTCAAGGACTGTAGCGGTTCAAGAAGGCGCCTAACCCCACCTTCTCAAGGGCAATTAGGAATGGGCAATAAATGCTGGCCTTGCCAGCAATGCCCACATCCCAGGAACAAATTTTTAAAAAGGATCAGCATCTCTAACAATAAAACCTAGATCCAGTCCTTTACTAATGGAATGGGACTTGATGCACAATCATCTGATTCAGGACAAGAATGATACCAACTAAGACAAGTAACAAGAAGATCTTTTGGTAAATAGCAGGATATGATGTAAATTCAGTAAGTGTTACACATAGAAATTAAGAGAGATCAAAGGTGATAAGTAAATCTGGGATTAGGAAAGCATTTTGTGAGAGAGGTGCTCGGATGCAGTGAAGTAAATGTTGAAGTGTTTTTTGATTGGTTCCTGGGAAATCTGAGCCAATTACAAACAAATTTCTTGTGTAGCCAATGCATTTAAAATTTGATACATTCTATATGCAAGACTTTTACTGTATTACATTATTACCTGTTTTCCCATGGCATTTCTCACAAGCTGGCCTGAGTTTTTACAGTCACTGTTTTGTACATCCTAGTAGGGAAATGGTCTAAATCAACACTTTCTAATGTCAATTTTTGACTCCCAAACCAAATATGTATTTCTATGGGCTGCACAACATAAGATGCCTTTTTGCACATGCTTATGTCAACAAGTAGCCAAATGTATGCTCACCGTCACAACTCAGAAAATTAAAATACTATGGGGGAAAAATTTGGTTGGTTAGCGCCTCCCATTAGCGCCTCCGGGGGGGCGCTAAAGGGGCACTAGAAACTTAACGCCCAAGCGCGGCGGTTTTAGCACTGTTCGCGAAATTGACCTGTCATTTTGCGGTGGCGCTAAACACTATCGACATAATCTCCTGCGCCTGCAGATCGTGACGTCATGCAAGCGTGCAATGCCCCGGTAGTGCCCCGGACCGGAAATTGATTCTCGCCCCCTGCCTTATGTATTGATTTCTTTGTGGGTTCAATGACGAGACATTTATGAAAGAGAATGTCTTTTAATCTAAAGTCTGTTCAACTCTTTATACAGCATTTACAGGAGACATCATGCTAGTAATCCATCTAAAGTGAAACTAAAACTAAACTGCTTGTCTCTGTCACATGCCCTCTGCTGGTCAGGCACAAGCAATCAATCAGGCAACTATGCTGGTAAGGCATCATAATCAAACAGGCAAATACCATCACTATTTGCTGATATCATTACATCTCCCTTTCTTAAAACAAAAGTATTTTACTTTTAACTAACAACATGTTTTCTTTGTATTAATCTGCATTTTAACTGTAACACTTAATGAACTTACATTAACATTATCATTATCAAGGTTTTTTAACCTTGCTTTGTGTGTTCACATGAAATATGTAAATACACTAGAACTTGAAGAAAGAATAAGATAACATTACTTCCTTCTATAACAATAGTCCTTAAACTTGCTCAATGAGTCTCTCAGGAGGCTTCACGTGTCTTGAGGATTTTCTGATTGATTGTCCTTGAATCTGAGTTGTTGCCTCAGATGATGGTTTCTCAGCTCTGTGATCAGGTTGTTCAACAGTATCAGTCTTTTGACCTGCTGTGTGATCAGGTTGTTCAACAGTATCAGTCTTTTGACCTGCTGTGGCTGGTTCCATGAGAAGATCTCGACGATTTCTTCGCAGAACAGCACCCTCATCTGTCTGAATGGTGTATGATCTTGGTTGAACTTCACTCAGGACAGTTCCCTTCTGAGTCCATATGTTTGTTTTGTCTTTGAACCTTACTTGGTCACCAGTGTGGAGTTCAGGTAGGTTTTGTGTTCCTCTGTCATAGTAGTACTTTTGCTTTTCTTTCTGTTGTTCTTTGAACTTCCTCACTTTTTCCCCCTCTTTTGTTTTCAGGAGGTTCTCAGGGATGGGTAGGTTTGACCTTAGCCGACGTCCCATCAGGAGTTGGGCTGGTGACTTACCACACTCGAGCGGCGTTGTGCGGTATACAAGCATGCTTTGGTAGAAGTCAGTTCCACTGTCTTTTGTCTTGTACATCAGTCTTTTCACTGTCTGGACCAATTTTTCCACTAGTCCATTGGACTGTGGATAGTGAGGACTTGACGTTGTGTGGACAAAGTCCCACTCTTTGGCAAAGTGTCGGAAACTTGCATTGTAAAACTGGGGTCCGTTGTCTGTGAAGACCTCGCTTGCCACGCCATGTCTGGAGAATATGGCTTTCATACATGTTATCACAGCATCTGCAGTGGTGGTGTGCAGTCTACAAACCTCTGGATACAGGGAGTAATAGTCTGTGACTACAAGATAGTCCTTCCCTTGACATACGAATAGGTCAGCGCCTACCTTCTGGTAAGGTCTGTCTGGTGCTGGGTGTGGCTTTAGTGGTTCTACCGGATTGCTTGCTCGATATTTCAGGCATATTGTGCAGTTTGACACCTCATTTGTCACATCTTGGTTGATTCGTGGCCAGTACATCACCTCTCGTGCTCTTTTCTTACACTTTTCGATTCCCAGATGTCCTCCATGGATCCTTTTCAGCATCTATTTTCTCAGACTCTTTGGGATAACTATTTTACTTCCTTTGTAGATGATGTCTTCGACCGCTGATAGTTCCGCCCTGCAGTTCCAGTACTCTGCCATGTCAGGTGAGTAGTCTTGCTTCATGTTGGGCCATCCATCCAAGATGCTTTTCCTCAGTCGTCTCATTGTTTCATCTTTGTTTGTCTCAGTCTTTATGAGCTCCATTTTTGCATCTGCTATGGGCAGTGCACTTGTGATCATGTCCACGTAGGCGTTCACTTTTTCATCCATTTTGGTGTTTGCGGGCTCACTTGGGTCAACAGCTCTGGACAACATGTCTGCTGTATACATCAGCTTACCCGGTGTGTACGCAACATTCAGCGTATAGCGTTGCAGCCTGATCATCATTCTTTGTATTCTAAGTGGACAGCTATTTAGTGGCTTTTGGAACAATGCAATCAAGGGCTTATGGTCAGTCTCTACACTGATTGCTTGTCCTGCCACAAACTGGTGAAATCTTTCACAGGCATATGTGATGCTGAGCAGCTCCTTTTCTATTTGAGCATATCGCGTCTCCGCGTGAGCGCGATGCATATGCAATAGGTTGCCAGTAGTCATATTTTTGCAGAAGAACGGCACCGAGCCCACTCTGTGATGCATCTGATGATATCTTGATGGGTCTCGCTGGGTCATAAAACCTCAGAACTGGTTCCTCTGTGAGCAGTTTCTTTAGATCGCTCCATGACTTCTCATGCTCATGATTCCATTCCCATTCTATGTTCTTTTCAGTTAGTCTTCTCAGTGGCGCCATTTTTTCTGAGAGGTTGGATATGAATTTACCCATGTAGTTGATCATTCCATTAAACCTCTGCACGTCCTTTTTGCATTGTGGCTTTGGCATATTCTCAATGGCGGACACCTTTCTGGGATCTGGTCTGATGCCCTCACTGCTAAGGATATCTCCCACGAATGTCAGTTCTGTCACCCCGAGCTGGCATTTCTCTCTATTCAGCTTCAGGTTTGTTTTCCTTGTTGCTTCCAGCACTTTTTTCAGTCTCTCGTCATGCTCAGTTCTCGTGGTTCCCCATACTATGATGTCATCCATTGATGTATCAACTCCCTCCAGATGCTCATAGATCATATGGATAGTTTTGTGATACACTTCAGGAGCTGAGGCAATGCCAAATGGTAACCTTAGGAATCTGTATCTGCCAAATGGACTGTTGAACGTGCACAGTTTTGAACTTGCCTCGTCCAGCTTCATCTGCCAAAATCCTGATGATGCATCTAACTTGCTGAAATACTTTGCATTTGCAAACTGTGACATGATTTCCTCACGTGTAGGAAGCTTGAAGTGCTCTCTCTTTATTGCTCTGTTTAGATCTCTTGGATCCAGGCAAATTCTGAGCTTTCCATTCTTTTTGTCCACAACGACGAGGGAACTCACCCACTCAGTTGGCTCATCTATCTTCTGAATCACGTTCAGGCTTTCCATCCTGTCCAACTCTGCCTTCAGTTGCTTTTGAAGAGCAAACGGAACTTTTCTGCATGGATGTATGACCGTTGGCATACTTTTATCTACTCTGATCATGTGTTCTCCTGGCAGGCAGCCTAGACCCTTAAATAGGTCATTGTACTCTTTCATGAGTTCATCATAGACTGTCTCTCCTTCGCTTTCCACAACGAGGACTCTCTTTACCAGGTTCAGTCTCTCACAGGCTTTTAAACCTAATATGGCTTGCACATCCTTTGGCACCACGATTAATGCTAGCGTGTGCTCTCTGTCCTTGTGTGTTACTTTGACAATGCATCTTCCTTTCACTGGTATATCAGTACCTGAGTATCCTGTCACTTTCACTTTTATTCCATGTATCTTTGGTCTGGGTCAAATTTTCTTAAAATCAGTCTCTGATATCACATTAACTTGTGCTCCAGTATCCAATTTAAATGGAATGTGTATGTCATTCACTTTTAGTGTCAACATCCAGTCTCTTTCTTCTTTTTTGTTTTCAGACACAACATCCACATAGAACTCCTCTATCCTGCTTTCATCTACTGCATGGACCTTGCTTTGTTGCGCTTGGTTCTTACAGCAACGGGCATAATGGTTGTTTTTGTTGCAACTATTGCATTTTTTACCATATGCTGGACACTCTTTTGGTGGATGCTGTGTACCGCATCGACTACATGTCTTTCGATTGTCCCTTTCATTTTCGTTCACTGGCCACGCCTCTTTTTTCACATGGGCGCTCTTTTTGTTAAACAGTTTGTGTCCGTTCTTTCTCACTGCATCCACGTTGCAGCTACTGTCACTGAACAGTTCCTTTGCCTGCAACTTCACAGTCTCTGTAGCCCTACACAGTGCTATGGCTTTTCCCAGGTCTAGATCTTGCTCTCTTAGCAGTCTTTCCCTTAGACCATTATTCGGAATACCACACATCAGTCTGTCTTTTATCAGCGAGTCTGTCAGTCCCCCAAATTCACATGTTTTGCTTCGGTTTCTCAGTTCAGTCGCATACTGATCAATAGTCTCTCCCGTTTTCTGTACACATGTGAAAAATCTGTGCCTCTCAAACGTCACGTTACGTTTAGGTATGCAGTAGGCCTCAAACTGTTCCATTATTTTATCTAGTTTCATTTTGTCTCCATCAGCAGCGAATGTGAAGTTATTATATACCTCCAGTGCTTCATCACCCACGACATGTAAGAACAGTGATGATTTCCTTTTACTACTTTTCTCATCAGCTCCGATTGCTGATAAATACAACCCCACACGTTGTTTGAATCTCCTCCAATTTTCAGCCACATTACCTGTCAACTGAAGCTTCGCCGGTGGGAGTAAACCTTCCATTTTTCACTTCGTTAGCTATTCTCTAATGGTAAGTAACGATGTTCTCTTTTGGCTTGCTAATCTGTGGAGAGCTGATTTAACTTCAGATTTTTCCTCTTCATCTCTTTCAATCACTTCTGACACCATGTATTGATTTCTTTGTGGGTTCAATGACGAGACATTTATGAAAGAGAATGTCTTTTAATCTAAAGTCTGTTCAACTCTTTATACAGCATTTACAGGAGACATCATGCTAGTAATCCATCTAAAGCGAAACTAAAACTAAACTGCTTGTCTCTGTCACATGCCCTCTGCTGGTCAGGCACAAGCAATCAATCAGGCAACTATGCTGGTAAGGCATCATAATCAAACAGGCAAATACCATCACTATTTGCTGATATCATTACACCTTAGCGCTTGCCGCTAGGAACAACAGGTTGAGGGGGACATTTTGAAGTCGGGAAGGGGCTGGGGGTGCGCTACTTAAAGGCGTGCGCTTCCTGCTTTTTCTTGTTGGCAAAATTTTTGGCATACACAGGTTGAGAGGGAGTGAGACATCTGAAGAGATTTAATGCTGTCCTAAGGCATTTTGGTCCTGAGCACCACTTTTCAGGTTCCTATTTATCTGAGCTTCATATTTAGCACATTTAGAAGATTTTAAATGGGGGCTGTACTAACTTGAGACGTCGTCCTCCAGCTTCACCTTCGGAGGCAGCAGAGGTGCAGAGAGAGAGTGGCAAATGTGGCCAGAGGGAGGAGGGCCAACAGGCCTTTACACAGGAGACCTTACCCTCCCAGGGTATTCAGGGAGCAATTCTCCTACATTCATTTGTCCGAGGATCAGTGTTTCAGAAGGCTGCGATTCAGCAAGGAGGTGGTCACTGAGCTCTGCCACCTCTTGCAGCCAGATCTGCAGTCTCTACTGAGGACCAGGACATCTCTGTCGGTGGCAGTGAAGGTGACGGTGGCTCTGAATTTCTATGCCAGCGGCTCCTTCCAGGCTTCAACTGGGGACATAGCGAATATCTCCCCGTTCGCTGTCCATTGCTGCATCCGGGAGATGACAAATGCTCTGTACAAAAGGAGGCGCCAGTACATCTCTTTCCCCATGACTCAGGACAAACAGCATGAACGCGCATGTCGCTTCGCTAGGATAGCGGGTTTCCCCTTGGTTCAGGGCACCATTGATTGCACGCATGTGGCATTGCGGGCACCTCATGAAAATGCAGAGGTGTTCTGAAACCGCAAGGGCTTCCACTCTCTGAATGTCCAGTTGGTGTGCAACCACAGACAGCGCATCCTCGCCGTCAATGCCCGCTATCCTGGCAGCAGCCACGACGCTTTCATCCTGCGCCAGACTGGTGTCCCAGACCTCTTTCAACCACCGCGTCAACCTCATGGCTGGCTACTCGGGGACAAGGGTTATCCAATCTGCACCTGGCAGATGACACTGCTCAGTAACCCCAACACTCCTGCTGAGCTCATATACAATGAGAGCCATAGCGCCACCAGGAACCTCATTGAGCAGATGATCGGCATCTTGAAGCAACGGTTCTGGTGTGTTGACCATTCTGGAGGAGCCCTGCAGTACTCTCCTGAGCGAGTCTCCCTCTTCATTGTTGTGTGCTGCATGCTTCATAACATTGCAATCATGAGGACCCAGCCATTGCCACCAGGGATTGGTGCACCACCTGAGGAGGAGGAAGAGGGAGAGGAGAAGGATGAAGAGGAGGATCAGTAGCAACAACGTGAGACGGAGGTGCACAATGTTGCCTCTGCAAGGGCCATCCATGAACGCCTGATAAGACAACGCTTCTGATGAATGACAGAGAAGATGGCTTCTGGGATAAAGAAGCACGTCATCGCAAACATCCCGCAGCCCCTATTGCCAGACAAAGCTCCAATGAGTCAAATCAGCAAAGTTGTAAAGCTCCAATAAATTTTTTTATTTATATTACAAACTCTGTCTTATTTATTCAGGACAAACAATTAGAAACAAACACAACAATTCATAAACTAACAAAACTCATTCTTACCACATCGAGATAAGCGTCAAAACAGTAAACAAATATATTAAGATGAATATCAAACATGCCCACAAACATTCCCCCCATTTATTACATACAGTTTACTTTTCGGCCTTCGAGGGTGATCTCCATCCCCTGCGCACTTCCCCCCTTCCCACCCTACTGCTCCTCCATAATGCGGCCTCAGTGGCTGCAGCAAGGCTGGTGGAAGGCTGCTGAATGCTGGATCCAGAGACTGCAGATGGCCTTGAAGGACGCCCTTGACCAGCTCTGGGCCTGGAGGGCCCGGCTGCAGACTGCACCACCTCTGCATGGGCGGCAGCAGCCTGGGTTGGCTGTGTCACAGGCAAGTGCAGTGGTGAAGTGGCAGTGGTGGGAGCAGGAATGCTGTCATCCTGAGAGAGGACAGCACCTTCCTGTTCGACCGACACACAGCCACTCCAACGGGGCAGTACCTCAGCATCTGGAGCAATCTGCTCGAGCACAGATTGCTGGCCTGCTGCGGTACCGTGAGACCCCAGTGGACTGTGGGTGACCCAGCGATGATGGCAGCAGTCAGCGCTTGCGTGGCATCAATCTGAGACTACACGAGAGCAGTCTGAGATTGGATAGCAGCAGTCAATGACTCGATTGCAGCACTAAGCCGTTGCGTTGCGTTGGCCTGTGCTGCAATGGATCCTGCCACCTCACCCATTACACGCAGCATGGGCTCTGGTTCCCCACAGTCTCCCTGCAATTCAACCATCCTCTGAAACAAGGCAAGGATAGGTTCAAGGGTTTTGTTGTGTATGTACCTTTAAGGGAAGAACTGGTTTTAGACTGCAGTACCGGCAGTGACCACCCCTGTATAAAAGGCCCTAGCAGGCTTCTGCATTTCAGTCTGACGTTGCCCTCCTGTTCAGTAAAGTACCTGTTAACTGTTCTCCCGAAGTCCGTGTATTATTGAGGCGCGGACTTTACAGTGGTGACGAGGAAGTTCGAACGCACCTGCAGTGTGGCATCATCTCACGGGGATTTCGCCCTGAGAGGAGATTTCTTGGAGGTCGTAGTCTGAGCAACGGGCGTCAACCGCGGGCAACCGCCCAAAGAATTCATCGGTGTTCGGAGAATTGCGGGAGAGACTGTGGAGAGCTGTGCTTGGCTCCCCAGTTAAGGTGTTCCAGCAAATCGTGCTGGTAGCAGGTAGTGCGCTGACCCTTCCGGACTGCGGCGGGCTCAAGCTCGATCGAACGGCTCTACAAAACAGGCCGCGCAGCGTCGCCGGGAAAAGGAAACAAGAGAGAGAGAGGGTGGAGCGCACAGGGCGCAGTCGGTGCTCAAGAACCGGGCAGCGGAGAGAAAATAAACGGGGGGAAGGAAAGCGCGATGCGCTGAAGCCGTGGGTCGCCGCCATTACCCTGTAGAACGCTAGGAGCAGCGTGGCAGCAAGGGGAAGAAGGAAATGCGCGGGAGGCACCATTTTAACCCGTTGGGGAAGAAGGAAAAGCGCGGGAGGCGCCATTTTATTCCATTGGGGAAGAAGAAAAAGCGCGGGAGGCGCCATTTTAAATCACCCAAGATGCCGAAAAGTGGCAGTGTCACTGCTTTCGACAACGAGGAAGAAGACTGGACCACGTATGTGGAAAGAATTGAAGTGTACTGCAAGGCAAATGAGGTGGCCGATGGAAAGAGGGCGTTGGTATTATTGAATTTGATGGGCACGAGTACGTACGGCCTATTGCGGAATTTAATTACCCCAGCTAAACCAATGGAGAAAAATTTTGAGGAGATTGTTAATATCTTACAGGAACACCTAAACCCTACACCACTGCTGATAACAGAAAGATTCAAGTTCCATAAAAGAAACCAGCACAAAGAAATAGAGCAATGCTGGCTATCTTACAGAACTACGCAAGTTATCGAAGCACTGCCAGTTCGGAGCAGGACTGGCAGACACCTTACGGGATAAGTTTGTCTGCGGGCTCCAGAGTGAAGGAACCCAGAAACGACTACTTTCAAAAAAGGACCTGACGCTAGAACAGGCTTTCAGCGTGGCAGTATCCTACGAAGCAGCAGCACGGGGAGCTGCGGAAATACAACAGAAACCACAAGAATACAGCGCTAACGAAATGGCGTATGGAGCAGAAAAGTGCTATCGCTGTGGCAGAACAACCCATGAGCAGAAGGACTGCTGGTTTAAGGACAAAGTATGCAGGCAATGCGGAAAAATGGGACATATAGCAAGAGTCTGCAGGTCGGGAAAGAAAACCAACACGACAAGAACTACTAAGGAACAGTACAGGAAAGTAAAGAAACTGACAGATAGTAGTTCGGAAGATCAGGAGAGTGATAAGGACCCCGGAAGCAGGAGACTAAGTTGTCTTAAGTTACACAACGTGATCGCAAAGGAGGATCACCGAACCATTTGGGTCACCCTCATGATAGCAGGGTCCCCAGTAAAGATGGAATTGGACACAGGATCAGCCCTAACCATCATGAATCGACGAGACTATGAGCAGCTATTCTCACACATACCCTTAAAGGACACGTCCATTGTATTGAAGACATACACGGGGCAAAAGGTCTACCCCAGAGGAAAAATAAGGGTGCCAGTTAAATATAACGGCAAGGAAACACAGAAACTATATACGTATATACTACGAGATGGAGGACCACCATTATTGGGACGTGAATGGATCCGAAAAATACAATTGGATTGGCATTCCATTCTGGCGCTAACTGTGACTGACAAAAAGGATGATGACGTCACACCTGGACGTCTGTCACAAATTCTATCTGACGCGGAAGAGGTGTTCCAACAAGGACTTGGGACTCTAAAAGGAGTAAAGGCAACCATAAAGATTGAAGAGAACGCAAACCCAACATTTTTTAAGGCCAGACCGGTACCATACGCGATCCGCCCAGCCATTGAAGCTGAACTGGAGAGTCTGGAGCGTTCGGGTGTGCTGTCCAAGGTGGACTGGAGCGAGTGGGCCACACCCATCGTTCCTGTAATGAAGAAAGCATTGAGCAGCACGCCTGGGGAGCCAAAGAAGGTTCGCATCTGTGGGGACTTCAAGGTGACTGTGAACCCAGTCCTGCACACAGTACAGTATCCACTTCCGCGGATAGAAGATATTTTCGCCTCACTATCTGAAGGGAAACGTTTTACAAAGATTGATCTGGCCCAAGCGTATCTACAAATGGAGGTGGAAGAAGCATCTAGAAAATACCTCACGATAAACACTCACAAAGGCCTTTACCAGTACAATCGACTGGTATTTGGGGTAGCATCAGCCCCGGCTATTTGGCAGAGGGTGATGGAACAAGTCCTGCAAGGGATCCCGGGGACCCAGTGTAATTTGGACGACATCCTGGTTACGGGCGAAAATGACAGTGAGCACCTTGCCAACCTGGAGCAGGCGCTCACGAGATTACAGGAATATGGGCTACGAGCCAACTGCCCCAAATGCGAGTTCTTCAGGAGACAAATCTCGTATTGTGGCCACATGATTGATGAGGAAGGGTTGCATAAGTCGCCGGACAAGATTGAGGCTGTAGTCAAGGCTCCAGCACCGGAAAATGTGTCACAACTGAGGTCGTTCCTCGGGTTGGTGAACTACTACCATAAGTTCTTGCCGAATTTATCTACAATTCTGCACCCACTGAACGCCCTGCTGCAAACTGGAGTGACATGGAAATGGAGTGATGAGTGTAAGCGTGCCTTTCAGGAATGTAAATGCCTAATCACTTCAAAAGAAGTATTGGCCCACTACAACCCAACACTACCGATTCGGTTGGCATGTGATGCGTCACCCTACGGCATTGGAGCGGTACTGTCACACAAATTCCGTGACGGTTCAGAGAGGCCAATAGCCTTTGCGTCGCGCTCGCTAACCTCAGCCAAGCGTAACTACGCCCAGATTGACAGGGAGGCCCTCAGCCTGGTGTGGGGGGTGAAGAAGTTCAATCACTATCTGCACGGGCAGAAATTCACCCTACTGACTGATCATCAGCCCCTGGTCTCCATTTTTAACCCAAAGAAGGGCGTTCCGGTGATGACGGCGCAACGGCTGCAAAGATGGTCACTTTTTCTAGGGGCACATCAGTACGACATAGAGTACAAGGGTATGAAACAGCATGCAAACGCTGATGGGCTGTCGCGCCTACCGTTGCCTACGGTAGAAGAAGCACCTGCAGTGGACCCTGTTGAGATATTCCATGCGACCATAGTCGAATGTTTGCCTGTTACAAACTCGAGTATAGAGAAGGAAACCCGAAATGACCCGACACTTTCTCGGGTCTATGATTTGACGGTGAAGGGATGGCCAGCATATGGCGACTCACTGTTGCCAGCATTCTCGCCAAGGAGAGAACAGCTGTCAGTGTGCCGGGGAACCTTGATGTGTGGATCCCGAGTGGTAATTCCACCCAAGTTGAGAGATAGAGTGCTCAATGAGCTTCATGAGGGTCATCTGGGAGGGGTAAAAATGAAGAGCCTAGCCAGGGCGTTTGTGTGGTGGCCGGGAATCGATAAAGAAATCGAGGATATGACCAAGAGATGCACAGGATGCCAGAAGGTCCAAAACGCTCCACCACAGGCCCCGCTACATCCATGGGAGTGGCCCTCATCTCCATGGCAATGGGTACATATTGATTTTGCTGGTCCATTTATGGACTCAATGTTTCTAATCGCTGTGGACGCCCATTCGAAATGGCCAGAGGTCATTAAAATGTCCTCCACCACCACGGAGAAAACTATTGCAGTCCTAAGGACCATCTTCGCCAGGAATGGGTTGCCAGAACAGATTTGCTCCGACAATGGGCCACAGTTTGTGTCTGAGGATTTCCGGAGGTTCCTGAAGAATAATGGGGTGAAACATTACACATCTGCCCCATATCATCCAGCCACAAATGGATTGGCTGAGAGGTTTGTTCAGACCTTTAAAAAGGCCATAAAGGCAATGTATAATGATGACATACCACTACAACACAAGGTGGATAGTTTCTTGTTTGCTTACCGGAATGCGACACATGCAGTAACCAACCAAGCTCCAGCCATACTGTTCTTCAACCGAAGGCTAAGATGTCGCCTGGATTTGCTCAAACCAAACATAAGACGAGGTGTTGAGGATAAGCAATTCCAGCACATAAATGAGAAGCCAACCCGGAGCTTCAAGATAGGGCAACCAGTCTTGGCCCGCGACTACCGAACAGAAAAATGGCAGCCAGGAACGATATGCACACAGCAGGGACCACTAATGTACACAGTGGACGTTGGAGCGAGCATTGTGAGGCGCCATGCTGACCAGATTCTAGAGTCACAGGAACAAGCCAAACCCGTACCATGAGAAGGTGCACCTGGTAATCAACCCGAAGTACAGATTGCGTCTACCTCAGAAGCAGTGGTATTGGAAGCTGACGAACCAACCAATGACAATGAACCAGAATCAGCTCCGCCGCAAGAACAGGATACTCGAGAAAGGCGCTATCCAGTCAGGATCAGGAAGCCTCCTCAAAGACTGAACTTATAAATGATTATTTCAGTTGATGTATATAATATCCAGAAAGTTGTAATTAGTTATTATTTAGTTGTTAAATGAATGTTATGTACTGTTTATCTAAAAGGGGAGGAATTGTTGTGTATGTACCTTTAAGGGAAGAACTGGTTTTAGACTGCAGTACCGGCAGTGACCACCCCTGTATAAAAGGCCCTAGCAGGCTTCTGTATTTCAGTCTGACGTTGCCCTCCTGTTCAGTAAAGTACCTGTTAACTGTTCTCCCGAAGTCCGTATATTATTGAGGCACGGACTTTACAGGTTTGCGCACAGATGACAGCTGTGCCGGCGGCGGACTCCTCCATGCTCCTAGCCAGTGCATCCATGCTGTTGGGCACCCTTGCCATTGCACCCATGTGCTCCGTATGCATGCTCATCGCCTGCATATTCATGGCCGTTATATCGAAGTCCTCATCCGAGTCCTCTGCAGTAGAACTCGTGCACATACTCACCCTCTGTGGAGATGGCCCCCGAGCTTCCCTACCCTCATGGCATTGCTGCAGCCCGCTGGGTCCCAGAGCTTCACCCACATCAGATGCTAACCCCCTGCTCCCCTCCAGTGAATGCGTGGCCCCAGTGTCGGAAGTGTCACCCTCGGAAGACACAGGCGGTGAGGCTCCGGCTTCCTCTTCCTCCTCCTCCTCTGGCGTGTCGCTGCCACTGGCAGGCTGAGGGACATGCTGGTCAGCTGGTGGTTCACTATCTGAAAGCAGGAAGGTACAAGAGTGGGTTTAGCGTGAGGGCAGAGGGGCAGGAAGTGAGCAAGGGCTGGAGATAGTTAATTAGATTGAAAGTGTATAAGGCTGGTGTTGTGAGGGGCAAGTGGTATGAGAGAGGAGAGAAAGCTAATGAACATTCCATTGCTGTCCCCAAGGGGGTCGACCTCTCCAATGGCCATGGCGTCTACTACCTGGCTCGCAATAAGTCTGTGGACTCTCTCCTCCAATTCTATGAGGGAGTGTAGCTCCGCTTGTCCTCCTCCCATGTGCTGGGTCTCTCGCCGGTTATGTGAAAACTTGGTCTGCAAGAAAAAGGACAACGTGTGAGTGAGTGTGCAGCCATGTGTTTGGCAGATGTGCCTACTGTAGTTGAATAGCCGTTAATGTGTGCAAGGTGTGGGATGTGCATGTGAGTTTTATGAGATGGCCATAGTTGTTGGATATTTACATCGTCTGTGCACAGAGTGAAGTTGAGATGGTGGGATGTAGAGGTTTTGAAAAGCAGGTACTCACCCTGACCACCCGAGTGAGGTCGTTGAACTTTTTACGACACTGTGTATGTGTCCTCTGCACCAGGCTCCACGATGACACATGCTGCGCCACCTCCCTCCAGACTCTTCTAAACACCCGGGGCAATGGCCTCCTGCCACTCTCTGGAAAGAGCACTGCCCGTCGCCATTCAACAGCGCCAACCAGAGCCACCAATGCCTGGTCGCTAAAGTGCCGAGCTCTCTCCCTGGGCCTTTGAGTATCCATCACAATTGTTTCAGCTGAGTAGGTGTTTGCAGGCCGAGGTTTGAGGCTGCCATGAGCAGGGTGTGGCTATGCAGCCAGATGGACCCACCCCTTTAAGAACTGGACGGCGCCAGTCTATCTGAGTTCCAGGGTAATTGATATCGCCTGAACTTCGGTAGCGTTCTGAGGTCGCACCTCGCTCCCAGACGTTTGCACCTTAAGAGAGGTGTGTAGTGCTTGATTTAGCGCTCAAATCACCTCCAGGGGCGATGGAGATGAATTTCGTGGTGATCGGCGATAATTAGCACCAGGCGATAAACTTTGCGCCCGGCCGATATTAACGCCCCAAAATGGGTGATACCCAATTTTTCCCCCTGAGCCTTTGAGAAAGAGTGCATCTTCAATGAGCTTTTAGAACTGGCCTGTGCACTAAATCAAGCTGAATATCCTGCAGCAAATATAGAAACTTAGCAACAAGTATCCATTAACTGGATAAATGTCAACTGCAAACCACATCACACAAAGGTGAAACCACAATCAAACCACATGTGTAATTACTGTACAATAGCAAAATACTGCAGATGCTGGAAATCTGAAACAACAACAGAAAATGCTGGAAACACTCAGCAGGTCAGGCAGCATCATGGAGAGAGAAACAGAGTTAACGTTTCGGGTCGATGACCCTTCATCAGAACTGGCAGTTGTGTAATTACTGTGATGGAACTGGCCCCCATACTGGCCATTATCCAGCAAACGGTAAAGAATATTGTGAATGCTGGAAACAAAATGACTTCTCTCGATGCTGTATGTCATCCAACCATAGGCCTCCACAAAAACAACTGGTGAAACATGGTCATCCAGTTACATACGCACAAAAATAACCAGTCAAGATCGCACTAGAACAGAATCCTTATGGATGGAGTTCAGGAATAGGACAGCAAATTGTACACTTTTTGGTGTGTATTACAGGCCACCAAACAGTGGAGATGAGGTAGAGATGGAAATCTGCAGACAGTTCAGAGAGCTAAGTAAGAACAACATAATATTGGGTGATTTTAACAATCCCAAGGTAGACTGGAATAAAGGTAATGCACATGATCAAAGTGGGGAACACTTTTTAGAATGCATCCTGGACTGCTACCTAGATCAGTCACCCATCTAGAGGCTTGCACATCTCTTCTCACTTAAAGTGCCAACCTCCAACACTGCACCAGGGTTTGAATGAGCCAGAGAAGCGAGAACTCCCAGCGTAGGGAGTCCCCACCATTGGCTCTGACCCCCTTCCCAGCCATATTTGCCTTATAAGGGATGGACAGGGATTCTGTCCCTTACAAGGTATACCTGAAAACCCTAGAAACAGCAGAGACTGAAGTATCACCACGTGGACTGCAGCGGTTCAAGAAGGTGGCTCACCACCACCTTCTCAAGGGCAAGTAGGGATCAGCAATAAATGCTGGCCTTGCCAGCGACGCCCACATCCGTGAACGAATAAAAAAAAACGGGTCCCCACCATTTTCCAAAGACTGATGGAATCCCCACTGATTTTCATGTCTCGTATTGGTGGTTGATGATTTCTCCCGGGTTCCAGCAGTTGAAATAACCAAATGTGCAGCAGCTTAAGTCACGATTTCACATCTAGATAGAATTTTTGCAGTACACAGAACTCTAGAGGTGTTGAAGTCAGACAACAGATCTCCATTCCAGAATTAAGAATTCCAGCAGTTTGAAGAACATCTTGGATTTCACCAACATCAAATCACACCACAGACTCTGAGGCTGAAAGATTCATGAGAACAACCAAGAAATGTGTGCAGCAACTCAGTCAAACAATTTACCTTGGCAGCAACAACTTGAGGCATTCCTGTGTAACTAGCATGCTACACCTCACTCCAGCATGTGTGCAGCGCCTAAAACAACTTTGTTCCATTTCAAATTGAGAATCACAGTGCCCCACCCAATGACTTAGAAGTGAAATGATAAGATTGTGCGAGAAGATTGCAGTGCTAAAGGAAAAATGAAGGAGTACTCTGGTCAACAATGTCACATCCAACCTAATGAAATCAAAGTCGCTGATCATGTCGTTTTGGGAAATAATGAGTGAGGAAAACTCATATCCCCAATACAAACCAATCTTCTACAGCAGACTTGGTCACACTATGACTGCTCAAAGAGGTTCTTAGTGGATGACCCGAAAAGTATCTTTCTTCACGAAAATGATAGCATCAGTGGAATGTCAACATGTCATGTTGACTGAATACCGTGTTCATTTTAGTGATTCAGAAGCAGACGATGCAGTCATCATCATTCAGGATCAAGCACCACCTACTGGCATTTTCCCTATTAGGAACAGGAGACTGCCTTCGTATCTCAGGGATTATTTTGTTTAAAAGTTTGTTTCTCATATTTTAAAAGATTCTGTTACTTGTTTAAAGAAATGATATGTTGTCAATCTATCTTAAAAGAGCAAGGGATGTACAGTACTCACCCAAACACTAGAGAAGGAACTGGGAATTGTTGTTCTACACCATACAAAAAGACAAAAGCAATAAAAATTAATGATTAAAAAGGGGGAGATAGAATTACATAGCATATACAGCACAGAAACAGGCCATTCGGCCCAACTAGTATGTGCTGGTGGTTATACTCCACATGAGTCTCCTCCCATTCCATCTACCTCATCTCAGCCTTTCAGCATATCTTTCTATTCCCTTTTTTCTCATGTACTCATCTAGTTTCCTTTTGAAAGCATGAAAGCTATTTGCTTCAACCACTTCCTGTGGTAGCGAGTTCCACATGCTAACCACTCTCTGAGTAAAGAAATGTTTCATTTCCCTATTGGATTTATTAGTAACTATCTTGTATTTATGGCCCCTACTTTTGGATTGTCCCACAAGTGGATACATTTTCTCCACATCTACCCTGTCCAAACCTATTCATAATTTAAAGACCTCTATCAGGTCACCTCTAAGTCTTCTCTTTTCTAAATAAAAAAGCCCCAACCTGTTCAATCTTTCCCGATAGCTGTTATCTCTCAGTTCTGGTATCATCTTTGTAAATCTTTTTCGCACTTTCTCGGGTGTTTCTATGTCCTTTGTATAGTATGGAGACCAGAACTGTGTACAGTACTCTTAAGTGCAGCCTCACCAGGGTCCCATACAAGTGTAACATAACTTCACTACTTTTGAATTCTATACCCCTAGAAATAAATCCCAGTGCTTTGTTAGCATTTTTATTTGCTTTGCTGATCTGCAATGCTGCTTTTAATGATTTGTTCACCTGTATCCCTAGGTCACTTTGCTTTTCTAAACCATTCAGTTTCTTATTTTCTAAGGTGTAGGCAATGTTTCTATTTTTCCTATCAAAGTGCATCACCTCACATTTATCTATGCTAAAGTTCATTTGCCACTTAAACGCCCAGTCTGCAAATTTTCTAGTGTCTTCTTGTATTATGTTGCATTCTTCCTCAGTGTTAGCTACACCCCCTAGTTTGGTATCATCTACAAATTTTGATATTGAGTTACTTGTTCTTAAGTCTAAATCATTGAAGTAAATTATGAATGAAAGTGGTCCTAGCACTAATCCTTGTGGAACACCACTTTCTACCTTCATCCAAACTGAATAACAGCCCTTTACCCCTACTCTCTGCTTTCTATTTTTCAGCCAATTTGCTATCCATTTAAACTATGTGTCCCCTGACTCCACATGTCCTAACCTTTGTCAGAAGCCTACCGTATAGTACCTTACTGAAGGGCTTTTGAAAATCCAAGTATATGACATCTACTGCATTACCCTTGTCTACTCCTTCCATTACCTTTTCAAAGAATTCTATTAGGCTAGTTAAGCCTTTTGGAATCCATGCTGACTATTTTTTATTGTATTTTACGTCTCTAGATGCACTTCTATTACTTTTTTTAATATAGATTCTGTTATATTTCCTATCACTGACATTAAGCTGACTGGTCTATGGTTCCCAGGTTTTGTTCTATCTCCCTTTTGTATTCAAGAACAACATTAGCTGTCCACCAGTCCGCTGGCACTATCCCCTCTTCTATGGAATATATATTGTTCTGGACTTATTACATGCAGGTAGTACCCTCTAGTGGTAGTTATTGTATAGCAGTGTGTTATTTGACCTTCTTCCTGTCTGCCCCGGAAGTAGTATTCCAGGGAGTGTTTGCTGAGTTGCGAACAAAGCCCACATGAGGCAGCCGTTGTCAATCCTCCGCCATCCTTCCTTTTACGCTAGGCAAGACGCAGTGTCGGTGAGTATCCTTGTTTAGTAACATGATAACAACCTTGTCGGTATAGTATTTTGACAATACTTTGTCCATAAGAAGTTTATTAGCTGTTAGCTACCGAGGTTTAGCTTCAGTGCTATTTACTTATACAGTTAGTCTATTCTGTTTTCATAAACATGTTTGTATCTTATGTAACATCTGATGTATAGTACTTAGCTCTGTGTACAAAACATACTTTGTCTTTGTTTGCAGTTTCACAATTTTATTCAAGTAAAGCTTCAAAACAGCACCCTGGTTCTCGAGGAGTTATTTGAATGAGTGTTTAGCTGACTGGGTAACTGGATAGGAGTTACATAGATACATAGATACATAGAAGATAGGAGCAGGAGTAGGCCATTCGGCCCTTCGTGCCTGCTCCGCCATTCGATGAGATCATGGCTGATCCTTTAATTCAGTATCCCGTCCCCGCCTTCTCTCCGTAACCCTTAACCCCTTTTGCCCGTAGAAATATATCTAATTCCCTCTTAAATATATTTAATGAGCTGGCGTACACTGCCCTCTGTGGCAATGAGTTCCACAGGTTCACCACTCTCTGAGTGAAGAAATTCCCCCTCATCTCTGTCCTAAATGGTTTAGCCCTTATCCTTAAATTATGTCCTCTAGTTCTGTTCTCACCCGCCAAGGGAAACATTCCTTCTGCATCCAGTCTGTCTAGACCTGTCAGAATTTTATACACTTCTATGAGGTCCCCTCTCAATCTTCTAAACTCCAGTGTGTACATCCCTAAACTACATAGTCTCTCCTCATAGGTCATTCCCGCCATTCCTGGTATCAGCCTGGTGAATCGCCGCTGCACCCCCTCCATGGCAAGAACATCCTTCCTCAGATGAGGCGACCAAAACTGTACACAGTACTCGAGGTGTGGTCTCACCAGTGCCCTGTACAGCTACAGCAAGGTATCCCTGTTCCTGTATTCTAACCCTTTTGCTATGAAGGCCAGCATACCGTTTGCCTTCTTGACCGCCTGTTGCACCTGCATGCTCGCCTTCAGTGACTGGTGTACAAGAACACCCAGGTCTCTCTGTACTTCCCCCTCTCCCAATCTATTGCCATTTAAATAATAATTTGCCCTCCCGTTCCTGCACCCAAGGTGGATAACTTCGCACTTGTCCACATTATAGTGCATCTGCCATTTATCCGCCCAATCGCCCAGTCTGTCCAAATCGCTCTGGAGCTTCCTGGTCTCTTCCTCTGAGCCCACCCCCCCTCCTAGTTTAGTGTCGTCTGCAAATTTGGAAATGCTGCATCCGACTCCCTGATCCAGGTCATTAATGTAAATTGTGAACAGCTGGGGGCCCAGGACAGTTACATCGGTGCCTCTGCTATCTCCTCTCTAGTCTCCTTGAGCATGCATGGGTGCATACAATCCGGACCAGGAGATATATCCTTTTGGCTTTGCTAGCCTGTCAATTATTTTTTCCCTTTCTATCCCAACTGTATTAATGTTATTTTTAAGCTAATCCTCCAGTGAAGTGTTTATTTTGATATCGTCTTTAGTAAAAACTGAGGCAAAGTAGTTATTCAATACTTCTGACATTTCTTTGTCATTATCTGTGAGTTTATCTTGCTCATCCTTTAGTTGCCCTACCCCTGCTTTAATTTTCCTTTTTTATTTATGTGCCTATATAACACTTTATTATTTCTTTAATTCTTTCATAATTTGATTTTGTAATTTCTTTTTGCCTTCCTGATGGGTTTTTTCTTAACTTCTCTCCTTAGTTCTTTGTATTCCCTTTTGTCCTCTATTACTTTTTCATTTATTATTTATTATTTTTAAAGACTATTATTTTTTATGAATTAAGACCATTGTAAGATTTGCAAAATTCCCACATTCCCCCAAGGTTATTAATAAAAGTGACCCTGCATGGACATTTAAAAAGGGTACCCAAAAGATGGCGTCCACACCTCGTGACCAAAAGCCTGCAAGATTTTTAAAAGCTTGGACTCTGTAGCAGCACAAGCAGCTTTGGGAAATCGAAACTTAAAATGCATTTTCTGTGAAAAGGACTTTGTGTTTTGAAAGCCAGACAGCTACACTGAATATGCATTACGTCAGATCGTAGACAGAGCAAACCCAGTTAGGCCTATACATGAGACCATTAGTTTGTCTGCATAAATAATTGGAAACAGCTTATGGAAGCCATCAAGGCTGGACAGGCCGATTAGAATGCATTAATGACAATACAGCCCGGACATCAGGCCATTAGGTGCGATAAATGGCCATCTAAAAACAGTTAGTTTAGATTGCTATAATCATTTAAAACAGCCCGCCAAAATTGAAACAATGAACTGACCTGATTTGGCACGCAGATAAGGGCCATCGAAAGGAGTATAACTGTAGGCCCTCAGTAGCAATCGTTCTCTTGACTCTTGCTCTGCTCTCGACTCTGACCTCTTGTCGGGCCTTGGGCTGCCACTGCCCATACTCGTGCCCTGGCCTCATGGCGGGTTCTCTCCTCGCTCCCCCACAGTAAGTTTTCAGCAGTCAAGGACACCCATACCAATCGCAGGGGAGGGGAACGAGACCCAAGTCCAAAGTCACCCAGGACACCCGGGCCACGAAAGAGGGCAGAGGAAACGAGGTGAAACGAACCAAGACGAAGAGTAAGGTAGACCCGACAAAGAGCAGAGAAGAGCAGCAGAAGACGTATTAATTAAGACTGAGCACCGAGTTATAAGCTGACGCTTGGGGAAGAAATATCTGAGGACAGTGAGACTAAGTTGGCTAGTTGAACACTGCAAATAAAGTGGCATTAAACGCATGTGTCCATGCCATAACGAATATGCTGGCGTTCTGAGGATGGGTAGGAAAATCTAAGCAGTGAAGACTGCCAACCGTCTCGCTGACGCAACGTTACTGCCGACGACCGCCCGAGGGAGAAGAAGAAGAGAACCCATCGCGACGAGACGACGACGGTAGCTGAGGAGAAGAAAGGTGTGTCGCAGCAGTAGCTCCAGCACCGCGCCCTGAGACCACGTGGCGACGGGGTACGTAAAAGGACAGAAGACCAAACCTCAAAACTCGCATCCGTTAAAGCAACAGGCTTTGGATTGGTGAGCATGAATTCTGGCCCCTCATAGCTTAACCTAGTTAGGTATAGGGGGTTGGGATAAGGATAAGGGGATTGTTAATGTAGTTGTTTTTCCCTCGATGTGCCGTGTGTTCCCCATTCCCTGTATAAGTATAATTTTCGTATTTGCTTGTATTTTATACTAGTGACTTCTCATAAGACCGTTTTATTTTCTGTTTTAATAAAATCTTGGTTTTCTTACACCAAACCACCTGTCTACTCGAGTTTTCTGTATCGCCGCCTGTACCTAAGTCCGGTGTCTAGAACCCAGGGGTGTGGGAGCGATTCGAACCGCTCACAGACAGTCAAGGGCATAACTAACTGGGCGCACGTGCCACCCGCCACCCCCTACACCATTAGCAACCCAGATTCTATCGGGCCGGATATTCCGATCCCTACGGATGGGTACGTGCTATGTATCCACACGTACGGACATCGGAAATGCCGGTTTCAGGCATGCACTGCGCATGCGCTGGAAACCAGCATTTCCGATCTGTCAAGAAAGCTCTTGACAGATCCTTCGGCTGCCCTGGAGAAGGGCCTCTGCGGGCAGATAGTTCCGCTTTTTGAAGACCCTCCACCCGCAGAAAACCCTTACAATTCTTGCACCTGTAAAAGCAGGCATAAGGCCTGCTTTTACCAGGATAAGAGTTGAAAAAAGTTTTTTTTTTAATTTCCACTGATTTATCATTTAAAAATACTTTTAAAAAATGTAAGTTTATTTTTAGCCCCGTTAAAAAAATTTAATATTTTTTTGAAAAATTTAAAGTTTTGTTTAAAATAGTTAATTTATTGTACTTTCAAGTCATTTAAAAAATGTGATTTTTTTTGCTTAATTTATTTAAAGTTTTACTATGTTTTGGGGGTGATCTCCATTCATATATTTGACAGGTCTTCCTGTCAAATGTATGAAGGGAGATTCCCTTCTGTGATTGGCTCCCCATGGCCCACGTGATCTCAGGGACGCTACGAACTATCTGCGCCCCTGGGATACGTGGACCCTGCACACCGGCAGTTTGGAGAGGCCCAGCATCGGAACTGTGTGCCTCCCGGGAGCCCTCAGGTAAGGGCGCAGATTTTTCCAGATCGCAGACCTCCGCCCGCGGGGGGGCCTGCGATCGGAAAATACAGGCCTTGCCATTTAAAAAATCTAATCTGGTACTCCAGCAGCATTGTATTGTTGCAAGACATTAAACTAAGGTCCTGTTTGCCCGTTAAGGTATACGTAAAATATCCAATGGCAATGTTCAAAGAAAGACAGGGAATTCTCTAGATGTCTTAGCCAACATTACTTCCTCAGCCAACACAACCCTCAATACAGATTAACTGCTCAGTCTTCTCATTGCTCTTTGCAGATGTTGCTGGTGAAGAATGCCTATTGCATTTGCCTACGTAACAGTCGCTGCAGTCCAGAAACAATGCATTATGTGAAGTGCATTGAGACATTTGAGCAATGTAATGAAACTTTATATAAATATAAGTTTTTTATCATTTTAATGGTAGCCAGTGAAGTGTAGATCTCTGTCTCCATATATTAACCCATTTGAAATAAGAGCAAAACTAACCAGGATAGCCAATCAAACACCTGTCACTGTAAAACTAATACAAACATAGGAATAACCCTTGACTGGAAAGAGTTAAGCTATCGACAACTGAGCACCATTTTGATTCTGATGATTAAGTTCACTCTTTTCTCCCCAACTGCTACTTTGATTAAAGTCAAAGTTTCCTCTAGTATTGACAGAAACAATTACCCACAAGGACTTTTCAGTAAAAAGTGACATCTCTCTTGTATAGCAGCAAATGAAAGGAAATTTGAGCTACAAATGTTTTTCACTCAGGCATGAAAACAGTATCTGCCCTCCTGCTGGTCCAGAGCAGGGAAGTCAGTGTCAGAATGAGATTGGCTAATGACAGAACATAACAGGACTCTAGTAACAGGCACAGCTCTTTCCCCCTGGGTAAACCAAGGGTTTTAGAATTCAGTCGAAAAAAACAATAGTGTCTCACAGTTAGAGCTCAGGGATTACTGACTTTTATATTCCAAAGCTTATGAGTGATGAGTGATTGTTAGTTTATGTTAAAACTAAAAAAAAAAAGCTCTTTGGATCATTTTATTTTTTATATACAAATAACATATCTTTGCAGGCTATTGGTGCTGTGCATAATACACGATCGATTTCCTCACTGGATTTAAAGATAAATTCTGCTTCTGACTGTTTGGATAAGTACTTAATCAAATATATCACAACAGAAAGTCATAAGAAAAAACAAATTATTCTAATCTCTATCCTGTCTAAAAGTAAATATATTAATCATTTAAACAACTGCTTTAGTCTCTCAGCACCAGAACTCAAACACAATAGCCCTTTGCTATGATGATCTAATTGGGTGCCAGCCAACATATTATAGTGAGATGCACAATATTGAAACAGTTTATTAATGAGCAAAGTTCTCCAGAGGCTTACACTATACTATTGTAGGGGTTTTTTTCCTGCTCTCTTGCCCGTTCTGGCCCCCTGCCAGGCTTCGTGCAAGAATTACCCTTGAGTGGTTCGACCCACCCCCCCCTACGGTCCTAGACCTTGGACTTAGATGCAGAGAACAGTAATGCAGAGAAGAGGACTCAATAGACCAGGCTGAATAGCACGAAATGGATGCTTTTATTTTTGAACAGTTGGAAGCATTACAAAATACATGTCATAGGCACAGATTAAAGTAACTACAATCATGCACAAATTTATGAACTTGACTCTATGGAAATGGGGAACACACGGCTTATCGTAAAAGGGGAAACACATTACGATTTCCCTTAACTCCCTCCCCTATACCTAAACTAAGTTTCGACCTGGGGAACTTGGGATCATGCTCACCACTCTCGAAATCGCGAAAAGGGGTTCGCAGCCTTTTTGACACCGCTTCCCGTCGTCACGTGGATTGGAAGCTTCTGGCGCAGTCGATATTCTCTCCTCCCTCGAGGCGGTGGGATAGATCCAGCCTCGATGAGCGCTCGTCAAGGTTGAGAGCCACTAGGCCTGTCGTGGATTTTTGTTCGTGGAGTAGACCTAGATGCAGGTTATGCACATGGGAGAATCTTGTGGCATCGATCGCCGGTTCTCCAGAGGGTTTCTTCTCCGTCGGCCTGGGTCGTCGATGATCTCCCGACCCCAGTACCCGGGCTACCCTTGTCGTCTTCTCGTCGTGGCCGAGCCTTGTTTGGCTGAACACCGGCCACGTTGTCCTTTTTCCGAAACCGTCCGTGTTTAAAAAGACGAAAACGTTTTCATCGATCTGCCGAAGTGGAAGAGGCGCCGATCCGGGCACCGTCCGCCCTTCGTTCGTTCCTCGTAGAAGAAAGTTCTTGAAGAAATGGAAGCCTGAAGTCGCCCAACAAGAAGCCGTAGCAGTGAAGAAAGTAACTTAGATGGACTTTCAATCCATAGTTATACTCTTTTGGGACAGTCTTATCTCCCGCCAAATCATAGTCCTGTCTTTGTATTAATTTTGGCGGGCAGAGATCTCTGCAGGGGCGCTTTGTCTTGTAACGGAGCCGGTGATAACTTGAACTGGCCTTCCTGGCCGATAATGTCTGTTAATGTCCTTTGCATTGTCACCGCAGCTCGGTTCGCATATTGATCGGTCCGGACATTTTCCTTGATGGCTGCTAAACGGTTTTTCCTTTGTACAATAAATGGGTATAAGTGTTTTTACATTGTCCGCCCATATCTTGATGGGCCCCATCCTGTACTTATAATCCATTGAATATGTATGCTGTTGCTCTGAGTTTCGGTTCCCAGATACTGGCTTTCGCGGGTTTACTGTCTTCAATCCACAAGCCTGTCTAGCTTGCAGTAACAGAAATAAACTGGTTCAGAAACTGATCACGGGGCCTGGCGGCCATTTTGTATGCCCTTTTATCAAAGGTTTTTCTGTGCAAGCTTACTTTGGTCAATAAACAGTCTTATTTTATCCAGTTTTCTTGCTTGATTTTTGCTGAAAATTTTCGAATCTTACACTATGCTATAGTAAAAATAATTGCAATTCTAATTTGTTATAAAATGGGTAATGTTCACTATATTATATAAAGCATAATCTTATATAAAACATTTAAATGACAATTTAAACTGAAATGGAAAGATTGATTTAGGAGTAGGTGTTCATGTTCAGTTCACAATGAATGAGCAGAAGGATTGCTTCTGAATAGAGCTGTTAGATAACAGCTTCTCTGCTTAGATTGCACAGAAAGAGTTCAGTCATCACTCTCCTAAATTATCATACAAGTGACCTGTAGATGTGACTAATCTCTAATCTGACTTTTCCATATGAATTGCTCCATCCAAGATATTTCCTTACCACTAAATCAGCATCCTATTTTACCTGAGACAAAGATAACTTTGTTTCTTAGGGATTGATGCTTATTCAGACTCATGTCAAACTGTCAATACTCAAGTTCACCAAAAACCTCTGGTCATTAGAATTAGCAATATTTCCCTTTGTTCACTTTAAACTACGACAGCAGGAGGAGTCAAATCGACAAGTTCTTTAGTAGTAACTTTTCTAAAGCTGGCTCCAAGACTCTCAAATTCCTTTTTTATGTCAAACATTATAGAGTCTTCAACTCTAATATTCTTTCCACAGACCTCAAAATTGTGGATCTCTCGAACACCCTTAACATGTCCTTCCTGTTAGAGTCTTTGGGCTATTAAAACAACAACAACTTGCATTTACATAGCACGCTTAACATCCCAAGGCGATTCACAGGAGCGTAATCAGACAAAAATTGACACCAAGTCAAAAAAGGAGACATTAGGACAGGTGAGGTAGGTTTTATGGAGCGTCTTCAAGGAGGAGAGAGCGGTGGTGATGCGGGGAGGTTTAGGGAGGGATTTCCAGAGCTTGAAGGCACAGCCACCAATGGTAGGGCACAGGAAGTGGGGGATGCACAAGAGGCCAGAGTTGGAGGAATGCAAAGATCTCAGAGGGGGTTGTAGGATTGGAGGAGTTTACAGAGATAAGGAGGAGCGAGGCCATGGTGGGATCTGAACACAAGAATCAAGGTGCTGCTGGACTGGGAGCAAATGTAGGTCAGTGAGAATGGGGATGATGGGTGAAAGGAACTTGGTGTGAGTTAGGATATGGGCAGCAGAGTTTGGGATCAGCTTAAGTTTATGGAGGGAGGAAGAAGGGATCCCGGTCAGGAGAGCTTTGAAATAGTCGAGATTGGAGGTAGCAAAAATATAGCTGAAGGCTTCAGCACCAGATGGGCTGAGGCTTGGACAGAGAAGAACAATATTACAGAGGTGGAAGTAGGTGGTCATTGTGAAGGAGAGTATATGGGATCATAAGCTCAGCTCAGAGTCATATAGGACGCCAAGGTTGCAAACAGTCTGCTTCAGCCTGAAACAGTGGCCAGGGAGAGGGATGGAATCATTAGCATGGGAACAGACATTGCAGTAAGCACCAAAGACAATGGCTTCATTCTGCCCAATATTTAATTGGAGGAAATCTTGGTTCTTCCAGGACTGGATGTCAGACAAGCAGTTTGACGAAACAGAAGCAGTGGAGGGGTCGAGAGAGGTGGTAGTGAGGTAGAGCTAGATGTTATTAGCATACACATGAAACCTGGTGTGTTTTCAGATGATGTTGCTGAGGGTCAGCATATAGATGAGAAATAGGAGTGGGCCAAGGATAGATCCTTGGGGGACTCCAGAGGAAAAGGTACAGGAGCGGGAAGAGAAGCCATTGCAGGAGATTCTCTGGCTATGACTGGATAGAGTGGAACCAGGCAAGGGCAGTCCAACTCAGTTGGACAACGGAGGAGAGGCGTTGAAGGAATATGGTGTGGTCAACTGTGCCAAAGGCTGCAGACAGGCCAAGAAGGATTAGGAGGGATAATGCACCATGATCGCAGTCACATAAGATGTCATTTGTGACTTTGCATAGGGCCATTTCAGTGCTGGGGCAGGGGAGGAGACCTGATTAGAGAAGTTTGAACATGGAGTTGCAGGAATGATGAACACGGATTTCAGAGATGACAGCACATTCAAGGTCTGGAGAGGAAAGGGAGGTTGGAGATGGGGCGGTAGTGTGCAAGGACTGAGGAGTGAAGAGTGTATTTTTTGAAGGGGGGTGATGGCGGCTGATTTGAAAGAGAGGGGGACAGTAGCTGACGAGAGAGTACAGTTTGCAATATCAGTTAGCATGGGAGCCAGAAAGAGAAGTTGGGAGGTCAGCAGTTTAGTGGGAATAAGGTCAAGAGAGCAGGAGGTCTACTGGACAAGTTGAACTCAGAGAGGGCATGAGGGGAGATAGGAGAGAAACTAGAGGAAGTTGCAGGCTGGCAGAAGGGAATCTTGGGGCTTGGTGGGCAAGGGGGAAGAAGGGATGCAGCAGAACTAATGGTCTCAATCTTAGTGCTAAAGATGTCCATGAGCTCCTTGCACTTGTTGGTGGTGGTAAGGGTGGGCAGGACAGGGGAGAGGGGTTTAAGGAGACTGTTGGTTAAAAGAAGCCAGGGGTTATCTTTGCATTCCAGGATTATCCTCTGATAGTGAGTAGTTTTGGCAGGGGAGTGCTTGATGTGGTCCAGCCAGATCTGGCGACAAATAGCTAAACCGTTGAAGAATCTTGAGCAGGCAGGTGCAGCGCCTGCCCCGCTCATCGCTGACTAATTTTGTAATAGGGTCTTTTAACAGGCAACTGGCCCCTATTTTACATATTCGGCCCGGATCTCCTAAAAAATGGGCCCCACAAACTTAGCAGACATTTGTTGCATATGGAGTAGGACTGATAAGAGACAACTGTACCAAAATTGGCTGAAATTTGTTCTTAAATTACATAGAAATTTTAAAACAGATAAAACATTGCAGGAAAACATAACTGGATGCAATCCAAAATAAAATGTACACAAAAGTTGCAAGAAAGCATTATTTCGAGTAGGAATCATCAGGAGAGACTAGGTCAATAGATTACACCAGATCATCAGTCGTTACCTGGAATAATTTTAAAAGGTAAATCACAACTGTGCATGTAGGAGGAGCCTTGCATTTATCTCAATTTTGTGTTATGACTTGGTTTCTCTCATCTCCGTAATTTTACTTTTAGAAATCTTCAATTCCCTTTCACGTTCAATCTTACCCCGTTTTTTCTTGGTTTCTCATACCGTCTTAAGTTCTTTGGATTTATCAAGTTAGCCCAGTGGCAACAGTGCAATAAATAACTGGCTTGGGCAGAATGGTGAAACACATTTGTGGTCCTGCAAGCTCCATAGAGGACATGTTGACCTCAGCTACGACTATCTGAGGGGGCCGAATGGCCTGTGTCTGTGCTATATATCCTATGTAATTACCCTGGAGAGGAAATCAGACTGTGTGATTTACTTGCATCACCTATTAGCTGGCTGAGAAAGGCATAGGAAAAGGCAGAGAAGCTGTTTACCAAACACATTTTCAGTGGAAGATCTTCGATGGGAGGATATAGCAAATAAAAGGTAGCCTTTTAAATCAACTGTAGTTATATAATTTGCGTATTACTAGTGCAGGGTACGTTTTACTCCGTCTATGAAAAGTTATAAAGTAACCACTTTTCTGGATGTATTTAGCCCCTGTCAATCAAACTGACAGGTGCTGCTGGGTGTCCTCCCGGCGGTTTCATGTACCTCACAGGCCTTCCTCGTACATTGGGTTTACAAAACTTTTACCTGAGCCAATCAGAACAAAAACTCCAGACACATGCATAGTACACGGGAGTGACATTGTTTGCAGGTTTGAGCTCATAAAGTGTACGGTGAGCAGCTTTGCAAGTGTCCGAGCAGTATTGTTGCTGATGATTTCGGATAATCTCCTAATTTATTCATCAACTATAATACACTCAACCTCCTAGAAAGCACAGAGTAAAGTTGTGCAGACCTGTCAGTGAGTCAAAATTAACTCTCATTTAACCTACTCTCGGTGTAGTAAGAAGATGTTAACTCCTTATATAGTATTTTTCTCAAGACAGTATGATTTTAAATGGCTCCAGATTTTAAATCAGGTAATTGAACATTGAATTCACTCAAGTGTACGAGGTCCAAGCTACTGATATAGTCACCACCGCTTATAAGGGCTGCGTTGGTGTGAATGTGGTTTGCCCGCTATATGAGGTGGCAATAAAAAGAGTAGGGCATTCAAACATCAACCTCACATTTGGAATGCTACCAAATCACCAGGGAACCAAGTAAACGAGAGTGTATGCAATTTCACAAACTTTATTTAAGCCACACTTATCAAAAAAGTTTTTTTTTAAATGGCCTGGATTTTGCATCGATAATAATGGTGAGGGTAACATTGCTCACCGTTATTATAGCGTAAATTGGACAGCAACTTCTGGCGTCCGCACATGCGCATTTAAACCCGGAAATCCTGAAGTTGCTGTCAGAGATACCCCACTCCTCCACAGGGTGCACTGTAGCAGTCCATGACAATAGACTCACATTCAAAGACATGCAATGACATGAACTTGGGGTACTTACCCACTAGTTTCCCACTAAAGATGCCATAAAAAGTTAGGGTTGGTGCATTGAGGCGTAAATGATGTTTTCACAACATGATAATTCATAATTACTGCCAAATAACCTCTCTGATCCTGAAAATTACAAGTGTGGAGTCTCATTCCTTCAGAAATTAATTAGTGTTGGAAATTTTCTTTACTTTTTTTTTAACTTTTTCTGTCTGTCTCTTTTATCTCTCTCTTTTAATTACATCTATCTTTCCCAATCATTATCAATTTCTGTGATGTGCCTCAATAAATCCGAGACTCAATGTTAGCGGAACAAAACAAGGCTTTTATTAACTTAGAAGGTAACACACAGTGGAGAGGTGTCTTCCATCCAGAGGTCTGCAGTACTGGATGTGAGGCACGCTGAGCCTGCTTACATAGGGGCCAGGTATGGGCGGAGCCCTACACACAATACAATACAAGGTGAGGAAACGGAACTGAGGTAAGGGAAATGAAACTGAAACTAAACCACAGTCACAGGCACAATCACACAGAGAATACAGATGAGTGATGAATGGCATATGTCATCACATTCTGTACATGATTTAAATCTAATTTATACTTCCTGCTTTATACTTCCTGGTTTAGACTCTGTGGGGAAGAAATTTGGCTCTACGAGGGCTCCTAAAGTTAGAAAATGGCATCCACGATGCACATGCACACTTCCATCAGGAAGTGCTCCAGATGCCATATTTGTAAAAGATGACCGCTGACAGCATGCAGAGCAAGTAGATCATGTAGTCAATCAGTGTGCAGTGCTGATTTGATGCCAGCACAGCCATCTTTGAGCTCCACACTGCAGCCTATGCCCTCTCAACCTCACACAGCTCAACATGATGTTAAACGGCATGAAGGACCCCCCACCAGCGCTATTTAAAGGGATCATGAACTACTTACAGATTAGTTACTAGATTATTTCTTCAGGCTGGTCGTGCAAGTCTATGCGTTTTGGTGAGCTTTTCCATACTTGTCGAAAGTTTCAATAATCTACAGGGAGTGATCTGGCTGGTGCTTGCAGACATGGGTGGCCTAGTAGGGCAGGACAAGCTGCTAGAAGAGGGAGGAGGAGGGAGAGAAGGACTCTCAGCAGGAAGCCATATCTGCCAAGTGTGTTAAGGGAGCAATTCTCTTACCTGAACATCAGCGATGACCAATGCTTGAGACATCTGCGCTCCACTAAAGAGGTTGTGACTGAAATCTACCAATTGCTGCAGGCACAACTCCAACATCATAGCAGGGAAAGGACTGAATTGCCTGTGGCTGTCAAGGCATCTATGGCTCTGAATTTTTATGCATCTGGCTCCTTCCAGGCTGCTGGAGATATCAGCAACATCTTGCAGTTTGCAGTACACTGCTGCATAAGTGAGGTCACTGAGGCTCTCTATACAAAGAGAGACAGCTTGATCGCATTCCTTCTTGCCAGAGACAAGCAGATGGAGCAAGCACAAGGGTTTGCTCAGATTGCAGGCTTCCCCATGGTGCAGGGTGCCATTGACTGCACACATATTGCTTTGCGTGCGCCTCATGTCAACTTCGCCATTTTCCTGAACCAAAAGAGATTCCACTCCCTCAATGTGCAGCTGATTTGCGACCACAGGCAGTGCATCATACAGTTCAATGCCTGGTATCCTGGCAGTAGTTACAATTTATTCATTCTGTGCCAGTCTTCTGTGCCAGCTGTATTTGAACCACCATGGCAAATCCAAGGGTAGTTACTGGGCGACAAGGGTTATCCACTCATGACATGGCTCATAACTACAAACTGGAACCCACAAACACGTGCACAGAAGGCACACAATGACAGCCATGCTCCCACAAGGAACGTTAAATAGCACACCATCGGCATCCTCAAGCAAAGCTTCCACTGCCTGGACCACTCTGGAAGGTCCTGCAGGACTCAGCTGAGCATGTCTCAAGGTTTTGTGGTGGTATGCTGCAGGCTGCACAACCTTCACATTATGATCAGCACCAGGGAAAGAGCTCAGAGTGCAGTCCCCGTAGTCTCTTCTAAATCGATGCAAGGAAGATCAAATGAAAAAGAACCTGCAAAGTGCTACTCAGTACCCAAAACTCCTCAACACAGCTTTGAATATCTCCTGCAGTCTCTCTCTCACTCAGAATGCGTGGTGAAAAAATTTCACAGACAAAAAAGGCAGGAAGCGGTTGCCTTTAAAGAGCACTCCCCCAGTCCCTTCCTGACTGCAAAACGCTCCCCTCAAACTGTCGTTGCTAGCAGCAGGTAAGACAGGAGGCACCACTCAATATGCAGTCCGGGGCGCTACCGGGGCATTGCATGTTCGACTGACGTCATGATCTGCAGGCGCAGGAGATCGTGGCAGTAGTGTTTAGCGCTGCCACAAAATGTCTGGACAATTTTGTGAGCGGCACAAACATCGTCGCGAACGGGTGCTAGTTGCTTTGCACCACATTAGTGCCCTCTTAAGGTGCTAACGGGAGGCGCAAACCAAACAAATTTTTCCCCCATAGAGTCATAACGACACAGAAGGAGGCCATTCGGCCCATCAAGTCCGTGCCAGCTCTCTGTAGAGCAATCCAGTCAGTCCCATTCCCCCGTGCTATCCCTGTAGCCCTGCAAGTTTATTTCCCTCATGTACCTATCCAGTCTCCCCTTGAAAAGATTGACTGTCTCCGCTTCCACCACTTCCGTCGGCAGCAAGTTCCAGGTCATCACCACTCGCTGCATAAAAAGGTTTTTCCTCACGTCTCCCCTGTATCTCTTGCCCAAAATCTGTGTCCCCTAGTCCTTGTACCATCAACTAGTGGGAACAGCCTTTCCCCATCTAGCCTATCCAAACCCATCATAATCTTGTACAACTCTATCAAATCACCCCCAACCTCCTTTGCTCTAATGAAAACAAATCCAGCTTCTCCAACCTGTCCTTGTAGCTAAGATCCCCCCATCCCTGGAACCATTCTGATAACTCTCCTCTGCACCCTCTCAAGGGCCTTCACTTCCTTGTGGTGACCAGAACTGGACGCAATACTAAAGTTGTGGCCTAACCAGTGCTTTATAAAGGTTCAGCATGACATCTCTACTTTTATACTCAATAACTCTATTTATGAAGTCCAAGATCCCATAGGCTTTGCTAACCACTCTCTCAATATGCCCTGCCAGCTTCAGGGACCTATGCACATTAACTCCCAGGTCCCTCTGTTCCTGCACACTCTTTAAAACTGTGCCATTAAGTGTATATTGCCTCTCACTGTTCCTTCTGCCAAAATGCATCACCTCACACTTCTTGGTATTAAATTCCATCTGCCACTTGTTTGCCCATTCTGCTAGCCTTTCTATGTCCTGTTGTAGTCGATTGGTATCATCATCAATGTTTGCCACACCCCCAAGTTTGGTGTCATCGGCAAATTTAGAAACTCTACTCTGTATTCCAATATCCAGGTCATTTATATATATCAAAAAAAGCAGTGGCCCCAGCACTGACCCTTGGGGAACACCACTGTCTACCATCCCCCAGTCTGAAAATCAGCCATTTACCACAACTCACTGTTTTCTGTCCTTAAGCCAATTCCTTATCCAAGCTGCCACTGACCCACCTATTCCATGAGCCTCAAATTCGTTAACCGGCCTTCTACGTGGTACTTTGTCAAACGCCTTCCTAAAATCCATGTAGACAACATCCATTGCATTCCCTTCATCAATCCTCTCTGTTACTTCCATCAAAAAATTCAATTTGATTAGTCAAACACGATCTACCTTTCACAAATCCGTGTTGGCTCTCCTTAAGTAGCTAGTCAGCTGTGGCGCAGTTGGTAGCACTCTCCTCTCTAGTGTCAAAAGGTTGTGGGTTCAAGCCCAACTCGAGACCCTAGCACAAAAATCTAGGCTGAAACTCCAGTGCAGTACTGGGAGAGTGCTGCACTCTCAGAGGTGCTGTCTTTTGGATGAGACCTTTAAACCGAGGCCCTGTCTACTCTCTCAAGTGGACATAAAAAATCAAATGGAAGAAGAGCTGGGGAGTTCACCCCAGTGTCCTGGTCAATACTTATCCTTCAGTCAATATCACTAAAACAGATTATCTGGTCATTATCACATTGGTGTTTGTGTGTGCAAATTGGCTGCCGTGTTTCCTACATTACAACAGTAACTACACTTCAAAAGTACTTCATTGGCTGTAAAGTGCTTTGGGATGTCTTGAGGTCATGAAAGACACTATATAAGTGCGCGTGTCTCTTTCTTTCTTTGACATTGAGCGCAGGCATTCCGGCAGGGTTTCCAGTGCATCAAGCATT
Organism: Somniosus microcephalus; assembly: GCF_052327205.1. Classification (NCBI taxonomy): domain Eukaryota; kingdom Metazoa; phylum Chordata; class Chondrichthyes; order Squaliformes; family Somniosidae; genus Somniosus; species Somniosus microcephalus. Next base: position 54,099,912 of record NC_141000.1, read on the forward strand.
TGGGTGTGTACATCTATCAGCCCCCTTCTGTAGCCTGGCCCATCTGAATCCTCTGCAGCAGAACTAGTGTGTGACCTCGCCTTCTGGCTAGCTGGCATCTGTGCTATCCTTTCCCCCCATCCTGGCTCCTCAGTACTTGTGTCACACCACATGCAGATCCCGCCTCTATCTAGCCTCTAAAATACACAGGTGGTGTTATTCACAAGGTAAACCACAGGTAGGTGTGGATAACACAGCAAACGTTTTGCGATTTGCCAACCACTGCCATCCATATTGCAGCAAGCCATAATGGAAATTCTTTCCTTCGTTTTATTTTTTGCCAAGCAGGCCAATTATGCCATAACCAACACACCTATGGAAAACCCCAGTCACGTCACAAGTAATAATGGTCCAGGGTTCATGACCTTTGAGCAGCCCAGATGGCAAGTTTTCTATTCACAGCTCTGCACCTCTGGCATCCGAGTTAAGACTTTTCTCTGTGTGCACAGAGGAACCCTACATCATGGCGAAACTTCCATCTCTGAAGCCACCCTTCAGATGGATTAAAATCAGGCCTGCCAAGAGCTTCAGCCAAGTGCTTGACATTTTAGACTAGAAGGGGGCCACTGAGAAGCGCACCTATCCCACGTACATTCTGAGACCAGCGCAGAAGTGCCCCCCGCAACTCCCCTATCCTTGCCCTCGTGCTCCCTTTGCTATCTGGGTTGGAATTTTGATGCCAATCAGTGTGCAGCTGTTTCTATAAGTTGGTGACAGAAGGTTTTGGAAGACCAAAATGCTGCGATAGGTCGCGCTGGTTCACCTTGGGCAGCCCATCCATTTTGTTTAGAGGTTAGTTAGTGATGATTAACACAAGCTGTAACCCGACACTACTTAGAGGGGTATCCAAGGTAATCGCACCTTAATGAGATGTGAACTGGTGATTGAACAGCTGAGTCTGATCAAAATTACAGCGCATTATAAACAGTAATAACAACAGAAAATGCTGGAAATACTCAGCAGGCCAGGCAGCATCTGTGCAGAGAGAAACAGTTTCTATTTCTCTCTCCACGGATGCTGCCTGGCCTGCTGAGTATTTCCAGCATTTTCTGTTGTTAGTTCAGATTTCCAGCATCCGCAGTATTTTGCTATTGTACATTATAAGCAGTAATTGACATCAATGGGAATAGTAAATGGTTAACGTAAAATGCCTGGTATAAACAAAAAGTCAGAGCAAGAAAACAGGTACCTTAAAGGGCCCTTCATGTCACTGGGGCATTTTGCACTGCTGGTTCCCAAAGCATGAGTCACATGCAACCAGTGGCACCACCAGTGTATACCTACCAGATTGATTGGCCTTGATATTTACGGGGAGGGAGCAGGGATGGGGTGTAGCGGTCGGTAACCCAGAAGTACGGGTTTCCCAGCGGTCCTGCCGAACTTAACGGCAGGATATCTTTTAATTTTTTTTGACTCTGTTTCCAGATTGAGAGGCCAGCTGGTTGTCGGGTGGGAAGGTCTGCAGCGCCCGGCCGCAGTCAGGTAGCGGAGAGCAGGGAGGGAGGGAGAGATGGGGGCCTTGGGAAAGGCTGGGATTAGACCTGGAAGTGGAGAGGACATCAGGGGGGCTGGGATTAGATGGGGGGCCATGATTAGATTGCGGGGGGGCAGAGAGGGCATCGTGTGGTGGGGGGCGGTGTTCGTGAGTAGATTGGGGAGGGTCTGATCGCGGGGGTCCAATCATGGGGAGGGAAGCAGGTAAGCTTTAGGGGCCGGGGGGAAGCACTCTTGCTCCTCCTGACCCACAAGCAGTGCTGGAAAGGCACGTACCTGATGGATCCAGTCCTTCTCGCCTCCCTTCAGCTGCAGGGTTTTCCGAGCTCCAGGAAACCCAGGGCCGCAGGCGTTAAAAGTAAAGCTCTGGTTAAATTTGAAGCAAGCAGCCTCACGGATCCGCCTCTGGAGAACAGGTTGGTCACCTGCCCCCCATTCCGCCTCCATTAAAATCCAGCTAGCTACACAACACCCATGCGTCAGGAGCTGGCAGTGTTAGCACAAGTCTCATGCAATGTAAAAATAGTTAAAAGTTAACCAAATATTTCGCAAGCTCCACATTCCAAAATCTTCCAGTCAATTTTAAGACAGGAGTTAGATAAAAGCCTCATTTTATTTCAGATAGAGCAGAGTAAATGTGTAATTTCTTTCCAGTTATAGTCCAAGATTAAGGGCTTGAGAATTCCAGGAGAGCTTCAAGATCCTTGGTTTTACATGTCATCAAATCATGTACACAGGTCATAAACGGGTTATATATGTTGTTTGCTGCAAAGGCTAGTCACACCGTTAAACTACAAATGTGTGAAATGTTTACTACGCTATTTAAGAATGGTGTCGCCCAAAACATTAGTGCTCTTTGTCCTCCTTTTACCTTTTCATACAAATGATTCCACGAATGCATTTTATAATATCCGAAGGCAGTTTATTGATAGTTAGAAATGCTATGATCTAATGAAAATGGTCAGTCCCAAGTAGTGTTAAAATTTTACTCCTATCATTAGCATTTCAGCTTAGAATACCTCAAGTTCCAATTATTGGTAATTTTATGAGTTGAAATCCAAATGCATTTTCTGAACTGAAGCTAATCTAATGACAATCAAGAGAGGTTTTATCGTTTAAAAGACTGCCGAGTATGTGAAAACAGGATTACAAAATTGAATCAGGTCATTAAACTGAATTATTACCATATAAACCTTGACAATACCACACCAAAACTATTATATATTTCATCCCTATAAAATCCTTATAAGCATCAGTGCACACTTCAATATAGCAGAGGAAAAATGAAACCTTCAATTGTGGTATATTTTACCTAGAATACCCAATACTATCATGGGGGATCACAAAGGGTCATTAGGGCCAGTTATTGCCTCATGGAAATGAAACAACTTCTGCTGTAAAGCAGATTCCTATCACAGCAGGATCCAGGAAATGCCTAAAACAAGCACACATTTGGAAAGGGAATTTCTGTTTTAATTGCAATGAAATCTACAGCACTGAGCTGGATGCTACTCTTGGTGGTAAGTGGCGACTCTATTATTGCAAGTGTCACTGTGAAGTAGCAATAGCATTACCTTTGTTCTACTATTTCATTTCTGACGTATCCTTTTTCTAGTAGCTGTATTGGAAATACCACCAGAAGTCAGAAGGGGAGCAGCTCGACAATATACTACTCCCAATCCACCACTTGATTTGATCTTTCATGCAGCAATGCGCTGGTCTGATCCCTGCTTAGAATTTTATGGCTCGTAATTTCCTTGATCTAATTTACGTCATTATTACATCGTTAGTTATGCTGTTGTAATCACCAATCGCTGCAACAGGCAATTACCAGGCAGTTTCCTGTGGAGCTCATTTGCTTACGATGGAAGGTAAGCACCAGCCTGGAACATGTACAACTTCAGTGCAGCCAACAGGGGTTCAAGGAAACTAGTTTAAGGTCCATTTTTGGTGGCGTGTAGCATAACAAGTATATATTCAGTGTAAATATCGGAGTTATTTTATATTACAGAACAGAATCTATTGCAATTCTATCTGTTATCTACTGTCCACAGCTTCACTAGGTTTTGCAGTCATCAGCATGTTTTAAATTAAATTAAATGACCTTTCAAATTACTTTAACTCATGTTCTCAAAACTAGCCACGCCTCTAGCCAAGCTGCTCCAGTACAGTTACAACACTGGCATCTATCCGACAATGTGGAAAATGTTAAGTCTGTGAATTATTTAGTTAATTAAGACACAGACTAATGAGTAACAATAAAACAGGTCTTTACTGGTTGGAGGTAGGGACTATACTGAATACAAGATTACTGCACAGTGCTTATATACCGGTGTGTTCACCCCCGGTATTACGTCTACAGCAGCCTGAGAAAGTAGTACATCTCTTAAGGTGGAACAGGCTTAAGCTCTCTTAAGGTGGAACAGGTTACATACACAACACTCCTCCCTTCTTAGCTTTATAGTCATCCCCCCCATTTAACATAACGTAATAACATATATACATATATAACTTCATGTTTAACGTAACATATCACAGATTCAGTCTCTGCGGAAAACAGTTCACAGATTCAATCTCTGTGGTGTAGTCGGTTCACGTTACTCATTCAATAGTCCTTTCATGGATTTAACAGCTTGAACTTCTGAACTGATTTGGTTCCATTCGGAGGGACCACATGTGTGATCTGGTAGAGGTGATAATGGTTCAGATGGGTCATCTTCTGTTTTTACTTTTCCTTTTCTGCTTCTTGGAGACTCTCTGGGCTCCATTGTCAGCTGCCACAGCTGCCAGCTGCATGCGCAGTTCCTCCTTCTCTTCCTCCTGTTTCCGTCGTAGAGCCAGCTTCTCCCGATGTTCCGTAGACTTTTGGTGCTCCTTCATGATTTCTGCACTTTGGGAGTCGAAGTTACAAGCTGGGCAGGACAGGACATCGTAATATTCGGTGTCGTCCACCAGGTCATGGTAATATTCGGTGTCGTCCTGAGCTAGACCAGTGAGAGGGTCGTCTATTTCCTCCATACCCAGCTGGACGTTAGCCAGCTCTTGTTCCAAATCCAGACATCTTTCCTGAAGAGACTTCTTCATGTGTACCTCTGCATCCAGCTTTTTCTGGGCTATCAGCAAGTCGTTTACTAGTGACCTCATTTGTGATTTTAATACTTCAACTTCCTTTGGAGATTGATTGATCGGACTATGCAATCCCTCTACCGGAGCAGCTGTTTCAGCGGTCTGTTGTTCTACATTGACGTGAGTCAGCGTACTTTTGGCATCCAATGGCTGCTCTGTTGCAGTCGTTTCAGTCTGTGTCGTCACATCAGCCATCTCAATGACTTTTGAGAGCTCCGAACCCTTTTCCTTTGAAGATCGCAGCTCGTGTTCAAGTTTTTCCCATTTCAGAGTCTTGTCCCTCAGCATATGAAGGAGCTGGCTGACCGTTAACTCTTCTGACACCAGATTATGGCACGCACCTTCAGAACCTGAATCAGCTTTGATTCGTTCGGCCTCCTCGCGCAGATGGTTGGTGTGCTCCTGCTCCATTTTCTCCATCAGTTGCTTCTGTTGACTTTCCAGATTCTCCCACTCTGTAACAAAGAACTTTTTTATTTCATTCATCTCTTGCTCAAAACGGCGAATCATTTGTTCTAATTGCTGTTGTAGTTTGAAATGGAGTTGAGTTCGAGCCCAGTGTCCCTCAAAAATGTGCATATCAGTAGACTTGACAGACTCAGAATTCTCTGTTAAACTATGTTGTTGTTGCTCAGTGGAATTCTGTGCTGAAACTTTGTCTTTTGCACATGGGTTGGTCTTACCATCATCAGTTCTAGAGTCTGGGCTGATTATCTGCACCGAGTTCTCACTCTTTATGGCTTTTAGCGAATGCCAGTCCATATTTATGTTTCTAAACCACTCCCGGCCTAGTAGTGGTGGACCTCCCTCCGGTAGCACATATAAGTCCATTATTTGACTTCCTTCGCCCTTGTTGGCCACTGCAACCTTTATTGTCCCGATGGGGTACACTCTCTGCCCCGTGTAGGTTGTCAATATAATCTCCATATCCTGTAGGGGAATATGTTGGAATAACCTTCTGTAATCTTTCTTATTCATGACCGACAATGCCGATCCAGTGTCCAATTCCATTTTTACTTGGACTCCTTCTATCTGAAGAGTAACCCAAATTGTCTGGAGGTCTGCACCCTTACCAGCGTTGAGTACTCTTAAGCTAGCCAGTTCAATACTGCTTAAGCCAGCCAGTTCATTACTGCTAGCGTCTGAATCGGACTCCTGTTCGGCCACCTTGTGTACCTTTGCATATTTCCCTTGCGGTGACTTCTTGTTGCTGGTCTTCTTCCCTGACCTGCATACTCTAGCTATATGTCCAAGCCTACCACATGTTCTGCATTCTTGGTTTTTAAACCAACACTGGTTCTGATCATGCGTTGTCTTTCCACAACGATAACATTTAACAGAACTCACACCCAATTTGTGTGCACTGAGCTCCGGTGACCGTAGCTGCATTACTGCCGTGCCTCTCGCTGCGGCTTCGTGTGCTGCTGCCATAGTGACCGCCTTCTCAAGCGTCAGCTCATTCTCCTCGAGCAGTCGCTTTTGTGTATCCTGTTTAAATAAACCACACACAAATTTGTCTCGTAGTGCATCTGTCAGTCCCGTTCCAAACTGGCAATATTTCACTAATTTATGCAATTCCAGCAAATATTCAGCATTGCTTTCATGCTGTAGCTGCCTTCTGTTGTAAAATTTAAATCGTTCCGCTAGCATCAGCGGCGTGGGGTTTAGATGATCTTTCAGGACAGTAACAATCTCATCGAACGTCTTATCCGCCGGTTCATCTGGTGATAACAGGTGTTTCAATTGCCCGTATGTCTTCGCACCCATTAAATTTTATAATGTTAGAGCTTTATCTTGGTCACGAATTTTATTGGCCTTACAATAATTTTTTACTCTTTCAACATATATGGCCCAATCTTCGAGGTCACTATCAAAGGTGCTAATATTCCCGTGTTTAGGCATTGTAGATTTGCAATTTCTCAGATTTTATTTTCTTTACTTGTTATCAAAGATGGCGGCTTCCCGCTCTTGCCGTCGTCCTCCGCCCACAAAATGGCGGTTTTCCCGCGCTTGGCGGTCTTCACCCGTCCCCCGATGCCGTCTCCCTTCAGCCCCCGATTGCGGCCCTTATCTTCGCCGCGATCGCCCGAGTGCGGCCCTTATCAGCGGATGCGATCGATGGCCCGGCTGCGCCTCGCACTTGAAAGCGGCCCGGCCCTTATCAGTGCTTGCGATCGATGGCCCGGCTGCGCCTCGCACTCCAAAGCCCTTATCTCCCGATCACGATCGATGGCCCGCGCTTTTCACCGCGGCTCTCGCGCCTTCAATTTCTGCAGCCGCTGCCCTTTCAGCCCGAGTGCGGCCCTTATCGGTGGTTACGATCGATGGCCCGGCTGCGCCCCTCACTTCAAAGCGGCCCGGCCCTTATCTGCCGATCGCTATCGCCCTGTACCTCTGTCTTCCCCAGCCCTGTCTTCTACTCCGGTTCACAAGCTGATGGAGGCTTCAGGGTCCTAATGCCTGTCGCTTCCAGTGGGGTGGTGTGGTTTGAAACCTCTCTTCAACCGCCGTGGAATAACTGCCGCAGGGTAAGAACCTGACTCGTCGCCAGTGTTAAGTCTGTGAATTATTTAGTTAATTAAGACACAGACTAATGAGTAACAATAAAACAGGTCTTTACTGGTTGGAGGTAGGGACTATACTGAATACAAGATTACTGCACAGTGCTTATATACCGGTGTGTTCACCCCCGGTATTACGTCTACAGCAGCCTGAGAAAGTAGTACATCTCTTAAGGTGCACCCAGTCGCGCTCTCTCTTCCCCCCAGTCGCTCTCTCTCTCTTCCTCCCAGTCGCTCTCTCTCTCTTCCCCCCAGTCGCACTCCCTCTCTCTTCCAGCAACAACATGCCCTCAAAAAACCCTCTCTTAAGGTGGAACAGGTTACATACACAACAGAAAACTGCCCAGGTATGTCCTGTCCACAAAAAGCAGGACAAATCCAATTTGGCCAATTTCAGCCCCATCAGTCTATTCTCAATCATCAGTAAAGTGATAGAAGGTGTCATCAACAGTGCTGTCAAGCGACACTTACTCACCAATAACCTGCTCACTGATGCCCAGTTTGGGTTCCGCCAAGACCACTCAGCTCTTGACCTCATTACAGCCTTGGTCCAAACATGGACAAAGGAGCTGAATTTCAGAGGTGAAGTGAGAGTGACTGCCCTTGACATCAACGCAGCATTTGACTGAGTGTGGCATCAAGGAGCCCTAGTAAAACTGAAATCAATGGGAATTGGGGGGGGGGGGAATTCTCCACTGGCTGGAGTCATACCTAGCACAAAGGAAGATGGCTGTGGTGGTTGGAGGTCAATCATCACAGTCCCAGGACATCACTGCAGGAGTTCCTCAGGGCAGTGTCCCAGGCCCAACCATCTTCAGCTGCTTCATCAATAACCTTCCCTCCAACATATGGTCAGAAATGGGGATGTTCGTTGATGACTACACAGTGTTCAGCGCCATTCACAACTCCTCAGATAATGAAGCAGTCCATGCCATCATGCAACAATTCGTGGACGACGTTCAGGCTTGGGCTAATAAGTGGCAGGTAACATTCACGCCACAGAAGTGCCAGGCAATGACTATCTCCAACAAGCGAGAGTCTAACCACCACCCTTTGACCTTCAACAGCATTACCATCGCTGAATCCCCCACCATCAACATCCTGGGGGTCACCATTGACCAGAAACTTAACTGGACCAGCCACATAAATACTGTGGCAAGAAGAGCAGGTCAGAGGCTGGGGCTTCCGCGGTGAGTGTCTCACCTCCTGACTCCCCAAAGCCTTTCCACCATCTACAAGGCACAAGTAAGGAGTGTGATGGAATACTCTCCACTTGCCTGGATGAATGCAGCTCCAACAACACTCAAGAAGCTTGACACCATCCAAGACAAAGCAGCCCATTTGATTGGCCCCCCATCCACCACCTTAAACATTCACTCCCTCCACCACTGGCATACCGTGGCTGCAGTGTGTACCATCTACAAGATGCACTGCAGCAACTCGCCAAGGCTTCTTCGGCAGCACCTCCCAAACCCACGACCTCTACCACCTAGAAGGACAAGGGCAGCAGGCACATGTGAACACCACCACCTCTAAGTTCCCCTCCAAGTCACACACCATCCTAATTTGAAAGTATATCGCCGTTCCTTCATTGTCACTGGGTCAAAATCCTGGAACTGCCTCCCTAACAGCACTGTGGGAGTACCCTCACTACACGGACTGCAGCGGTTCAAGAAGGCGGCTCACCACCACCTTCTCAAGAGCAACTAGGGATTCGCAATAAATGCTGGCCTTGCCAGCGACGCCCACATTCCATGAATGAGTAAAAAAAAGAATGCTGCAACATGCTGATCACAGAAAGATCATGCACAGGTCCTGGATTACCCACACATTGAACTCTCGATTTAAGCCACAACACTGTGGGTAGTTGTTGACTGTATGCCAACACTTTCCAACAGGAAGAGAAAAAAACCATTATAGAACCAATAATTCTAATAAACAATTCTATTTTAATAAGCCCTATTACTTGGTGTATGGGATTGAGGATAATTTTCCCTCATAACAGCGTTTCCTCGTTTGTTGGAGAGCAAGAAAAGGAGCAGAAACAGTACTCAGTCACTGTAAGGTAAACATCTCATAGCTGGGCAGCTGTGGCTGGAGGTCCAAAGAAACATGAGGCACTAAATCTGCCAGTGGTAGAAGGGAAGGTCAGTTAAAAATGCCATTTATCAGGCCATTTTATGAATGGCACTGCCACAAAGCATAAAAATAACCAAATCCTTGAGCTTATTCTTAAGATGGTATTTTAGAAACAATGGGACCGGAAATCCTCAAGCATTTCCACCTCAACTCTGGCAGACATGAGACAAAAGTGCCAAAAAATAGACCAGCACCCAGATACACTGACCCCCTCCCCCACCCCTTAAATAGGAGCTCCGTGAGGCCTTGTAAGGGGAAAAACCTCCACACGCCCCTTAGAAGGACATTGTTGCAGGAGGTGGGTGGGGTTGAAGGTGGAGACTCCCAGTCCCTTGAGGGACCCAGTGTATGATGGGTGGCAGCAGACCCAAAGGCAACTGGCCAGCCAAAGGACAAAAGTGAGTCTCCACTGGGGTCAGGCCAGGATCCTAGCCTGGACCCCAAATGATTACAGGTAAACCTATTAACCGCAGATCCATTACAAAGGGCACTGCTGAGGGCACTGCTAAGTTTTTTCTGGGGGTCAAATCCAACACTTACTTTCTCCGGGAAATGAAAACAGTCGCTGAGTATTCCGGCATTTGGTGCAAGGCAAGCACCTGAGATGCACATCTAGTTGGGGGGTGTAGTGTATGTACTTTGCAGAAGGAACTATATTCTGCAGCCCCTGTATACTGCAGTACCAGTAGTGACCACCCCTGTATATAAGCCTGTGTAGTAACATTTGCATCGTAGTTCCAGGTTGCCTCCATTCAGTAAAGACCTGTTATAACCAACTCCTGCAGTCCGTGTCTCAATTATACACGGACATAATAGGGGGGGTGCCCGTTGGGCCCATTCAAATGAAGTGCCCTGCCTATTGACCCCACAACAATTTAGCAGGGCTAGTGCCAGTGGTCACCAGTGGGTGTGATCCAGACATAAATGCTGGGGTCACTGGCCCATATATTTTCTGGGCCAATGATGAGATTAGGATGTGGTTTAGTGGAATAAGTCTTTGCATAATCTTAAATTTCTAAAAGTTGGGCCCCAGTTATCAGAGGGCACTTTTAGAAGTTTTTCAATTTTCCTTTTATGTCCACCTTTGAGGCCAGGCAGGATCTCAGTTTAACATCTCATCCAAAAAGACAGCACCATTAACAGAGCAGCACTCTCTCAGTACTGCACTGAAGTGTCAGCCTAGATTAGTTTGCTCAGATCTCTGGAGTGGGATTTAAACACATTACCCTCTGACTCAGAGGCAAGAGTGCTACCACTGAGCCAAGGCTAACCCAATATCGTACACAATATGCTTATTTGTGAGCAGGTGAAAAGGGCAACTAAAGAGCAGCAGTCCAAGTATCACTGTGTTCAGACCATAACCGTAATATTGACAACAGTATGGTAAATGAGTAGGGTGGAGGGTCCAACATCATCAGAAGACATCCGTTGTCCAGGCAATTCCCAGTATAAACATCACTGTTGGAGGCAGAGGTGGCCATATGGTTTAGGTCATCAGGGAACAGCACAGCAAAGCCTTTTTCATAGAATCAGTGCTTTCAACACAGAAGAGGCCATTCCTTCCATCACACCTGTACCAGTGATAATCCCACATCAGAGCTTTAATCCTATTTTCCTGTATTTTTCCCAGTGCATTTTAATATTTTTCATTGACAGGGTGTATATCAGGCGGCCAGTCTGATACCTCCTGCTGAAGTTGAAAGTTCCACCCATTGGATCTGAAGCACTTTGGAATGCTCCGAGGATGTGAAAGGTGCTTTATATAAATGCAAGTATGTTCTTTTCTTCCCTTTGTCTATACACTTGGTACATTTTTGTCAGCTGTGGTTTAGTGGGTAGCACTCTCGCCTGAGTCAGAAGGTTGTGAGTTCAAGTCCCACCCCAGGGACTTGAGCACATAAGGCTAGGCTGACACTCCAGTGCAGTACTGAGAGAATGCTGCACTGTCGGAGGTACCTTCTTTCGCATGAGACGTTAAACCGAGGCCCCATCTGCTCTCTCAGGTGGACGTAAAAGACCCAAAGCACTATCTTGAAGAAGAGCAGGGGAGTTATCCCCGGTGTCCTGGCCAATATTTCTCCCTCAACTAACATAACAAAAACAGATTATCTGGTCATTATCACATTGCTGTTTCTGGGACCTTGCTGTGCACAAATTGGCTGCTGCATTTCCCACGTTACAACAGTGACTCCACTCCAAAAGTACCCTAACCCAAAAGTGCTTTGAGATGTCTGGTGGTCATGAAAGGCGCTATATAAATGCAAGTCTTTCTTTTTGTCTTAAGAATTTTCCACTCAATATTAGGGATGGTATACCTGCCAGAAACAAAGTTGTTTCTATTATTATGGCTGCTGTAGGAATCAACTTGCAATATTAATAGGTGGGTTTGCACTCAAGACTCTTCGGCAGAGTTAAAGTGGATCTGAATATTAAAGTGCCATATTGTGCTCTTTTTTAAGACCATGTGCACTGTTTGTAATTCATTCATTAAAAAGAAAAAAGACAGGTGATCCTAGTGTACGAGACTGTTGTACCTTCCTCTTCATCCGCTCAATGTCACATTGACCACTGGCATGTATCACACCTTGTGATGTATCTAATGCCTCAAAGTTATGGAGGGAGCCATAACACAGGGGAGCACATTTTAATACTTTTTAAAAAGAGAGATAATAACCTATTTGTTGCACATTTTAATGAGCGGCAATCTAAATATCAGCTGAGAACAAATCTGTCGTAGCTAATTTCATGTAACACAATTAGCAGTTTCATATAACAGAAAACAGGCCAGTCATGACACACACAGTAAAACTTCATTCACACTTCTCAAACAGCTAATGAGCCACTTAACCAGTATAAATGATGACAATTTTCATTCATCCTGCTGTGGACCAATTCCAGGCCAACAACTTATTATTCATCTTATTGCTGTTTGTCGGAAGTAGCTGGTGCAGAATGACTGCCATATTTGACTGCATAAATCACTGGATTTCAAAAGTAATTGGCTGTGTGAAGCACTTTGAGGCATTTTGACAGAATGGTGTTATGGAAATTCAAATATGAAAAATAAAAATACATTTTTCATACTTTTAAAATTTATTTAGGAAGTAAACTATACCTGGTTGGAAAATAAATGATTGGCTTGACAATATCTTTCTGGTGGCTCATGATTTTTACTGTGGGCTGAAAGCAGAACAGGCTTCACTGGAATCCAAGTTATGCCTGTAATATCCTGCCTCCAGTCTCTGGTAACTTCAAAAATGTCTTGGGTATATTGGTGATTCTAACCTCATTTGCTCTGTATTTACTTAAATTTGTCGGATGCACCACTAAGAAAATTGCTATCACTTTTCTCCTTAGGTTTGGAAAGTAGTGTTTTCTCGTTAATGCCTTCATTAGATCAATGTAATTAAAATTAGTTTTAGCTTATTCACCAATAATTAGAAATATTTATTTAAATCTATTTAATTGCGCAGGGAATACCCATTTGCCTGACAGAAAGTAGCTTTGGCTATATCTCTAACAACAATGAAGGGAGCATATTACTTTCTAGGCGCTGTAGTTAGCTAATGTAATTGATCATGACCAAGGGAAAGAGATAAAATTTCTCTTGCCAATTTAGTGTTGCCTCCAGGATCCCCACACTAAATGCAGGTTTCTGACTCTGTGATTGGCAGGAACCAGAGGGAAAAGAATGAAGGTCAGTGTCATGTGAATAAAAAACCTGGCTTTACTGATAATTGATTTCTACTGTAAAACTATCTTAAAAACAGATGTCATGAGAATGTGTTTTTTTCCTAATAGGTTTTCTCAGCTCCTAACTACACATGGACAAAATGCAATTAAGGGGCATTACTACCTATATCTGATACATGTTTTGAATCATTTATTGTTTCCATTCTGTGCATATAATGGGAAATCTGCACATTATTTGAGTGAAAAAGACCAAATGACACTTGTGTGGTTCAAGCATAAATGAGGTCTATTTTTTTTCTCCTGCATAAGATGAACTTCAGAGTTGTTTATTCTTAAACCATTTTATTGCAGGTTATTATGTGCATTATGACTTGGATTATCAAGCTAGCACAGGTTACAGGCTACAAAATGGGAAGGTCAACACATGTTCAGGAGTCAGTAAAATACAAGAGAAAGCAGATAAGAGTTACTGCAGGATTCCTGTAACTACACCTTGCCTGACTGACTGCTGGCTATAGTGACATGAAAACAGAGAGCAATAATATTTTAGTATTCAAGAATATTTATAAATCCTCCCTGCTTTATCCCACTGATTTTTTTGAATATTTACAGTAGCTGATGACAGGTGGCTGAAGACTCTATTTCATTCATCCAATCTCTTCCTGTGGAAACCTCCTCCCTTCCCCTCCACCACATATAAACACATTCTCACTTCCACCCTGTTATTTGGATGATAGAGAGAGGACTACTTGTCTCTTGACCTCAAAAGGAAAGTTGCCATTTAAACTCAAGTGGCCAGCTGAGAATTTTGACAGGTTCATCACACGTATGGTGCCTTGTTGATCCTAGTCACTGTCAGGATCAAACCTGCAGCCACTAAAATGATCTGAACGTTTTAACATCATAACACTGAGTTATGTCAGAACCTTCTATGCTGCATTGTCACCAACTATGGTCATTGAAGAAATATCAATACTGTAAACATGACTCTTGGCATTTACACTGCTAAACACTAAAATAATTGAAAACATGATTTCACTGCTGTTCTGAATTTAAATGTGCGTCACTTTACTTCTTGCTTTGTTCTTTTATAAATAGAATATGGTACTGTATTCTGCACTCCTTTCCCTCCATCATGTGAGCTGATAATTCTTATTTTAATAAGTCAGTTTAATAAGGACATCGTTCATTTTAAGAAAAAGAAAACACAATAAATTCAAATGAAGAGAATGAAAATTAAAGGCAATTTATGTCTGCTTGTGCCCTTTATTGAACTGATTTTTAACCCTGATCATAGGTAATCCATCTTTCATTGTTTCCAATCTAAATAATGGCTTTTCTACATCATGTCCCAGAGAGATGCTTCATATTTCTTTTTAATGTTGTAGCAAATAAGAGGTGTACAAAATGGTAAAGTGCCAACAGATGCGGGCCAATAAATTATTCTATAATGAGATAATAAGTGAATAAAACGACTGCACAGATTTAGAAAAGGTAAGAAGTGCATAATGAAACATCAGTAATGCTTTTGTGAAGGCGGTTGGTGGGCACAACATAGTCATAAATTATCATTAGAAGAAATACACATTTTTGTGTAGAAATATGTACATCACTCTTAAAGTAAACACAGCTCTGTATGCTTGAATGTTTTTCCAGTCTGTGTCCTTCTTGCTGATCACAAATATCAATCTAACCTTTCCATAACATTGACGGCTCAGAATATCTGACATACGAAAGATCCTCATAACATGTTGTAAATACTGAAAAAAGTTCTGTTTAGTAGAACCATACATTTAAAAGTATGTTTTTAACATTAAGCTCAATTAATTGTGCCTGTTCTAAGAATAAATTGATAAGAAAATCCACATTCATAGGGCAACACATTCTAAGGCCTGTAAATATCAGGAAGTGTAATGATCAGTAACATGTCATTCTAGAATGGTACACTAGGTGGAGCTGTATGTTTAGTATTGGGCTACCCACAAGGCAGTAGTCAAGATGGATGCTGTACACTAGTCCACATGGCTGAATAAATGACTAGCTCAAGCTAGCTGTTCATAATGAAAACGTCTATTTATTTATGAACATAACATGGTACCAGGATTGGTAATATCTGCTGAATATTGTGAAACGCAACATGGAGAATTTGAAGCCACCGGAGGGTTTGAAACTCACGGGGAATGTCGCCTGCAATTGGCGGACTTTCAAACAACAATTCGAACTCTACATTGCCGCCATCGGATTCGGTACGATGCCAGACGCAAGGAAAATAGCATTGCTGCTCATGGTTGCAGGCCTGCAGGTGATAGAGGTATACGTTTGTATTTGATCAAGAGGAGGACAGAAAAAAAATGGACGATGTGCTAAAGAAGTTTGATACATATTATTCTCCCAAAAAGAATGAGACCTATGAGAGGTACGTGTTCCGTTCATGGACACAGCAGCAAAATGAGACTTTTGATAGCTTTGTGACCGATCTGAAACTGAAAGCACAGACATGTAATTTCTCTGAGCTGAAATCATCCATGATTCGTGACCAGATTGTGTTTGGTATTCATGATAAGAAAGTCACGGAACGTTTGTTGAGAGAAAACGAACTAACATTGGAGGATGCTGTGAAAATATGCCATGCCAGTGAGCTAGCTCAACAGCACGCAAAGACTTTCAGTGAAATTAATAATAATGCGACTGTAATGAGTGACTGTGCTGCTGTCGGTGTTGTGTCCTACAAGGGGAAGAAACAGGGGCAGAACAGAAATGCAAAGCAATCGGAGGATGGCATTTTTAATTGTAAATGCTGTGGTTACCAGCACCAGTCAAGACAATGCCCAACGTTTGGGAAAATGTGCACAAAATGTAATGGAAAGAATCACTTTGCCAAACAATGCTTTTCAAAAGTAAAAACAAAGAAAGGGCAACAAGTCAATGTGATTGAGGACACTGATTTAAGTGAGACATTTTTTGTAGGAATGGTGTCATGTGACAATATAGAAAAGGATACAGAAAATGTGCAGCCCTCAGGAATGGACACCGCTGAACACAAAGTTAATGCAGTAAAAGAGGACAAATGGATGATGCCACTGCAGGTAAATGGAGCATTAGTTACATTAAAACTAGACACTGGGGCACTGGGGTATGAGTGACATTAAAAATATGAAAGAAAAGCCCAAAATACAGAAAAAGTCAGTACGACTGAAGAACTATAATGGACAGAAAATAGATAGATTAGGTGTATGCACACTTAAAGTGACAGTCAAAGACAAAGTGCATCATCTCATGTTTTCTGTTGTGGCTGAAGGACTTGATTCACTACTAGGTGACAAAGCTTGTGAGGACTTAGAACTGGTCAAGAGAGTCTACTGTATAAACTGTGCCATAAGCAGACCAGATGACTCAGTGGATTCTGTAGTGAGTAATTTCCAGGATGTGTTCAAAGGATTTGGAGTTCTACCATTCACTTACAAGATCCAGCTAAAGGAGAATGCTCAGCCAGTGGTACATGCTCCACGGAGAGTTCCAGCACCCCTGCGTGACCGGCTCAAGAAAGAACTGGGCAGAATGATCACACTAGGAGTCATCAGGAAAGTCAAAGAGCCAGCAGACTGGGTTAACTCCATGGTATGTGTAAAGAAAAAGAACAATGATCTAAGAGTATGCATGGATCCAAAGGACTTAAATGCAAACATAAAACGTGAACACTACCAGATTCCCAAGCGAGAAGAAATCACCAGTGAAATGTCAGGTGCCAGATACTTCACAAAGCTCGATGCCTCACAATGATTTTGGCAACTAAAACTGGATGAAGAGAGCACCAAATACTGTACCTTCAACACACCAGTTGGCAGGTATTGTTTCCTCAGAATGCCTTTCAGGATAATATCTGCATCTGAAATCTTTCATAGAGCGATGGAACACATAATTGAAGGTCTGGAAGGTCTATGTTGATGATATCATCATCTGGGACTCCACACTGAAAGAACACAATGAGAGACTGATTAAAGTGCTACAGAGCATACGCCGGAATGGACTGAAGCTCAACAAAGCCAAGTGTTAGTTTGGCATCCAGGAAGTCACTTTCCTAGGAGATAATCTATCTGGTAAAGGAATAGAGCCAGATATGGAAAAAGTAAACGACATAGTCAACATGCCCCGACCCACTGACAAAAAAGGAGTGCTACGCATCATGGGGATGATAAACTTCATTGGAAAGTTCATTCCTAAATTGTCAGCCAAGGCAGCCTGTCTGCGAGACCTGCTACATAAAACAAATGAGTTCGCATGGACAGAAAGACATGAACAAGAGTGGATGAACCTCCAAACAGTGCTGACAACCACACCTGCACTCACCTTCTTTGACCCAACAAAGAGAATCAAAGTGTCAACGGATGCATCAAAAGATGGCCTAGGCGCGGTCTTGCTACAAGCAGAGGGTGAAGATTGGAAGCCTGTTGCCTATGCCTCCAGGTCTATGACTGACTCTGAGTGTCGATACACCCAGATTGAAAAGGAATGTCTAGGCTTGGTAGTTGGACTAGAAAAGTTCCATGGCTATATATATGGACTTCCCACCTTCACAGTTGAGACAGACCACTGCCCACTGGTTGCCATCATAAAAAAAAGACTGAATGAGATGTCTCCAAGGATTCAATGACTCATGATGAAGCTGCAAAGATATGACTTTGAACTGACCTACACACCAGGCAAACACATAGTGTTAGGAGATGCACTATCCTGAGCACCCACAATGAGTCATGTGAGCTCTACTGAGGAAGACATGGATGTTCATGTGAGTATGGTCACTGCTGCGCTGCCCATGTCAGACACAAAATCAAAGCAAATAGCAGAAGAAACAGTGGCCTAGAAATTCAGTGGGCCTTGCGCCCACTTAGCGCCTAAAGAGGTCTTCTGCGCCGGCGGGGTTGGTAGCGCGGAAATTGAGTGCAGCGTTAATGGCAGCGGTAGCCGGTAGCGCTGCGCCGGCACCGATGACGTCATCGGTGTGTGCAGCACCCCGGTTCCGCCCCGATGCCGGCCCGACGCCCATATTCAGTTGCGGCCGCCTCTTCCGCAGCGGCCGCAAACAACGTTCGTGAAACGCGGTCTTCATGCAGCGTTAGTGGGGCGCATAAAGGTGGAAGTGCGGCCGGCCGCTTTTTCGGCGGCCGCCTGCCCACACCTCCCTCCCCGGCCTCCTACACCACCCCCCCCCGCGGCATTGGTGGCTGATTCCCGCGAGCCCGGCACTTCTCCGTGGCGCCGGGCTCATTTGCCGGCAGAATCCAGCGGCGATCTCACGGCTGCAGGCAGCTCCTCCTTAAGAGAAGGAGGAGGCCTGCAGTACCCCAGCCTGCTGCACCACATCGGGTGGCGCAGCGGCAGCTGGAGCGCTGAAATTCACTTTCAGCACCCCAAGCGGAGGCGGGCACACCCTGGAACAGCGCCCGGTTCCGACTTGGGGCGCTAAAAGTGAATTTCTGGCGGGCGCAACGGGCTCCGGGCGCTGCGCAAACTTTTGGGCTCAACTGAGCTGGCGGGGCCATACCTAATTTCTAGGCCAGTAAATGTTATAAACAGTAATAGAGAACATTCATCATGGTTGGCCAAAAGGTTCTTGTCCAAAGTACTATCACATAAGGTCAGAGTTGAGTGTCGCAAGTGGACTATTACTAAAACAGAACAGAATAGTCATTCCACAGGCTCTACGTAAAGACATGCTCAAAAGGATTCATGAGGGACACCTCGGAATTGAAAAATGCAAAAGGAGAGCAAGAGACACTGTTTATTGGCCTGGCATAAATAAGGACATTGAGAACATGATAGGCAAATGTGAGACATGTCAGAAACACCAAAAAAAACAAGCAAAGGAACCAATGATAGTAGCTGACTTACCAACAGCACCATGGCAAAAGGTTGGTATGGACCTTTTTCATTTGAATGGTAAAGACTATCTAATAGTGATTGACTACTATTCTAACTATCCTGAGATGGCGCTGCTCTCAAGCACATCAGCAAGCAGTGTCATAATGCATGTTAAATCCATCTTTGCCAGACATGGAATTCCCAGGATTGCCGTTAGCGACAATGGTCCATGCTTCAACTGTAAGGAGTGGCAACAGTTTGCAGCACATTGTAACTTTCAACACATCACGTCCAGTCCTCTGCATGCTCAGTCGAATGGTAAGGCAGAGAAAGGTGTTCAAGTTCTCAAACAGCTACTGAAGAAAGCAACAGAAAGCAAGTCTGATCCTTATCTCGCCCTGCTGAGCTACCGAGCCTCCCCTTTAGACTATGTTTCTTCACCTGCTGAACTCCTTATGGGTCGCAAGTTGCGCACCACGCTACCCTGCTGTGCAAAAGAAAAGCAGAGTAAGGAACTGAGACAGAGACTTCAACTGTTAAAGCTGAAGCAGAAATCACACCATGACAAGTCATCCAAAACTCTGAAACCATTGACAAGGGATGATGTTGTCAGGATTGAGGATCCAGATGCATGGAACAGGAAAGCTACAGTTCTTGAGGAAGTAGGGCCAAGGTCATACACTGTTAGAACTGAGGAAGGACAGATTCTCAGGAGGAACCGCCGTTCCCTCCTGAAAACACAAGAAACTATCCAAGAGCAAATCGATGACAATGCCGCAACTGAATCTTGTCACTCACCACCAGAACAATCTAACACAAACACACATACAGGCTCTCATGAAAACACATCAGACTTACCTGTGCTGAGAAGATCCACACGTGAAGTAAAAAAGCCTGATAGACTTAATCTTTGAGTACAAAGAAAACTATAATAGAAGAATGAAAAGCTTAGAGTTCATAAAGTAAAGCTTTGAAAATGTGTTGACTCTTGTGAAGATGTTTATGTCGTTATGATTGATTGATATTGATTGATAGTGATTTTGTTTAACCTCTAAGGAAGGGGGATGTAATGATCAGTAACATGTCATTCTAGAATGGTACACTAGGTGGAGCTGTATGTTTAGTAGTGGGCTACCCACAAGGCAGTAGTCAAGATGGATGCTGTACACTAGTCCACATGGCTGAATAAATGACTAGCTCAAGCTAGCTGTTCATAATGAAAACGTCTATTTATTTATGAACATAACAGGAAGGACATTTTGACTCTGGGATAGATGCAGAGAAGGACAACAAGGATGTTCCTCAATTTAAGAGCATTGAGCTATGCAGAGACTTGATGTCTTGGGTTTGTACGCACTCGAGAGACAGTGCCTTACATAGTATCTGGTCCAACTTTTAAGATTATTAAAGACAAGGGGACCGAATTTACTCAGTTGTTCTGGTGGACTCTCACTGTAATTCTGCCAGGAGTTTGGCAGAACAGCTGGAAACTCCACTAAGACCCAGCTATGTCATATTTCTATCTTAACCAGGAATTTCCGGCTGGTCTTGTTTGGGCTGGTGCCTTCACCCACCCATGCGCCTGATGCAGACAGGGCAAGGCAAGGAGAGGTATTCCTAATAGGAGCCAATATATGTTTGGAGGCTGATACGTCAAGTTAGATGAGCCATACCAGCCTATGAAAGTGCCAAAATGGAGGGAGGAGTGGTCTAGGCCACTTCCCTGGTTTGCAGCCTCAAAGGTTAAGGAGGATTATTTAAATTTTTGTTAGTACTTGTCCACGTGATAAGGGGGCCACTCGTTTAGTGGAGTGGGGAGAGCTTGACACACCCCTGCCCTACAGATAGCAGACTGACACTGGACTTTTCAGCAGCAAGTAGCTGGTGACTGTCAAAGATGTTTCCACATTGTGGAGGCACCTGCCCAATGGATGCAAATGGGATGCCCCCTCTATTGCATTCTCCAATGGGATCAGCAATGGAGGGAACTAGCAGGCTTGATTCTGGCATAACTGCAACATAAAATTAGATAATGGGCCAAAATCTGCAACATTTTTAGGGGGATAAAAATGGCGTAGTCCTGGTGTAGGGGATCATAATTTGAAGTGTCAGTCAGATACACCAGCGTTCCACCCATTCCCAAATACATGGTAGAATTGGCTACTGACAGAAAATGCAGTGGTGCATGTGTACAAATGACAAAATAAGGAGGGCAACAACTGTTGTTGCTGAAATTCTGCCATTTACACCAGACCTGCATAGTCTTAACTTAAGTCTGTAGAAAAGTGGGGTGAGTTACTTGCATGACTTGTCAAACCAGGAATTGGTCAAGTTCCCAGGCTTTGACTGTCCACAAAATGTATTTGAAATATCAGCTTTGACTAAAATGATTAGAAAACTTTTTCCTCAACTGTGCTACTAAAAGAGGATTCTGAAATTTCAAGCAGGGAAATATTTTCCTTCACTGTCTGCCCTCTGTCATGGTGCCGTTACCATGGTGTTCACTATGGGTATTTCCATATATGTCCTTATAATGAGACAGAACAGGAGGAAGAGAAAATGAGAGAGGTATGCAAGATAAGGATACACCAAAGGAGAAGAAGACCAACTAGAAGGTGCCATTCCACCAGAGTCTATAGACTATGCAACTCCCTCAATGATGACTCAGAAGAGATCTGCTTAAAGGGGCAAAGTAGGTTCAGTAGGAGGCATAGAAAGAACTCTTTATAGCCAAGAAATGGGCTGTGTTTAGACTAAAAAAGGTTAAGCTGCACCACCTGAAAATCGTCCAGGATTCACACAAAATTTGTGCTAACTCCTCATTAAAATGATTGTAGTCATGCTTCTGGTATAAAAATTCAAACTCATTGGCATTTCATTGAAATGCTGAACCAATATCGGGGGCAGTCATGATTGCCACAGGCTTTTTCCACGGCTTAAAGGGGAGGTGCATTGATGCTGCAGCACCTCATTGTCAGGATTGTTGGGTGTGCGCCTGCCCCAACAGCAAACCAAACACCAGTCAGAAGACATCTGTAGAAACCATGGCAGACCGGAGATGCAGGGAGAAAGCCCATAGATTCTCCAATGAAGATTTTCAGGCATTGGTTTACACGTTGGAGAGAAGGCGGGCGGACCTGTACCCGCCAACTGGCAGGAGCCCCTCGCCACAAGTCTGCCGTACTATGTAGAGGGAGATAGCAGACCACATCACAGTCCCCAAGACCCACACCCAGTGCAGGAAGAAGTTTAACAACCTGACATGGGTGGTCAGGGTGAGTGAAGGCTTCAGCAAATGCTACATACCACCATCTGTACCACAAACTTAAAACACTGCTCAATGCCCCACACCCCCAGCACTCACCCACCAACAATCTCTATCTATCAACACTCGCACCCACATCTCACTCCTTGCACACAATGACAGCTACTCAACTATGACAGGCACATCATCCAAACAAATTGCACCACACTCACTCACACACTTCCCTTGCTCTTGCAGGATAAGGTCACACATAATCACTGGGAGCAGGAGCGGACAGGCGGGGGCCAGGCCGACATTGAAGAGCTGAACCAGCTGGCCAGTCGAGTGCTGGAGATCATTGGGCACCAAGCCATTGACACCTTGGCCACCGGTGACATTGACCCCCTTGGGGACAACAATGGTATGTTTATTCCTAGCCCTTCTTCTCACACCCCACTTCCCCCTCAGCCCACAATCTTTTCTCACTTTCAAGCTACTCATGCTGTATGCATGCATTTCTGGCTACCCCTCCCCTCACCTTAACCCGACTCTTGTGCATTTCTGCTTTCAGCAGAGCAGCCTGTCCCTGAGGTCACTGCAGAGCACGAGGGGGGAGAAGAGGAGGAGGAAGATGACACTGCATCACTGCATCTCTCACTCACAGACACCAGCTCAGATATTGGCACTACCCGTTCTTTAGAGGCTAGTGTAGTGCCGGGATCTGCACAGGGTGATGCACTGGGAACAAGCAGGCTGCAGCAAAGCCAGGGGAAAAGGTAGCTTGGGGGCTGAAATAAAGAGTAGATTTGCCTTTCTAATCTAGGCTTTATTAACTTTAAAAATCCAGTAGCACATCTTTCAACACCAGTCTCCAACCATGACTGGAGAGAACTGAATTTAAGATGGCCACCACAAATCACCTGACATCCACAACCAATGAGTTTACAGTATATATCTCAAGGTAGAAACAAACAGCCAATTACAATACTTCTTACTAACACAGAGAACAATCACCACATTCACCCCTCCTTTTAAAACATGCTCCAACCTAAAATAACCTTTACAATTTATAATTAATTTATTTACAACTAAAATACAAATATAATATTTCAACAATTTTAAAACATTACTATCAATTTAAAAGTCCATTTTCAATCGGTCAACCGGATATCTTGTTCGTGTCGACCTTCTTAACCTTGGTGAAATTCCTTGCCCTCCCACACCCGGAGACACCGAAGTATCTTCTGCAGGAAGGCTATCCATATCCCGATTATCAACGGTTTCCAGATTAGAAATCCCATCAGGAAGTAAACTAGGACGGTCATGAACATCCATCAAAGGCTGACTAATAGAAGTATGATTATCTGCAATAGGATTGGAAATATTCGTAGTATCTATAACAACATCCACATTATCTGAATCATGACTATTATTAGTATCCTCGGAAGAGGGCTGGCCACCACAAGGAGCCAAGTCTTTAGTTGAAACAGTACTTTCTTTCCCATCTTGGAATCGAATATGAGCATATTGGGAATTTGCCTCCAACAGCTCCACCTCCTCCACTAAAGGATCATATTTTGACAATCTAACATGGCGTCGAAGCAGCACAGGTCCCTGCATAGTAAGCCATGAAGGTACCGAATATCCCGCAGTAGATCTCCGCGGGTAATTAAAGAGCCTTTCATGGGGGGTCACATTAGTAGCCGTTGAAAGCAATGATCTAATGGAATGCAGGGCATCAGGCAGTACCATTTCCCACTGTGTATTCTTAAGGTTCCGGGATGTCAAAGCCAACATAACTGCCTTCCAGATCACCCCATTGTATCGTTCGCACTGTCCATTACCCTGGGGGTTATATGGGGTAGTTCTACTAGTAGAAATTCCCCGACTCTGAAGGTATTCCTTCAACTGGGAAGACATAAAAGAACTTCCCTGATCCGAATGGATATACGCAGGCATCCCAAAGATGACAAAAAGTTGAGTCAGACATTTGATAACTGTAGCAGCTGATACATCTGCACAAGGAAAAGCAAAAGGAAACCTTGAAAACTCATCCACAACAGTAAATATGTATCGATTTTGAGTCGTTGAAGGAAGAGGCCCCTTAAAATCAATGCTCAGACGTTCAAAAGGAGAAGTAGCCTTTATAAGATGAGCTCGTTGAGGCTTAAAGAAATTCGGTTTACACCGAGCACAGATAGAACATGATGAAGTCATCCACTTGACGTCTTCAACTGAAAAGGGCAAATTCTTACTGCGTACGAAGTGTATCATCCTCGTAACCCCAGGATGACATAAGGCATTGTGAAGATTAATAAGCGTATCTCCGTGAATCACAGAACAATAAGCCCTCGACAGTGCATCAGCAGCAACATTATCCTTCCCCGGACGATAAACTATATCAAAATGGTAACATGCCAACTCAATCCTCCACCTCATTATTTTATCATTTTTGATCTTTCCAAAATGTTTAACATCAAACATAAAGGACACAGATTTTTGATTGGTTACCAACGTGAAATGTCGCCCCGATAAATAATGTCTCCATTTACGCAGTGCTTCTACTATTGCATATGCCTCTTTCTCTATTGAAGAATGTCTTTTTTCACTATTGTTCAAAGTACGTGAGAAAAAGGCCACAGGTCTTCCATTTTGGTTCAGAGTAGCCCCAATTGCAAAATCCGAAGCATCCGTCTCAATCACAAAGGGAACCTACTCATCAATAGAATACACAACTGCTCCTAGGATATCCTTTTTAAATTTATCAAAACATGTCCTGGCCTCCCATGATAGAGGATATGTCGTAACCCGTATAAGGGGCCGGATCTTCTGCGAAAAGTTTGCAATCCAATTAGAATAGTAAGAAAACAATCCAACAACTCGTTGCAAAGCCTTAGAATTAGTAGGATAAGGTAAATCGATCAATGGTCGCAGACGTTCTGGATCTGGTTTAAAACATAGAAACATAGAGATAGGAACAGGAGTAGGCCATTCGGCCCTTCGAGCCTGCTCCGCCATTCAATGAGATCATGGCTGATCTTCGTCTGAGATCTTAGCTGATCTTACCAGTTCAGTACCCCGTCCCCGCCTTTTCTCCGTAACCCTTAATCCCCTTAGCCTTCAGAAATATATCCAATTCTCTCTTGAAAATATTTATTGAATTAGCCTTCACAGCCCTCTGTGGCAGGGAATTCCACAGGCTCACCACTCTTTGAGTGAAGAAATTCTTCCTCATCTCTGTTTTAAATGATTTGCCCGCTATTTTTAGACTGTGGCCCCTGGTTCTGTGCTCCCCTGCCATTGGAAACATTCTCTCTGAATTCAGCCTGTCCAGGCCTGCCATAATTTTATATGTTTCGATGAGATCCCCTCTCAATCTTCTAAACTCCAGTGAGTACAAGCCCAAACTATTCAATCTCTCCTCGTAGGTCATTCCCGCCATTCCAGGTATCAGCCTGGTGAATCGCCGCTGCACTCTTTCCATGGCAAGAACATCCTTCCGCAGATGGGGCGACCAAAACTGTACACAATACTCCAGATGCGGTCTCACCAGCACCTTGTACAGCTGTAGTAAGGTATCCCTATTCCTATACTCGAACCCCCTTGATATGAAGGCCAACATACCATTTGCCTTCTTAATCGCCTGTTGCACCTGCATGCTCTCCTTCAGTGACTGGTGCACAAGAACACCCAGGTCCCTCTGCACTTCCCCATCTCCCAATCTATTGCCATTTAGATAATAATCTACCCTCCTGTTATTTCCCGAGATAATATACCCCAGTAGATTTCCCTCAGTAGTCAAAAAGATACACTTCTCTTTATTAAAAGTTAAACCAACTTTTTCCGCAGCTTGAAGGAATCTTTCTAAATTAGAATCATGCTCCACCCTTGATTTACCACACACCGTGATATCATCTAAATATGAAAAGGTGTCAGAGAGAGAGTTATCACTTATAAAAGCATCCATTGCCCGTTGAAAACAAGCAACACCATTAGTAACACCAAATGGTATTCGGCAAAACTGATACAGCTTTCCACCAGCCTCAAAGGCTGTATATGGTTGATCCCTCTTAACAATAGGAATCTGATGATAAGCACTCTTTAAGTCAATAGTGCTAAAAAGCTTATACTGAGATACTTTGTTGATAAGCTCATCAATCTTAGGCAAAGGGTACGCATCTAATTGAGTATACCTATTAATAGTTTGAGAGTAGTCTATCACCATTCGTTTCTTATGCCTCTCGTTAGTGGTGACAACTACCTGAGCCAGCCAAGGTGAACAACTAGGTTCAATGATTCCTTCCAATAAAAGACGTTGGACTTCAGAATTAATAAATTCTCTATCCTGACTGCTATACCTTCTTGACTTGGTAGCAATTGGCTTACAATCCGGCATCAAATTGGAAAAAAGTGATAATGGAGAAATGGATAAAGAAGTTAATCCACAAATCGATAAGGGTGGCTTAGTCCCTCCAAACGAAAGACTGAGAGACTCGTGTAATTTAAGCACATCATGACCAATCAAAATATCCGCACAAAGATTAGGCAAAACAGATAGGTGTATATCAGTATATGTATTACCTAGAAGAATCAATTTCACAAGGCAACAACCAGCTACTTGTGAAGTAAGGGTTGTCTGAGCCATACACACCTGATAAGTAACAGGCAAGATTTTCAAACACTTTTCCTTCGCAAACTGAAGACTTATAAAACTCTCGGTACTGCCCGTATCTATGAGAGCCTTCACTTCTAACCCATTAACTTGGGCCATAACTATAGCTTTGTTTAGGCCATGAGCAAATGCAGCAGAAATTGATGCAATAAACGCCCTCTCTACAGGTTGAATAGTCGCAGAAGAGGAGGTAATTGAACCTAATGATTTACAAACACGTGCATAATGACCTCTCTTGCCGCATTTACTACACACAGCCTCCCAGGCAGGACACTTCAAACGAGGATGCCGGACGTTCCCACAAAAATAACACTTCTGAATCCTAGAGGCAACAGCCGCCGAAGTAGAAACTGTTTCAGAATCTAGTAAACCACTCCCATTAAGTCCACCTAATTCCTTTTCATCCGGAACTGCCGAAACCACAGTCGCAGGCCAATTAGAAAGAGCATAAGAATCCGAACTTCTCTGAGCCGTATCCAATGTAGAAGCTTGCTCAAAAGCACTCTTGAGATCCAAAGTCTTATTTTCTAACAACCGCTGACGAATTGATCGAGACAGTAGTCCATTAATAAAAGCATCCCGTACCGATTCTTCCTTATATTCTTCGGCCGTCACGGCTTTATAATTACAGTTAGCACTAAGGTGCCGAAGTGCTTGTAAATAAGTATCCAAAGATTCTCCCACCTGCTGCCTATGGGCAGATAGAAGATAACGTGCAAATACCTCATTCTTTGGTTTAACAAAAATCTTCTCCAATGTAGAAATAGCCAATTCGTAAGTTTTACAGTCCAAAATATACTTATACACATCCGGAGCAATGTAGTTGATCAGCATATTCAGCTTATTCAGAGACTCTTGTTCCAACACACCCAAAAAGTTTGTAAATGCACAATACCAATGTTTCCATTTATCATCCACTCCTGCAGAATTAGGGTCAGCATTGAATCGTTCCGGTTGAAGATATCGCTCCATTCTGATAAAAAGTTAATAAATTGAAATAAAGAGTAGATTTGCCTTTCTAATCTCGGCTTTATTAACTTT
Organism: Somniosus microcephalus; assembly: GCF_052327205.1. Classification (NCBI taxonomy): domain Eukaryota; kingdom Metazoa; phylum Chordata; class Chondrichthyes; order Squaliformes; family Somniosidae; genus Somniosus; species Somniosus microcephalus. The sequence goes on from NC_141000.1 coordinate 54,127,780, forward strand.
AAAAATCCAGTAGCACATCTTTCAACACCAGTCGCCAACCATGACTGGAGAGAACTGAATTTAAGATGGCCACCACAAATCACCTGACATCCACTACCAATGGGTTTACAACACATATCTCAAGGTAGAAACAAACAACCAATTACAATACTTCTTACTAACACAGAGAACAATCACCACAGGGGCCAACTCCCCGGAGGGAGAGTTCACGCGTGAGTTCTGCTGCACAGGACTCAGATGAGGACTTTGATGGGGAGGCCTTCAGAAGAAGGGTGATGGGCATGCACACGGAAATGATAGATGCAATGGCAAGGATGCCAGAGAGCCTCTCGGCAATGTTAAGGAGCATGGAGGAGTCTGCCTCCAACATTGCACGGGGCTTTGTGTAGAGCATGGAGCCCAGGATTTCCAGTCTGGAAATGATGGTAGAATCCCAGAAAGACCGTGGTGACCCAAATGTGATGGCGTGCAGGATGAGCAATGTTACAGCTTCCATTGCAGCACAGGCAGTAGTGACCCAATGTCTTAGTGCTGCAGTGGAAGCACAGACTCTCATGCAGTCTCAGCTTGATGCCTCCCAAGCTCTAACAGCTGCCATCATGACTGGGTTTATCACCGTCGACCGGGGCTTTCACGGTCTCGCAGCAGGCCAGCAATCTGTGCTCCAAAAGGTTGCTAGGAATGCTGAGGAGCTGCCCCAGGGGAGTGGCAGTGGGTCAGTGGAACAGGAACCTGCTGTCCTCTCGCAGGATGACAGCATTCCAGCTCCCACCATTGCCACTCCGCCACTGCCCTTGTCGTTGCCTGTCAGCCAGCCAGCCCAGGCTGCTGCCACACATGCCAAGGTGATGCAGTCTACAGCCGGGCCTTCTAAGTCCTCAACTGGTTGAGGTTGTCCTGCAAATCCATCTGACGTCTCCCGCACGGAAACTCAGCAGCCTTCCACCAGCTGTGCTGCAGCCACTAGGGGAGCACTGCATAGAAGCACGAGATCAGGATAGACAGGCAGTAAAGGATTGCACAAGGGTGATTAGTTAATTAGTATTCATGTAAATATGTGTGAGATGATTATAGACAAATTTATTAATTGTGTCTGGAATCTTTTATGGTGTCTCTCATTTCAGCTTTGTGACCAGGAGGACGCTGTAATATGGCGTGAAACAGGGATTGTATAATGGGGATGTGGTGAGCTACGGGGATCTGGGTTTTCATTCATGCAAATTGGAGTCTGATAAGCCGGTCACGGACAACCCATCTGGAAGACCGATTATAAGAACATAAGAAATAGGAGCAGGAGTCGGTCAATCGGCCACTCGAGCCTGCTCCACCATTCAATAAGATCATGGCTGATCTGATCCTAACCTCAAATCTTCTATCACTCTGCATCCACCCGAACCCATGTGATCTCCCGGGAGAGGCGAAAAACCAGATAAAGACCCAATGGCCAATTTGGGAGAAAAAAATCTGGGAACTTCCTCTCCGACCCATCTAGGCGATCGAAATTCTTCCAGGAGATCACTCTGTCCCTATATTTTCTACAGTACTTACCTTCTGTAAAGGCAATCTCCACCCCAGCCAGGAACAGGAATAAAACCATCTCCTGAAATCTAACAGAATTAGAACACAGTAGGAGCAGAACAAGGCTACACGGCCCTTGGGCCCTCTCCACTACCCACAGGGCCATGACCATTCCGAACCTAGACTCATGTCCAATTTCCTGCCCGCTCCCCATAACCCTTAATTCCCTTTACTTCTAGGAAACTATCTATTTCTGTTTTAAATTTATTTAATGATGTAGCTTCCATAGCTTTCTGGGGCAGCAAATTCCACAAACCTACCACCCTCTGAGTGAAGAAGTTTCTCCTCATCTCAGTTTTGAATGAGCAGCCCCTTATTTTAAGATTATGCCCCCTAGTTCTAGTTTCACCCATCATTGGGAACATCCTCACCGCATCCACCCGATCAAGCCCCTTCACAATCTTATATGTTTCAATAAGATCGCCTCTCATTCTTCTGAACTCCAATGAGTAGAGTCCCAATCTATTCAACCTCACCTCATATGACCACCCCCTCATCCCCGGGATTAACCGAGTGAACCTTCTTTGTACTGACTCGAGAGCAAATATGTCTTTCCTTAAGTATGGACACCAAAACTGTATGCAGTATTCCAGGTGCGGTCTCACCAATACCTTGTACAACTGCAGCAATACCTCCCTGTTTTTATATTCCATCCCCCTAGCAATAAAAGCCAACATTCCATTGGCCTTCTTAATCACTTGCTGCACCTGCATACTAACTTTTTGAGTTTCGTGCACCAGGACCCCCAGATCCCTTTGTACTACAGTACTTTCCAGTTTCTTGCCATTAAGATAATAACTTGCTCTATGATTTTTCCTGCCAAAGCGCATAACCTCACACTTTCCAGTATTGTATTCCATCTGCCAAATCTCTGCCCAGTTACTTAGCCTGTCTATGTCCCTTTGCAGGTTTTTTATGTCCTCCTCACTCACTACTTTCCGTCCCATCTTTGTATCATCTGCAAACTTTGATATGTTACACTCGGTCCCCTCCTCCAAATCGTTAATATAGATTGTAAAGAGTTGGGGACCCAGCACTGACCCCTGCGGAACACCACTAGTTACTGGTTGCCAATCTGAGAACGAACCATTTATCCCAAATCTCTGCTTTCTGTTAGAGAGCCAATCCTCCACCCACGCCAGAATATTGCCCCCAATCCTGTGATTTTTTATCTTGAGCAATAATCTTTTGTGTGGCACCTTGTCAAATGCCTTTTGGAAGTCTAAATACACTACGTCCACTGGTTCCCCTTTATCCACCCTGTATGTTACTTCCTCAAAAAACTCAAGCAAATTTGTCAAACATGACTTCCCCTTCATGAAACCATGCTGAGTTTGTCCTATTAAATTATGTTTATCCAAATGTCCCATTACTGTCTCCTTAATAATGGACTCTAACATTTTACCAACCACAGATGTTAGGCTAACAGGCCTATAGTTTCCAGCCTTCTGCCTACTACCCTTTTTAAATAAGGGTGTTACATTAGCAGTTTTCCAATCTGCCGGGACCTTTGCTGAGTCCAGTGAGTTTTGGAAAATTATTACCAATGCATCCACAATCCCTACCGCTACTTCCCTCAAGACCCTAGGATGCAAGCCATCAGGTCCAGGGGATTTATCCGCCTTGAGTCCCATTATTTTACCAAGTACCACTTCCTTAGTGATTTTAATCGTATTTAGTTCCCCCCCGCCCTAGAGCCCCCTGTTTGTCCAGTGTTGGGATATTCTTAGTGTCCTCTACTGTAAAGACTGATACAAAATAATTGTTCAGTGTTTTTGCCATCTCCATGTTTCCCACCATTAATTTCCCGGTCTCATCCTCTAAGGGACCAACATTTACTTTAGCCACCCTTTTTCTTTTTATATAACTATAGAAACTTTTACTGTCTGTTTTTATATTTTTTGCTAATTTACTTTCATAATCTATCTTCCCTTTCTTAATCAATCTTTTAGTTATTTTTTGCTGTCTTTTAAAAACTTCCCAATCTTCCATCCTCCCACTAGATTTGGCTACCTTATATGCCCTTGTTTTTAGTCGGATACTATCCTTAATTACTTTACTTAGCCACGGATGGCTATCTTTTCTTTTACACCCTTTTTTCCTCAGTGGAATATATATTTTTTGGAAGTTGTAAAATAACTCCTTAAATGTACACCACTGATCATAGAATCATAGAATCATAGAAACCCCACAGTGCAGATAGAGGCCATTTCAGCCCATCGAGCCTGCACCGACACATATCCCACCCGATCCCCGTAACCCCTACACCAACACATATCCCACCCTATCCCCGTAACCCCACGTATTTAATCCCCCTAACACTAAGGGTCAATTTATCATAGCCAATCAACCTAACCCGCACATCTTTGGACTGTGGGAGGAAACCGGAGCACCCGGAGAAAACCCACGCAAACACGGGGAGAATGTGCAAACTCCACACAGACAGTCGCCCGAGGCCGGATTCGAACCCGGGTCCCTGGCGCTGTGAGGCAACAGTGCTAACCACTATGCCACCGATCATGTACCGTCTTACCCTTTAATCTATTTTCCCAGTCCACTCTAATTAATTCCGCTCTCATACCTTCATAGTCTCCTTTATTCAAGCTCAGCACGCTTGTTTGAGATCCAACCTTCTCACCCTCTAATTGAATATGGAACTCAACCATGTTATGGTCACTCATTCCAAGGGGATCCTTTACTAGGACATTTTTAATTAATCCTGTCTCATTACACAGGACCAAATCTAAGGTTGCTTGCCCCCTGGTCGGTTCAGTTACATACTGCTCAAGAAACCCATCCCTAATACACTCAATGAACTCATCCTCAAGGCTGCTCTGCCCAATTTGATTTGTCCAGTTAATATGATAATTAAAATCCCCCATAATTATAGCTGTTCCCTTATTACAAGCCTCAACTATTTCCTGATTAATACTCCGTCCAACAGAGTTGCAACTGTTCGGAGGCCTATAGACTACACCCACGAGTGTTTTTTTCCCCTTATTATTCCTTATCTCCACCCAAACTGTTTCACTATCCTGCTCCTTTGACCCAATATCATTTCTCTGTATTATAGTGATTCCTTCCTTTGTTAACATAGCCACCCCACCTCCTCTCCCTTCCTGCCTGTCCTTCCTGATTGTTAAATAACCTGGTATGTTTAATTCCCAGTCATGGTCACCCTGCAGCCATGTTTCTGTAATGGCCACAAGATCATACCCATATGTCATTATTTGTGCCATTAACTCATTCATTTTGTTACGAATGCTACGTGCATTCAGATAAAGAACTTTCAAATATGTTTTGTAACACTTAGTTCCTGTTTTTTCCCTTTTTAGTACTCCCTTTTTATCTGGCTGCCTCCTCCCTCCCTCCTGTTCCTCCTCATTCTCCTCCTCCTTGTCCTCCTCCTCCTCCTCTTCCTTGTCCTCCTCCTGAGGTGATCCCGCAATCCCTGGTGGCAGGGGCTGGACCCTCATGATGGCCAAGTTGTGGAACATGCAGCAGACCACCACGAAATGGGACGCCTGCTCAGCTGAGTACTGGAGGGCTCCTCCAGAGCGGTCAAGGCAGTGAAACCGTTGCTTTAGTAGGCCGATGGTCCTGGTGCTAGCATGGCTCTCACTATATAAGTACTGGTCACGAGTGTTGGGATTGCGGAGGGGAGTCATGAACCAGGTGGAGAGTGGATAGCCCTGGTCTCAGAGCAGCCACCCTCGAGCTTGACATGGTGGCTAGAAGAGTGCTGGCACACCGGTCTGGCGTAGGATGAAGCCATTGTGGCTGCTGCCAAGGTAGCGGGCATTGACACTGAGGATTCGCTGTCTGTGGTCGCACACCAACTGCACATTAAGTGAGTGGTAGCCTTTGCGATTACGGAAGATCTCAGTATTGTTATGCAGTGCCCGCAAAGCCACGTGGGTACAGGCGATGGCGCCCTGCACCACGGGGAATCCTGCTATCCTGGCAAAGCCACATGCATGCTCTTCCTGCTTCTCTCTGGTGATCAAAAAGCCAATGTAGTCCCTTCTCCTGGTGTAGAGAACCTCTGTGATCTCTCGGATGCAGCGATGAATGACAAACTGAGATGTTAGATGTGTCTCCTGCTGCAGACTGGAAGGATCCGCTGGCGAAGAAATTGAGGGCCACGGTGACCTTAACTGCCACTGGGAGAGCTGTGGTCACCCTGGTCTGAGGCTGGAGATCTGGTTGCAGGAGGTGGCAGAGTTCTGTGACCACCTCCTTGGTGAAGCGGAGCCTCCTAATACACTGCGCCTCGCTTAATTGAAAGTAGGAGTAGTGCTGTCGGAAGACGCTAGGTTGGTAAGACCTCCTGTTGAAAGCCCTGAAGGCCCTCCTCCTCCCTCTGCGCACATGTTCCAGTCTTTCTCGCTGCTTCTGCTCCCTCGGCCGTAGATCCTGGAGGGTGAGGTCGACTGCCAGCACAGCCCCCAGGACTGTGAGCAAGTGTCGTAGTTTGAAGCGTGTCAAAAATAATTAGGGATTTTAATACTTGCCAGAACACTCCCTGATACCAACTAATCTTGAAATAACTAAAGAAAACTCTTGCAGTAGCAGGAAGTAGCACACAGCCACTCAAACTTCAAAACCCTGACAGGTGCGAGTGATTGGTGAGGATCCCTTTAAATATCGTCGCTGGAGCCGGCTTCCTGCTGCTGCACGCCACCTCTCCCTGTCGTTGCTTTCTCCAGCCAGTAATTGCATTGGCCAAAATGAAATTGGGAGATCGGGCATCAAGTGAGCATTGCACTCGCACTGACATCATGATCTCAGTGATTGCGATATCCCCGGCGAAAGAGTTTTGCGGCAGTGCTACCAGCAGCACTGATATGGCGTGCGCTGCTGAAGCTGTCATCAGAGTGCCATCTCGTGGCGCTAACAAGTGACACTAAACAAAATTTCTCCTATTGTAAACTAACCTCCAAATATCCTCTCAAATACATAAGTCAAAGAACAGACTTACTTCAGAATACTGGACTCATGACCTGGATTCTCCTCCTACTGGCAGGCTCATAACGGGGTGGTCCTATTACCCATCTATCTGATACCAGCACTAACGCATATTATTTTGTCTCAGAAATCTCATTAACCATGCAGGGCAGTTTGGAGGCCAGAAAAGCACTCTTCATTGAATTACCATTTCCGAGAGAGAAATATAGTCCTGGTTCATCCTCTCTTCCAGCAGCACAATGGCACCATCAGAATTTTGGGCTCAGTTTCTATACCATTGTTCAAGAAGGTAACAGATGGACTTTTGGAAAAAGAGCTCATCAGAGCATATGGAGGGTAAGAGTTCATTCTGGATAATAATGAATGGTTTTGGGACCTCGTGGAGCCTGGCTGATTGATTTTGACAACAGGTCTTGCCTCTCCCAGAAGAAAGAGACGGTTGGTATATGGGAATGCAGATGGGTACATATGAGCCTGAGGGCTTTTTCTCATCCTTGATACATAACTGTAAGCATGAACAATCATCTCCCTTGCTCACCTCTGCTAGAAAAATACTGATCTTTAGACAGGGTTTGCTGCAAGGAACAGGTCATCATACTTCATAACACAATTGTTTACATAATCATCTTTTTATACATCCTTCAGTTTTTATGCCAAGGACAGAATGTTCTGATTACCATCTGTTACTTTGTTTTTGTTTTTTTATGGAATTTATACATTAAAGATTCTTTTTCCCAATAAAAATCCTTCATACAGTAAGAACAATACTGCAACTTAGTAAATACAGTTTAGCATGGAATGCTTGCATTCCAAACTGCTTTGTATCCTCGATAAAAATGGGGCATCCAAAATTGCACACAAACTGCAACTGTGGCCTAACTAAGGTCTTGCGCAAGTTCAACATTATCTTCTTGCTTTTGTATTCTATTCCTCTAGATGCAAAACTAAGGATTCCATTTGTCTTTTTTATGGCCTGCTCTACTTGAGCAGCCACCCTTTGATGACTTGCCCATCTGCTCATCAATGTCCTTCCGCTCCATTAAAAATCCTATCATTTAAGATGTAGTTCCTTTTCCTGTTCTATCTTTAAAAAGTGTATTACTTGTAATCTACCTATTCTGCTAGCCTATCTATACCTTCCTGCAGTCTTTCACTATCGTTGTCACAATTTGTGATATCCCCAAATTTGTTGTCATAAGCAAATCTCAGTATTCATCCCCTAATTCCCAAACAATAACAGCCTCAGCACAGACCCCCATAGAACACCACTCACCACATCATTCCAGTCCAAGGAACTTCCTTTTACGCTGATTCTTTCAATTATTTAACAGGCAGGAAAAGCTACCACCAATCACAAACAAGGACCGTGGACAAAACCAGCTCATCAAATTTCTCAACTTTTTCACAAGTATCTATCTAGAACCATCAATTACTATACACTTTCACGATCATTTCAGCACCCATATTGCTTTCCGACCCACCAATATATACTCTTAACCATAACATGCCCATAAACTTAGCCATTGTATATAAATACATGCTGCAGCAACTTTCCCTCTCTCTCCGAGGCCTGAATCTTTACTTCTGCTCTACCCTGGAGCTAGTAGTCTTCAAATTCATCTTCCTTGCTGCTATTCCCCAGCCTCTATGCCTATGCAAGCTCAATGTTCCCCAAAGCTTACTTTGGCAACCAGCACATAAACAGGGTATCAGTGCTGTTTACTGCCACTTTGTACATAGAAACATAGAAACATAAAAGATAGGAGCAGGAGTAGGAGTCCAAAGATGTGCGGGTTAGGTTGATTGGCTATGATAAATTGACCCTTAGTGTTAGGGGGATTAAATACGTGGGGTTACGGGGATAGGGTGGGATTTGTGTTGGTGTTGGTGTAGGGGTTACAGGGATCGGGTGGGATATGTGTCGGTGCAGGCTTGATGGGCCGAAATGGCCTCTATCTGCACTGTGGGGTTTCTGTGATTTCTGTGAGGAGTAGGCCATTCGGCCCTGCGAGCCTGTTCCGCCATTTAAAGAGATCATGGCTGATCATCCAAATTCAGTACCCTGTCCCTGCTTTCTCCCCCTATCCCTTGATCCCTTTAGCCTTAAGAAATATATCTAACTCCTTCTTGAATATATTTAATGAATTGGCCTCAACTGCCTTGTGTGGTAGAGAATTCCACAGGTTCACCACTCTCTGGGTGAAGAAATTCCTCCTCATCTCAGTCCTAAATGGCTTACCCCTTATCCTTAGACTGTGACCCCTGGTTCTGGACTCCCCCGCCATCGGGAACATCCTTCCTGCATCTAGTCTGTCTAGTCCTGTTAGAATTTTATAAGTTTCAATGAGATCCCCTCTCATTCTTCTAAACTCTAGCGAATATAAGCCTAAGCGACCCAATCTCTTCTCATACGTCATTCCTGCCATCCCAGGTATCAGTCTGGTGAATCTTTGCTGCACTCCCTCCATGGCAAGAACATCTTTCCTCAGACAAGGCGACCAAAACTGCACACAATACTCAAGGTGTGGTTTCACCAAGGCTCTGTACAACTGCAGCAAGACATCCTTGCTCCTGTACTCGAATCCTCTCGCTATGAAGACCAACATACCATTTGCCTTCTTAACCGCCTGCTGCACCTGCATGCTTACCTTCAGCACAAGGACACCCAGGTCTCATTGCACTTCCCCCTTTCCCAATCTATTGCCGTTCAGATAATAACCTGTCTTCCTGTTTTTGCCACCGAAGTGGATAACCTCGCATTTATCCACATTATATTGCATTTGCCATGCATCTGCCCAATCACCCAACCTGCCCAAATCATACTGGAGTATCTCTGCATCCTCCTCACAGCACACACGCCCACCCAGCTTTGTGTCATCTGCAAACTTGGAGATATTACATCTAGTTCCCTCGTCTAGATCATTTATATATATTGTGAATAGCTGGGGCCCTAGCACCAATCCCTGCGGTACCCCACTAGTCACTGGCTGCCACTCGGAAAAAGACCCGTTTATTCCAACTCTTTGCTTCCTGTCTGCCAACCAGTTCTCTAGTGGCCCAGAAATTCGGGTCGGGGGCTTCCCGCGGGTGCAAGCCCCCAACTTGCACTTACCTAGCGTGCCGGCCGTTGAGCTGTGGGCCCGCATGGGATTCCGATCCTGGGCCTCCTCCAACTGCCGGCATGCAGTACTTGCGTATCCCAGGGGCGCAGTTAGTTCGATGCATCTCCTGGGATCACGTGGGCCATGGAGAGCCAATGGTAGCAGGGAATGCTTCATTCATAAGTTTGACAGGAAGAGCTGTCAAACCTATAAATACTATAAGCCCCAAAGCATCACTAAAACCTCAAATAAAAAATTTTTTAAATCACATTTTTAAAATAAACTATAAATTACATGAAATAACTAATTAATTACATTTTCTAACAGGGCTAAAAATAAACTTACCTTTCTTTAAAGTATTTAAAAATAATAAACCTGTGGAAAAAATGTTTTAATTTTAATTAATTCACCACTTACCTTGTTAAAAGCAGAGCTTACGCCTGCTTTTTAAAAGTGTAACTTACCCTCCCGGAGAAACCTGGAAAAAAACGTAAGTTCAATGCGCACGCGCTGTCTCTCCGGCGCACATATTCGACTTCTGAACCCCTTCTTTCAGGGGAACGGAAGTGCCGGTTTCCCGCGCATGCGCAGTGCATGCACGAAACCGGCACTTTCGTTGGGCCTACGCGTGAGTACCCCGTGTGTACTCATGTGTTGGGACCTGAATTTCTGGGCCAGAACCTTACCCCCAATCCCATGTGCTTTAACTTTGCACACTAATCTCTTATGCGGGACCTTATCGAAAGCCTTCTGAAAGTCCAAATACACCACATCCACTGGTTCTCCCTTATCTATTCTACCAGTTATATCCTCAAAATATTCCAATAGATTAGTCAAGCATGATTTATATTTTGTAAATCCATGTTGACTTTGTCCGATCCTGTCACTTGTAAGATTTGCAAAATTTCTGCATTTCCCCGAAGGCTGTTATTAATAAATGGGACCCTGCGTGGACATTTTAAATCAAAAAGAGTACCCAAGATGGCATCCGTGCCTCGTGGCAGAAAGCCTGTGGGATTTTAAAATGGACTCTGCAACGCAGACAGCTTGTAGATCGAAACCCAAGCTGCAGTTTTCTGTGAAGAGAGACTTTGTATTTTGAAACCAGACAGGACTCTGAATTATGTGTTAGACCGAATTGGAGACAAATCTAAATTCAGTTTAGGCCTATAGTTAAGGCCATCAAGCAGTCTACATATATAATCGGAAACAGATTAAGAGAGCCATCGAGGCTGGACAGGCCCATCAAGGAACATTCATGACAATACAAGTCAATTATCGGGCTGGTAGGTATGATTACCGGCCATCTAAAACCAGTTAGTATGGTGTGCTACCATTATTTAAAATAGCCCGCCAAGATTAAGACAAAGAACTAACCTGATTTGGCACGCAGATAAGGGGTTTTGAAAGGAGTATAATTGAAGGCCCCCGGGTAGCAATCTCTCCTCTTCTCTTCTCTTCTCTCTCTGCTCTTCGGCCCCTCGCCCTTGTGGCTGTCACTTTTTCCCCGTCCCGCGCTTACCCCCTGGCCTTTGCCCGTGCCTTTTTCCACTCCATCTGAAAAATTGCCCCAGCGCTGCATCGGACGGACACGGACAATTCAGGCCAGGCAAGGCGGGACGCGACGAGAGGAGGAAGGAAGACCACCGGAGGGAAGGCCACTTGAGGAAGGCCGACTGAAGAAGACCAACTGAGGAGACGAACTGAGGGGAGGCTTCAAATTATCGGGCCTTCAGCCTCAGCCGACCTGCGAATATCTGCACACCAACTCAAACTGTCGGCTGGCGAGGAAGAATCATCCCTGCAAGGTAAAGTACCCAAACAGAGGCATTAACTTTGGGGTACTCGAACCTGGACAATGCCCTTGCAGCACCCGGAGACCATGTGATGACGGCAGGCTCCAGAGAGCACCAAGAGCGAACCCCGAACCCCACCGCTGTTTTGAGTCCAACAAATCCTTTTGATTGGTGAGCATGAAATTCTGACCCCTCATAGCTTAATTTAGTTAGGTATAGGGGGTGGGATAAGGATAAGGGGATTGTTAAGATAGTTGTTTTCCCTTGATGTGCTGTGTGTTCCCCATTACCTGCATAAGTATAGTTATTCTTTTGTATTTTTGCCTGTAGAAGTGTACACTAGTAATTTTCCATAAGATTGTATCAGTTTTTTCCTCTTCAATAAAAATCTTGGTTTTGTTTGCATCCAATCACCTGTCTACTCGAGTCTTCTCTGTACCGCCGCCTTGTACCTAAGTCCAGTGTCTAGAACCCAGGGGCGTGGGAGCGATTCAAACCGCTCACAAAACAGTCAGAGGCATAACTGACTGGGCGCATGCGCCACCACCACAGGCCACCCCCTACAGAAATGGCAACCGCGGCAGGACACCGGCAACAAGGTTGCGATGCAGTAGACAGTGGTTCGGATGAGCGAACCGTGATGGAGGAAAGGATTTCTGATTATGTGTTTAGCAAGGTGAATATCACTAAGAAGTGGATCACCAATCTGTTAAGGGCTGGGCATCCGATAGATGCAGCAGCTAAGTGGACAGAGGGAAAGGAACACAAGAAGTCCTTAGAGAAGGCAGTTTGGCTGATGTGCTTTAAAAAGCAGGTCCAGCTCTTGGACGGGCTCGTTGCAGTACAGGCAGTCGAGTTAAGGGAGTCAGTCCTGGAGATCCAGGATATGGCTCTCGCAGGGGAAAAGTTATTAGTAGCTTTGCAGGCTTTGAACCAAGAGAGAGTACATTTAGTGGGAGAACACAAGGCCCAGCTGGAATACCTACGGTGCCAAGTCACCGAGGCCAAGGGAAATGAGTTCAGGTTGCGGGAGAAGAATGCCCGCTTGGCAAGGCAGATCAGGGAGCAGGAAGCGAAAGTACAGGAGGTAAAAGCCGCTTACAAGCTAGCAAGTGAACAGAGGTTTGAGGAGGCAGACCATGGCCCCTGTAGAGAGAGGATAGAAAATCTGAGCCGGGCCCTCCGGAAGGCAAAAGGCATGGTATGCCTCATAAGCCCAAAGGCAGGCCAGGCAGATTTTATGGGAAACGAGGGGAGGACAGTTCCAACGTCACCGGTGGTGCCCAGGGATGACCCGGTTGAGGGAGAGGAGACCTCACGGCCGCCACCCGTAGCACCAAGTTTCAGCGAGGTTTGGCAGCAAGGGGGGGTGGAACCGGGGGTGGAACCCGAAGTGGAGCCAGAAGTGGAGGCGGAGGTAGAGCAACCCCCGCCCGAGAGGCCGGAGCCGGGACCGATATGCCCAGCGTGGCATCAGAGATTCGGCCCACCCGCTAATGGCGACATTGAGGGACCCCTCCAAAACCAGTTCGTATTACCCTTTAACACCCAACAGCTCAGGGTTATGGTCAACCATATCCCGAAGCTTTCCGCAAAGGGAGACCCCTCCATCCACTTCAGGGAAATAGAGCAGACCGCCAGCGTCAATGACTTCGATGACGCTGAGAAGGCCAAAATGCTGCTATTCTCCCTGGAGAGTAATCTCCTCCAATCCCTCTCTGACGAGTGTAAAAGGGGGCAGAGTGGGTACGAGGAGCTTAGAGATGAGGTTCTAGAGGCCATGGGGATGGATGAGGGAAGTCCCTTCTCCCGCGTGGAGAAGACGACCCAGCTTTCTGGGGAAACCCTGCAGGCTTTTGCGGACCAGCTGTAGCCGGTGTACCGGAAGGCTTGCCCGGGGACACCGGGCCGGGCGTTCCTGAACGGGGATTCCCTCACGCATTGGCTCCGTTGCCTGGTGGCGAACAGCTTGCCACAGGTCCGGGCCAAGGCAGAGGCCTGGTTCGACCCCAAAGATCCCCAGACCACAGAACTCACAGTAATTAGGCAGCTCACTCTGGCTTACAAGAATGGTAGGGGAGCTGATGCACACCCACCCAAGGGGAAGGTGCATGAGATAAAACCCGGACCGGGTAGGAAAGAGTGGCACTAGGAAGGGAGTAACCCCCGCCCCCCCACAAAGATCATTTGTTCCGGGTGTGGTAAGGATGGCCACTGGCGGAAGGAGTGCAAAAATCCTTGGAAGGATAACAAGGGAAAGCAGCCCACAGCCCCAGCCCAAAAGGCGGGGGTAGGGACCCCTTCCGCAGAGGTCAAGTCACTTCTGGACGCCATGAGGTCCTTACTGACTGGCCAGGGGAGAGTAGCAGCCGCCACCGGTGCTCTCACCCCGTCAGCCCCATCCAACCCACAGCCGTGACGAGAGCCAGCGCAGCCTGTTTATCTGTGTTCGCTCCAATATGATGAGTGGAAAAGACCACTTTTGGAGATGGAGGTGGAGAAGGTGACAAGGACTTATCTGTTAGACACGGGGGCATCATGCACCGTGATCTACTCAGCTAACCCCATTGCCTCACCTCTCTCCAGCGGGGTCCCATACAGTCTGTCGGGGTTCACGGGTAGAGAACAGGCCGGCTCATTTTCCATCCTGCTCGCCATTCGGATAGGACCGCTCCGCTCCAAGTGGACATGCGTCCTGATGAAATGGGACGTGGAGGGTGGAAGAGGGATCCTGGGAGCCGATTTTATCGCAGGCCACGGGATCCTAGTGGATTTGAGGAATCATTGCCTTTGGGGGGCAGGTAGAGTAAAGAATGGTGAGATCATAGTAATCCCGGGAAAGGAAGGGAAGCGGACCCTCTGTACCATGAAGCCCAAAGAGGATTATAACCTCGGGCTCATGGTCAGCAACACCCCACCAGAGTTCCAGGCATTTGCGCAGGCCCACCTGCCCACGTTTGCCACTCACAAGCACGACTGCGGGAGGGTCACAGGGTTTGAGGTCAGCGTAAACGGGGATCCCATGGCCCGACCACAGAAACAGTATAACTTCCCCAGGGAAGCAGAGCCGGACATGGAAGCAGCCATGTCCTCGTTAGTGCAGCAGGGAGTTCTGAGACCGATAGCGACCCACGTGAATTCTCCGTTATGGCCGGTCAGAAAGCCAGACAATTCCTGGAGGGCCACGGTGGGCTATCAGGTGCTCAATAGTAAAATCCCAGCCTGCGCACCCACAGTAGCAGCAGTTGCCAACCTCATCAGGAGTATTCCAGCATCCGCGACCACTTTCACGGTGCTGGATATTTCAAATGGGTTTTGGTCCATCCCTGTAAGGAGGGAGGATCAGTACAAGTTTGTCTTTACGTTTAAAGGGCAACAGTATACGTGGAACTGTTTGCCTCATGGCTTCCACAACAGCCCCAGCATTTTCCATCAGTGCATGGCCAACAGTTTAAAGGATTTTAGCCAGCCCAGACAGTTGGGTCAATATGTGGATGACCTGCTCCTGTTCACTGATTCGAAAGAGGAGCATGACCCGCTATTGGCCGAACTGCTGGAGCTGTTAGGGCAGAAGGATTTCAAGGTAAATCCCAAGAAAGCGCAGATCGGCCAGCAGGAGGTGAAATCCCTCGGTCTGACCGTGCGCGCTGGAGAAAGAGCCATAGATACGGCTAGGAGGGAGGCGGTACAAGAACTACCGGTCCCTAACACAGTAACGGGTGTGAGGTCATTCCTAGGGCTAACCAGGTACTGTAGAGACTTCATTGAGGGCTATGCAGCTACCGCAGCCCCTCTGCTCTGACTCCTACACAAGGGAGTGGAGTGGCTTTGGGATGAAGGTTGCCAGGCAGCATTTGTGAGGCTCAAGAAGGACTTGCAGACTGCGCCAGCTTTAGGGGCCATAGATGGGGGGAAAGAGTTTTTCCTGGAGGTAGCAGCCAGCGGGGACAGCCTCAGTGCTGTGCTGCTCTAAGAGCGGCACGGCCGGCTGAGGCCGGTGGCCTACTCCTTCAGAATACTCACAGATGTGGAAAGGAGCTATTCCAATTGTGAGCGTCATCTTTTGGCCACACATTGGGCTGTGAAAAGATTATTGATCTTCACAGGCACCTCTCCCATCACCCTCCTCACCCATCACACACCCACCCAGATGCATCTGGACGGGAGGACCAAGGATGGGACAGTGAGCAGTGCCCGCATTGCCCGCTGGACTTTGCTCCTCTCACAGATGGATCTGAAGGTGAAGGGTCTCTGTGAGCCAAAGCTCGCAGCTAACATGGTATATCCTGGAACAGCCTATCGTGTTCCATTGAAGGGGTTTGGGAAGTAAACATAGGTTTACGGGCCAGGATACATCCCACAGGCCGCGAAATCTATGTAGACGGTTCCAGCACGGTATCTGCTGGCGAGCGTCTCATGGGGTGTGGAGTTTATGACCCAGCGGCAAACATTGCCCTGGCAATTAAGCTCCCCAGTACCATGAGCGCCCAGCAGGCTGAACTGTCCGCGGTAGTGTACGTCGTTACACACCCCGAAATCTTCCCCACCCCCTACACAATTTGCTTGGGCAGCATGTTTACGTGCAATTCGTGTACGGAGTACCTGGCCATCTGGTCCCGCCGCGGATACAGCTCCGCTGATGGGAGACCCCTCACAGTAAAGCCCCTGCTGGAAAAGATCCTGGCAGCAGTGGGGGAGGGAGGGGAGGTTTTCATCCACAAGGTGAAGGCCCATTCCTCCACAGAACCCCGCGGCCAAGGCAACCAGCAGGCTGACTTGCTCGCCAAAGAGGGTGCCCGCACAGGCACTTTCTGGGACCCATTTGGGTCCAGACCCATGGCAGCGGTCAGAGGTAGGGACGGGACCCAAGGGAGTGTAGGAGTAGCGTTAGCCCCAGACCTAAAGATGGACCAAGCCCAAGACCCCGTCCTAAAAGCAGTCCTCAGCGCAGTTGCTGAGGGAAAGGGAATGGAGGGTCCGTACGGCACAGCAACTTCTCCGTTAAAGAGGGTATGCTGTTCCGGGGGGAACAGTGGGCTGTGCCGCAGCAGCACCGGAGGGAATTCCTTCAACTGGCCCACGAGGGTCCAGGAGCGGGACACCCCGGGCCTGAGATGACCTGGCAGCAGGTGGAGCAGGCGGGATGGTGGCCGGGACTCAGGGACGATGTCCGCGAGTTCTGTGCAGGCTGTCTTGTGTGCGCTGCGAACAACCCTGACCCCCACAAAAGGAAGGTCCCTATGGGACACGTCAGGAGGGTAGAGGGACCATGGCAGTCGATACAAGTCGACTACAACGGGCCCCTGCCCACCGCCCAGGGAGGCTATAAGTACTGCCTAGTCCTGGTGGACGTGTTTACAAAGTGGGTAGAGGCTTTTCCCTGCAAGGCTGCCACAGCTCTGGGTACTGCCAGGATCCTAGTCCGGGAAGTGTTCTCGAGGTGGGGACTACCGCAGTTTGTGGAGTCTGACCAAGGGAGTCACTTCACCGGACAGGTGATGCAGAACACCCTGATGCTGCTAGGCATCGAAGAAAAATGGCACGTAGCACACAACACCCAGTCATCGGGGATTGTAGAACGCATGAACCGGACCCTGAAAGAAAGGTTAAGAAAGCAAACGGTCGACTCGCCCCGTAAATGGGCCGAAGTCCTACCGTTGGTTTTGCTGGGGATCCGGGCCAGCCAGTCTAAAAGCGCGGGGTACTCCCCGTACGAGCTAATGACTGGCAGGGTTATGCAGACCCCCACCCATGTACTAGCCCCGGTGCTCACAGAAGGTCAGCTCAGAGAGGTAAACTGGGACAGGTTTGCCCGAAACCTCTTTGAGCACCTGAAGCAGGTCCATGAGCAGACGGCTGGGAACATGGGAAGGCAGCATCGGAGTAACCGATTGCTGCTCAAACCGAGAAAGCACCACGAGTAGGAGATCAGGTCATGGTCAGAAATTATGCCCGAGTAGATAGTTTGGAACCATTGTACATGGGGCCCTACATTATTGTAGATAAAGCCAGCCCCATGGTATATGCCGTGAAGATGCCCCGGCATACAAAATGGCTTCATATCAACCAGTGTAAGCTGTTTACACCCGAAAGGGGAAAACAGCCAGTTGGAAATGTAGTGTATGTAACCTGTACCACCTTAAGAGGATACCTTAAGGTGATGGACCACTTTTTGATGGCTCCTGTACATTGTAGTACCGGTGGTGACCACACCAGTATATAAACCCTGCAGAGCAAAGTGTATCCCAGTTCAGCCCTGAGCCTCAATCACTAAGAGTCTTCAGTGCATTTCTGGCTGTCTCAGTCAGCAGGAGGAGAAGGAGCAGCCAAACCAAGAGAGTGGAGAGTGGAAAGTGGTGGTCTCCTGACCAGGAAGAGGAGGAGAACGATAGACCACCGCCTCCACCATCATCACAGCAACTGAGGTGCCTGGAGAGATAGGACAGAGGAGGAGAAGGAGAAAGGAGGCCAGCAACAACACCAACCAGGGGAGAGGCCTTTCCATTACTGCCTCCCCAAATTGGCCTCCACTTCAGGAGAGGGAGAGAGGGGAGAGAAACAACCAACAACCACCAACTGTTTGGAAGGAGGGAAGATAAAAATCATCTCTTCTGAACATCTACAGGTGGGTGCTTTTTGGGGCACTCTCCCAAAGACTTTGTATTTTAGGTGGGGGAGAAAACAAGAAACAAGGCCGGATCATCAAGGGGTGTAGTGTGTGTGTGTGTGGCTCTTGTTAAAAGCTAGGCCACGCACACCACTAATAAGCACACCTTTCTATTGCCTGGCCTGGGAGAGCTGGAGCTGCCTAGGTGAAGTCTTTAATTTAATTCCATTAATTGCATCGTTAAGACCTGCTGCAGGACTGAGCCTGGGCATCTCCAGTTTTCCCAGGTGAAGACATCTTCTCCCCCTGCCAGAAGACCACCACCACCAAAGACTTTTAAATCCCATCGGAGAGTGTACCCCTGCCAAAACCCACCCACTATCCTGAGTGGCAACACTGCCCTTGCGGCCTCCCTCCTTCCCAGCCCTCTCTCTCTCTCTCTTTGTCTCTCTCTGCCTATTTCTCTGAGGCACCTCATTTTCATCTCTTTTTATTAATTGCCTATTGAGCAGAGGGGAGAAGGCCCCTCTCCCAATTTCAATCAATAAGGGGGAGAGGTGTGCCTTCAATTTAAACAGCTCCCTCTGTTCAATAGAGGACCAAAAAAAAATACCTGAGGCCATTAAAACTTTCAGGCCTGTGACTTGGGGTGAGTGTAGCCCTTATAAAAGCACCCCAGAATGGCGACTGCATCTTCATCGGTGGCGGGGCAAGCCAGGCCCTATGCGGGAGTGGCAGCCACAGCCACAGCTGCTCCCGCTGCTTTTGCTGCCCCGTCACCATTCAGATTAATAACAAAAAAGCTTGGGGTGAAGAGCTACACTCACCCCGCTATGACCATTGAGGCCTGCGTTAAAGCCATGGCTGGGGTTGTCGGCCCCTCAGCCATCGTCGCGGCCTCAAAAATGTATTGAAGGCTGTGTTCTTCTTGGGGTCGGAGCGGGCGGTGTCCCTGGCCGTCGCCAAGGGGCTCACCGTGGGCGGGACCTTCCTGCCGGTGGATCCTCTCGAGGCCACCGCGCAGAGGATCGTCATTTCCAACGTCCCGCCCTATGTTCCTGGTGAGCTCCTCCTTCCCCATTTACGTCAACTTGGGGAGGTGAGGTCGGGGATCACACCCATCCCGCTCGGCTTCCGGGAGGCCAGCCTTCACCACGTCTTCTCCTTCCGGCGCCAGCTGTTTATCCAGCTGGCGCGAGAGGAGGACACCGACGGGGCATTCGTCGTCCTCCACGAGGGGACCGCCTATCGCGTCTTTTGGACGTCGGACGGTGTGCGGTGCCATGCCTGCAAGGAGGTGGGGCACATTAGGAAAAACTGCCCCGCCTCCAAGGCCACCGGATCATCTCGTGCGGCCGAGGCTGGCGCCGCCGCCGCTCCTCCCCCCGGATCTACCCGCGCGTCGAGAACGTCTGATGCGCGGTTGACATTGGGGGCCGATGCCACCAAGGCCTCCGGCGGGGGAGAGGGAGCGTGTCCGGCCAGATAGAAGGCGCGGGGAAAAAATAAACACCTTAGGGCAGGTCCCCCCGTGGATGGCCAGCCCTTGCCCCTTGAGCCCCTTACACCCGCGCTCCTCGCGGAGTTAATCGGGGCAGACGCGAGCGGGAGGGGCCTCGTGCCCGAGCCTGTGGCCGCAACCGCCGCAGCGGTAACGCCGATACCTGCGGCCGGGCTCGGGCCCGAGGAACCCAACAAACCTGCTCTGCCGGAGGGAGCTGAGGAGGAGGCCTTTGCAGACATGGAGGTCTCCCTCGCTCCCTCCGTGCTAAAAAGAAGGCGCGACCCCCTGCAAGAGGAGGAGGACCAGGAGGAGGAAGGTCCCTCCGAGCAGGGGGAGTCGCCGCCCGCCGCGGGTACTGCGCTCCCCCCCCCGCTGTCGTCATCACCAGCGATCGGCAGGGGTCGCCTGTCCCTCGGGAGGCTGAGGCAGATGTGTCTGTCCAGCGCGTGCCTCCCGGGGATGGGGATGAGACCCTACCCATGGCGGGGGGGGTCGCGGAACAACCCGCGGCGGAAAATGAAATTGACATTCTATCGGTGCCATTACCCCTCGCCGGGTCGGGCGGCCTGGGGTCTGGGTCGGGCGACCCGGACATCTCCCTGGGGCTGCTCGACCTGGTAGAGGTTTTTATTCAAAACACGCCATCCGCTGGGTTGGAGGTTGGTGGCGGGGAGGAGGATGGCCCCCTGGCTGCGTCTCTGGTGCCGGACGTACTGGAGGAGCTGGGAATTGTTCTCTCCCCGGTTTCTCCGGTCGTTCCAGCGTCTGGGGCAGTGGGGAGCTCTGAACCGCCGCCGTCTTCTGGCCCAGCACCCCTAGAGGAGCCCAGGGAGGAATCCTCTGCCGCCGATCCTGGGGTGGGATCTAGGCGGAGGCGGGGCTGGCTGGTGCGGCCGAGCCGTTCACTGCGCACTGCACGGGGGGCGGGTCGGCCGCTGGTGATGACCCCCTGGAGGAGGATGGGGACTCGGTGATGGGCACGGAGGACGATTCGGACTCCAGCGCCGACGAGGCGATGGAAGACCTCGTGCCCCTTGCCGAGTCTCCACTCATTCCCGTAAGGGAACTCCGGGACTTTATGGCCACGTGCCTGGGTCGGCGCAATAAGGTCCGGCTCGCCCTCGACAGGTGGTCGGAGCTGGCGCTGCTCATCGTATCCGTCCGTGCCGCCGTTAAGATCATGGGCGCGGACAAGGGTGTGAACTCGCTCGAGCTGCGTCGGCTCAGAACGTTTCTCACTGGGCTGCTGAGGAAGTGGCGGCTGACCATCGGCTGCGCTTCCTCCCCCCGTTAGGTGTAGGTAGAGGTTGCACTATGCTTCTGACATGAAGATAACCATAGCCAGCCTCAACATCAACAGCAGCAGGGAGGCGCGCCGCAGATTCAATAACTTCTCGGTCCTTCAGGACGGGAAGTATACGGTGTGCTTCCTGCAAGAAACCCACACCGTTCCGGGAGACGAAGCCACATTGCTCCTGGAGTGGCAAGGAGGGGTCAGCATGAGTCACCTCTCCAACAATTCCAGTGGGGTGGCTATCTTGCTGGCCCCGCATTTTCAGCCGGAGATCTTGGGGGTCAAGGAGCACGTGCCGGGCCGCTTGCTCCAGGTCACTGTTCGCCTGGGGGGCGGGCGACTCCATCTAGTGAACGTGTACGCCCCTCAGGCCGGTGTGCAGCAAGTGCGCTTCTTTCAAGAAGTGTCCGCTCTTCTGGGCTCCATCGACGTGGGCGAGTGCGTCATCCTCGAGGGGGATTTTAACTGCACCCTCGAGGCGAGGGACCGTCCGGGTCCCCCGCGATGCCCGGCGGCGATGCAGAAATTGAGCGACCTGGTCGGGTCCTTCGACTTGGTGGACGTCTGGCGAAATCTTCATCCCGACTCCAGCGCCTTCACTAGCGTGAGGTCTGGAGGAGGAGGGTCCAGAATCGACTGCCTCTACATTCCCGGGCGTACATCTCCTGTGTTCCGGCGGCTTCCATGCGGCCGGTGCCGTGCATGGACCACCACCTGGTGTGGGCGGAGCTCGTTCCGCTGCGCACGCGGGGGGGGGGTCCGCGTACTGGCACTTTAACAACCTGCTGCTGGAGGACGCGCAGTTCCGGGATTCATTTCATCGGTTCTGGGCCGACTGGAGAAGGAAGCAGGGGGGCTTCCCCTCCTTGAGGCTGTGGTGGGACGTGGGCAAGGCTCACGTCTGTCTCTTCTGTCAGGAGTACGCGAAGGGGTCGACCAAGAGGCGGGCGGCCCGGGTCGGGCGGTTGGAGAAGGAGGTGCTCGACCTGGAGTCCCGTCTCGGTCAAGTCGTCGGGGACCCGGCCCTGCGGAAGGTGTACGAAGAGAAGAAGGGCGCGCTGAAGGACCTGCAGCTCATCGGGTCCCGAGGCGCATACGTGAGGTCGCGGATCCAGCTCCTGCGGGACCTGGACCACGGCTCCCCCTTCTTCTACTCGCTGGAAAAAAGACGGGGGGTCCGTAAGCAGCTCTTGGGGCTGCTGGCCGATGACGGATCTCTGGTCTCGGATCCGGAGGGAATCAGCGCGGAGACCCGCACCTACTATGGGGCTCTGTTCTCTGCGGATCCGTCCAGCGAGGATGCGCGCAGAGTTTTGTGGGAGGACCTGCCGAAGGTCAGTCCGGAGGACGCTGAAAAATTGGACGCTCCGCTAAGCCTGGCGGAGCTGACCGGCGCCCTCCGCCAGCTCTCTAGGGGAAAGTCCCCGGGGCTGGACGGGCTGACCGTGGAGTTCCACAGGACATTCTGGGATGTCTTGGGACGCGACTATGCGCGGGTTCTGGGGGAAAGTTTGGCGACCGGGGTGATGCCCCTCTCTTGGCGCAGGGCGGTCATTGTCCTGCTGCCTAAGAAGGGCGATCTCCGCCTCCTTAAGAACTGGCGCCCGGTCTCCCTCCTCAGCACGGACTATAAAATCTTTGCCAGGGCCATGTCTGCTCGCCTTGGCACCGTGCTGGCCCACATGATCCACCCCGACCAGTCCTACACGGTCCCGGGCCGGACCATCAACGATAACATCCATCTGGTCCGGGACCTGGTCCACCACTCCCAGAGGGCTGGTCTGTCGGTCGCCTTCCTCTCCCTGGATCAAGAGAAGGCGTTCGACAGGGTGGATCACGAGTATCTCTTCGGGACTCTGTGCGCTTTCGGGTTCGGGACGCATTTTGTCGCCCGGATCCGACTTCTGTACGCCACCGCAGAGTGTCTGATTAAAGTTAACGGGTCCTTGGCGGCGCCCCTTCGCTTCGGGAGGGGGTTGCGTCAGGGATGCCCCATGTCCGGTCAGTTATACGCCATTTGCGTGGAGCCATTCCTGCGCCTCTTGCGGAAGAGGTTGACGGGACTGGCTCTGCAAGGGCCGGGCGTGGAGGTGGTCCTCTCGGCTTACGCCGATGATGTGCTCCTCACGGTCATGGATCCCGCTGACTTGCAGAGGATGCGGGAAAGCCAGCAGATTTACTCGGACGCATCCTCCGCCAAGATCAACTGGGAGAAATGTTCCGGACTCCTGGTGGTTCAGTGGCAGGTGGACTCCCTGCCAGAGGAGTTCAGGCCTTTCGCCTGGAGCACCACGCAGCTCCTCTATTTGGGAGTCTACCTTAGCCCTGCCGAGGATGCCTGGCCGGCGAACTGGCAAGAGCTGGAGGCCAAAGTCACCGCTTGCCTAGGACGCTGGACAGGACTGCTCCGAGTGTTGTCCTACAGGGGTCGAGTGCTGGTCATAAACCAGCTGGTGGCCGCCAAGTTGTGGTACCGGTTGGTCACTTTGATCCCTCCCCCTGCGTTTGTCGCCAAGATGCAGAAGAAGCTCATCGACTTCTTCTGGGACAAAAGGAAGCACTGGGTCTCTGCCGCGGTTCTGTGTCTCCCGCTTAGGGAGGGCGGTCAGGCGCTGGTGTGCCTTCGCACCCAGGCTGCGACTTTCCGTCTTCAGATGCTGCAGAGATACCTGTACGTCGAGAATCCTCCGAGATGGTGTGCGCTGGTGACGTTTTTCTTCCGCCAGCTGCACGGCCTCAATTACGACACGCAGCTCCTGTTTGTGAAAGTGTGCGGCAGGCGTGCCGACCTGCGGGAGCCGCCTGTCTTCTACCAGGAACTACTATGGGTTTGGAACTACGTCGCTTCCAGGCGGAGCTCTCCCCCGTTAGGAGCGGCGGCTCTCCTTCGGGAGCCGCTGCTCAGGAATCCGAACCTCCACGAACGCGGGTTCGGGCGGCTGGCAGAGGGCAGGGCTGTGCCTGGCGGGGTGACCAGAGTCGGGGACCTGCTCGATGGTGGAGGAGCGGGCTGGATGGCGCCGGAGGAGCTGGCGTGGCGCCTGTCCTGGGCCAACGTCCGGCTCGCGGCCGAAGCCATCGAATCGGTGAAAGCGGCACTGGGCCCCGACTCCACTAGGTGTATCAAGGCGGCTCAAGCACGTGGGGCGATCCCGTCCGAGCTTACCCCCGTCCGGACGGAATTCCTCATCGGCGCCCGGCCCCGAAACTCCCCTCGGGAGCCGGCGCCTCACAACTTGAGCCATCTCGAGGAAATACCCTCCGTGCCTTTTCATTCCACGCGGAGGGGTTTCCTGTACGGGCTGCTCCTGCACACTCTCCATTTTGCCATCTTCGTCTAACGTCCGGACACACCTTGGCGTGGCGTCTTGCCGACTGGCGGTGGCAGAGGTCCCCAATGGAGGGCTCTCTATGCGGGAGTCCTCCCTTGTTCCATCAGGGACTTGGCCTGGAGGGTGTTGCACGGAGCGGTCCTGTGCAATAAGGTTTTAAGTAGGTTCACGGACTCCCAGGCCGTCTGCATTTTTTGCGGCCTGGAGGAGTCCGTGTTTCACGTTTATATGGCGTGTGAGAGGTTGCAGCCCCTCTTTCACTACTTGAAGGGGCTGCTCCTCGATTTTTGGTTGCACTTCAGTCCCACGCTCTTGATCTACGGTCACCCGGTGCGGAGGGGAGCGGACGGGCTGGAGGACCTCCTTGTGGGCCTGCTCCTGGGCCTGGCTAAAAGAGCAATCAATTGGTCCAGGCAGCGGGCGGTCGAGGGGGTCGTCCAGCCGGATTGCCTGCCTCTCTTCCGCGGCCATGTTCGCGCCCGGGTGGCCCTGGAGATGTCTGCCGGTGTGCTTGAGTATTTCCGTGATCAGTGGGCGCCGCGGGGACTGGAGTGCATCATCAATTCGGAAAACCAAATTTTAATTTGATTTGTTAAGATTTAGTTGAACTTTTGTTTATTTACAGTCTAATTGGGTTTTTTGGGTTCAAACAAAAAAGAGGACCCTCAATCACGAAAGACCTGTTTAATTATTTCTGTAGTCTGTGTCCTGTTATTCAGCATAACTACATTTGAAAACACAGGCTCAACAGTGGCGACGAGTCTGATCTTACCTAGCGGCAGTTGCATCAAAGGAAGCTTCGTCCTCTGAAACGGGCGTCGAACAAGGACATCCACCCTCAACATCCTGCTGGGCACTGCATCACATGGGAGGCCATCGGGTACCCAGGTTGGTTTCTGGCCACGAAGTCAAACATCAGTGAACATCCCTTCGACGACAGCGGCGGGTAAGCCCGATCGAGCGGCACGGGGGGGGAAGTCGGCCGAGTTGTCAGTAAGAGAAGGGGAGGGAAACGACAAAAAGGGCGGAGAACACGACCGCAGCCGGTGTCAGGGGCCGGACTGCAATCGGGGCAGAGACGCACAGCAGCCAGAAAAGCATTTATGACCACAAGGACCACGGGAGTGGCGGAGAACAAGAGCAGCAGCGTAGGGGAAAATAAAGGACCGCTGGGAGGCGTGAATGGCAACAGCGCGGGAATTGCCATTTTGAGTCGGCGGGGGAGGGGAAGCCGCCATTTTGAAAATAAATAAATAAATAAAATAAAATAATAATCATATCCGAAGGAAAGGAAACTCAACAAGAATGCCAAAAATGGGTAACATCACTGCTTTTGATAACGATGTGGAAGATTGGGCCACTTATGTGGAACGCATCGAAGTTTACTGTACAACGAATGAGGTACCAGAGGATAAGAAAGCACTAACCCTATTAAACTCGATGGGTGCGAAGACGTACGGGTTATTAAGGAACCTTGTAACACCAGATAAACCGGTAGGGAAGAGTTTCGCGGATATTGTTACTATCCTGCAAGAGCATTTAAACCCCACGCCGCTGCTGATAGCGGAATGATTTAAATTCTACAAAAGAATTCAACTTAAAGAAGAAAGCAACGCTGAATTCCTAACCGAACTGCGCAAGTTATCAAAGTACTGTCAGTTCGGTACAGGACTAGCAGACGCACTGAGAGATAAGTTTGTGTGTGGGCTCCTAAGGGAAGGAACCCAGAAGCGACTGCTAGAAGAAAAGGACCGTACGCTGGACAAAGCTTTCAGCATTGCAGCATCGCACGAGGCAGCAGCATGAGGCGCTGCAGAGATACAGCAAAGGCCATTGGAATTCAGCACCAATGAAATGGCATTGGGCACAGTAAAGTGCTTTCGTTGTGGAAGGACAACGCATGACCAGAACCAGTGCTGGTTCAAAGATAAAGAATGCAGGCAATGTGGCAAACTTGGTCACATAGCGAGAGTATGCCGGTCAGGAAAGAAGACCAGCAGCAAAAAGTCACCACAGGAGAAGTACAAAAAGGTACACAAGGTGACAGAGAACAGTTTGGATGAACAGAAGACGGATTCAGACTCCAGCAGTAAGCAACTGGGTTGTCTGAAAATGCATAATGTGGGTAACACAGCAGACCACCAAACTATCTGGGTCACGCTTCGGATAGCAGGAGTCCAAGTGAAGATGGAATTGGACACTGGGTCGGCATTAACGGTCATGAATAAGCAAGATTACAAAAGGTTATTCTCGCACATTCCCCTGAGGGATACGGAGATTGTATTGAAAACATACACGGGGCAAATAGTATACCCCAAAGGAAAGATAAAAGTAAACGTGGTCTGCAATGGTAAAGAATTTCAGAAGATGGACTTGTATGTGTTACCTGATGGAGGTCCGCCACTACTGGGACGGGAATGGATCCGGAGAATAAATGTGGACTGGCACTGACTGTAGATGCCTGTCAGGAGGATGACGTCAAACCTAAACGAGTGTCCAAAATCTTAGATGATGCTAAGGAGGTGTTCCAACAAGGACTTGGAACACTGAAAGGAATTACGGCAACCATCAAGGTTGAAGAACATGCAAATCCAAAATTTTTCAAAGCCAGACCGGTGCCTTATGCGATACGACCTGCTGTGGAAGCAGAGCTGGAAGGGCTAGAACGTTCAGGGGTACTGTCCAAGGTGGACTGGAGCGAATGGGCTACACCCATTGTTCCTGTCATGAAGCGTTCGTTGAGCAACAAGCCGGGGGAACCTGGGAAGGTTCGCATCTGTGGCGATTTCAAGATCACTGTTAATCCGGTTCTTCACACGGTGCAATATCCACTTCCGCGGATTGAAGATATCTTCGCTTCGATGTCTGGCGGGAAACACTTCACTCAGATAGACCTGGCGCAGGCGTACCTACAGATGGAAGTTGATGAAGCATCACGTCAGTATCTCACGATCAACACGCATAAGGGCTTATATCAGTATAATAGACTGGTTTTTGGAGTGGCATCGGCTCCAGTGATTTGGCAAAGGGCCATGGAGCAGGTATTGCAGGGAATTCCAGGCACACAATGCTACCTGGATGACATCCTGATTACAGGAGATAACGATAACGATCACCTCGCGAATTTGGAGCAGGTGCTCATCAGATTGAAAGAATATGGGCTCAGAGTTAATCGCCAGAAATGCGAGTTCTTTCAAAAGCGAATCTCGTACTGCGGCCACATCATTGACCGGGAGGGGCTCTATAAGTCACCTGACAAGATCAAAGCTGTTGTAAAAGCTCCTGCACCGGAGAATGTATCCCAGTTGAGGTCGTTCCTCGGGTTGGTTAACTATTACCATAAGTTTCTTCCAAATTTATCCACGGTGTTACACCCGCTGAACACTCTTTTGCAAATGGGAATACCATGGAAGTGGAGCGATGATTGTAAGCGGGCGTTTCAAAAGAGCAAAGCACTGATCACCTCTAAGGAAGTGTTGGCTCACTTTAACCCAACGCTGCCTATTCGCTTAGCTTGTGATGCTTCTCCATATGGTATTGGGGCAGTGCTCTCACATAAGTTTCCAGATGGCTCGGAAAGGCCAGTCGCATTCGCATCCAGATCATTGATCTCCGCTGAGCGCAACTATGCTCAGATAGATAGGGAGGCTCTCAGCCTCGTGTGGGGAGTTAAGAAATTTAACCATTACCTGCAAGGCCAAAAGTTTACGCTGCTGACAGATCACCAGCCGTTGGTTTCCATTTTCAACCCTAAGAAGGGTGTTCCGGTAATGACAGCGCAGAGGCTTCAGAGATGGTCCCTTTTCCTAGGGGCACATCAATATGATATTGAATTCAAAGGTACAAAACAACATGGTAATGCTGATGGGCTGTCGCGCCTGCCACTACCTACAGCAGAAGAGGCACCGGCAGTTGACCCTGTAGAGATATTTCACTCGACCATCATCGAATGCTTACCAGTCACCAATGCGGGTATTGAGAGAGAGACCTGAAATGACCCGACACTGTCTCGGGTCTACGACTTGACAGTGAAGGGATGGCGAGCACATGGCGAACCAGTTACCAGCATTCTCAGCCAGACGAGAGCAGCTGTCCATATGTCAAGGAACATTGATGTTTGGTACAAGGGTGATTATTCCTCCAAAATTAAGAGAGAGAGTTCTGAAAGAATTGCACGAAGGTCATCTGGGGGGAGTCAAGATGAAAAGCCTTGCTAGGGCTTATGTGTGGTGGCCAGGTATCGACAAACAAATAGAGGATCTGACTAAAAGCTGCTCAGGGTGCCAAAAAGTTCAAAAGGCACCTCCAATTGCACCGCTGCATCCGTGGGAATGGCCTTCAGCCCCATGGCAATTTGTGCATATCGACTTTGCAGGTCCATTCATGGATTCCATGTTTTTGATAGCAGTAGACGCACATTCTAAATGGCCAGAAGTGATTAAGATGTCGACCACTACCTCTGAGAAGACGATCGCAGTTCTAAGAACCATATTTGCAAGGAATGGGTTGCCGGAGCAAATATGTTCAGACAACGGACCACAGTTCGTGTCAGAAGAATTCCAGAAATTCATGAAAAAGAATGGGGTGAAACACTATACATCTGCCCCATATCATCCGGCTACAAATGGGTTGGCCGAGAGATTTGTTCAAACGTTCAAAAAGGCGATAAAGGCCATGAGTGAAGACCATATTCCACTACAACACAAGGTGGACAATTTCCTGATGGCGTATCGAAACGCCACGCATTCAGTGACAAATCAAAGCCCTGCCATAATGTTCTATAACAGAAGGTTGCGGTCCCGGTTGGATTTGTTAAAACCCAATGTGCGAAGGGAAGTCGAAAACAAGCAATTCCAGCATGTAAATAACAAGGCCACTCATAGTTTCAAAATAGGACAACCAGTGTTGGCCAGGGACTATAGGGATGATAAATGACAACCTGGAACAATTCGTGCACGACAAGGACCCTTGATGTACACGGTAGACGTTGGAGAGAACGTAATACGACGTCATGCTGACCAACTTGTGGAATCGAGAATAAGGGTCGACCCCAAGTCTACGGCAGAGACACCAGTTGAAGAACTTATTGAGCCTGTAGCATCTACCTCAGACTCGAATGTACCTGATGATGTTCAATCCATAGGAGATCAAGTGGATGAGTCAACCCAGCAACGAGAACCAGAGACCCCTGAAAGGCGTTATCCGGGCCAGATCAGGAGGCCTCCTCAGAGACTGAATCTTTGAACAGTTGTGTGTAAATTGTATATATGTTATCCATGTAATGTTTAATTTGGGGTGTACACTGTTAAGCTAAAAGGGGAGGAATTGTAGTGTATGTAACCTGTACCAGCTTAAGAGGATACCTTAAGGTGATGGACTACTTTTTGATGGCTCCTGTACATTGTAGTACCGGTGGTGACCACACCTGTATATAAACCCTGTGGAGCAAAGTGTATCCCAGTTCAGCCCTGAGCCTCAATCACTAAGAGCCTTCACTGCATTTCTGGCTGTCTCAGTCAGCAGGAGGAGAAGGAGCAGCCAAACCAAGAGAGTGGAGAGTGGAAAGTGGTGGTCTCCTGACCTGGAAGAGGATGAGAACGATAGACCACCACTTCCACCTCCTCCACCATCATCACAGCAACTGAGGTGCCTGGAGAGATAGGACAGAGGAGGAGAAGGAGAAAGGAGGCCAGCAACAACACCAACCAGGGGAGAGGCCTTTCCATTACTGCCTCCCCAAATTGGCCACCATTTCAGGAGAGGGAGAGAGGGGAGACCAACAACCACCAACTGTTTGGAAGGAGGGAAGAACAAAATCATCTCTTCTGAACATCTACAGGTGGGTGTTATTTGGGGCACTCTCCCAAAGACTTTGTATTTTAGGTGGGGGGAGAAAAGAAGAAACAAGGCCGGATCATCAAGGGGTGTAGTGTGTGTGTGTGTGGCTCTTGTTAAAAGCTAGGCCACGCACACCACTAATAAGCACCCCTTCTATTGCCTGGCCTGGGAGAGCTGGAGCTGCCTAGGTGAAGTCTTTATTTCCATTAATTGCATCGTTAAGACCTGCTGCAGGACTGAGCCTGGGCTTCTCCAGCTTTCCCAGGTGAAGACATCTTCTCCCCCTGCCAGAAGACCACCACCACCAAAGACTTCAAAATCCCATCAGAGAGTGCACCCCTGCCAACACCCACCCACCATCCTGAGTGGCAACACTGCCCTTGCGGCCTCCCTCCTTCCCACCCCCCTCTCTCTCTCTTTGTCTCTCTCTGCCTATTTCTCTGAGGCACCTCATTTTCATCTCTTTTAATTAATTGCCTATTGAGCAGAGGGGAGAAGGCCCCTCTCCCAATTTCAATCAATAAGGGGAAGAGGTGTGCCTTCAATTTAAACAGCTCCCTCTGCTCAATAGAGGACCAAAAAAAATACCTGAGGCCATTAAAACCTTCAGGCCTGTGACTTGGGGTGAGTGTAGCCCTTATAAAAGCACCCCAGGATGGCGACTGCATCTTCGCCGGTGGCGGGGCAAGCCAGGACCTATGCGGGAGTGGCAGCCACAGCCACAGCTGCTCCCGCTGCTTCTGCTGCCCCGTCACCATTCAGATTAATAACAAAAAAGCTTGGGGTGAAGAGCTACACTCACCCCACTATGACCATTGAGGCCTGCGTTAAAGCCATGGCTGGGGTTCTCGGCCCCTCAACCATCGTCGCGGCCTCAAAAATGTATGGGAAGGCTGTGTTCTTCCTGGGGTCGGAGCGGGCGGTGTCCCTGGCCGTCACCAAGGGGCTCACCGTGGGCGGGACCTTCCTGCCGGTGGATCCTCTCGAGGCCACCGCGCAGAGGATCGTCATTTCCAACGTCACGCCCTATGTTCCTGGTGAGCTCCTCCTTCCCCATTTACGTCAACTTGGGGAGGTGAGTTCGGGGATCACACCCATCCCGCTCGGCTTCCGGGAGGCCAGCCTTCGCCACGTCTTCTCCTTCCGGCGCCAGCTGTTTATCCAGCTGGCGCGGGAGGAGGACACCGACGGGGCGTTCGTCGTCCTCCATGAGGGGACCGCCTATCGCGTCTTTTGGACGTCGGACGGTGTGCGGTGCCATGCCTGCAAGGAGGTGGGGCACATTAGGAAAAACTGCCCCGCCTCCAAGGCCGCCGGATCATCTCGTGCGGCTGAGGCTGCCGCCGCTGCCGCCGCCGCTCCTCCCCCCGGATCTGCCAGCGCGTCGGGAACGTCTGATGCGCGGTTGACGTCGGGAGCCGATGCCACCAAGGCGTCCGGCGGGGGGGAGGGAGCGTGTCCGGCTGGAAAGAAGGCGCGGGGAAAAAATAAACACCTTAGGGCAGGTCCCCCCGTGGATGGCCAGCCCTTGCCCCTTGAGCCCCTTACACCCGCGCTCCTCGCGGAGTTAATCGGGGCAGACGCGAGCGGGAGGGGCCTCGTGCCCGAGCCTGTGGCCGCAACCGCCGCAGCGGTAATGCCGATACCTGCGGCCGGGCTCGGGCCCGAGGAACCCGACATACCTGCTCCGCCGGAGGGAGCTGAGGAGGAGGCCTTTGCAGACATGGAGGTCTCCCTCGCTCCCTCCGTGCTAAAAAGAAGGCGCGACCCCCTGCAAGAGGAGGAGGACCGGGAGGAGGAAGGTCCCTCCGAGCAGGGGGAGTCGTTGCCCGCCGTGGGTACTGCGCCCCCCCCCCCCGCTGTCATCATCACCAGCGATCGGCAGGGGCCGCCTGTCCCTCGGGAGGCTGAGGCAGATGTGTCTGTCCGGCGCGTGCCTCCCGGGGATGGGGACAAGACCCTGCCCGTGGGGGGGTCGCGGAACAACACACGGCGGAAAATGAAATTGACATTCTATCGGTGCTGTTACCCCTCGCCGGGTCGGGCGCCCTAGGGTCTGGGTCGGGCGAGCTCGGGGATAATGAGCTCGCCCAACGCGACCCGGACATCTCCCAGGGGCTGCTCGCCCTGGTAGAGGTTTTTATTCAAAACACCCCATCCGCTGGGTCGGAGGTTGTTGGCGGGGAGGAGGATGGCCCCCTGGCTGCGTCTCTGGTGCCGGACGTACTGGAGGAGCTGGGAATTGTTCTCTTCCCGGTTTCTCCGGTCGTTCGAGCGTCTGGGGCGGAGGGGAGCTCTGAACCGCTGCCGTCTTCTGGCCCAGCACCCCTAGAGGAGCCCAGGGAGGAATCCTCTGCCGCCGATCCTGGGGGTGGGATCCGGGCGGAGGTGGGGCTGGCTGGTGCGGCCGAGCCGTTTGCTGCGCACTGCATGGCGGACGGGTCGGCCGCTGGTGACGACCCCCTGGAGGAGGATGGGGACTCGGTGATGGGCACGGAGGATGATTCGGACTCCAGCGCCGACGAGGCGATGGATGACCTCGTGCCCCTTGCCGAGTCTCCACTCATTCCCGTAAGGGAACTCTGGGATTTTATGGCCACGTGCCTGGGTCGGCGCAATAAGGTCCGGCTGGCCCTTGACAGGTGGTCGGAGCTGGCGCTGCTCATCGTATCCGTCCGCGCCGCCGTTAAGATCATGGGCGCGGATGAGGGTGTGAACCCGCTCGAGCTGCGTCGGCTCAGAACGTTTCTCACTGGGCTGCTGAGGAAGTGGCGGCTGACCAGCGGCTGCGCTTCCTCCCCCCGTTAGGTTTGGTAGAGGTTGCACTATGCTTCTGACATGAAGATAACCATAGCCAGCCTCAACAGCAACGGCAGCAGGGAGGCGCGCCGCAGATTCAATAACTTCTAGGTCCTTTGGGACGGGGAGTATGCGGTGTGCTTCCTGCAAGAAAACCACACCGTTCCGGGAGACGAAGCCACGTGGCTCCTGGAGTGGCAAGGAGGGGTCAGCATGAGTCACCTCTCCAACAATTCCAGCGGGGTGGCTATCTTGCTGGCCCCGCATTTTGAGCCGGAGATCTTGGGGGTCAAGGTCACTGTTCGCCTGGGGGGCATGCCGCTCCATCGAGTGAACGTGTACGCCCCTCAGGCCGGTGCGCAGCAAGTGCACTTCTTTCAAGAAGTGTCCACTCTTCTGGGCTCCATCGACGTGGGCGAGTGCATCATCCTCGGGGGGGGATTTAAACTGCACCCTCGAGGCGAGGGACCGTCCGGGTCCCCCGCGATGCCCGGCGGCGATGGAGAAGTTGAGGGACCTGGTCGGGTCCTTCGACTTGGTGGACGTCTGGCGAAATCTTCATCCCGACTACAGCGCCTTCACTAGCGTGAGGTCTGGAGGAGGAGGGTCCAGAATCGACCGCCTCTACATTTCCCGGGCGTACGTCTCCTGTGTTCTGGCGGCTTCCATGCGGCCGGTGCCGTGTACGGACCACCACCTGGTGTGGGCGGAGCTCGTTCCGCTGCGCACGTGGGGGGGGGTCCGCGTACTGGCACTTTAACAACCTGCTGCTGGAGGACGCTCGGTTCTGGGATTCATTTCGTCGGCTCTGGGCCAACTGGAGAAGGAAGCAGGGGGGCTTCCCCTCCTTGAGGCTGTGGTGGGACGTGGGCAAGGCTCACGTCCGCCTCTTCTGTCAGGAGTACGCGAAGGGGTCGACCAAGAGGCGGGAGGCCCGGGTTGGGCCTCTCTAACTTCTACCACTGCACTATAGAGAGCATCCTGACAAACTGTATCACGGTATGGTACGGCAGCTGTAGCTCCCATGACCGGAAAGCCCTGCAGCGGTAGTCAAAACTGCCCAACGCATCACCGGCACCCGGCTACCGACCATAGAACATATATATCAGAAACGCTGCCTACGGAGGGCACGGTCCATCATCAAAGACCCTACCCACCCCAGCCACAGTCTGTTCGCCCTCCTACCATCTGGAAGACGCTACAGATGCATTCGCACCCATACGACCAGATTTAGGAACAGCTTCTTTCCCAGGGCTGTCATCCTACTGAACTCCACAAATAAACACTAAAGCCTGCACATCTGCCGATGCACTTTATTATGGTCATATTTATGCTAATATATATGTACAAATGTATGTTGAAATGTTTAAGTGTCCTAATCCAAATTGTACACTCTCGGGAGCCGCAAGCCTACATTTCGTTGTACTGCACTTGTGCATTAACAATGACAATAAAAGTTGATTTGATTTGATTTTGATTTGGAGAAGGAGCTGCTTGACCTGGAGTCCCGTCTCGGTCAAGTCGTCGGGGACCCGGCCCTGCGGAAGGTGTACGAAGAGAAGAAGGGCGCGCTGAAGGACCTGCAGCTCGTCGGGTCCGGAGGCGCGTACGTGAGGTCGCGGATCCAGCTCCTGCGGGACCTGGACCGCGGCTCCCCCTTCTTGTACTCGCTGGAAAAAAGACGGGGGGTCTGTAAGCAGCTCTTGGGGCTGCTGGCCGACGACGGATCTCTGGTCTCGGATCCGGAGGGAATCAGCGCGGAGACCCACGCCTACTACGGGGCTCTGTTCTCTCCGTATCCGTCCAGCGAGGATGCACGCAGAGTTTTGTGGGAGGACCTGCAGAAGGTCAGACTGGAGGGCGCCGAAAAATTGGACGCTCCGCTAAGTCTGGCGGATCTGACCGGCGCCCTCTGCCAGCTCTCTAGGGGAAAGTCCCCGGGGCTGGACGGGCTGACCGTGGAGTTCCACAGGACGTTCTGGGACGTCTTGGGGGGCGACGACGTGCGGGTCCTGGGGGAAAGTTTGGTGACCGGGGAGATGCCCCTCTCTTGGCGCAGGGCGGTCATTGTCCTGCTGCCTAAGAAGGGCGATCTCCGCCTCCTTAAGAACTGGCGCCCGGTCTCCCTCCTCAGCACGGACTGTAAAATCTTTGCCAGGGCCATGTCTGCTCGCCTTGGCACCGCGCTGGCCCACATGATCCACCCCGACCAGTCCTACAAGTTCCCGGGCCGGATCATCAACGATAACATCCATCTGGTCTGGGACCTGGTCCACCACTCCCAGAGGGCTGGTCTGTCAGTCGCCTTCCTCTCCCTGGATCAGGAGAAGGCGTTCGACAGGGTGGATCACGAGTATCTCTTCGGGACTCTGCGCGCATTTGGGTTCGGGACGCATTTCGTCGCCCGGATCCGACTTCTGTACGCCGCCGCAGAGTGTCTGATTAAAGTTAACGGGTCCTTGACGGCGCCCCTTCGCTTCGGGAGGGGGGTGCATCAGGGATGCCCCATGTCCGGTCAGTTATACGCCATTTGCGTGGAGCCATTCCTGCGGGACTGGCTCTGCAAGGGCCGGGCGTGGAGGTGGTCCTCTCGGCTTACGTCGATGATGTGCTCCTCACAGTCACGGATCCCGCTGACTTGCAGAGGATGCGGGAATGCCAGCAGATTTACCCGGACGCATCCTCCGCCAAGATCAACTGGGAGAAATGTTCCGGACTCCTGGTGGGTCAGTGGCGGGTGGACTCCCTGCCGGAGGAGTTCAGGCCTTTCGCCTGGAGCACCACGCACCTCCTCTATTTGGGAGTCTACCATAGCCCTGCCGAGGACGCCTGGCCGGCGAACTGGCAAGAGCTGGAGGCCAAAGTCACCGCTCGCCTAGGACGCTGGACAGGACTGCTCCGAGTGTTGTTCTACAGGGGTCGAGCGCTGGTCATAAGCCAGCTGGTGGCCGCCATGTTGTGGTACCGGTTGGTCACTTTGATCCCTCCCCCTGCGTTTGTCGCCAAGATGCAGAAGAAGCTCATCGACTTCTTCTGGGACAAAAGGAAGCACTGGGTCTCTGCCGCGGTTCTGTGTCTCCCGCTTAGGGAGGGCGGTCAGGCGCTGTTGTGCCTTCGCACCCAGGCTGCGACTTTCCATCTTCAGACGCTGCAGAGATACCTGTACATCGAGAATCCTCTGAGATGGTGTGCGCTGGCGACGTTTTTCTTCCGCCAGCTGCACGGCCTCAATTACGACACGCAGCTCCTGTTTGTGAAAGTGGGCGGCAGGCGTGCCGACCTGTGGGAGCTGCCTCTCTTCTACCAGGAACTACTTCTTTCAAGAAGTGTCCGCTCTTCTGGGCTCCATCGACGTGGGCGAGTGCGTCATCCTCGGGGGGGATTTTAACTGCACCATCGAGGCGAGGGACCGTCCGGGTCCCCCGCGATGCCCGGCGGCGATGGAGAAGTTGAGGGACCTGGTCGGGTCCTTCGACTTGGTGGACGTCTGGCGAAATCTTCATCCCGACTCCAGCGCCTTCACTAGCGTGAGGTCTGGAGGAGGAGGGTCCAGAATCGACCGCGTCTACATTTCCCGGGCGTACATCTCCTGCGTTCCGGCGGTTTCCATGCGGCCGGTGCCATGCACGGACCACCACCTGGTGTGTGTGGAGCTCGTTCCACTGCGCACGCGGGGGTGTCCGTGTACTGGCACTTTAACAACCTGCTGCTGGAGGACGCGCGGTTCCGGGATTCGTTTCGTTGGTTCTGGGCCGACTGGAGAAATAAGCAGGGGGGCTTCACATCCTTGAGCCTGTGGTGGGACGTGGGCAAGGCTCACTTCCATCTCTTCTGTCAGGAGTACGCGAAGGGGTTGACCAAGAGGCGGGAGGCCCGGGTCGGGCGGTTGGAGAAGGAGGTGCTCGACCTGGAGTCCCGTCTCGGTTAAGTCGTCGAGGACCCGGCCCTGCGGAAGGTGTACGAAGAGAAGAGGGCGCGCTGAAGGACCTGCAGCTCGTCGGGTCCCGAGGCGCGTACGTAAGGTCACGGATCCAGCTCCTGCGGGACCTGGACCGCGGCTCCCCCTTCTTCTACTCGCTGGAAAAAAGACGGGGGGTCCGTAAGCAGCTCTTGGGGCTGCTGGCCGACGACGGATCTCTGGTCTCGGATCCGGAGGGAATCAGCGCGGAGACCCGCGCCTACTACGGGGCTCTGTTCTCTCCGGATCCGTCCAGCGAGGATGCGCGCAGAGTTTTGTGGGAGGACCTGCCGAAGGTCAGTCCGGAGGGCGCCGAAAAATTGGACGCTCCGCTAAGCCTGGCGGAGCTGACCGGCGACCTCCGCCAGCTCTCTAGGGGAAAGTCCCCGGGGCTGGACGGGCTGACTGTGGAGTTCCACAGGACGTTCTGAGACGTCTTGGGGGGCGACTACGCGCGGGTCCTGGGGGAAAGTTTGGCGACCGGGGAGATGCCCCTCTCTTGGCGCAGGGCGGTCATTGTCCTGCTGCCTAAGAAGGGCGATCTCCGCCTCCTTAAGAACTGGCGCCCGGTCTCCCTCCTCAGCACGGACTATAAAATCTTTGCCAGGGCCATGTCTGCTCGCCTTGGCACCGTGCTGGCCCATATTTTCCACCCCGACCAGTCCTACACGGTCCCGGGCCGGACCATCCATGATAACATCCATCTGGTCCGGGACCTGGTCCAACACTCCCAGAGGGCTGGTCTGTCGGTCGCCTTCCTCTCCCTGGATCAGGAGAAGGCGTTCGACAGGGTGGATCACGAGTATCTCTTCGGGACTCTGCGCACATTCGGTTTCGGGACGCATTTCGTCGCCCAGATCCGACTTCTGTACGCCGCCGCAGAGTGTCTGATTAAAGTTAACGGGTCCTTGACGGCGGCCCTTCGCTTCGGGGGGGGGTGCGTCAGGGATGCCCCATGTCCGGTCAGTTATACGCCATTTGCGTGGAGCCATTCCTGCGCCTCTTGCGGAAGAGGTTGACGGGACTGGCTCTGCAAGGGCCAGGCGTGGAGGTGGTCCTCTCAGCTTACGCCGATGACGTGCTCCTCACGGTCACGGATCCCGCTGACTTGCGGAGGATGCAGGAATGCCAGCAGATTTACTCGGACGCATCCTCCGCCAAGATCAACTGGGAGAAATGTTCCGGACTCCTGGTGGGTCAGTGGCGGGTGGACTCCCTGCCAGAGGAGTTCAGGCCTTTCGCCTGGAGCACCACGCACCTCCTCTATTTGGGAGTCTACCTTAGCCCTGCCGAGGATGCCTGGCCGGCGAACTGGCAAGAGCTGGAGGCCAAAGTCACCGCTCGCCTAGGACGCTGGACAGGACTGCTCCGAGTGTTGTCCTACAGGGGTCGAGCGCTGGTCATAAACCAGCTGGTGGCCGCCATGTTGTGGTACCGGTTGGTCACTTTGGTCCCCCCCCCTGCGTTTGTCGCCAAGATGCAGAAGAAGCTCATCGACTTCTTCTGGGATAAAAGGAAGCACTGGGACTCTGCCGCGGTTCTGTGTCTCCCGCTTAGGGAGGGCGGTCAGGCGCTGGTATGCCTTCACACCCAGGCTGCGACTTTCCGTCTTCAGACGCTGCAGAGATACCTGTACGTCGAGAATCCTCCGAGATGGTGTGCGCTGGCGACGTTTTTCTTCCGCCAGCTGCACAGCCTCAATTACGACACGCAGCTCCTGTTTGTGAAAGTGGGCGGCAGGCGTGCCGACCTGCGGGAGCTGCCTGTCTTCTACCAGGAACTACTATGGGTTTGGAACTACGTCGCTTCCAGGCGGAGCTCTCCCCCGTCAGGAGCGGCGGCTCTCCTTCGGTAGCTGCTGCTCAGGAATCCGCACCTCCACGAACGCGGGTTCGGGTGGCTGGCGGAGGGCAGGGCTGTGCCTGGCAAGGTGACCAGAGTCGGGGACCTGCTCGATGTCGGAGGAGCGGGCTGGATGGCGCCGGAGGAGCTGGCGTGGCGCCTGTCCTGGGCCAACGTCCGGCTCGCGGCCGAAGCCATCGAATCGGTGAAAGCGGCACTGGGCCCCGACTCCACTAGGTGTATCGAGGTGGCTCAAGCACGTGGGGCGATCCCGTCTGAGCTTACCCCCGTCCGGACGGAATTCCTCATCGGCACCTGGCCCCGAAACTCCCCTCGGGAGCCGGCGCCTCACAACTTGAGCCGTCTCGAGCAAATACCCTCCGTGCCTTTTCATTCTGCGCGGATGTGTTTCCTGTATGGGCTGCTCCTGCACACTCTCCACTTTGCCATCTTCGTCTACCGTCCGGACACGCCTTGGCGTGGCGTCTTGCCGACTGGCGGTGGCGGAGGTCCCCAATGGAGAATGGAGGGCTCTCTACGCGGGAGTCCTCCCTTGTTCCATCAGGGACTTGGCCTGGAGGGTGTTGCACGAAGCGGTCCCATGCAATAAGGTTTTAAGTAGGTTCACGGACTCCCAGGCCGCCTGCATTTTTTGCGGCCTGGAGGAGTCCGTGTTTCACGTTTATATGGAGTGTGAGAGGTTGCAGCCCCTCTTTCACTACTTGAAGGGGCTGCTCCTCGATTTTTGGTTGCACTTCAGTCCCACGCTCTTGATCTACGGGCACCCGGCGTGGAGGGGAGCGGACAGGCTGGAGGACTTCCTTGTGGGCCTGCTCCTGGGCCTGGCTAAAAGAGCAATCAATTGGTCCAGGCAGCGGGCGGTCGAGGGGGTCGTCCAGCCGGATTGCCTGCCTCTCTTCCGCGGCCATGTTCGCGCCCGGGTGGCCCTGGAGATGGAGCACGCGGTGTCCGTCGGTGCGCTTGAGTATTTCCGCGACCGGTGGGCGCCGCGGGGACTGGAGTGCATCATCAACTCGGAAAACCAAATTTTAATTTGATTTGTTAAGATTTAGTTGAACTTTTGTTTATTTACAGTCCAATTGTTTTTTTTTTTTGGGTTCAAACAAAAAGAGGACCCTCAATCACTAAAGACCTGTTAAATTATTTCTGTAGTCTGTGTCCTGTTATTCAGCATAACTACATTTGAAAACACAGACTCAACAGGAAAAGGGTCTGAGGATAAAAATCCTCAGCCTGCAGCAGGAGCGAGTTCACAGGCTGCACAGGCAGGCGCTGTGGCTTGCGTGAAGGGAGGGGCCATCCGGCCCATCGATTGGGACACTCCCCCACTCTTCTGGGATCCAGACGAGGGGGAGGGACCTGAGGGCAAAAATCCCGCCCCTAACCAGGTGTAAAGAGGGAGGGACCTGAGGTTGAACACCCCGCCCGGACCCAGCCATGGGACCTGGGAGCGGAGACTCTCAGCTCGCAGCAGCAGGCTGTGAAAAGTTACCTGCCCCCAGCCCAGGTTCGGGAGGGGTCAAGCGTGGGGGAGCATTGGTTCAGATAAAAGGCCCACCGGCCAAGAAAGCCCCACCCGTCAAAGCCCCTAGAAGGTCCCCACGAACGCCCCAGCCGAGAAAGCCATGGTCACCAGCCCTCCAGTTACCAAGGGCCGCCCCTTGAGTCAGGGAGAGGCCCAAGGACACAGGCCCTCAGCCAGCAGCCACGGGCTGCGAGGGACCTACAGTCAGGGACGGTGCGGTCACGCCGGGGGTAGCGGCGAGCCGCAGTCTGACCAGGGATTAGCCTGGCCGCCCGAAGATGGGCGGCGGATGTATATAGTTTAGTTTAAGTTAAATTTAAGTAAAGTTTAATTATTTAGCTTAAGTTTGGGTGTTTATAATTTAAGTTAAATATGGTGATGGGTAGTTTTAAGTTAAGTAATCTGTTAAGAGTGTATCTTTGGGTCGAGGTCACGGGACCCGACCATGCTTCACCAAGCCAGAGAATCTCTTGGGGACCTGGCTGCATGTTCTTTTACATCTTTTGCAGAAAGATTTTCGGGATGGAATGGATCGTGACCCTATTCGCCCTGATCGGGATGAGTGTGGAGAGGAGGGGCAACGTCCAGGACTCCCACATCTACGGGTGTTCGGGAGATAAGGCGCCCCTGGCGATCGATGGGAGCGGTGAACGGGATGCGGAGGAGACCGCCGTTTACTTCCACGAGGGAAGGTGGCCAGGATGGCTGGGGTCCAATTCATCTCAGCACTCCAGCCAAACCGGATTCACGTACGGGGAGACCTCCCTCCTGTGCCCCAGGGTACGAGTCGTTACCACGAGGGTCAGCGTCACCGTTGGAAAGTGAATATGTTTGACGTGTAAAGGACACATTCCACTGGATAGGTGGTGGCTCAGGAAGTTGAGCAAGGACATGAGAAACCCCGAAGTCGAGTGGGAACGGTTGGGAAACAACACCCATCGGAGGATTACCGGAACTCATGGAGGACTAAGCGTGTGTTGGGACAAGTGGTGGGAACCGAATCAAGGGATTTACATCTGTATGTGGGGTCAGAGGAGGTCTGCCCCACAGGCATATCCATTATTTTCCACCGGCAGTGGCACGACACCGGGGAGGGGATGAAGTGGGATACCAGCCTGAAGGTGTGTGCGGTCCCTTACACCCTGATCCCAGTCAATGCCACTGAGCTTGTGCCCCGCCCGTGGCGCAGGCGGTGAGGTTACCCAGGGAA
Organism: Somniosus microcephalus; assembly: GCF_052327205.1. Lineage (NCBI taxonomy): Eukaryota > Metazoa > Chordata > Chondrichthyes > Squaliformes > Somniosidae > Somniosus > Somniosus microcephalus. The sequence goes on from NC_141000.1 coordinate 54,169,153, forward strand.
GGTTGCCCCACCACCACCAAGGGACCAGGGAATGGGTTGGTACTAATCCCCACCAATCAGATGCTGTACCAGGGGGTACACTACGCGGTAGCTTCCGTGATTTTAAATCTCACTGAGGTACATTTACCGGAGTGGTGCCCCAAAGAAACAGAGCAGTTATGCCAGGCCCTATTAAAGGACATGTTCAAGAAGTTTTACGAGTTCGATTTTGCCCACGTGGACAAGACCGAACTCTGCGCCACACGCCAAGAGTTTTTGGATAATGCAGAGAGGCAAAGAAGGGGTGTATGGAATGATGCTTTTACTGCGTTTAATACTGGGTCCTCTATCATCAACAGCTTGGATGACATAGAGCTGCAGACCCAGATAAACGGTTTAAAAACACAGTTAAAAGGGATATTACTGGATGAGAACAAATGTAAGAAATCACACAACACCAGGTTATAGTCCAACAGCTTTATTTGAAATCACAAGCTTTCGGAGCGCTGCTCCTTCTTCAGGTGAAGTGGAGAAATGCATAAAGACACAGCTTATATAGTCAGAGAATCATGTCAGATGTTTACAGGTAACCTTTCCAACTGCCATTTATCGCACCTCGGCAGAGAGATAATCACAGCAGTCAAAGGTGTGAATGGTGTCCAAACAGGTCAGTCAGGGAAACATTACATCAAAGAACAATGAGGTGGGGTCACAAGGGGTCAAATATTGCAGATGCTGGGGTCTGTATGAAAAACAAAAAAACAGACAAAAAACATTTTTTTTGGCTGGAAATCACAGCAGGTCCAGCCGCATCTGTGTAGAGAGAACAAGCCAATGTCGACTCGAGTCTGGATGACCCTGCATCAGGTGGGGTTACATGTAGCGTGACATGAACCCAAGATCTCAGTTAAGGCCGTCCTCATGGGTGCGGAACTTGGCTATCAGTTTCTGCTCGACGATTTTGCGTTGTCGTGTGTCTCGAAGGCCACCTTGGAGAATGCTTATCCGAAGATCGGAGGCTGAATGTCCTTGACTGCTGAAGTGTTCCCCGACTGGGAGGGAACACTCCTGCCTGGTGATTGTTGCGCGGTGTCCGTTCATCCGTTGTCACAGTGTCTGCATGGTCTCGCCGATGTACCATGCTCCGGGGCATCCTTTCCTGCAACGTATGAGGTAGACAACGTTGGCCGAGTCACATGAGTATGTACCATGTACCTGGTGGGTGGTGTCCTCACGTGTGATGATGGTATCTGTGTTGATGATCTGGCATGTCTTGCAGAGGTTGCTGTGGCAGGGTTGTGTGGTGTCGTGGTCGCTGTTCTCCTGGAAGCTGGGTAATTTGCTGCGAACGATGGTCTGTTTGAGGTTAGGCGGCTGTTTGAAAGCGAGTAGTGGAGGCGTGGGGATGGCCTTAGCGAGGTGTTCGTCGTCATCGATGACATGTTGAAGGCTGCGAAGAACATGGCGTAGTTTCTCCGCTCCGGGGAAGTACTGGACGACGAAGGGTACTCTGTTGGTTGTGTCCCGTGTTTGTCTTCTGAGGAGGTCTATGCGATTTTTCGCTGTGGCCCGTCGGAATTGTCGATCGACGAGTCGAGCGTCATATCCCGTTCTTACAAGGGCGTCTTTCAGTGTCTGTAGGTGTCCATCGCGTTCCTCCTCGTCTGAGCAGATCCTGTGTATTCGCAGGGCTTGTCCATAGGGGATGGCTTCTTTAATGTGGTTAGGGTGGAAGCTGGAGAAGTGAAGCATCGTGAGGTTGTCCGTGGGCTGGCGGTAGAGTGAAGTGCTGAGGTGTCCGTCTTTGATGGAGATTCGTGTGTCCAGGAATGAGACTGATTCTGAGGAGTAGTCCATGGTGAGTTTGATGGTGGGATGGAACTTGTTGATGTTATCGTGTAGTCTTTTCAGTGATTCTTCGCCGTGGGTCCATAGGAAGAAAATGTCGTCGATGTATCTGGTGTATAGCGTTGGTTGGAGATCCTGTGCAGCGAAGAAGTCTTGCTCGAACTTGTGCATGAAGATGTTTGCATATTGGGGTGCGAATTTGGTCCCCATGGCTGTTCCATGTGTTTGGGTAAAGAACTGGTTGTCGAAGGTGAAGACATTGTGGTCAAGGATGAAGCGGATGAGTTGTAGGATGGCATCTGGAGATTGGCTGTTGTTGGTGTTGAGTACTGAGGCTGTCGCAGCGATGCCGTCATCGTGGGGGATACTGGTGTAGAGTGCCGAGACGTCCATCGTGGCGAGGAGTGTTCCTGGTTCAACTGATCCGTGGGTGCTGAGCTTCTGTAAGAAGTCTGTAGTGTCGCGACAGAAGCTGGGGGTTCCCTGTACGATGGGTTTCAGGATGCCCTCGACATATCCAGAGAGGTTCTCACACAGGGTTCCGTTGCCTGATGTGATAGGACGTCCAGGTGTGTTGGCTTTGTGTATCTTTGGGAGGCAGTAGAAGTCACCCACGCGGGGCGTACGTCGGATGAGAGCATGTAGGATGCTTTGAAGGTCTGGATCGAAGGTTTTGATCAGTCTGTTGAGTTGGCGGGTGTGTTCTTTGGTCGGATCTGCGGGTAACTGTCTGTAGTGTTCCTGGTTGTCCAGTTGTCGGTATACTTCTTTGCAATAGTCCGTTCTGTTCTGTATGACGATGGCACCTCCTTTGTCTGCTGGTTTGATGACGATGTTGCGGTTGGTCTTGAGAGCGTGGATGGCGTTGCGTTGTGCTCGGGTGACATTCTGGACTGTCTTGTGAGTGCGGCTGATGAATCTGGCATTGATGCATCTCCTGACAGCTTGAGCATACATGTCAAGCTTAGGGCAGCGACCCTCCGGAGGGGTCCAATTTGACTCTTTCTTCTTCGGTCGCTGCACTGCGGATCCCTCTGTCTGCTGTTCCGGATCATTGATTGTCTCATTGGGTTCGCTGCTGACATCTTGGGATTTGTGGAAGAATTCCCAGAGCCTCATTCTCCTGATGAATTCCTCTGTGTCTGCCGCGAGACCGATGGGGTCCATTTTGGTGGTGGGGCAGAAATTGAGACCTCGGCTGAGAACTTCAATTTCGTCTGGTTGAAGGGTGTGGTCGGACAGGTTGATGATGGATTTCCCTGTGGTTTCAACCATGGTACCAGGGGAGGCTTGGTTGCTGCTGCTGGTGATGCCAAGTTTCTCAAGCTTCCTGTTCTTGGTGTGCATGTAGGTAGCGTAGTTCCGTTGCCTTGTTTGTTTGGCGGTGTCTCGTAGCTGGTCTGCTGCGTCCTGAGCACAGGCTGAGAACATGGACTCCATCTCGGTTTCGAGGTTGCGGCGTCTGCTGTAGAGCTGGTGTACGAGATGGTTGAGGAGTGTGCGAGATGTACGACGGCAGAGTCTCTCAGCGTAGTCTGTGTTGTAGGTCGACTTGAGTGGGTTAGTGATCTGTAGTCCTTTCGGGATCTTGTCTGCTTTCTTGCATCTCTGTAGAAACTTGATGTCTGTGTCGATATGCGCGATCTTCTTGGAGATCCTCTCCACTTTGAGCCGGCAGTTTGTGGTGTTGATAGTAGCCATGGTGTGGAGATGCCGGAGTAGGACTGGGGTGGACAAATGTAAGAAATCACACAACACCAGGTTATAGTCCAACAGCTTTATTTGAAATCACAAGCTTTCGGAGCGCTGCTCCTTCTTCAGGTGAAGTGGAGAAATGCATAAAGACACAGCTTATATAGTCAGAGAATCATGTCAGATGTTTACAGGTAACCTTTCCAACTGCCATTTATCGCACCTCGGCAGAGAGATAATCACAGCAGTCAAAGGTGTGAATGGTGTCCAAACAGGTCAGTCAGGGAATCTCCACACCATGGATGAGAACAAGGTAGTGGGCTCGGAGTTGCATGAGGACCAGGCCATGATGGTCCATTTAAAAGAGATCATAGCCGAGTTGGAAAAGCACGCAAAGACGGTAAATGCTCTCATAAGGGAGGACAGGAATACTTCTGACCAGGCTGCGCAGAATGAGGTGTGCGTGTTATACGGGGCGTGGTTACTGGGCGAGGGCCGCAGTAATTTGGAGGATTTAAAACAGGGTTTGGTCCCCTCCTGGATTAGCAACAAGCACCTCGCAGCCCTCCACCATTTTGAGAATGCATTGAGCCCATGCCAACTCTGACTAGCCTCCGAAACCTATCCAGTCCCCGTGGATTGTGGGCGGTCCAACCACACAATCATGGGAGTAGTAGTTAGGATGCCGGTCATGGGTAGGACAGCCCAACCCGCACCGGTATACAGGGTTGAGAACATTGGGGTCATTCAAGGGGGTGCACACATTCGTTTCACAGCGGTCCTGCCTTACGTCATTAAGTGGGAGCACGCTATGACAGGTACTGACCTCTCAGGGTGCCGGAGCCGGGGAGCACACATAATCCTGTGTCCCCAGCACTTGAATGCCTTTTCAAAACCGCAGTGTGGGTTCAGAGCTGCTGACGCGAAGCCTATAAATTGTACCATGGAGGCAATGGCACAAGGCCATGTTCCCCCGCAGGTAGCATATATAGGGGGTGGGACATATTGTGTCACCACCGGCGCGTCTCACTACCAGCATGGACAACATAGCTGGTGTCCGGTTAGTGACCGCAGTTTCTGTTTTAAACCCGAGGCAGAAGTTCAAGTGGCCCAGGAGCGAATCGTCCCCATTCCTGAAGCCTCCACTGTTCACCTCACTGTGAAGGATAATTTTACGGATTTGCAGAAGTACGTAGCACACTTTGGCTATGAAATTCCCCCTCTCCCTGAACACCTTACCAAAATACTCAAAGCCGTTATAGTTTCGCAGAAACATTTTTACACACTCGAACAGAAAACAGTAGAGATTGGGACTAAGATATTGGATATAGTGACTCCACCCTGGTGGAACATTTTCAGTAAGATAGAGGTCCCTTCGTGGATCAGACTGGCTTCTCACATTCTCGTGGTTTGTCAGTTAGGGATAGTGTTGTATTTAGTTTGTATCCAGTGTAAGGGAAAAGGTCGGTGGTCAGAATTACGAAATCAGAGAATTTGGAAGGAACACTATGTAAAGGTGGAGGGAGATACGCTGATTTAAGTCTTTTCCCTGTATTATAAGTAAAGGACTGTTGTTGCTTTGTGTTTGTTATTTTTAATAAAGGTGTTTCTTTTGTTGTTTTTTTGCGACGCGGTTTAATAAAGATGTGTGTACCAAGTGGTGCAGGGGTGTTGGATCCCCTCCATGCTTGGATGTGTGTGTAAAGTCTGTAATTTTACTCTCTGTATGCTGATGTACACGACATTTTTGCGGAATGGGAAGTGCATGTGTCGTGGGTAGATTAGATAGGTAATTACAGGGGAAGGTTGACTATGGAGTGTCAGAAAAATTTTGCTCACCTTAAAAGTATGATACTTCAAGCAAGTTTTAGTATCACAGGGGGGAAGTGTAAGATTTGCAAAATTTCTGCATTTCCCCGAAGGCTGTTATTAATAAACGGGACCCTGTGTGGACATTTTAAATCAAAAAGGGTACCCAAGATGGCATCCGTGCCTCATGGCAGAAAGCCTGTGGGATTTTAAAATGGACTCTGCAACGCAGGCAGCTTGTGGATCGAAACCCAAGCTGCAGTTTTCTGTGAAGAGAGACTTTGCATTTTGAAACCAGACAGGACTCTGAATTATGTATTAGACCGAATTGGAGACAAATCTAAATTCAGTTTAGGCCTATAGTTAAGGCCATCAAGCAGTCTACATATATAATCAGAAACAGATTAAGAGAGCCATCGAGGCTGGACGGGCCCATCAAGGAACATTCATGACAATACAAGTCAATTATCGGGCCGGTAGATGCGATTACCGGCCATCTAAAACCAGTTAGTATGGATTGCTACCATTATTTAAAATAGCCTGCCAAGATTAAGACAAAGAACTAACCTGATTTGGCGCGCAGATAAGGGTTTTCGAAAGGAGTATAATTGAAGGCCCCCGGGTAGCAATTGTAAGATTCGCAAAATTGAACATTGTCCTATAAGGGTCTATTGGCAGAAAAGGCCTTAACTTTTAAAGACTGTTTTAAAAGAAGCCCAGAAAAAGGGGCACACAAAATGGCTGCCAGACCCCGTGACCAGCTTTTGGGACATTTTAAAATGGTTCCTGCAGTCCTCAGACAGCTTTTGTGGATTCAGCCCACAGTAAGTAAGGGAAGGCCGTTTCAGAGAAAGCGAAACCAGACAGAACCACATACATATGGATTGGATGCAGATCCAGTCAGATTGGCCTGTAGATAAAGGCCATCTAAATGTTTACCCAGACAAAGGAAAACAGTTTCATATTCATAGGGAGAACATCAAGAACCGTTAACATAAGAACATAAGAACATAAGAAATAGGAGCAGGAGTAGGCCAATCGGCCCCTCGAGCCCGCTCCACCATTCAATAAGATCATGGCTGATCTGATCCTAACCTCAAATCTACTATCACTCTACATCCCTCCTGAACCCATGTGATCTCCTGGGAGAGGTGAAAAACCAGATAAAAAACCCACTGGCCAATTTGGGAGAAAAAAATCTGGGAAATTCCTCTCCGACCCATCTAGGCGATCGAAACTCATCCAGGAGATCACTGTCCCTATATTTTCTACAGTACTTACCTTCTGTAAAAGGTGATCTCCACCCCAGCCAGGAACAGGAATAGAGCCATCTCCTGAAATATAACACATAATTAGAACACAAGAAGCAGGAGCAGAACCAGGCTACACGGCCCCTGGGCCCGCTCCGTTACACACAGGGCCATGACCGTTCCGAACATAGACTCATGTCCAATTTCCTGCCCGCTCCCCGTAACCCCTAATTCCCTTTACTTCTAAGAAACTGTCTATTTCTGTTTTAAATTCAATTAATGATGTAACTTCCACAGCTTTCTGGGGCAGCAAATTCCACAGACCTACTACCCTCTGAGTGAAGAAGTTTCTCCTCATCTCAGTTTTGGAAGAGCAGCCCCTTATTCTAAGATTATGCCCCCTAGTTCTAGTTTCACCCATCATTGGGAACATCCTCACTACATCCACCCGATCAAGCCCCTTCACAATCAAGAGGACATTAAAAACAATACACGGTCATTCCAGACCAGAGATGGCCATTACCGGCCATCCCAAAGTAGTTTAAAACATAATAACTACCCCGCTGTGCTACAAGCCCGCCAAAAGTTAAACAAAGACTAACCTTGATTTGGCGGGAGATAAGGGCCTCCACGGAAAAGTATAACTGGAGTCCCGGGGTAGCCATCGGTAGCTTTGCTTGGAGCTTTTTCAGCCTGGAGCCTGTAGCTGGTAGCTTTTGAGCTAGCTTGCTCTTTCGAGAGCCGTGGAGGAACGTCGATCCGGAGACCAGCCAAAAAGGTGATTCGAGTCTGCGTCCCGCCCCGGGGTAACCATCGGGAGATCATCGACAAACCCCAGGCCGTTGACGAGATGAAGGACAGCAGCCCTTCAGAAGAAACCTATCTGAAAATGGTAAACCAGCTGGGCTCTGTGAAGAAACCTATTTGACCATGATCAAATAGGTGGTCTCCGTCCACGCCGCCGTCCAGGCCCGCCAGCATCCAGCTTGTCCGTGACCTTCACCTCGAGGAAGAAGAGAGAGAGTCGCAGTCTGCAGCGTTGACCACGTGGAGACAGGACGCCTGAGAGGATCAAAACGCAGACCTTTCACAATCTCGCACTTTCCAACTGGATTGGTGAGCATGTTTCTGGCCCCTCACAATCTGATCTAGATAGGCTTAGGGGGTGGGCATTTAAAGGGGTAATTAATTATGAGTTGTTGTCCCTCGATGTTCCGTGTGTTTCCCCATTTCGTGATGACTTTTGTAAAGTATAATATGCCTGTATATATGTTGGTTAGTACTGTATTATGATTTGTTTTTTCCTCCCATGTACCTTATTAGCTCACATTCAATTTGTTCCTTTATGCAATAAAGTGTCATTTCATTATCATTAAACCTGGTCTATAGAGTATTCTCTGCATTGTAGTTCCTGCCTCAAAGTCCAGTGTATAGAATCTAAGGGGGAGTGGGTCGAACCACTCGAAAGTTTACTGTGCAAGAGAGAGAGGCCTCTAGAGAGAGAGAGAGACCTCTGCGATTTAAGAACCCCTTACACAATCACTCGCTTCTCTTCTCTTCTCTCTCTGCTCCTCGGCCCCTTGCCCTCGTGGCTGTCACTCTTTCCCCGTCCCGCGCTTACCCCCTGGCCTTTGCCTGTGCCTTTTTCCACACCATCTGAAAAATCGCCCCGGCACTGCATCGGGCGGCCACGGACAATTCAGGCCAAGCAAGGCGGGACGCGACGAGGGGAGGAGGGAAGACCACCGGAGGGAAGGCCACCTGAGGAAGACCGACTGAAGAAGACCAACTAAGGAGGCGAACTGAGGGGAGGCTTCAAATTATCGGGCCTTCAGCCTCAGCTGACCTGCAAATATCTGTACACCAACTCAAACTGTCGGCTGGCAACGAAGAATCATCCCTGCAAGGTAAAGTACCCAAACAGAGACTTTAACTTTGGGGTACTTGCACTTGGACAACGCCCTTGCAGCACCCGGAGACCACGTGGCGACGGCAGGCTCCAGAGAGCACCAAGAGCGAACCCCGAACCCCACCGCTGTTTCGAGTTCAGCAGACCCCTTTTGATTGGTGAGCATGAAGTTCTGATCCCTCATAGCTTAATCTAGTTAGGTATAGGGGTGGGATAAGGATAAGGGGATTGTTAAAATAGTTGTTTTCCCTCAATGTGCCGTGTGTTCCCCATTCCCTGCTTAAGTATAGTTATTCTTTTGTATTTTTGCCTGTAGATGTGTACAGTAGTAATTTTCTATAAGATTGTATCAGTTTTTTCCTCTTCAATATAATCTTGGTTTTGTTTGCATCTAATCACCTGTCTACTTGAGTCTTCTTTGTACCGCCGCCTTGTACCTAAGTCCGGTGTCTAGAACCCAGGGGCGTGGGAGCGATTCGAACCGCTCACAAAACAGTCAGAGGCATAACTGACTGGGCGCACGCGCCACCACCACAGGCCACCCCCTACACACTGTAGGGGTTCGCAAAAATCCCCTCAGCCCCGAAGATCGGGAAACATTAATACGAAGAATTGTGTGCTTGAAATTGTCTCTGGGTTGGACAATGCTTTTAAAACAAACCCAGAACTGCAAAAAGGCTGCATTGAAAAGCTCATAGGCAGAGCGGCACTTGGACACTGCAATCAAAGAACTGTGTGAAAATTGCACACTTTGAGAAGAAAATCATTTTATTAAAAGATGGAGTTTTGGACTGTTTTAATATTCCAGGGCTTGAAATGGCTGTCGGACTGCATGGCAGGAGACAATAGCAGCTTGTAAGTGTGTCTGTGATAAAGACCTGCCAATCAAAAGGGGGTTTCTGTTAATATTTGAATGGAGCCGGGCTGTCAGTCACCCTGTAGCATGGGCGGGTCCAGTCGGTGGGGGGAGTTCCCCCACCCTGCCAATACAATCGATGAGTTTACAGAAACTGATCAAACCATTTAAAGCTGTCCATAGGAAATGGCTTTGTTTACTATAGCCTCCCAAGCTGTTTACACAGTAATTCAACTCCATTCAAAGCCATTCACAGACAAGGGGGGAACAGTTTAAAAGAATGGGTAATCCATCCAAACCCATGCCAGACAATGGGAGCAGTTTGGCCACTGGGAAATAGCCCATTTGAATCAGCCAATCATCGGACAGCAAGCACAATTGGGTTGATTACACACATCCATTCACTGAAATTGACTCTACTACGTGATATCTCATGTATGAATGGAGGAAGTTCATGGCCTTTCTCTTGTGTATTCAAACTTTTCGGCGCGAATTTGCACACAGACCTTTTCAGCGCCAAAACAGCAGGAGCTCACAGGATATAAAGATAGCTTCTCAGAAGCTCTCTCTCTCTCTCTTATTTCCTTGGACTGCAGGTGAGCTCTTCTCTCTCTTTGGACCACAGGTGAGCAGGTTTCTGACTCCTCAGCAAGGCAATCTAGTAAGGAGTTAGAGGGGTGGTAATTTAAGGGAAATTGCTAAGATTGTAAGACTTACATTGTAGCCATTTATCCTTCAGTTTTGCCGTCTGTCTTCCCCTATTAAGCAATTTTGCATTGATCGTGTGGTGTAGTTTCTTTATTGCTTTGATCGTGTGGTGTAGTTTTCTTTAGTTAATAAAGTTTGATTTTCTCGCATCCAGACCATTTTGTCCATTTTAATATATCATTAATTATAAGTTCCTCCAGTCAGAACTGGAAGGGTGGGTTTAGCAATTCGAAACTGCTGTTTGGGATTGGTCAGAGTGCAGCAGCACAAAGCTGCTTGACCAGGTAAATTACCGTAAACCAGGTAAAGGAAGGTAAATTACCGTAAACCAGGTAAAAGATGCCCCCTACAACACTGTTTTCCAAGTGCTCTGCTATTACATCTTTTATAATGGACTCTAGCATTTTCCCCACTACCGATGTGTGACTTGAGTCCAGTATGTTTTTCATTCCTTCTCAGCCTTTGGCCTCACTCTTTTTTTGCTTTATATTTCTGTTTTTCCCACTGCCAGCTGCCCTGCTCCCAGGACATTTATATATTATATACATTGCTCTCAAATGTGAAGGTGCTATATTTTCTGGCCACCAGCAAGCTGAATATCTTTGCCCATTTATACAGGCCAGTGAAGCTGTTTTGCAGAAAACCCTTGCCAGTCTTTACAGAGGACCGATCAGGCAGATAAAGAGCCATAAAGCATGACTTTAAGGGAGCTCCATACACTCAAACTTGTGTGTATTCACACTTATATCTCTGTTGTTCTGGCTACTATGGAAATTATGTATAAACGGTAAGATTTCTACAGCACAGGACCCCCACGGCTCTATTGCAAAATTGCTTCTCGAAGTGATTATGCAATATAAATGCAGCATAATGCTCTGTTATTTGCTTAGATATGGTTGCTGCTGAGAAATATGAACTAAAACCTCAACATTTCTGTAGATTGAGGGAGTTTAGCCTTGTGTGCATGAAGAATACGTTCAATATTTCACTACAAATAACTCACAGGGTCTTCCCCCACTGCTACTGTTGTAACTGACTGAAGAGGAATGGAAAGAAAAAGAAATTGAGAGATTAATGTGCAATTCTTCCTCACTAAATCAATATTTTTTTATTTTATTAGAAAAAGAACCTTATTCACAATGGTTCTGAACCATCATCCAATCAATTATGATTACTCCTTTCATTATCGTGTGTTCTATCAAAGCTTTGCATAAGATGTAGAATCACATCATTAATAAGGATATTAGGTATGAAAACAAATGTGTTGCAAGTTTCTCGAATTGTACTTAATGATAGAAAGGGATGCTTTTTGCAGAGTTCTCTTGGATGCTTTTGGGTCACTAGAGTCCTGTTGGGAAAAGATACATTGATCAAGTGATGATGTCATCCTCAACAGAGTTCCACTGCATTAAGCAGGAATTTTCCACATTGCTTCTTGGTTCCAAAGGAGCATTCATACACCCCTCATTATAAATCTGTTGTGTATAAAAAGAACTGAGACCTAGCACACCCACATTTTTCTTTTAGCTGAATGATACTGAACAGGATCTTCACGCACATTCCAGTCCATTTTAATTTGTGCATGCTGACATTACACATGCAATAAAAAGCTATAGGCAACCAATGTAATTGCAGGCATGTGCTACAATTTTTATTTTACGGAATTATGTTCCATAATAAACTTTCAACAGTTATTTGTGTTAGTCATAGAGTCATAGGGCTCGAATTTCCCAGACCCATGGAGGCGGGAATGGAGGCGTGTCTGGTGTTAAAATTGCAGAATCGGGGAGCACGAACCCTTCCCGCCCCCATGCCCGTTTCCCAGGAGGCGGGTACCCAACCTGTGCTGGGAGCCGCCTCCCCGAGGCGGGAAGGGGATTAGTGCCAATTAACTGCCTGTTAACAGGTAGTTAACAGGCAGCTTTTGGCCTAATCCCTATTTTTAGCCTTGAAGTTTGGGCTGCCTGACAGCTCCAAACCACACCAAGTTAGCGAGGCGGACCGTCGGGTTGAAGGGCTTGGAGGGTTCGAGATGTCCGGTGTTCAGGTGAGTGATGGGTGCATGAGTGCAGAGGTAAGTGTGTTTGGTGTGTGTAAAGTGTTTAAATAAGTTTTACTTACCTTTACTTCCTAATGCAGGCTTCCTTCCTTCAGGTCTCGGGAGTCCCTCATCTCACCAGCACAGAAAGCAGAATGGCCGCGAGCTGTCAAAAGTTGCAGCATTCAGCTTTCTCTTCTGGAGAGATTTCTAACTGAGTCTGTGGAGAAGGACTCAAGTTAGAAGTCAGATTGTCAGTGTTTGACAGCTTCACAGAGCTGTCAAGCGTTGATATTTCATCTGCCAAAAGCTCTTGACAGATGAAATGTCAATCCCTGACGTCACCTGTAACCGGCTGTCCCTTAATTGGCCTGCTGAGCCCGCTGGGTGGGCTCAACAAGGTCAATCAAGGGAAATCGCGTGGGTTGGCCACAAATCGATGGAGGCGGGACTACAACCCAAAAAGTGGGAGTCCCACCTCCATCACGTCCCCATTGACAAAATCCAGCCCATAGAGTTATAACAGCACAGAAGGAGGCCATTCAGCTCATCGAATCTGTGCCGGCACTCTGTAGAGCAGTCGAGTCAGTCCCATTCCCACGCTCTATCCCCATAGCCCTGCAAGTTTATTTCCCTCAAGTGCCTATCCAGTCTCCCCTTGAAAACATTGAGTGTGTCCACTTCCACCACTTCCGTCGGCAGCAAGTTCCAGGTCCTCACCACTCGCTGCATAAAAAAGCTTTTCCTCACATCCCCCCTGTATCTCTTGCCCAAAATCTTAAATCTGTGTCCCCTAAAGTCTGCTTTAAAATAAAAAGAACCCTTTAATTCCTGTGCAACCTGAGTTGCCCTCTCATTTGCACTGTGATAAGGCCCATTTGAAGATATAATGCAGGTTCTCCCCTAGTGAAAAACTGTACAAAGGTTCCAATTAATTACTGTACAGGTAATAAACCTAACTGACCCAGGGGGAACGGGATTGGTTCAGGTCGGACTCCCACTTTACACCCCACCCGATTTTACGTTCCATTGAAGTCAATGGAGCATAAAATCAAGTGAGGTGTAAAATGGGCATCAGACCCAAATCCGTCCTGTTCTCCCTGGGTGGATTCAATTAAAATAAGGTCGATGGACTTTGACATCAACAAAACAGAAGCTGTAGACAGGTCTTAAGAGCTCAAAAATGAACAAGCCTCCAGGATACCATGAGAGACTAGCGATGAAATTTGTACAGTGCTGACAATCATCATGGAGCAGTTCATTGAATGTTAGGGAAGTAGCACTGCTTTGGAAACAAACTAATGTAGTACCCATAATTCGATAAAGGGATAAATCTAATTGCAGCAATTACAGCCCATACCTCTTACATTAAACTGTGTAACTGTGAATGGGCCGCGCAGGCCCTTAAAGGGGAACATTGGTCAGGGGTCATTATGTATGCATGGCAGGCTCCCAGTAAGATGCCCAGCAGAATCCCACCAGCAGCCCTGAGGAAAATTCTGGTGCTGTAACATCAGAAAAGGCAGGAAGCCAGCTTAAAGAGGAAGAAGATAGCTGAAGATTTTAGCCAATTTGTTAGTGAAGGTCCCAGCAGAGACCAAGAAAGAGGAGACACCTACTAGGCTCTCTACCTCTATTCAGGAAATTTGGGGCCATCCTGTCACTACCCCAAGGGCTACCATCAGGCTTTACCTGGTCAAGATATCTGTGCTCCTCTAATTCTGGCCTCTTGAGCCTCCCCGAATAAAATCACTCCACCATTGGCGGCTGTGCCTTCAGCTGCCAAGACCCTAAGATCTGGAATTCTTTCCCTTAACCTCTTTGCCTCTCTAAAACTCTTTCCTCCTTTAAGAACCTCCTTAAAACCTATCTCTTTGACAAAGCTTTTGGTCATCGGCCCGAATATCTACTTCTGTGGCTCGGTGTCAAAGTTTGTTGATAACGCTCCTGAGAAGAGCATTGGGACATTTTACTACGTTAAAGGCACTATATACATACAAGTGCTTTGAAACACTGCTGTCTCCGCATCCTGTGATCCACGCTCAACACCATGCAGCGCCACATGAACACTCTCAACCTCTCTCTTCAGCAGCACCAATTTACTATCTCAAAGCTGTCCTGGTCTGCAGCTCCATTTCATCCTTTGCTTCATCCAGCACTTTAACAAAAAGCTTCTTTCCTTCCTTCATTTCAGGTGTCAAGGATCTCGAGCTTCAACAACTCTTGGATACAAATGGCCCTCTAGAACCTTCTTTCCCTTCACTCTCCTTTGACCCCATCCCTTCTTCCAATCTCACTCCCTGCCGTGTCTTCATTATCCCCTCTGACCTTCCCCTCTCTGACCCGAAACGATCAGTCCTGAGCAAAGGCCTGAGCTTCATCCCCTTATGCCCCTACCTCAATGAATTTGGAGTTCGGCCCGATGCTGAGCTCTTTTTCTGTCGCCTTCACCTCCACCTCTGTGCCCACTTCATTGGCCAGGAATCTTACTCCCACCTTCAGAATTCTCGTTCGACCTGGACCCCTCCCTCTGGCCTCTTACCCTCTCTAGCTCTTTTCATCCAGAACTGCTGGCATAACATCGGCCGTCTCAATTTCTCTGCTGCCCTCACTCACTCCAACCTACCTCCCTCTGAACTTGCAGCACTCCGTTCTCTCCGATCCAACCCTAACATTGTCATTAAACATGGAAATACTCAACAGGTCAGGCAGCATCTGTGAAGAAAGAAACGTTTCAGGTCGATGACCTTTCATCAGAACTGGAAAAAAGCAGGAAATGTAACAGATTTTTAAGCAAGTGTAGTGGCTGGGAAATGGAGGAGGGGATGAAAGAACAAAAGGGAAGGCCTGTGATAGGCTGAAAGGCAGGAGAGATTAAGAGACATTGAGAGACATTAAGAGATATTCAAGGCAAAAGGAGATGGTAATGGGACAGGTTAAGAAACAAAGGATGGCTCTAGATGAAGTGTAAATTGCGCTGGCAGAATGAAAGACAGCTGCCATGTGGGAGAGAAGAACAGAACAAAAGTGTGGATGTTCTGGACCAATGAACATTTTATGTGTGCAGATAGCACCCTCTGGTGGCGGTTATTGTGTTAACAGTTTGTATGCTGGAAAGGTCATCTGATCTTTCTTCCTGTGTGAGGTCATTTGACCTTTGTTCCTTTCTTCCTGTGAGAAGTCATTTGACCTTCCTACCTTTCTTCCTGTTGACCCCAGGAAGCAGTTTTGCCAGGAAGAACCTGACTTGAGTAATGGAGAATCTGCCATGAGAGGTTCCATTTACAATCCAATATAATCTGATTTCATATGTTAGGCCAAGCGCAATATCTGTGAGTATCTTTGTTCCTTAGCATAATAGCAACGTTGTCAGAGTAATATTTTGATAATACTATGTTTATAAGGTTAATATTTGATAGTTATAGAAGTTAGTTCAAATGTTAGTTACTTATACAATTAGTCTATTCTACTGTTGTAAATATGTTTATATCTTATGTAATATTGAATGTATAGTACTCAGTTTATGTACAAAACATACTTTGTCTTTGTTTACAGTTTCACAAATCTGTTCGAGTAAAGGCTTCAAACAGCAAACGGCTTCAGAAGAATTATTTTGAATAGCGTGTTTAACTTGCTGGATAGCTAGATAGGAGCACGTCTCCAAAGATATCAGTGAAAAGATATCAGTGAAAAGATAGCAATACGGCTAGCTGTGAAGAGCGGAGCAGGAGGAACCCAGAGTAAGCCTTAACCTCGTAGAGCACATCTACCTCACATCAACATGTCAGAAGATAATAACGAAAATGCTTTGCAGCAAGTAGAAGACCTTAAACAGGCAGACGAAACTGTAGAAAGTGACAATCGGTCTATAAGCTCCGGTTACTACAGATCGCAAGTTGGTTCACGGTCATCGGGTGGTTCTAGAGTAAGCATAGCCATCGCCAAAGCACGGGCTAAGCTAGTAGCAGCTCAAGCCAGAGCTGCGCATACGGACAGTGAAATAGAAATAAAAGTAAGACAGGCCCGTCTCCAAGCTGAACCCCAAGCAGAACAGGCCCGGCTCCAAGCAGAACAGGCCCGACTCCAAGCTGAATTCCAAGCGGAACAGGCCCATCACCAAGTGGAACGCCAGGCTGAACAGGCCCGTCTCCAAGCCACATTAGACGCTCTGCAGCAACAAAAAGAGATAGATGCTGCATTAGCCGAGACACAAGTATTCGAGGCAATTTTGGAGGGAGCTGATCCCGAGTCAGCTTACAAACCTTTAATTCCCGTTCCGTGGCAGAGTCCACGACAGCGCACCATAGATTACATGAGCGACCATGCCGACATACGGTTTACAGGAGAAAGGGATGGAGGCCCACACATCTCTACAGACGCAAACACTTCGTATAACATGCCACAAGTTGCCAACCAAGGTCAAAGCAGACGGCGTGCCTCAAGCTGCAGAGTCTCCGCCAGCAGAACGGAAGACACGGTGCAAAGGAATAGGACGCCGAATAAAGTCAGAGGCAAATCCCCTCTCGGTCCCTTGAGACCCCCAACAGAGCCCCCAGCCAAGGCAACCCTGGCACAGGTCCCAGCACCTATGACCTCGCCAAATACCTTGCACGCACCCAGCTGGTGACTTCAGGGTTAATCAAGTTTGATGACAGGCCGGAGAATTATCGGGCTTGGAAGTCCTGCTTCCACGATGCCATATCGGGTTTAGACCTGTCGGCAGGAGAAGAGCTCGGCCTCCTTATCAAGTGGCTCGGCCCAGAGTCCGCCGGACAGGCCTGCAGGATAAAAGCGGCCAATGTGGGGCAGCTGCCAGAGGGGTTGAAGAAGGCTTGGGCAAGGCTGGAAGAAAGCTACGGCTCGCCCGAAGCCATTGAAAGGGTTCTCTTTGACAGGTTGGAGAACTTTCCGAGGTTGACGAGTAAGGAACCCCAGAAGCTCCGCGACCTTGGAGATCTGCTGTCGGAACTCGAAGCCGCAAAGCAGGACGGCTACCTACCCAGTCTATCGTACTTAGACACTGCCAGAGGGGTAAGTCCCATCATTGAGAAGCTTCCATTTAACCTGCAGGAGAAGTGGATAACGTTTGGATCAAAGTTCAAGCTAAAGCACAATGTGGCGTTCCCACCATTCTCGGCGTTCGTTAAATTCATCCGTAAAGAAGCCAAAGCCAGGAACGACCCCAGCTTCAACTTCTTCTCCTCCCACCCAGCACTTGCCAGAAGAGACAAGTTCGACAGACATGGAAAGACACCAATATCTGTCCACAGAATGCAAGTGTCCTCAACTGAGCACACAAAGATTCAGAAGAAACCTGAGGATATGAGCAAACAATGCCCTATCCACAACAAGCCCCATCCTTTAAAGAAGTGGAGAGGCTTCAGGGAGATGTCCCTGGAAGATCGGAAACAATATCTTAAAGAGAACTCTATATGTTTCAGGTGCTGCTCGTCCATGAGCCATCTCGCCAAGAACTGCAAGGTGGATGCAAAATGCACTGAATATGAAAGTGATCGGCACGTTTCAGCACTACACCCAGGCCCAGCTCCTTGGAAGTCAGAGATGCCTCCTCCCGCCTCAGAGCACAGCGGGGAAAGAGAGGGAGCTGCTGGTACGGAGATTACATCCAAGTGCACCGAGGTGTGTGGAGAAGGAGTGAGCGCAAGAGCATGCTCCAAGATGTGCCTCGTTAATGTGTACCCTGTAGGACGGCGCCAAGAATCTGAGAGAAAGCCATCTCAGGTGAGCACACTCAAGACTTCCATCTTGGAGAATGGTCGTCCAAGCTACCTTACCCCATGCAGTGGACAGATCCGCGTGGTGTTTGACTCCAGTGCACCATATCAGGGCGTCTCTCTCGACGACGTACTCCTCACAGGGCCCGATCTTAACAATAGCCTCTTGGGAGTGCTCATGAGATTCAGGAAAGAGCCCGTCGCCATCACTGCCGATATCCAGCACATGTTTCATTGCTTCGTGGTGAGAGAAGACCACAGAGACTTCCTCCGCTTCCTGTGGTATCGAGACAATGACCCCAATAGAGACATTGTGGACTACAGAATGCGTGTCCATGTCTTTGGGAATAGCCCATCCCCTGCTGTCGCCATATACGGACTAAGGAGGGCAGCCAAGGAAGAAGACGGCGACTTTGGCAGTGATGTGAGAGGGTTCATCGAACGAGAGTTCTACGTCGATGATGCACTGAAGTCATTCCCAACCGAAGCAGAGGCCATCAGTACCCTTGGACGAGCCCAGGAACTACTTGCACTATCCAACCTCAGGCTGCAACAGATAGCCTCTAACAGACCAGCAGTGATGGAGGCATTCCCCCCTGAAGATCGTGCTAAGGACGTCAAGGACCTAGACCTCTTCACTGATGACCTCCCCCTACAGCGTAGCCTAGGGGTGTCGTGGAACATAGCAACAGACACGTTCACGTTCCAAGTCCTAGACGCCAAGAAACCCTTCACACGTAGAGGAGTGCTCTCTACAGTCAACAGCCTATACGACCCTCTCGGCTTCTTAGCCCCTGTCACCATACAAGGCAGGCTGCTCCTCAGGGAACTCTCCACACGCGCTGAAGAGTGGGATTCACCTCTTCCTGAAGAGATGGAAGCAGAGTGGGACAGATGGAGAGACTCACTCCAAGACTTACAGGAGATCCGAATACCTCGCTGCTATTCGTCTTTCTCTCCCTTAAATGCCCAATTCAAAGAGCTTTGTGTTTTTGCAGACGCATCCGCTAAGGCCATTGCAAGTGTGGCTTATCTGAAGGTCACCACTCAAGAAGGACAAAGCAAAATCAGCTTCGTCTTTGATAGAGGCAAGTTGGCACCCCAGCCAGACCTCACCATACCCAGATTGGAACTGTGCATAGCAGAACGCAACCTACCCCCTCACAGCAGTCTAATGAAGCTGCATCCTATCATCGACACCGACGGACCGTCTCTGAGGTGGTTCTTCTTTTGTCGCCAGAGGACTCCAGTGACAAGTAGAGTTCGGACTATGTGGAGTCATTAACGACC
The DNA here is from genome assembly GCF_052327205.1 of Somniosus microcephalus. NCBI lineage: Eukaryota > Metazoa > Chordata > Chondrichthyes > Squaliformes > Somniosidae > Somniosus > Somniosus microcephalus. The sequence continues at coordinate 54,188,267 of NC_141000.1, forward strand.
CCAGACGGGGAGTGTTCTGGACCAATGAACATTTTATGTGTGCAGATAGCACCCTCTGGTGGCGGTTATTGTGTTAACAGTTTGTATGCTGGAAAGGTCATCTGATCTTTCTTCCTGTGTGAGGTCATTTGACCTTTGTTCCTTTCTTCCTGTGAGAAGTCATTTGACCTTCCTACCTTTCTTCCTGTTGACCCCAGGAAGCAGTTTTGCCAGGAAGAACCTGACTTGAGTAATGGAGAATCTGCCATGAGAGGTTCCATTTACAATCCAATGTAATCTGATTTCATATGTTAGGCCAAGCGCAATATCTGTGAGTATCTTTGTTCCTTAGCATAATAGTATTGTTGTCAGAGTAATATTTTGATAATACTATGTTTATAAGGTTAATATTTGATAGTTATAGAAGTTAGTTCAAATGTTAGTTAGTTATACAATTAGTCTATTCTACTGTTGTAAATATGTTTATATCTTATGTAATATCGAATGTATAGTACTCAGTTTATGTACAAAACATACTTTGTCTTTGTTTACAGTTTCACAAATCTGTTCGAGTAAAGGCTTCAAACAGCAAACGGCTTCAGAAGAATTATTTTGAATAGAGTGTTTAACTTGCTGGATAGCTAGGTAGGAGCACGTCTAGTGCGGCCAGTACAGTGGATAAAAAATATATATATATGTTATGATCTGAAATTGTTGAATTCTATGTTGAGTCCAGAAGGCTGTAAAGTGCCTAATCGAAAGACGAGGTGCTGTTCCTCGAGCTTACGCTGAGCTTCCATGGAACAATGCAAGAGGCCGAGGATGGTGAGGTCTGAGTGGGAGTGGAGCAGTGAATTAAAGTGACAATGTCCCCCTTACGGACTGAACGGAGGTGTTCTGCAAAGCGGTCACCCAATCTGCGTTTGGTCTCCCCAATGTAGAGGAGACCACATCGTGAGCAGCGAATACAGTATACTAAATTGCAAGAAGTATCACAGACCTTCCCTTTTGTTCTTTCATCCCCTCCCCCATTTCCCAGCCACTACACTTGCTTAAAAATCTGTTATATTTCCTGCTTTTTTCCAGTTCTGATGAAAGGTCATCGACCTGAAACGGTAACTCTGTTTCTCACTTCACAGATGCAGCCTGACCAGCTGAGTATTTCCAGCATTTTCTGTTTTTATTTCAGATTTCCAGCATCTGCAGTATTTTCTTTTTGTATTGTCATTAAACCTGCTGACAAGGGTGGCGCTGTTGTTGTTTGACAAACCAAACTCTACCGTGTGGAGGCTAAACACCAACTGTCTGACACCTCCTCCTACCTCCCCCTGAACAATGACCCCACTAGCGAACATCAAGCCATTGTTTCCAAGACTGTCACTGACCTCATCTCCTCTCGAGACCATCCCTCCACAGCCTCCAACCTCACAGTCCCCCAACCCAGCAGAACCCGCTTCTACCTCCTTCCCAAGATCAACAAACAGGACTGCCCTGGTAGATCCATCCTTTCAGCCTGCTCTTGCCCCACGGAACTGATTTCTTCCTATCTCGACTTTATTTGTTCTTCCCTTATCCAACCTCTTCCCACCTACATCCGTGACTCTTCCAACACCCTCTGTCACCCTGTAGGAAGAGGCCGGTGTTGGGAGCAGCAGGAGAGTAGTGAGTATTTAAACTCACCTTCGCGGGCTTTTTCTCAAAGTCCGGTCAAACTCACAGACTGGCGGCGGCGTTCCAGAGCCACGCCATGATTCAAAAAGTGACGCGGGCAAGAGGAAGCAACTGATTGAGTGAGTACGGCCAGGTGAGTATTTATACTACACTATAGTTTGACAGTTAAGATTAATAGCTTATAAAGTTTAGAAGGTCTTAATTTTTGTGGTTATAATTTCTAAGGTCTCTGTTGTGTATCGGGGAGTGCTAGTAACCAAGGGCCCTTGAGTATATCATTTAATTGTAGTGTAATTGGTGGTATTGATTTGATTTAATTTAATTTAAATTAATTGAAGGGTAAGCCATGACAGCACAGCTCGGCCCCGTGGCATGCTCCTCCTGCACTATGTGGGAAATCAGGGACACTTCCTGTGTCCCTGACGACCATGTGTGCGGGAAGTGTATCCAGCTGCAGCTACTGGCAGACTGCATTGCGGCGCTGGAGCTGTGAATGGATACATACTGGAGCATTTGCGATGCTGAGGACGTCGTGGATATCCCATTTAATCAGTTGGTCACACCGCAGGTAAAGGCTGCACAGGCAGGAAGGGAATGGGTAACCGCCAGGCAGAGTAGTAGGCACAGGCAGGTTGTGTAGGGGTCCCCTGTGGCCATCCCCCTCTCTAACAGATATACCAATTTGGATATTGTTGAGGGAGATGGCTTATCGGGGGAAGGCAGCAGCAGCCAACTGCCTGGCACCGTGGGTGGTTCTGCTGCACAGGATGGGAGGAAAAAGAGCCGGAGAGCTATAGTGATAGGGGACTCTATTGTAAGGGGAATAGATAGGTGTTTCTGCGGCCGCAAATGAGACTCCAGGATGGTATGTTGCCTCCCTGGTGCAAGGGTCAAGAATGTCTCCGAGCAGCTGCAGGGCATTCTGGAGGGGAAGGGTGAACGGCCAGTAGTCGTGGTGCATATAGGTACCAACGATATAGGTAAAAACCAGGGTGAGGTCCTAAAAGCGGAATATAGGGAGTTAGGAGGTAAATTGAAAAATAGGACCTCAAAGGTAGTAATCTCAGGATTGCTACCAGTGCCACGTGCTATTCAGAATAGAAACAGAAGGATATTTCAGATGAATATGTGGCTAGAGGAATGGTGCAAGGGGGAGGGATTCAAATTCCTGGGATATTGGAAACGGTTCTGAGGGAGGTGGGACCAGTACAAACTGGACGGTTTGCACCTGGGCAGAACCGGGACCGATGTCCTAGGGGGAGTGTTTGCTGGTGCTGTTGGGGAGGATTTAAACTAAAATGGCAGGGGGTTGGGAACCTGTGCAGGGAGACAGAGGAAATGGAAGCAAGGATAGAAGCAAAAGACAGGAAGGAGAAAAGCAAAAGTGGCAGTCAGAGAAATCAAGGGCGTAAATCAAACATGGCCACAGTAGATAATAATTCTAAAAGGTCTAAGAGTGTTAAAAAAAAACAAGCCTGAAGGCTTTGAGGGAAAAATTCAGTATCGCCCCGTTTGAGGCGCCATTATCGGCCATGCGCAAAGTTTAGTGCCTGGCGCTAATTATTGCCTCTGATGGCAAACTTGGCTTTTATCGCCCTTGGAGCTGATTGGAGTGCTAAATCAGGCGCTTCACACCTCTCTTAAGGCACAAAGGCTGAGGAGCAAGGCGCTACCTCAGAGCGCTGGCGAAGCAAGGAAGTGCATATCAAAATGAACCTGTAAAGTGCTGCTCAGTACCCAAAACTCCTTCACACAGCGTTGAGTCGCTCCAGAAGTCTCTCTCTCTCTCCCTCTCAGAATGCGTGGTGCACAAATGTCACCAACAAAAAAAGGCAGGAAGCGGTCGCCTTTAAATAGCACTCCCCCAGTCCCTTTCTGATTGCAAAATGCTCCCCTCAACCTGTCATTGCTAGCAGCAGGCAGAAAGGCAGGGGGTGCCACTCAATATCCAGTCCGGGGTGCTACCGGGGCATTGCGCACTTGACTCACTTGACTGACATCATGATCTGCCGGCGCAGGAGATCATGGCAGTACTGTTTAGTGCTGCCGCAAAATGTCTAGTTAATTTCACGAGCGGCGCAAACATCGCCGTGCCCGGGCGCTAGTTGCTTTGTGCCCCATTAGCGCCCTCTTAAGGCGCTAACGGGAGGTGTAAACAACTGAATTTTTCATCCTTTGTGTCTTAATGCGAGGAGCATTCGTAATAAGGTGGATGAATTAGCTGCGCAAATAGATGTAAACGGAAATGATATAATTGGGATTACGGAGACATGGCTCCAGGGTGACCAAGGCTGGGAATTCAACATCCAGGGGTATTCAATATTCAGGAAAGAGAGGCAAAAAGGAACAGGAGGTGGGGTAGCATTGCTGGTTAAAAAGGACATTAACACAATAGTAATGAAGGATATTAGCTCTGATGATGTGGAATCTGTATGGGTAGAGCTGAGAAATACCAAGGGGCAGAAAATGTTAGTGGGAGTTGTATACAGACCCCCAAACAGTAATGCTGAGGTTGGGGATGGCATTAAATGGGAAATTAGAGACACGTGCAATAAGGGCACAGCAGTTATCATGGGTGACTTTAATCTATATATAGATTGGGCTAGCCAAATTAGTAACAATACTGTGGAGGAGGAATTACTGGAGTGTATACGGGATGGTTTCCTGGACCAACTAGAGATCAGGCCATCTGGCTATTATGTAATAAGAAAGGATTAAATAGCAATCTTGTTGTGCGAGGCCCCTTGGGGCGGAGCGATCATAATATGATAGAATTCTTCATTAAGATGGAGAGTGAAGTATTGACTCAGAGACTATGGTCCTGAATTTAAATAAAGGAAACTACGATGGTATGAGGCGCGGGTTGACTAGGATGGATTGGGGAACATTACTTAAAGGGTTGACGGTGGATAGGCAATGGCAAACATTTAAAGATCGCATGGATGAACTACAGAATTTGTTCATCCCAGTTTGGCATAAAAATAAAACAAAAAAGGTGACTCAACCATGGCTAACAAGGGAAATTAGGGATAGCATAAGGTGTGGATGTGGTGTATTTGGACTTTCAGAAGGCTTTCGATAAGGTCCCGCATAAGAGATTAGCGTGCAAAATTAAGGCACATGGGATTGGGGGCAAGGTATTGACTTGGATAGAGAACTGGTTGGCGGATAGAAAGCAAAGAGTTGGAATAAACGGGTCGTTTTCCGAGTGGCAGGCAGTGACTAGTGGGGTACCGCAAGGATCGGTCCTAGGACCCCAGCTGTTCACAATATATATTAATGATCTGGACAAGGGAATTGGATGTAATAGCTCCAAATTTGCAGATGACACAAAGCTGGGTGGGAGTGTATGCTGTGAGGAGGATGTCGTGAAACTCCAGTACGATTTGGACAGGTTGGGTGATTGGGCAGAAACATGGCAAATGCACCATAATGTGGATAAATGTGAAGTTATCCACTTTGGTGGCAAAAACAGGAAGGCAGATTATTATTTGAATGGCAATAGAATGGGAGAAGGGGAAGTGCAAAGAGACCTGGGTGTTCTTGTGCACCAGTCGCTGAAGGCAAGCATGCAGGTGCAGCAGGCGGTTAAGAAGGCAAATGGTATGTTGGCCTTTGTAGCAAGAGGGTTCGAGTACAGGAACAAGGATGTCTTGCTGCAATTGTACAGGGCCTTGGTGAGACCGCACCTTGAGCATTGTGTGCAGTTTTGGTCGCCTTATCTGAGGAAGGACGTTCTTGCCATGGAAGGAGTGCAGCGAAGATTCACCAGGCTGATACCTGGTATGGCAGGAATGACGTATGAGGAGAGTTTGTGTCGATTGGGCTTATACTCACTGGAGTTTAGAAGATTGAGAGGGGATCTCATCGAAACCTATAAAATTCTGTCAGGCCTGGACAGACTAGATGCAGGAAGGATGTTTCCGATGGCCGGGGAGTCCAGAACCAGGAGTCATAGTCTAAGGATAAGGGGTAAGCTGTTTAGGACTGAGATGAGGAGGAATTTCTTCACCCAGAGAGTCGTGAACCTGTGGAATTCTCTGCCACAGAGGGCGGTGGAGGCCTGTACATTAAATATATTCAAGAAGGAGTTGGATATATTTCTTAAGGCTAAAGGGATCAAGGGATATAGGGAGAAGGCAGGGACAGGGTACTGAATTTGGATGATCAGCCATGATCTCATTGAATGGAGGAGCAGGCTCGAGGGGCCGAATGGCCTACTCCTGCTCCTATCTTCTATGTTTCTATGTTTCTATCCAAGGAGAGGACATATAAATTGGCCAGAAAAAGCAACAAACCTGAGGATTGGGAGCAGTTTAGGATTCAGCAAAGGAGGACAAAGGGATTAATTAAGAGGGAGAAAATAGAGTATGAGAGTAAGCTTGCATGGAACATAAAAATTGTCTGTAAAAGCTTCTATAGATATGTGAAGAGAAAAAGATTGGTGAAGTCAAGTGTAGGTCTCTTGCAATCAGAATCAGGGGCATTTATAATGGGAAACAAAGAAATGGAAGACCAATTAAATACATACATTGGTTCTGTCTTCACAAAGGAGGACACAAATAACTTCCCAGAGATGTCGGGGAACATAGGGTCTAATGAGAGGGAGGAACTGAATGAAATCAGTATTTGTAGGGAAATGGTGTTAGGGAAATTGACAGGATTGAAGGCTGATAAATCCCCAGAGCCTGATAATCTACATCCTAGGGTACTTAAGGAAGTAGCCCTAGAAATAGTAGATGCATTGCTGGTCATCTTCCAAAATTCTATAGACTCTGAAATAGTTCTCATGGATTGGAGGGTAGCTAATGTAACTACTCAAAAAAGGTGGTAGAGAGAAAATGGGGAATTATAGACCGGTAAGCCTGACATCGGTAGTGGGAAAATGCTAGAGTTAATTACAAAAGATGTAACAGCAGAGCACTTGGAAAAAAGTGACAGGATCGGACAATGTCAAGATGGATTTACAAAAGGTAAATCATGCTTGACTAATCAACTGGAATTTTTTGAGGATGTAACTGGTAGAATAGATAAGGGAGAACCAGTGGATGTGGTGTATTTGGACTTTCAGAAGGCTTTCGATAAGGTGCCGCATAAGAGATTAGCGTCTAAAGTTAAAGCACACGGGATTGGGGGTAAGCTACTGACTTGGATAGAGAACTGGTTGGCAGACAGGAAGCAAAGAGTTGGAATAAATGGGTCTTTCTCCGAGTGGCAGGCAGTGACTAGTGGGGTACCGCAGGGATCGGTGCTAGGGCCCCAGCTGTTCACAATATATATAAATGATCTAGACGAGGGAACTAGATGTAATATCTTCAAGTTTGCAGACGACACAAAGCTGGGTGGGCGTGTGTGCTGTGAGGAGGATGCTGAGAAACTCCAGTATGATTTGGACAGGTTGGGTGATTGGGCAGATGCATGGCAGATACAGTATAATGTGGATAAATGCGAGGTTATCCACTTTGGTGGCAAAAACAGGAAGGCAGATTATTATCTGAACAGCAATAGATTGGGAGAAGTGGAAGTGCAACGAGACCTGGGTGTCCTTGTGCACCAGTCGCTGAAAGTAAGCATGCAGGTGCAGCAGGCGGTTAAGAAGGCAAATGGTATGTTGGCCTTCATAGCGAGAGGATTCGAGTACAGGAGCAAGGATGTCTTGCTGCAGTTGTGCAGGGCCTTGGTGAGACCACAGCTTGAGTATTGTGTGCAGTTTTGGTCACCTTATCTGAGGAAGGATGTTCTTGCCATGGAGGGAGTGCAGCGAAGATTCACCAGGCTGATACCTGGCAGGAATGACGTATGAGGAGAGATTGGGTCGATTGGGCTTATATTGGGAGTTTAGAAGAATGAGAGGGGATCTCATTGAAACTTATAAAATTCTAACAGGACTAGACAGACTAGATGCAGGAAGGATGTTCCCGATGGCGGGGGAGTCCAGAACCAGGGGTCACCGTCTAAAGATAAGGGGTAAGCCATTTAGGACAGAGATGAGGAGGAATTTCTTCACCCAGAGAGTGGTGAACCTATGGAATTCTCTACCACAGAAGGCAGTTGAGGCCAATTCAGTAAATATATTCAGGAAGGTGTTAGATATATTTCTTAAGGCTAAAGGGATCAAGGGGTATGGGGAGAAAGCAGGGACAGGGTACTGAATTTGGATGATCAGCCATGATCTCATTAAATGACAGAGCAGGCTCGAGGGGCCAAATGGCCTGCTCCTGCTCCTATCTTCTATGTTTCTATGTTAACATTTTACAGTTTCCTGGCCCTAACTGTCTCCTTTTCACCATTGACGTCCAATCCCTCTACAACTCCATCCCCCACCAGGATGGCCTGAGGGCGCTCCGCTTCTTCCTTGAACGAGGCCCAACCAGTCCCCATCGACCACCACCCTCCTCCACCTGGCTGAAATTGTTCTCACACTCAACAACTTCTCCTTTGACTCCACTCACTTCCTCCAAATAAAAGGTGTTGCAAAGGGAACCCTCATGGGATGTGTGGAACATTCCAGTCCTACTCAGGTCCCCTCCCTCACCTCTATTTGTGATACATTGATGACTGTATCATGCAGTTTCGTGCTCGCGCCCCGAACTGGAAAATTTCAGCAACATTGCTTCCAATTTTCACCCTTTCCTTGCCTTCACATGGTCCATCTCTATTCCCTTCCTCGACTTTTTCTGGGGCTAGGCTAGCGACCAATATCCACTATAAGCCCATTGACACCTACAGCAACCTTGACTACACTTTCTCCCACCCTGCTTCCTGTAAGAACTCTATTCCATTCTCCCAGTTTCTCCGTCGCATCTGTTCTGACAGTGCCACCTTCCATTCCAGGGCTTCCGATATGTCTTCTGACGTAAGAAAACTACTCGGCACTTGGCCTAAGCATTAAACAAAGCTTTAATCAACTGTTTTACAACATGGAGGTCTAGTTGTGTCCTTCACTAGTTCCTGTTAAGAATGTCCTGCGCAAGCTGGGCCCGTGCCCGAGTATTTATACTCTCCCTGGACAGCGCCACCCACAGGCCCCTCAGTATTATTTCATAAGTCTTTCTTTCATGAATGACTGGTTCATGTCATCTTCCTTTTTCCTCCACCATGGTTGACAGGGCTCTTAACCGCATCTGTTCCATTTCCCAGGCTTCTTCTTTCACCCTTTCCCCTCCCTCCCAGAACTACGATAGGGTTCCCCTTGTCCTCACCTTTCAACCCACCAGCCTCCGCATTCATCGGATCATCCTCCGCCATTTCCGCCACCTCCAGCATGATCCCACCACCAAACACATCTTCCCCTCCCCTCCCCTTCCTTTTCAGCATTCCGAAGGGACCGCCCCCTCCACGACACCCTGGTCCACTCCTCTATCACCCCCAACACCCCCTCCCCTTCCACAGCACCTTCCCATGCAAGTGCAGGAGATGCAACACCTGCCCTTTTACCTCCTCCCTTCCCACTATCCAGGGTCCAAACACTTCTTCCAGGGGAAACAGCGATTTACTTGTACTTCTTTCAATTTAGTATACTGTATTCGCTGCTCACGATGTGGTCTCCTCTACATTGGGGAGACCAAATGCAGATTGGGTGAGCGCTTTGTGGAACACCTCCGTTCAGTCTGCAAGCGTGACCCCGAGCTTCCGGTCGCCTGTCACTTTAATTCTCCCCCCCTCTCCCACTCTGACCTCTCTGTCCTCGGCCTCCTACATTGTTGCAATGAAGCTCAACGTAAGCTCAAGGAACAGCACTTCATCTTTCGATTAAGCACTTTACAGCCTTCCAGACTTCCAGACTCAACGTCCGAAAATTTTAGCTTCGAGACGGATTGCGTGGATGCGGGCTGCATAGCAAGTCGGGAGGCTGAAGATGTAAACTGGGCATTCTCCACTGCGACTTTTAGTTAATGGCCCCTATTAAACTAGTTCCACGCATTTTCCAGCCCTATCAAATGGTGCGGGTCTGATGATGCCATCGATGACTCATTTCCAATGGGGTTATTTAAAGCAGCCTTGGCCACTTCACATGTGAAGGTTCATGTAGGAGTGTAGCCATCAACAACAGATGGTGGAGACAGGGACAGCAGTGGCGACTCCTCGCCGGAGGGCGCAGGACGCTCCAAGCTCTGCTCAGCTGCATGCAGATGCTGAGCCTCGGGGGCCATCAAGAAAGAGGGTGATCCTGGAGGGGCAGCAAGAAATGCAGGAGGCTCTGGCAGGTTTTGCAGCCGCGATGTCTGCAAATGTGCAGAGAATAGAGGAGTCCATCTCCAACATGAGCACCACCATGTTGCAGATGATGGGGAGAGTATGCTCTTCCATGGAAAGGATGGCCACCTGCATGGAGCAGCTATGGTACCACTCACATGAGCACATGATGGCTATAGACAGCAGATGGCAGAGGCTCATAGACCTCCTCTCTAGGAGGTATCTAAACATATACTTGGGTCCTCATGGCCCCTCTGCTGTTCAGCAAGATGTCTCCAGCGCATTGCTAGCAGGGATGTATGGGTGGCCCATGAGAGGGATGATGGTTAGAGGGGACATGGAAGTGGGGGCATCTCTCAAAGCGCTCCCACTTCTCCCCCATTACCTTTCCCTCAGTCAGACCTCCAGATGCTTCCTCTGATTCCGATGGCCGAATCTGCCCCTGCACAGTCGCAGGAGGAGCAGTCTTCGGCAGGGTCTTCACAGGCTCCAAAACCCAGAGGATGTCCACCAAAAGTGTCTATGCAGTCACAGCAGGGAAGTGAGCAGGCTGCCTCTACCTCTGCTGAAGCCACAGGGGTTGCACCGCATAGAAGCATGCGTAAAAGAAAAAAGCCACAATCCTAAATGCACAGAGTATGCACATGGGTGTATAAAGAAGTGCTATTGTTAAGGTTCCATTACTGTTATCACACATATAAATGTATTTATTTTCAGTACTTTCCAGTCATGCCCATTTTTGTCTGCAACCTTGGAAGTGGCTTAGTGAGTTGGAGTGAATGGTAAGACATTACATAACTGCCAGCAATGAGGGTTAGTGTGAAAGGAATAGCTTGGTCATTGCAGGGATGCTTTATGGTGTTGTTGGGAGGGGATCTTGGCACAGCATGTGGCAGCCATATGGGTGCATTGCAGGAAGTTAAGTAAATCTGGCCAAGGTGAGGCCATCCCTGGCCTCCTGGGCAGCAATATGCTCCGCTGCTGATACCATCTGGACTTTAGGTTCCTCCTGCTCCTCCTCCTCCTCCGAAGAGGCTCTGGGATGTGTACCTTGCTCCTCATGCAGAACTAATCCTCGCTACTGCACTATATTGCATACAACAACAATTCTGGAGACCCTGGCTGGCGCATACTGAAGGACTCCTCCAGATCTGTCAAGGCATCTGAAGCGCACCTTGAGCATGCCTATTGTTTGCTCTATGACACGTCTGGTGGATATGTGGCTTTCATATAACGCTCCTTGGCCTCATTGCTTGGCATCCTCAAGGGTGTCATGAGCCACGTCTTTAGTGGATAGCCCTTGTCTCCAATCAATAGGGTGGACTGACGCAGCATGAAAAGGTCATGACAGCTGCCAGGGAATTTGCCGCACATGCATGATGATCTTCCTATGGTTGCAGACCAGCTGCACATTGAGGGAGTGGAAGCCCTTGCGGTTCACAAACACTCCTGGGTGGTGCCCTGATGGCCACATGTGTGCAGTCAATTATGCCCTGCACCTGTGGGAAGCCAGCCAGAGCGGCAAAGCTGAGCACCCACTCAGTAACATTGGCGTCATCAGTGGCAAAGTTCACATAATTGGCTGCCTTGTTAAACATGGCATCGATGTATCTGTGGGCAGCCGTCTGCAAGATGCTGCAAATGTCTGCTGCAGATCCCTGGAAGGAGCCTGAGCCGAAGAATTTGAGGGTGGTGGTGACTTTGACAGCCACTGGTAAGGAGTGTCCACCAGGTCCTTTGTGTTGCAGGTCTTGCTCCAGCAAGCTGCAAATGTCTGCAATGACCTGGCGTGATAGTCTGAGCCTCCTTTGGCACTGCTGCTCAGCCATGTTGAGGAAGCTCATCCTCTGCCTGTATACCCTGTGTTGGGGGTATCGCCTCTGGTGTGGTGCAGCCCTGCGCTGATGCCCTCTGTCCTATGGAGCATCAGGTCATTGAGAAGGTTGTTGGTATTGTTGTTGCTGCTGCTGCTGCTGAGGCTCATCTTGGTCCAATTCTGAGGACCAAGGTGAGACAGTATAAGTGGCACCCATGCTGATGTAATAGATGGCAAATCAAGCAGAGATCAGAGGACCAATCTGTCAATATTGTGATAGTTACTAGCAATGTGGTGAGAGTGGCTTCTAAGGTTGCAGAAAAGACTTGCAAACTCTAGACACCTAAATCTGTGCACAAAATGGAGTCAGCAAAAGCCTTTCTCTTAGGCAAGTAATGAGGTGTAAAGTGAGAGTATTTATTTGGATTTCCGTGCTCTCCATTAATGACCTCACACAATGGCCACTGAGCTTCCACCTCACGTTGACAAACAAGGTTCCTAAGCTGCGTGATTCCTGTGGTAATCCAGTAAAAAATCAAAAAATCAAAAGCTCTGGTTAAAAACCCTGTTAAGTGTCTCAAAACAAGCAGTTAATTATTTCAATTAGGTCGCCCACCTCTGCCGTTCGGGTCTGTGGCGCACTAGGAAACACGCGCAAGTTAAATACGCGAGGTGGCGGGATGACAGTGGGTTCCTGATGCACTCGTGATTTCGGCAATTTTTACTGCAGACCCGCCTCCAAACCCACACGCCCGCCAGCAGGAAAATTCCGGCCAACATTTTTTCGGACAGCAGCTGTTGCTGATTCTGATATTCCCTATTCACACCTCTTCTAGGCCTACCTTTTGTTTCTTTACTTGTCCCATTACCAACTCTTTTTGCCTTGCACCATCATCCCTTTTGCCATTCAATCCCTCCTTCCTTCCACTTATCACAGACCTTCCCTTTTGTTCTTTCCATCCATCCCCCTTTTCCCTACCTCTCTACTTGCTTAAAACCTGTTACATCTGTAACATTTGCCAGTTCTGATGAAACGTCATCAACCTGAAATGTTAACTGTTTCTCCACAGATGCTGCCTGACCTGCTGAGTATTTTCAGCATTTCCTGTTTTTATTTCAGATTTCCAGCATCCACAGTGTTTTGCTTTTATATAAAGATAAGTTGTTGTTGTTGTTGCCTCAGCGAGCGGCAGTATTAAGTGTGGACATGAGGCAAATGGGCAGGGATCCAGGCCTCACCTCCCTGTGGGCACTTGCATGCAGTGGTCAGGAAAAGGGCAGCCAGCAGCAGTCCAGGTGGGGTGGGGACTGGGAAAGTAAGACCAGATGGCAAGGCAGCAGTCGACCTCGTCGCCTGATTTTCCATACTGTTTTCACGACTATCCTAGCCAATATGGGGTAGGATAGCAGAGGAAAGTCCAGGCCTAAATTAATTTCAAGTATCAGACATTACCTTTAAATCCTGATAACTCAGTTTTGTAGGGTAATGGAAATCACTTCCAGTGTTCGCAGATCTTCCAGAATGCTGTATTCGGTGACCGCTGGCCTTCTCAATAGTTTCCCACTTCTGGTACATGTCCCAAACCACCACTTTAATACTGGAAGTGCTTTCAAGGGGAGGAAACTCAGAGCAAACACGGGAAAATGGCAGAGATTACTAAGCTACGTCCCTTTGCCTTCACTTACATGTGGCAAAGCGTGCAGGTCCAGGTTATGGAAGGGTTAGCAAAGGAAAATCAGAGTAGCCATTTTAGGAGTAGGGGATCAGCAGAAGATCTTCCTGCTGCTATTCCCTTGCCAGACCACCCCTATAGTGCCCAAATTTGGGCACGTTGGTGAATGAGTATGGCAATATGTGGCACTGCATGTGAATGCAAGTAATACTTACACCAAATTGCTACTTGGTTACAGTGCACAGAGAAATTGAATGATCTCACCACGGGTGCCAAGGTAAAACATATTTTCACATGTCTCATTCTCCTGCACAGCTCTGCAGGAATCAATCATTTCCTTTTCTGCTTCCCAAGTTGTCCATTAGGTGCCAAGGAAGGCTTTGCTGCTCCTCGTTCCTGTTTTCACCCACACCCTCAAAAGCTGCTCCTGTCCTCACAATTACTTCTCCTGCTTGGTCACATTTCCTGCTTCTTCCTGTCATTGTGTACACTATGGTAAACTGGTACATACCCGGCAAGGATTGAAAGCCCTTACCCAAGGCATATATTTACCCATTTCCACTCTCCTCCAGGAGAAGTTTGCACAAGAGGGAGACAACAAGTGTAGTGGGAGGCCCTGTAGATCTATAAACCTTCCCCTCAATGGAAGAAGCCACATTGACGCAATGGAAAACGCACAACAATGAGCATTGGAACTGCGAAGCTGAAGACCTAGGGGGAGAAATTTGGTACTTTAGTGCCTCCAGTTAGCACCTGGCAGGGGTGCTGAGGCAGTAGCGCTGTGGCGAGGTAAATCCAGCACCACACGCCGAATTCAGCCCCCCCCATAGCGCCGCCGCTACAAGTTAGCACCGGAGACTTCAGTGCTAGGCCGATCGTGATGTCAGTGAGCGCCCGATCTGCCAAATTGAGTATCGCCCCCTGCCTTAGCGCCTCGCCCCGCCAGCGACAGGGAGAGGAGGTGTGAAGCAGTTGGTTCCAGGCTCCAGGGGCACTACGTAAAGGGATCATGAGTAATGAGTCACAGCTGTCAGGTTAGTGCTGTTTCACTGCTTCCTTGACAGTTTGACATTGATTTAAACTGCTGCACAGTCATTTAAAGGTTGTTCAGTCTCCAGAGTGTTGTGGCTACTAAAAATTAGTTACATTTATTCTCACAAAATAACAAAGTACTGCACTTCCTTACATTAATGGGGGCTGTACTGGCAGTCGACCTCGCCCTCCAGGATCTACTGCGGAAGGAGCGCAAGCAGCAAGAAAGATTGGAAAATATGGCCAAAGGGAGGAGGAGGGTCATCAGGGCTCTCAACAGGAGGCCTTACCCTTCGTGGGTCTTCCGACAGCAATTCTACCTCCAATTAAGCCAGGAGCAGTGTCTTAGAAGGCTTTGCTTCAGCAAGGAGGTGGTCATAGAACTCTGCCACCTCCTGCAACCAGACCTCGAGCCTCAGATCAGGACGAGGATGGCTCTCTCAATGGCAGTCAAGGTCACTATCGCCCTCAATGGTGATATAGGTAGCATCTTGCAGTTTGCCGTCCATTGCTGTATCTGGGAGGTCACAGAGGCTCTCTACAGTAGGAGAAGGGACTACATTTCCATCCCCATCACCAGAGAGAAGTAGGGTGAGTGTGCATGTGGCTTTGCAAGGATAGCAGGATTCCCCATGATGCAGGGCACCATTGACTGTACCACGTGGCTTTACAGCCCCAGGACATCGCTGCAGGAGTTCCTCAGGGCAGTGTCCTAGGCCCAACCATCTTCAGCTGCTTCATCAATGACCTTCCCTCCAACATAAAGTCAGAAATGGGGATATTCACTGATGACTGCATAGTGATCAATGCCATTCACAACTCCTCAGATAAGGAAGCAGTCCATGCCCGCATGCAACAAGACCTGGACGATGTTCAGGCTTGGTCTGATAAGTGGCAGGTAAAATTCACACCACAGAGGTGCCAGGCAATGACTATCTCCAACAAGCGAGAATCTAACCACCATCCCTTGACATTCAATGGCATTACCATCGCTGAATCCCCCACCATCAACATCCTGGGGATCACCATTGACTAGAGACTTAACTGGACCAGCCACATAAATACTGTGGCAACAAGAGCAGGTCAGAGGCTAGGTATTCTGCAGCGAGTGTCTCACCTCCTGACTCCCTAAAGCCTTTCCACCATCTACAAGGCACAATTAAGGAGTGTGATGGAATATTCTCCACTTGCCTGGATAAGTGCAGCTCCAACAACACTCAAGAAGCTTGACACCATCCAGGACAAAGCAGCCCGTTTAATTGGCACCCCATCCACCACCTTAAACATTCACTCCCTCCACCACCGGCGTACCGTGGCTGCAGTATGTACCATCTACAAGATGCACTGCAGCAACTCACCAAGGCTTCTTCGGCAGCATCTCCCAAACCCACAACCTCTTCCATCTAGAAGGACAAGGGCAGCAGACGCATGGGAACACCACCACCTCCAAGTTCCCCTCCAAGTAACACACCATCCTGACTTAGAAGTATATCGCCGATCCTTCATTGTCGCTGGGTCAAAATCCTGGAACTCCCTACCTAACAGCTCTGTGGGAATACCTTCACCACGCGGACTGCAGAGGTTCAAGAAAGCGGCTCACCACCACCTTCTCAAGGGCAATTAGGGATGGGCAATAAATGCTGGCCTTGCCAGCGACACCCACATCCCATAAATGAATTCTTTTTAAAGGGTTAAAAATCTTGAAATCTTCCATAACTGCATAGGCTACCACTCCCAATGTCCAGTTGGTGTGCAACCACAGACAGCGAATCCTCAACGTCAATGCCCGCTATCCTGGCAGCAGCCATGATGCCTTCATCCTGCGCCAGACCAGTGTTCCAGCACTCTTCCAGCCACCACTTCAAGCTCACAGTTGGCTGGTCAGAGACAAGGGGTATCTGCTCCCCACCTGGCTCATGACTCCCCTCCGGAGCCCCAACACTCCTGCCCAGCACTCATATAATGAGAGCCATGCTACCACCAGAAACATCATCGAGCAGACCATCGGGGTGCTCAAGCAATGGTTCCGCTGCCTTGAACACGCGGGAAGGGCCTTCCAGTACTTGCCGGGGCGGGTGTCCCATTTTGTCATGGTCTGCTGCTTGCTCCATAATCTGGCCATCATGAGGGCCCAGCCCTTGCTACCAGGGATTGCATCACCACCTCAGGAAGAGGAAGAGGAGGAGGAGGAGGACGATGAGGAGGATGAGAAGGAACAGGAGCGAGGGAGGAAGCAGCCACTCAATCGGCCTTCCAGAAGGGCAGCCCGTGACCACCTGATCAGACTACGGTTCCAGTAAATTCAACCCGAGATCCCCGTTCCTCACCACATCCCTCTCGTTCCGTCCCTGTTGCAGGCCATATCACAGCGCACAGCTGAAATGAGAGACAGTACAAAATTATCCAAGGTGAATTAATAAATTTATCAATAATCAGTGAACACATCTTTACAATAACAATATTTACTATTCACCCTTGTGCAATCCCTTAGTGCCTGGCGTTACAGTGCCTTTGCCTACTCTAGTGCTCCTATGAAGTGTTGGCCCAGTGGCTGTAGCATGGCTGGTGGAAGGCTGCTGAGTGTCCGTGCGGGAGACTGCAGATGGCCTTGCAGGACGCCCTCGACCAGCTCTGGGCCTGGAAGGCCCGGCTATAGACTGCACCACCTCAGCATGGGCGGCAGCAGTCTGGACTGGCTGGGTGATGGGCAGCGGCAAGGGCAATGGCGGAGTGCCAGTGGTGCGAACAGGAATGCTCTCATCTTGAGAGAGGACAGCAGGTTCCTGCTCCACTGACCCACTGTCACTCCCCTAGGGCAGTGTTGTGTATGTAATATGTGTGCTACTTTGAACCTATGGACAGGACTGCACTACTTGTAGGGCGTAGTGATACGCAGTACCACTCCTGGCCATAGGGGTATAAATAGTACTGTGGGTACTGATCTCCCCTCAGTTCCCGCCTGTGGGCATGAAGTAAAGACCTATGTGTAGTCCCTACCTCCAACCAGTAAAGACCTGTTTGAGTTATACGTTTAAGTCTTTGTGTTAATTGTTCAATACAATACACATACTTAACACTGGCGACGAGTCAGGTTCTTACCCTGCGGCAGTTGAAGAGAGGTTTCAAACCTCACCACCCCACTAGAAGCGACAGGCTTAGGACTCTGAAGCCTCCATCAGCGACTGAGCACTGGAGTGCAGCAGCCATCCTGACAGCTTCCAGCGACTGACAGAAGTCTTTCTGCAGTTTCCTTGTTCAACCTAAGTGGTGAGGTAAGCCGTGCAGCGTTGGCTGCAAAGACAGGGCTGGGGAAGTCGGAGCAGATAAGGGCCATCGATCGCGATCGGAGATAAGGCCGGGCCGCCTTCAAGTGCGAGGCGCAGAGCGGGCCAGCGATCGGGACCAAAGATAAGGGCCGCACTCGGACTGAAAGGCGCGGCGGCTGCAGAAGCTCAAGGTGCGAGAGCCGCGGTGCACAGCGCGGGCTATCGATCGCACAGAAGATAAGGGCCAAGAGCCGCTTCGGTCGGGAGCCACTTCGTGATCCAGCGATCGCATCCGCTGATAAGGGCCGCACTCGGGCGATTGCGGCGAAGATAAGGGCCGCACTCGGGGGCTGAAGGGAGACTGCGTCGGGGGACGGGTGAAGACCGCCAAGCGTGGGAAAACCGCCATTTTGTGGGCGGAGGACGACGGCAAGAGCGGGAAGCCGCCATCTTTGATAACAAGTAAAGAAAATAAAATCTGAGAAATTGCAAATCTACAATGCCTAAACACGGGAATATTAGCACCTTTGATAGTAACCTCGAAGATTGGGCCATATATGTTGAAAGAGTAAAAATTTATTGTAAGGCCAATAAAATTCGTGGCCAAGATAAAGCTCTAACATTATTAAATTTAATGGGTGCGAAGACATACGGGCAATTGAAACACCTGTTATCGCCAGATGAACCGGCGGATAAGACGTTCGATGAGATTGTTACTGTCCTGAAAGATCATCTAAACCCCACGCCGCTGATGCTAGCGGAACGATTTAAATTTTATGACAGAAGGCAGCTACAGCATGAAAGCAATGCTGAATATTTGCTGGAATTGCGTAAATTAGCGAAATATTGCCAGTTTGGAACGGGACTGACAGATGCACTACGAGACAAATTTGTGTGTGGTTTATTTAAACAGGATACACAAAAGCGACTGCTCGAGGAGAATGAGCTGACGCTTGAGAAGGCGGTCACTATGGCAGCAGCACACGAAGCCGCAGCGAGAGGCACGGCAGTAATGCAGCTACGGTCACCGGAGCTCAGTGCACACAAATTGGGTGTGAGTTCTGGCAAATGTTATCGTTGTGGAAAGACAACGCAAGATCAGAACCAGTGTTGGTTTAAAAACCAAGAATGTATAACTTGTGGTAGGCTTGGACACATAGCTAGAGTATGCAGGTCAGGGAAGAAGACCAGCAACAAGAAGTCACCGCAAGGAAAATACGCAAAAGTACACAAGGTGGCCGAACAGGAGTCCGATTCAGATGCTAGCAGTAATGAACTGGCTGACTTAAGCAGTATTGAACTGGCTAGCTTAAGGGTACTCAACGTTGGTAAGGGTGCAGACCTCCAGACAATTTGGGTCACTCTTCAGATAGAAGGAGTCCAAGTAAAACTGGAATTGGACACTGGATCGGCATTGACGGTCATAAATAAGAAAGATTATGGAAGGTTATTCCAACATATTCCCCTACAGGATACGGAGCTCATATTAAAAACATACACGGGGCAAAGAGTGTACCCCATCGGGAAAATTGAGGTCACAGTGGTCCACAAGGGCGAAGAAAGTCAAATAATGGACTTATATGTGCTATCTGAAGGAGGTCCTCCACTACTAGGACGGGAGTGGATTAGGAAAATGAATATCGACTGGCATTTCCTACAAACAATAACGAGTGAGAACTCGGTGAACATAATCAACCCAGACTCTGGAACTGATGATGGTAAGACCAACCCGTGTGCAAAAGACAAAGTTTCAGCACAGAATTCCACTGAGATAGAGAATTCTGAGTCTGTCCAGTCTACTGACATGCACATTTCTGAGGGACACCGGGCTCGAACTCAACTCCATTTCAAACTGCAACAGCAATTAGAACAAATGATTCGCCGTTTTGAGCAAGAGATGAATGCGACGAAAGAGTTCTTTGATATAGAGTGGGAACATCTGGAAAGACAACAGAAGCAGCTGCTGGAGCAAATGGAGCAGGAGCACACAAAACGTCTGATGTCAGAGGAGTTAACGGTCAGCCAACTCCTTCATATGCTGAAGGACAGGACTCTGAAATGGGAAAAACTTGAACACGAACTTCAATATTCAAACGAAAGGGGTTCGGAGCTCTCAAAGGTTATTGGAAGAGCTGAGGTGGCAACACAGACTGAGATGACTGCAACAGAGCAGCCCTTGGATGCCAAAAGTACGCTGACTCACGTCAACGTAGAACAACAGACCGCTGAAACAGCTGCTCCGGTAGAGGGATTGAATAGTCCGATCAATCAATCTCCAAAAGAAGTTGAAGTAGTAAAATCTCAAATGAGGTCATTAGTAAACGACTTGCTGAAAGCCCAGAAAAAGCTGGATGAAGAGGTACGCATGAAGAAGTCTCTTCAGGAAAGATGTCTGGACTTGGAACAAAAGCTGGCTAACGCCCAGCTGGGTATGGAGGAAATAGAAGACCCTCTCGCTGGCCTAGATCAGGACGACACCGAATATTACCATGACCTATTGAGTGACACTGAATATTATAGTGACCTGGTCTGCCCAGCTTGTGATGAAAACTCCCAAAGTGCAGAAATCAGGATGAATCACTTAAAGTCTAAGGAACATAGGGAGATGGTGGCGCTACAGCTGGCAGCTGACAGGGGAGCCCAGAGAGTCTCTAAGAAGCAGAAAAGGAAAAGACGAAGCAGAAGATGATAACCATCTGAACCATTATCACCCCTACCAGATCACACACGTGGTCCCTCCGAACGGAGCCAAATCAGTTCGGAAGTTCAAGCCGTTAAATCCATGGAAGGACTATTGAATGAGTCACTCCAGCAACGTGAACCGACTACACCACAGAGATTGAATCTGTGAACTGTTTTCCGCAGAGACTGAATCTGTGATCTGTTTTGACATGAAGTTATCTATGTATCTATGTTATTCTGTTATGTAAACCTGAAGTTATATATGTATATATGTTATTATGTTATGTTAAATGGGGAGATGACTGTAAAGCTAAGAAGGGAGGAATGTTGTGTATGTAATATGTGTGCTACTTTGAACCTATGGACAGGACTGCACTACTTGTAGGGCGTAGTGATACGCAGTACCACTCCTGGCCATAGGGGTATAAATAGTACTGTGGGTACTGATCTCCCCTCAGTTCCCGCCTGTGGGCATGAAGTAAAGACCTATGTGTAGTCCCTACCTCCAACCAGTTTGAGTTATACGTTTAAGTCTTTGTGTTAATTGTTCAATACAATACACATACTTAACAGGCAGCACCTCAGCATCCCTAGCAATCTGCTGCAACACCGTGAAAGCCCCAGTCGATGATGGTAGACCCAGCCACGATGGCAGCAGTCAGAGCTTGCGTGGCACCAAGCTGAGATTGCATGAGAGCAGTCTGAGATTGAATGCCACCAACCATAGACAGCATTACTAAGACGTTGCGTCGCTTCCGCCTGTGCTGCAATGGAAGCTGCCAGATTGCCCATCACACGCGGCATCAGGTCTGGGTCGCCATGGTCTCTCTGGGAGTCTACTATCCTTTCCAGACTGGAAATGATGGGCTCTATGGTGTGTGCAGAGCTTTGTGCAATGTTGGAGGCGGACTCCTCCATGCTCCTTACCATTGCCAACAGGTTCTTGGGCACTCTTGCCATTGCACCTATGATCTCCGTGTGCGTGCCCATCACCCTTCTTCTGAAGGCTTCCCCATTGAGGTCCTCATCTGAGTCCTGTGCAACAGAACTCGCGCGCGAACTCGCCCTCCAGAGAGCTGGCCCCCGAGCTACCCTTTCCCCCTGGCCTTGCTGCAGCCCGCTTGTTCCCAGTGCATCACCCTGTGCAGATCCCACTACTATACTAACCTCTAAAGAACGCGTAGTGCCAGTGTCTGAGCTGGTGCCTGCGGGTGAGACATGCAGTGACACGGTGTGTTCTTCCTCCTCCTCTTCTCCTGCATCGCTCTCTACGATGCCCTCAGGGGCTGCTCCGGTACTTGCTCATTATCTGAAAGCATAAAGGCACAAGAGATGGGTTAATGTGAGGGCAGGAAGGGAGAAAAGCATGCTTACAGCATGATTAGTTGGAAAGTGCGAAAGTTTTGTGGGGTGGTGTGGGGGAAGCGGATTTGAGAAGAAGGAATAGGGATGAACATACCGTTGTTGTCCCCAAGGGGGTCAATGTCGCTAGTGGCCACGGATCCCACCACCTGGTGCCCAATGATCTCCAGCACTCTATTTTCCAGCACAGACAGTGGTTGGGTGTCGGCTTGTCCCCCGCCTGAGCTCCTGCTCCCTCCTTTTGTGAGCCACCTTGGCCTGCAAGAGAAAGGAAAGTGTGTGCGTGAGTGTGGAGAAATGTGTTTGGGTGATCTGCCTGCCATAGCTGAATAGCTGTCATTGTGGGCAAGGTGTAAGATGTGTGTGTGTGTGTTAGTAGGTAGAGATTGTTGGTGGGTGAGTGCTGGGGATGTGGTGCTTTGGCCAGTGTGTGCAGACTATGGTTCAGACGGTGATATGTAGCATTTGTTGAAGCTTTGACTCACCCTGACCACCCGAGTGAGGTCGTTAAATTTCTTCCTGCACTGTGTGTGGATCCTGGGAACCACAGTGCTGCCCGAGACCTGATGGGCTACCTCCCTCCACATGGCGTGGAAGACTTGCGGCGAGGGCCTCCTGCCACTTGCTGGGTAGAGCACCACCCTCCATCTCTCCACAGTGGACACCAACTCCTCCAAATCTTGGTCCGAAAATCTGTGGGCTCTCTCCCTGGGGTATGGATCTGCCATCATGAAACCTGCTTGAGTGGTTCAGCTCCTTCTCCTTGGCTTTCTGATGCTTGCTGGGACAGCTGCAGAACCAACAATGCTGAGAACGAGGTTCGGCAGCATGAATGAACCTCCCCTTTAAGAACTGGAAAGAGCCTGTGGCAATTATCACGTGTGATTAGACTGCACCTGAAATTGGTTAGCGCTTTGAGTGTAATGCCACTGAGCGAGGCCATTAGCGCTTGATTTAGTGCTCCCATCCTTTCTTTGAGCGATGACAATGAATTATGCATGCAACGAGATTCATTAGCGCCTGGCGCTAAATCTCAAACTTGTCTAAAGTTAACGCCCATTCCTAGGCAATAATGAATTTCTCGCCCCTAGTGCCTTCTTCCTTACATCTTCACTTTCAGTCATGCATTCATTCACCGCTTGAACATGACACCCTGGCACAACATAGTGCTGCCAGTGATCTGGTAAGTGCTTGCCATCAATCCTATATTCTAATTCTTGTCCTCCCTTTTTCTAGATCCATCAGAAGAATCAGTCACTAGTATCAGACAAACTGGTGGTAAAAACCCTGATGACAATACACCACCACTCTGTAGTGTATGTGCCTTTAAGTCAGAACTACTTTTTACAGCTCCTGTATACTGTAGTACCGGCAGTGACCACACTGGTATATAAGCTGTGCGCATGCCTCTGTACCCCAGTCTAGAGATTACCCTCCTCCAGTAAAGACCTGTTATTTGTTAATGTACAGCATCCATGTGATTATTTATCCACTGAACCACGGATCGAACAGTGGCGACGAGTGTCGATTCGAATCTACATGCAACATAAAAAAAAAAAAATAGTCGAGGCCAGGAACACGGGCGTCGACCACGAGCAACCGCCCAGCAGTCAGGCAGAGATCCAACTTCGCTGGGGAGGCTGTGGAGAGCCGGGCTTGGTTCCCCAGCCACAACAAGCAGTAAGAGACCGATGACAGGTCCAGAGCAGACCCTTCCCGAGCAGCGGCGGCTGGAGCCGACCGACGGCAGAGAGAGAGCCGAGCAGCGTCGACAGAGTAAGAAAGAGGGTGAAGAGCACAGGGCGCAGCCGGGGGTTGAACACCGAGCGGCGTCGAGGAATAATACTGCAAACCGGAGAGAGAGAGGGTAAGAAACAGTCGGGTTCTAGACTGAGCGGCGTCGACAAATATCAAGAGAAGAATGCGCAGAGCACAGCCAGGGATCACGGGCTGATCAGGGTCCATGGGGCAAAGCAAGGGGAGACATCATTGAGCCGCGGAGAAGCAGGGAGAGCACGGGAGACGCCATTGAGCCGCGGAGAAGCAGGGAGAGCGCGGGAGATGCCATTGAGCCGCGGAGGAGAAGGAAGAGCGCGTGAGACGCCATTTTGAGAAGCCGCAGCAGAGAAGAAGGGCGAGCGCGGGAAGGAAGGAAAGCATGGGAGACGCCATTTTGTGCCAGCGGAGAAGAAGGGGAAGCGCGGGAGGCGCCATTGGTGATAGTTAACGCACAACCAAGGATGCCGAAGAGTGGCAGTATCTCTACGTTCGACAATGAAGTCGAAGGTTGGGCGACATATGTGGAACGTATTGAGGTGTACTGCAGGGCGAATGAAGTGCCAGATGCTAATAAAGCACTGGTTCTGCTAAATTCCATGGGTGCAAAAACTTATGGGTTACTGCGAAATCTAATAACCCCAGAGAAGCCGGTAAACAAGAATTTTGAAAGCATAGTAGAAATCCTACAGGACCACTTAAACCCCACACCGCTGCTGATAGCAGAACGATTTAAGTTCCATAAAAGGAACCAACACAAAGACGAAAGCAATGCTGAGTACCTAACGGAACTGCGCAAGCTATCAAAATACTGCCAGTTTGGAGCGGGACTAGCAGACACGTTAAGGGACAAGTTTGTGTGTGGGCTACAAAGTGAAGGAACCCAGAAACGGCTTCTATCAGAAAAGGACCTTACGCTGGACAAAGCTTTCAGTATGGCAGTATCACACGAAGCAGCCGCAAGGGGCGCTGCAGAGATACAATGGAGACCGCAAGAATATGGCACCAACGAAATGACCTATGGAACAGGGAAGTGCTATCGCTGCGGCAGAACAACACATGACCAGAAAGATTGTTGGTTCAAAGACCAAGTGTGCAGACAGTGTGGGAAAGCAGGACACATAGCAAGAGTCTGCAGGTCTGGGAAGAAAACCAACAGTAAGAAATCTCCTCAGGAGAAGTACAAAAAGGTACACCAGGTGATGGACAATGGTTCAGACGAACAGAAAAGTGACACAGATTCCGAAAGCAAGGAGCTGGGTTGTCTGAAACTACATAATGTAACCAAAATGGAGGATCACCAGACTATCTGGGTTACACTCAAGATAGACGGAGTCCAAGTGGAAATGGAATTGGACACAGGGTCAGCTCTAACAGTCATAAATCAAAGAGACTACAAGCGGCTATTTTCACACATACCCTTGAAAGCTACAGAGATTGTCTTGAAGACGTATACGGGGCAAAAAGTCTACCCCAAAGGAAAAATAAGGGTGAAAGTGACATATAAAGGCCAGGAAATACCTAAAATGGATATATATGTATTGCCAAATAGAGGACCACCACTGCTAGGACGTGAATGGATCTGGAAGATACAATTAGATTGGCATTCCATACAGGCACTGAAGGTTGAGGCCTAAAAGGATGACGACGTCACACCTGGACGACTGTCAAAAATGCTAACTGACGCAAAAGAAGTGTTCCAGGAGGGACTAGGAACACTAAAAGGAATAACAGCAACAATTAAAATAGAGGAAAATGCAAGCCCAAAGTTTCTGAAGGCCAGACCAGTGCCTTATGCGATCAGACCAGCTGTTGAAGCAGAGCTGGAAGGGTTGGAACCTTCAGGCGTATTGTCCAAAGTGGACTGGAGTGAGTGGGCTGCACCCATCATTCCTGTAATGAAGAGGTCGTTGAGTAATACGCCTGGGGAACCAAAGAAGGTCCGCATCTGTGGGGATTTTAAGGTGAGAGTGAACCCAGTCCTTCACACGGTGCAATATCCGCCTCGCTATCTGGTGGTAAACGCTTCACCAAAATTGATCTAGCCCATGCGTACTTGCAAATGGAGGTAGAAGAAGCTTCAAAACATTACATTACGATCAACACTCATAAAGGTCTCTATCAATACAACCGGCTGGTGTTTGGAGTAGCCTCGGCTCCGGCTATCTGGCAAAGGGCGATGGATCAGGACCTGCAAGGGATTCCAGGGACCCAGTGTTATTTGGACATCTTGGTCATGGGCGAAAATGACGGTGATCACCTCGCTAACTTGGAGAAGGTGCTCACCAGATTAAAGGAGTATGGGCTACGAGCTAATCGCCACAAGTGTGAGTTTTTCCAGAATCAGATCTCGTATTGCGGCCACGTCATCGAGGAAGAGGGGTTACATAAGTCCCCTGACAAGATTGAGGCAGTAGTCAAGGCTCCAGCACCGGAAAATGTGTCACAACTGAGGTCGTTCCTCGGGCTGGTAAACTATTACCACAAGTTCTTACCAAATTTGTCTACGGTATTACACCCGCTGAACACCCTACTGCAAACAGGGGTACCATGGAAGTGGGATGACGAACGTAGATGAGCTTTCCAGAAGTGTAAAGAATTGATCACATCAAAAGAGGTGTTGGCCCATTTCAACCCAGCACTACCAATTCGTTTGGCATGTGATGCATCACCCTACGGCATTGGAGCGGTGCTGTCGCACAAATTCCCAGACGGGTTGGAGAGGCCAGTAGCCTTTGCGTCTTGGTCACTAACCTCAGCCGAGCGCAACTACGCCCAGATTGACAGGGAGGCCCTCAGCCTAGTATGGGGAGTAAAAAAATTCAACCACTATCTGCATGGGCAGTAGTTCACCTTGCTGACTGACCACCAACCACTTGTCTCCATCTTTAATCCTAAGAAGGGCATGCCAGTAATGACTGCACAGCGGTTACAAAGATGGTCCCTGTTTCTAGGGGTGAATCAATATGAAATAGAATATAAAGGCACGAAACAGCATGGGAACGCTGATGGGCTATCGCGCCTGCCACTGCCTACTGTGGAGGAAGCACCAGCAGTGGACCCTATCGAGATATTTTATTCGTCGATAATTGAACGATTGCCAGTAACAAAAGCGGATATAGAGAAGGAGACCCGCAATGATCCGACGCTGTCACGGGTATATGAATTGACGGTGAGGGGATGGCCAACACATGGCGACTCACTGTTGCCAGCATTCTCATCCAGAAGAGAACAGCTGTCAGTATGCCAGGGGACAGTGATGTGTGGATCCAGAGTGGTGATTCCACCCAAGTTAAGGGAGAGAGTGCTAAATGAGCTACATGAAGGTCATCTGGGGGGAGTGAAAATGAAAAGCCTTGCTAGGGCTTATGTGTGGTGGCCGGGAATCGATCAACAAATCGAAGACCTAACTAAGAGCTGATTAGGATGCCAGAAGGTCCAAAATGCACCACCACATGCCCCTCTACACCCATGGGAGTGGCCCTCCTCTCCATGGCAACGGGTGCACATTGATTTCGCTGGTCCATTCATGGACTCAATGTTCTTAATAGCAGTGGATGCTCATTCAAAGTGGCCTGAGGTGATAAAGATGTCTTCAACCACTACAGAGAAAACGATTGCAGTCCTACGGACCATATTTGCCAGAAACGGTTTGCCAGAGCAGATCTGCTCTGATAATGGACCACAGTTTGTGTCCGACGAGTTCCAAAATTTCATGAAAAGGAATGGGGTAAGGCATTACACATCCGCCCCGTATCATCCAGCCACCAATGGATTGGCTGAGAGGTTCGTACAAACCTTTAAGAAGGCGATAAAGGCCATGTGCGATGAGGAAATTCCACTACAGCATAAGATGGACAATTTCTTATTAGCCTACCGAAACGCAACACATGCAGTTACCAACCAGACCCCGGCCATGATGTTCTTTAACCGAAGGTTGAGATCTCATCTGGACTTGCTCAGACTAAATGTGCGAAGAAATGTTGAGGACAAACAATTCCAGCACATCAATGAGAAGCCGACAAGCAGCTTCAAAGTAGGGCAACCAGTCTTGGCCCGTGACTATCGAACAGTGAAGTGGCAACCCGGAACGATGTTTGCAAGGCAGGGGCCATTAATGTACACAGTGGATGTTGGGGAGAACATTGTGAGACGCCACGTCGATCAGATCTTAGCGTCACAGGAACGCATCAACCCCATGTCTCGAGTCCCTGGGGATGAACCCGACATACCGGTAGTATCTGCTTCAGACCCAGTAGCAGTGGAACCCGATGAACTACCCGATGAAAAGGGGTCAGAATCGCCTCTGCACCAAGAACAAGAACCTCTGGAAAAGCGCTATCCCGAAAGGGTCAGGAAGCCGCCCCAAAGACTGAATCTATAAATGGACTTTTGTTATTTAATGTACATGTAAAAATGTAATTGTTATTTGAATATTAAGGGGGTATTATTAATCTAAAAGGGGAGGAATTGTAGTGTATGTGCCTTTAAGTCAGAACTACTTTTTACAGCTCCTGTATACTGTAGTACCGGCAGTGACCACACCGGTATATAAGCTGTGCGCATGCCTCTGTACCCCAGTCGAGAGATTACCCTCCTCCAGTAAAGACCTGTTATTTGTTAATGTACAGCATCCGTGTGATTATTTATCCACTGAACCACGGATCTAACACACTCGCTCTTAACGTGCCAAGAAATTTGCATCCCCCGTGACTTAATGGGCAGGATTTTCATTGGGCCGTGGAGGCGGGATTGGAGGCGTGTGGGGAGTTAAAATCCCAAAATTGGGGGGCATGAACCCATCCCGCACCCAACCCGCATCCATGCCAGTTTCAAAGGAGGCGGGTACCCGCCCCGCACTGGGACCCGCCTCCCTGAGGCGGGAAGGGGATTAGTGCCAATTAACTGCCTGTTAACAGGTAGTTAACAGGCAGTTTTTAGCCGAATCCCTATTTTTAATGTTGAAGTGTGGGATTCCAGACAACTCCAAACCACGCCAAGTTAGAGGAGGCGGACTGTCAGGATGAAGGGCTTGGAGGGGGCGAGATGTCCAGTGTTCAGGTGAGTGATGGGTGCATGAGTGCAAAGGTAAGTGTGTTTGGTGTGTGTAAAGTGTTTAAAGAAGTTCTACTAACCTTTACTTACCTTTACAGCCTTCCTTCCTTCAGGTCCCGGGAGTCCCTCATCTCACCGGCACAAAAAGCAGAATGGCTGCGAGCTGTCAAAAATTGCAGCATTCAGCTTTCTGTTCCGGGGAGATCTCTAAATCAGCCTGAGAGGAAGGAATTAACTTAGAGTACAGATTGTCAGTGTTTGACAGCTTCAAACAGCTGTGAAACGCTGATATTTCATCTGTCAAAAGGTTTTGACAGATGAAATATCAATCTGTGATGTCACCTGTTGCCGGGTGGCCCTTAATTGGCCTGCTGAGCCCGCTGGGGTGGGACTACAACCCCGAAAGTTGTAGTCCCGCCCCCTACCCGACTCCTCAATGAAAATCCAGCCCAATGAGTTTGAGGGGAGTGCTTTGGGGGTTCACCAAGCACAAATAAACAGGAACAGGTGCAAGCAGCAAGGAAGGCCAATGGAAGAACTAACCAAAGGTTAAGATCACACCCTAGCTCTGTTGAAAAGGACAGAGATGCAGACTTCAGAGGCTCAGCATTTTAAAAAAAGAATGATTTCTTGCTCTAGCAATGGCTGAAAGTTTTGAACTGCCTGTCCAAACATGTTCCACTACCTGCTTGTGTGGTGTCCTCCTGCATGGCATCAACATTCAGCAGCCAACCATGAAGGATGTGGACACTTCAAGACCTGTTGCAGCTGAGATCCTCCTGCAGGAGACTGTGATACCAGTGTTAGGATCTCTCAGGGATGTTTATACTGAAGCCATACAGGCCCTGGGCTCTACCATCTCCTGCACCTTGGACAGGCTGGAAGATCAATTGGCCAGAGGCCTTCCTCACCTCAGTGATCTGCTAGAGTCTGCTTTCTCGTAGATCGGTGGGAGTGCTGAACTGCAACCCATTAGCAGTGTTCCTTGAGTAGATGGTGATCTTGCAATATGAGGTCACATACGGTTTTGGTATTTGGGGCAAATACTGTGATTGTAGGATGGAATGATGAGACAGATGTTGGACTTGACTGTTCATGCAGGGGAGCATGGATTGTTCAACTGAAGTTCCTGTCAATGAGCTGCTGCCAAACAGCTCTGGCAGCAGGCACCTGTTGCATGCCTCCCAGGTCCTTACCATGCTCCCTGTCATCTGCGTTCCTTCCATCATCATGCTGAAGATCTTCCTCTTGTGGTGGCTCCATGTGCAGTCCCCTTTGCAGCAAAAAGTTATACAGCACCCTCAATCATACAGGATACTCGCTGGGAACTGTATTGGAGGAAACCAATACTCGGCTCAATGAGGGCTCTAGTTGTCTCATGGATCTGATTGTAGAGGAGTTTCACTGCTGAGCATGGTTTCCTAAGAGGTGACAGAAGCCAGGTGTGCAAGGGATAGCCATTGTCTCCAAGCAGCCAACCTTTAACTAGTTGTGCAGGGTCAAACAGTGGGGGATTGATTGACTGACACAATATTAAAAAAGAATCATGGCAGCTGCCTGGAAAGGGGAACACAGACCTGCATGATGTACTGCTGGTCATCACACACCAGCTGAACATTTATAGAGTGGTACCCTTTACAATTCATGAAGGCAGCAGCTTTATGTGAAGGAGCATGTAGGGTGACATGAGTGCAGTCAGTGACACCCTAGACTTGGGGAACTCCTGCAATCTCTGCAAATCACAGAGACCTAGCAGGGGTACTTGTATCCAATGGACGCGGGTGCTCCCCCATTGTAAATGATAGGTGGTGCTCTTGAGCTTTGGTTGCTGCCCGCCTCTGAAAATAAAAACCATGAGGAAGGCAATGGGAAAACACCTCAGCTACTCTTCCCTAGTAAGTGACTCAAGAATCTCACGTGTGAGACTTGAGTGAGACTGCTCTTCCCTAGGGCAGAATACAACAGTTAGGCTGGCCATATTATTTCCCAGTAGACAATTGATAATAATAATTTGAGCAGATTGTAATAATAAGCAATTATTGTAAAGTAATTAGTGCATCAGTACAGATGCTGGCCACTGAATTATTTTGATGCCGCAGCTGTTGACAAAAACATCCATAAATTTATAAAAAATAATGAATATCTTGGAGAGATTTCACACCTGCAGTCCCATCTCAGTATTCAGATGATGATTCTAAACTGCTCAAACTTCTGCCTTGCAGCCTCTGGTATAATATAATCAATCAATATGATTACTTTGTAAACTTGTATTCTTAAGATGATCAAACCAGAACTCTTTGATAGTTAAGTAAGCTTAGCCAATGGGTAGCTGAAACATATAGACCAAGAAGATTCTAGCTTCGATGCCCAGTGATGTGTTAGCTGTAGTGTATGTAACCTGTACCACCTTAAGAGGATACCTTAAGGTGATGGACTACTTTTTGATGGCTCCTGTACATTGTAGTACCGGTGGTGACCACACCGGTATATAAACCCTGTGGAGCAAAGTGTATTCCAGTTCAGCCCTGACCCTCAGTTACTAAAGACCTGTTTAAGTATTTCTGTAGTCTGTGTCCAGTTATTCAGCATAACTACCTTTGAAAGCACAGACTCAACAGTGGCGACGAGTCTGATCTTACCTAGCGGCAGTTGCATCAAAGGAAGCTTGGCCTCTGAAACGGGCGTCGAACAAGGACATCCACCCTCAACATCCTGCTGGGCACTGCATAGCACGGGAGGCAGTCGGGAACCGGGGTTGGGTTCTGGCCACGAAGTCTAACATCAGTGAACATCCCTTCGACGACAGCGGCGGGTAAGCCCGATCGAGCGGCACGGGGGGGAAGTCGGCCGAGTTGTCAGTAAGAGAAGGGGAGGGAAACGACGAAAAGGGCGGAGAACACGACCGCAGCCGGTGTCAGGGGCCGGACTGCAATCGGGGCAGAGACGCGCAGCAGCCAGAAAAGCATTTATGTCCACAAGGACCGCGGGAGCGGCGGGGAACAAGAGCAGCAATGTCGGGGAAAATAAAGGACCGCTGGGAGGCGAGAATGACAACAGCGCAGTAATCGCCATTTTTAGTCGGCGGGGGAAGAAGGCAAGCGCGGGAAAAGCCACCATTTTGAAAATAAAATAAAATAATAATCATATTGATAGCGATGTGGAAGATTGGGCCACTTATGTGGAACGCGTTGAAGTTTATTGTACAGCGAATGAGATAAGAAAGCACTAACCCTATTAAACTCGATGGGTGCGAAGACGTATAGGTTATTAAGGAACCTTGTAACACCAGATAAACCGGTAGGAAAGAGTTTTGCGGATATTGTTACTATCCTGCAAGAGCATTTAAACCCCACGCCGCTGCTGATAGCGGAACGATTTAAATTCTACAAAAGAATTCAACTTAAAGAGGAAAGCAACGCTGAATTCTTAATCGAACTGCGCAAGTTATCAAAGTACTGTCAGTTCGGTACAGGACTAGCAGACGCACTGAGAGATAAGTTTGTGTGTGGGCTCCTAAGGGAAGGAACACAGAAGCGACTGCTAGAGGAAAAGGATCTTACGCTGGGCAAAGCTTTCAGCATTGCAGCATCGCACGAGGCAGCAGCACGAGGCACTGCAGAAATGCAGCAAAGGCCATTGGAATTCAGCACCAATGAAATGGCATTGGGCACAGTAAAGTGCTATCGTTGTGGAAGGACAACGCATGACCAGAACCAGTGCTGGTTCAAAGATAAAGAATGCAGGCAATGTGGCAAACTTGGTCACATAGCGAGAGTATGCCGGTCAGGAAAGAAGACCAGCAGCAAAAAGTCGCCGCAGGAGAAGTACAAAAAAGTACACAAGGTGACAGAGAACAGTTCGGATGAACAGAAGGCAGATTCAGACTCCAGCAGTAAGGAACTGGGTTGTCTAAAAATACATAATGTGGGTAACCCAGCAGACCACCAAACTATCTGGGTCATGCTTCGGATAGCAGGAGTCCAAGTGAAGATGGAATTGGACACTGGATCAGCATTGACGGTCATGAATAAGCAAGATTACAAAAGGTTATTCTCACACATTCCCCTGAGGGATACGGAGATTGTATTGAAAACATACACGGGGCAAAGAGTATACCCCATCGGAAAGATAAAGGTAAATGTGGTCTACAATGGTAAAGAAAGTCAGGAAATGGACTTGTATGTGTTACCTGAGGGAGGTCCGCCACTACTGGGATGGGAATGGATCCGGAGAATAAATGTGGACTGGCATTCCATACAAGCACTAACTGTAGATCCCTGTAAAGAGGACGACGTCAAACCTAAACGACTGTCCAAAATATTGGACGATGCTAAGGAGGTG
This sequence comes from Somniosus microcephalus, assembly GCF_052327205.1. Classification (NCBI taxonomy): domain Eukaryota; kingdom Metazoa; phylum Chordata; class Chondrichthyes; order Squaliformes; family Somniosidae; genus Somniosus; species Somniosus microcephalus. The sequence continues at coordinate 54,221,116 of NC_141000.1, forward strand.
TTCCAACAGGGACTGGGAACACTGAAAGGAATTACGGCAAACATCAAGGTTGAAGAACATGCAAACCCAAAATTTTTCAAAGCCAGACCGGTACCTTATGCGATACGGCCTGCTGTGGAAGCAGAGCTGGAAGGGCTAGAACGTTCAGGAGTACTGTCAAAGGTGGACTGGAGCGAATGGGCCACACCCATTGTTCCCGTCATGAAGCGTTCGTTGAGCAACAAGCCGGGGGAACCTGGGAAGGTTCGCATCTGTGGCGATTTCAAGATCACTGTTAATCCGGTTCTTCACACGGTGCAATATCCGCTTCCGCGGATTGAAGATATCTTCGCTTCGCTGTCTGGCGGGAAACACTTCACCAAGATAGACCTGGCGCAGGCGTACCTACAGATGGAAGTTGATGAAGCGTCACGCCAGTATCTCACGATCAACACACATAAGGGCTTATATCGGTATAATAGACTGGTTTTTGGAGTGGCATCGGCTCCAGCGATTTGGCAAAGGGCCATGGAGCAGGTATTGCAGGGAATTCCAGGCACACAATGCTACCTGGACGACATTCTGATTACAGGAGATGATGATAAGGAGCACCTCGCGAATTTGGAGCAGGTGCTCACCAGATTGAAAGAATATGGACTCAGAGTTAATCGCCAGAAATGTGAGTTCTTTCAAAAGCGAATCTCGTACTGCGGCCACGTCATTGACCAAGAGGGGCTCCATAAGTCACCTGACAAGATCGAAGCTGTTGTGAAAGCTCCCGCTCCGGAAAATGTATCCCAGTTGAGGTCGTTCCTTGGGTTGGTTAACTATTACCACAAGTTTCCTCCAAATTTATCCACGGTGTTACACCCGCTGAACACTCTTTTGCAAATGGGAGTACCATGGAAGTGGAGCGAGGATTGTAAGCGGGCTTTTCAAAAAAGCAAGGCACTGATCACCTCTAAGGAAGTGTTGGCTCACTTTAACCCAACGCTGCCTATTCGCTTAGCTTGTGATGCTTCTCCATATGGTATCGGGGCAGTGCTCTCACATAAGTTGCCAAATGGCTTGGAAAGGCCAGTCGCGTTCGCATCCAGATCATTGACCTCCGCAGAGCGCAACTATGCTCAGATAGATAGGGAGGCTCTCAGCCTCGTGTGGGGAGTTAAGAAATTTAACCATTACCTGCAAGGCCAAAAGTTTACGCTGCTGACAGATCACCAGCCGTTGGTTTCCATTTTTAACCCTAAGAAGGGTGTTCCGGTTATGACGGCGCAGAGGCTTCAGAGATGTTCCCTTTTCCTAGGGGCACATCAATATGATATCGAATTCAAAGGTACAAAGCAACATGGTAATGCTGATGGGCTGTCGCGCCTGCCACTACCTACAGCGGAAGCGGCACCGGCAGTTGACCCTGTTGAGATATATCACTCGACCATCATCGAATGCTTACCAGTCACCAATGCGAGTATTGAGAGAGAGACCCGAAATGACCCGACACTGTCTCGGGTCTACGATTTGACAGTAAAGGGATGGCCAGCACATGGCGACCCACTGTTGCCAGCATTCTCAGCCAGACGAGAACAGCTGTCCGTCTGTCAAGGAACATTGATGTATGGAACAAGGGTGATTATTCCTCCTAAATTAAGGGAGAGAGTTCTGAAGGAACTGCATGAAGGTCATCTGGGGGGAGTCAAGATGAAAAGCCTTGCTAGGGCTTATGTGTGGTGGCCAGGTATTGACAAACAAATAGAGGATCTGACTAAAAGCTGCTCAGGGTGCCAAAAAGTTCAAAACGCACCTCCAATTGCACCGCTGCATCCGTGGGAATGGCCTTCAACCCCATGGCAATGTGTGCATATCGACTTTGCAGGTCCATTCATGGATTCCATGTTTTTGATAGCGGTAGACGCACATTCTAAATGGCCAGAAGTGATTAAGATGTCGACCACTACCTCTGAAAAGACGATCGCAGTTCTAAGAACCATATTTGCAAGGAATGGGTTGCCAGAACAAATATGTTCAGACAACGGACCACAGTTCGTGTCAGAAGAATTCCAGAAATTCATGAAAAAGAATGGGGTGAAACACTATACATCTGCCCCATATCATCCGGCTACCAATGGGTTGGCCGAGAGATTTGTACAAATGTTCAAAAAGGTGATAAAGGCCATGAGCGAAGACCATATTCCACAACACAAGGTGGACAATTTCCTGATGGCATATCGAAACACCACACATGCAGTGACAAATCAAAGCCCTGCCATAATGTTCTATAACAGAAGGTTGCGGTCCCGGTTGGATTTGTTAAAACCCAATGTGCGTAGGGAAGTCGAAAACAAGCAATTCCAGCACGTAAATAACAAGGCCACTCGGAGTTTCGAAATAGGACAACCAGTGTTGGCCAGGGACTATAGGAATGATAAATGGCAATCCGGAACAATTCATGCCCGACAAGGACCCTTGATGTACACGGTAGACGTTGGAGAGAACGTAATACGGCGTCATGCTGACCAACTTGTGGAATCGAGAACAAGGGTCGACCCCATGTCTACGGCAGAGACACCAGTTGAAGAAGTTATTGAGCCTGTAACATCTACCTCAGACTCGAACGTACATGATGATGTTCAATCCATAGGAGATCAAATGGATGAGTCACCCCAGCAACGAGAACCAGAGACCCCTGAAAGGCGTTATCCGGCCCGGATCAGGAGGCCTCCTCAGAGACTGAATCTTTGAACAGTTTTGTGTGAAAGTTGTATATATGTTATCCATGTAATGTTTAATTTGGGGTGTACACTGTTAAGCTAAAAGGGGAGGAATTGTAGTGTATGTAACCTGTACCACCTTAAGAGGATACCTTAAGGTGATGGGCTACTTTTTGATGGCTCCTGTACATTGTAGTACCGGTGGTGACCACACCGGTATATAAACCCTGTGGAGCAAAGTGTATTCCAGTTCAGCCCTGACCTCAATTACTAAAGACCTGTTTGCTTTTCTGGTTGTGCAGCTGCTTCAAGCAGCAGGAAGAGAAGGAGCTGCCAAAGCAAGAGAGTGGAGAGTGGTGGTCTCCTGACCAGGTAGTGGAGGAGAAGAACGATAAACCACCACCTCCACCTCCTCCAACATCATCAAAACAACTGAGGTGCCTGGAGAGATAGGACAGAGGAGGAGAAGGAGAAAGGAGGCCAGCAAGAATACTAACCGGGGAGAGGCCTTTTCTATCATTGCCTCCCCAAATTGGCCTCCACTTCAGGAGAGGGAGAGAGGGGAGAGAAACCAACTGTTTGGAAGGAGGGAAGAAAACATCATCCTGAACACCTACAGGTGGGTGCTATTTGGGGCACTCTCCCAAGACTTTGTATTTTAGGTGGGGGGAGAAAAGAAGAAGCAAGGCCGGATCATCAAGGGGTGTAGTGTGTGTGTGTGTGGCTCTTGCTAAAAGCTAGGCCACACATACCACTAATTAGCATCCCTTCTATTGCCTGCCCTGGGAGAGCTGGAGCTGCCCAGGTGAAGTCTTTAATTTCATTTAAGTGCATCGTTAAGACCTGCTGCAGGACTGAGCCTGGGCTTCTTCCAGCTTCCCAGGTGAAGACATCTTCTCCCCCTGCCAGAAGACCACCACCACCAAAGACTTTTAAAATCCATCGGAGAGTGCCCCCCTGCCAACACCCACCCACCATCCTGAGTGGCAGCACTGCCCTTTGCGGCCTCTCTCCTTCCCACCCCCCTCTCTCTCTCTCTTTGTCTCTGCCTGTTTCTCTAAGGCACCTCAGTTCCATCTCTTTTTTACTAATTACCTATTGAGCAGAGGGGAGAAGGCCCCTCTCCCAATTTAAATCAATAAGGGGAGGGGTGTGTCCTTATTTTAATCAGCTCCCTCTGCTCAATAGAGGACAAAAAAATATATATATATACCGAGGCCATTAACACCTTCAGGCCTGTGACTTGGTGTGAGTGTAGCCCTTAAAAAAGCACCCCAGAATGGCGACTGCATCTTCGCCGGTGGCGGGGTCAGCCAGGACTTATGCGAGAGTGCCAGCTACAGCCACAGCTGCTCCCGCTGTTTCTGCTGCCCCGTCACCATTTAGATTGATTACAAAAAAGCTTGGGGTGAAGAGCTACACTCACCCTACTATGACAATCGAGGCCTGCGTCAAAGCCATGGCTGGGGTTGTCGGCCCCTCAGCCATCGTCGCGGCCTCGAAAATGTACAGGAAGGCTGTATTCTTCCTGGAGTCGGAGCGGGCGGTGTCACTGGCTGTCACCAAGGGGCTCACTGTGGGCGGGACCTTCCTGCCGGTGGATCCTCTCGAGGCCACCGTGCAGAGGATCGTCATTTCTAACGTCTCGCCCTATGTTCCTGGTGAGCTCCTCCTTCCCCATTTGCGACAACTTCGGGAGGTGAGGTCGGGGATCACACCCATCCCGCTCGGCTTCCGGGAGGCCAGCCTTTGCCACGTCTTCTCCTTCCGGCGCCAGCTGTTTATCCAGCAGGTGCGGGAGGAGGACACTGACGGGGCGTTCGTCGTCCTCCACGAGGGGACCGCCTACCGCGCCTTTTGGACGTCGGACGGTGTGTGGTGCCACGCCTGCAAGGAGGTGGGGCACATCAGGAGGAACTGCCCTGCCTCCAAGGCCGCTGGATCATCTCGTGCGGCCGAGGCTGGCGCCGCCGCTGCTCCTCCCCCCGGGTCTGCCCGCGCGTCAAGTACGTCTGATGCACAGTTGACGTCGGGGGCCGATGCCACCAAGGCCTCCGGCGGGGGGGAGGGAGCGTGTCCGGCCGGAAAGAAGGCGCGGGGAAAAAAGAAGCACCTTAGGGCGGGTCCCCCCGTGGATGGCGAGCCCTTGTCCCTTGAGCCCCTGACACCCGCGCTCCTCGCGGAGTTGATCGGGGCAGATGTGAGCGGGAGGGGCCTCGTGCCCGAGCCTGTGGCCGCAACCACCGCAGCGGTAATGCCAATACCTGCGGCCGGGCTCGGGCCCGAGGAGCCCGACAAACCTGCTCCGCCAGAGGGAGTTGAGGAGGAGGCCTTTGCAGACATGGAGGTCTCCCTCGCTCCCTCCGTGCTAAAACGAAGGCGCAACCCCCTGGAAGAGGAGGAGTACCGGGATGAGGAAGGTCCCTCCGGGCAGGGGGAGTCATCGCACGCCGCGGGAACTGCGCCCCCCCACCCCCCGCTGTCGTCATCACCAGCGATCGGCAGGTGTCGCCTGTCCCTCGGGAGGCTGAGGCAGATGTGTCTGTCCGGCTCGTGCCTCCCGGTGCCGTTACCCCTCACCGGGTCGGGCAGCCTGGGGTCTGGGTCGGGCGAGCTCGGGGATAATGAGCTCGCCCAATGCGACCCGGACATCTCCCAGTGGCTGCTCGACCTGGTTGAGGATTTTATTCAGGACACCCCATCCGCTGGGTCGGAGGTTGGTGACGGGGAGGAGGATGGCCCCCTGGCTACGTCTCTGGTGCCGGACGTACTGGAGGAGCTGGGAATTGTTCTCTCCCCGGTTTCTCCAGTCGGTCGGGCATCTGGGATGGAGGGGAGCTCTGAACCACCGCCGTCTTCCGGCCCAGCACCCCTAGAGGAGCCCAGGGAGAAATCCTCTGCCGCCGATCCTGGGGGTGGGATCCGGGCGGAGGCGGGGCTGGCTGGTGCGGCCGAGCCGTTTGCTGCGCACTGCACGGTGCACGGGTCAGCCGCTGGTGATGACCCCCTGGAGGAGGATGGGGACTCGGTGATGGGCATAGGGGACGATTCGGACTCCAGCACCGATGAGGCGGTGGACGACCTCGTGCCCCTTGCCGAGTCTCCCCTCATTCCCGTAAAGGAACTCGGGGATTTTATGGCCACGTGCCTGGGTCAGCGCGGGAAGGTCTGGCTGGCCCTCGACAGGTGGTCAGAGCTGGCGCTGCTCATCGTATCCGTCCGCGCCGCCATTAAGATCATGGGCGCGGAAGAGGGTGTGAACCCGCTTGAGCTGCGTCGGCTCAGAACGTTTCTCACTGGGCTGCTGCGGAAGTGGCGGCTGACTAGCGGCTGCGCTTCCTCCCCCCGTTAGTTGTAGGTAGAGGTTGCACTATGCTTCTGACATGAAGATAACCATAGCCAGCCTCAACATCAACGGCAGCAGGGAGGCGCGCCGCAGATTCAATAACTTCTCGGTCCTTCGGGACGGGAAGTATGCGGTGTGCTTCCTGCAAGAAACCCACACCGTTCCGGGAGACGAAGCCACGTGGCTCCTGGAGTGGCAAGGAGGGGTCAGCATGAGTCACCTCTCCAATAATTCCAGCGGGGTGGCTATCTTGCTGGCCCCGCATTTTCAGCCGGAGATCTTGGGGGTCAAGGAGCACGTGCCGGGACGCTTGCTCCAGGTCACTGGTCGCCTGGGGGGCGTGCCGCTCCATCTAGTGAACGTGTATGCCCCTCAGGCCGGTGCGCAGCAAGAGCGCTTCTTTGAAGAAGTGTCCGCTCTTCTGGGCTTCATCGACGTGGGCGAGTGCGTCATCCTCGGGGGGGATTTTAACTGCACCCTCGAGGCGAGGGACCGTCCGGGTCCCCCGCGATGCCCGCCGGCGATGGAGAAGTTGAGGGACCTGGTCGGGTCCTTCGACTTGGTGGACGTCTGGCGGAATCTTCATCCCGACTCCAGCGCCTTCACTAGCGTGAGGTCTGGAGGAGGAGGGTCCAGAATCGACCGCCTCTACATTTCCCGGGCGTACGTCTCCTGCATTCCGGTGGCTTCCATGCGGCCGGTGCCGTGCATGGACCACCACCTGGTGTGGGCGGAGCTCGTTCCGCTGCGCGCATGGGGGGGGTCCGCGTACTGGCACTTTAACAACCTGCTGCTGGAGGACGCGCGGTTCCGGGATTCGCTCTGTCGTTTCTGGGCCGACTGGAGAAGGAAGCAGGGGGGCTTCCCCTCCTTGAGGTTGTGGTGGGACGTGGGCAAGGCTCACGTGCGTCTCTTCTGTCAGGAGTATGCGAAGGGGTCGACCAAGAGGCGGGAGGGCCAGGTCGGGCGGTTGGAGAAGGAGGTGCTCGACCTGGAGTCCCGTCTCGGTCAAGTTGTCGGGGACTCGGCCCTTCGGAAGGTGTACGAAGAGAAGAAGGGCGCGCTGAAGGACCTGCAGCTCGTCGGGTCCCGAGGCGCGTACGTGAGGTCGCGGATCCAGCTCCCCCTTCTTCTACTCGCTGGAAAAAAGACGAGGGGTCCGTAAGCAGCTCTTGGGGCTGCTGGCCGACGACGGATCTCTGGTCTCGGATCCGGAGGGAATCAGCGCGGAGACCCGCGCCTACTACAGGGCTCTGTTCTCTCCGGATCCGTCCAGTGAGGATGCGCGCAGAGTTTTGTGCGAGGACCTGCCGAAGGTCAGTCCAGAGGGCGCCGAAAAATTGGACGCTCCGCTAAGCCTGGCGGAGCTGACCGGCGCCCTCCGCCAGCTCTCTAGGGGAAAGTCCCCGGGGCTGGACGGGCTGACCGTGGAGTTCCACAGGACGTTCTGGGACGTCTTGGAGGGCGACTACGCGCGGGTCCTGGGGGAAAGTTTGGCGACCGGGGAGATGTCCTCTCTTGGCGCAGGGCGGTCATTGTCCTGCTGCCTAAGAAGGGCGATCTCCGCCTCCTTAAGAACTGGCGCCCAGTCTCCTTCCTCAGCACGGACTATAAAATCTTTGCCAGGGCCATGTCTGCTCGCCTTGGCACCGTGCTGGCCCACATGACCCACCCCGACCAGTCCTACACGGTCCCGGGCCGGACCATCAACGATAACATCCATCTGGTCCGGGACCTGGTCCACCACTCCCAGAGGGCTGGTTTGTCGGTCGCCTTCCTCTCCCTGGATCAGGAGAAGGCGTTCGACAGGGTGGATCACGAGTATCTCTTCGGGACTCTGCGCGCATTCGGGTTCGGGACGCATTTCGTCGCCCGGATCCGACTTCTGTACGCCGCCGCAGAGTGTCTGATTAAAGTTAACGGGTCCTTGACGGCGCCCCTTCGCTTCGGGAGGGGGGTGCGTCAGGGATGCCCCATGTCCGGTCAGTTATACACCATTTGCGTGGAGCCATTCCTGCGCCTCTTGCGGAAGAGGTTGACAGGACTGGCTCTGCAAGGGCCGGGCGTGGAGGTGGTCCTCTCAGCTTACGCCGATGACGTGCTCCTCACGGTCACGGATCCCGCTGACTTGCGGAGGATGCGGGAATGCCAGCAGATTTACTCGGACGCATCCTCCGCCAAGATCAACTGGGAGAAATGTTCCGGACTCCTGGTGGGTCAGTGGCGGGTGGACTCCCTGCCGGCGGAGTTCAGGCCTTTCGCCTGGAGCACCACGCACCTCCTCTATTTGGGAGTCTACCTTAGCCCTGCCGAGGACGCCTGGCCGGCGAACTGGCAAGAGCTGGAGGCCAAAGTCACCGCTCGCCTTGGACGCTGGACAGGACTGCTCCGAGTGTTGTCCTACAGAGGTCGAGCGATGGTCATAAACCAGCTGGTGGCCGCCATGTTGTGGTACCGGTTGGTCACTTTGATCCCTCCCCCTGCGTTTGTCGCCAAGATGCAGAAGAAACTCATCGACATCTTCTGGGACAAAAGGAAGCACTGGGTCTCTGCCGCGGTTCTGTGTCTCCCGCTTAGGGAGGGCGGTCAAGCGCTGGTGTGCCTTCGCACCCAGGCTGCGACTTTCCATCTTCAGACGCTGCAGAGATACCTGTACATTGAGATTCCTCCGAGATGGTGTGCGCTGGCGACGTTTTTCTTCCGCCAGCTGCACGGCCTCAATTACGACACGCAGCTCCTGTTTGTGAAAGTGGGCGGTAGGCGTGCCGACCTGCAGGAGCTGCTTGTCTTCTACCAGGAACTACTATGGGTTTGGAACTACGTCGCTTCCAGGCGGAGCTCTCCCCCGTCAGGAGCGGCGGCTCTCCTTCGGGAGCCGCTGCTCAGGAATCCGCACCTCCACAGACGCGGGTTCAGGTGGCTGGCGGAGGGCAGGGCTGTGACTGGCAATGTGACCAGAGTCGGGGACCTGCTCGATGTCGGAGGAGCGGGCTGGATGGCGCCAGAGGAGCTGGCGTGGCGCCTGTCCTGGGCCAACGTCCGGCTCGCGGCCGAAGCCATCGAGTCGGTGAAAGTGGCACTGTGCCCCGACTCCACTAGGTGTATCGAGGCAGCTCAAGCACGTGGGGCGATCCCGTCCAAGCTTACCCCCATCCGGACGGAATTCCTCATCGGCGCCCGGCCCCGAAACTCCCCTCGGGAGCCGGCGCCTCACAACTTGAGCCGTCTCGAGGAAATACCCTCCGTGCCTTTTCATTCCGCGCGGAGGGGTTTCCTGTACGGGCTGCTCCTGCACACTCTCCACTTTGCCATCTTCGTCTGCCGTCCAGACACGCCTTGGCGTGGCGTCTTGCCGACTGGCGGTGGCGGAGGTCCCCAATGGAGGGCTCTCTACGCGGGAGTCCTCCCTTGTTCCATCGGGGACTTGGCCTGGAGGGTGTTGCACGGAGCGGTCCCGTGCAATAAGGTTTTAAGTAGGTTCACGGACTCCCAGGCCGCCTGTGTTTTTTGCGGCCTGGAGGAGTCCGTGTTTCACGTTTATATGGGGTGTGAGAGGTTGCAGCCCCTCTTTCACTACTTGAAGGGGCTGCTCCTCGATTTTTGGTGGCACTTCAGTCCCACGCTCTTGATCTACGGTCACCCGGTGCGGAGGGGAGCGGACAGGCTGGAGGACCTCCTTGTGGGCCTGCTCCTGGGCCTGGCTAAAAGAGCAATCAATTGGTCCAGGCAGCGGGCGGTCGAGGGGGTCGTCCAGCCGGATTGCCTGCCTCTCTTCCGCGGCCATGTTCGCGCCCGGGTGGCCCTGGAGATGGAGCACGCGGTGTCCGCCGGTACGCTTGAGTTTTTCCGCGACCATTGGGCGCCGCGGGGACTGGAGTGCATCATCAATTCGGAACACAAAATTTTAATTTCATTTGTTAAGATTAATTGAACTTTTGTTTATTTACAGTCGAATTGGTTTTTTTTGGGTTCAAATAAAAAGAGGACCCTCAGTTACTAAAGACCTGTTTAAGTATTTCTGTAGTCTGTGTCCAGTTATTCAGCATAACTACATTTGAAAGCACAGACTCAACATTAGCTAACCTCAGGTGGGTCAATGGTAGAATGCTATAGTTCGACTCGGCATTGAATTATGGAGGAGAGAATTGGCCAAGATTCCCATTTCTGATCAGTTGGGTGGACAGAGTCAGGCTCAGCTATGAAAACCGTCACAGTCGAATGCCATGCCAATACCCTCGGGAGAAACCTCATGGACTGCAAATGCCTTTAGCAGAGGAAGGAAAGGGAAAATAATTGGTGCGGAGAAAAAATGATGGAGCAACAGTTATTTAAATACAGTACAAAGTTCAGCTACAAAAACTAACCATATACAACAGTAGTTACTAAATATTTTTACCACACTGCATTTTAACACAAACTCTTGAAATACTTTTACACTCAGCAGGAGAATTTTCCAATTGATCTAGGCTATGGCTCTTAGTCATGCAAAAGAAGGTCTCCACAGCTACTGTCAATTAATAATTGATTTACTGCTTCACTGCCCAGTTTGCACCAGTTACTCTTTTGTAGCTGAATGTTTTCGAAGATTGAAGGTAAGCTATTTCCAAAGCTGCACACGATGACATATTAATCTACCGAATGTAAAATGTTGCCTTCAAACTTAAAGCTAGCTTACTGCATAAAGCAAAATACTAACTACAGATTTGAGACTGTTTGCATAAAATCTGCAGTGCTGATTTATGTATTGCCTAATGTCTTGTACTGAAATCTTAATTCACTGATTAAGTTGGCTTTAAATTATTTATTAAAAAGATGCAAATTCTCATGTCCCATAAATATAAGCATTCTTTGGAGATGAATTTAGTACACTGTGGAAAAATAAACTGATTCCACTGGAAACCATAAAACACAAAACTTATTAAGTTATCCTATGTGCTCGGGTAATATGCTGGCACGATAAAGTGAGGCACAAGGTGCTTGAAGAGCATTTTGCAAGGCCTATCAGCTGACTGCAGCTGTTGATGTTTAATAATGCAGTCAGTACCTACAGTCAGCAGCTGATAAAATTCGGCTGCAGCAACATTTCTTCATTGAACCAATGCAAGCAGTTGACGCCAATTCTAACCCTTCGAGATTTTGTTTTACTCACTGTCATCACAAAGCATGGACGTATGGCTTCAGACCAAAAGCACTTCTTTAAAAACAATTATGACATTGCTTGAGTTAATAAGTTTCAGTTCTATTTGATTCTAGATTCCTATTCTATTTGATTCTAGACCTATTCATAAATCATTTAGTTTGGCATGGTATTCATAGACAGAATGCGTTCTACAAATATTTGCCAACTCGGTTGTTGATAATTCTATCATTTGCATAATACCCGGAGGGGGAGAACAGCATGCTGCCATGGGGGTCCCTTGGAGGCTCTATAATGGAGAAATCTAGTGCCAGCACTGCTGTGCAGTTCACCTAGTGGTTGTAGTGACACTGATTGGTCTAAGCAGCGGGATCAATAACTGTGATTGGCAGCTCCAGTCTGTAGTGAATAAAGACTCAGGGCACATATACTTCTGAACAATTCAAATTTATTGCTGAAAAATAACTTAAATAAGTTTCACCAACACAACCTTCACTAATTGGCTCGTTCCTCATTTCTGACCTCTGAAACAGATTTTGCGAGTGTCAGATACAAATTATGGAATGGAGCAAAACTTTATGGCCCAGAAATTCGGGTTGGGGGCTTCCTGCGGCTGCAAGCCCCCGACCTGCACTTACCTTGCGCGCCGGCAGTTGAGCTGTGGGCCCCATGGAATTCCGCTCCGGGGCCTGGCCCAGCTGCCGGCGCGCTGTGCTTGCATGTCCCAGGGGCGCAGTTAGTGCAATGCGTCCCCTGGGATCACGTGAGCCATGAGCAGCCAATCGGAGGGGAGTAAAGCCCATTCATAAGATTGACAGGAAGACCTGTCAAAACTTATAAATACTACGGCCCCAAAATAGCAGTAAACCTTCAAATAATTTTTTTTTATCACACTTTTTAAGTAAACTATAAATTACATTAAATAACTATTTTAAACAATAATTTAAATTTTTGAAAAAAATAATTTTATATTCTAATGGGGCTAAAAATAAACTTACCTTGCTTTAAAGTATTTAAAAATAATAAACCTGTGGAAAAAATGTTTTAATTTTAATTAATTGACCACTTACCTTGTAAAAAGCAAGCCTTATGCCTGCTTTTTACATTTTTAAATACTGCAGGCTTACGATCCCGGGAAAACCTGCAAAAAAAACCTAAGTTAAAGCGCACGCGCAGCCTCTCCTGCGCACGCGTTCCACCTCTGAACCCCTTCGTTCAGAGGATCGGAAGTGCTGGTTTCCCGCGCATGCGCAGTGCATGCAGAAAACCGGCACTTCCATTCGGCCTACGGGTGAGTACCCCGTGCGTACTCACCCGTGGAGACCCGAATTTCTGGGCCATTATCTTCCCTCATATGGAGTAGAATGGACCCATATTCTCTGGAGTTTAGAAGAATGAGAGGTGATCTCATTGAAATGTATAGAATTCTTAGAGGGCTCAACAAGGTAGATGCTGAGAGGCTGTTTCCCCTGGCTGGAGAGTCTAGACCAAGGGGTCATAGTCTCAGGATAAGGGGTCAGCCATTTAGGACTGAGATGAGGAGAAATTTCTTCACTCAGTGTTGTGAATCTTTGGAATTCTCTACCCCAGAGGGTTGTGGATGCTCAGTCGATAAGTCTATTCATGACTGAGATCGATAGATTTTTGGGGCGCTAAGAGAATCAAGGGATATGGGGATCGGCCATGAAAGTAGAGTTGATGTAAAAGTTCAGCCATGATCTTATTGAATGGCGGAGCAGGCTTGAGGGGTCGTATGGCCTACTCCTGCTCCTATTTCATATGTTTCTTATGTTCTCATGTTCTAAAAATGGAAAAGCTCTCTGCATAGTCATACCTGAGCTCATATCAAAGTATATAAGCAATAGTGGTTTATGATATTTGCTGAATTTAGGCTTTTGTGGCCTTGATTTTCCTCATGCCATAGATGCTTTAAACAGGACACTTGCACCAGTCTTCCAAGACCTGGTTGGGACTACTCGGTCTGTACTGACATCAACCAGTAGCTCCTCTGAGCTTGTGCCCAGCACCAGTGGCTGCAATGTGTGGGCACAAATGTTGCTGACTCTCCAGAGTGGCATTGAGCCTGTGTCTTAAGGCCTTCTCCAATGTCTACACACGAGGGAGCTTCAGACATGGACCCGGCCCTCTTGCCACTGCAAGAGAAAGACTGCCAGAAGTTGACCTCTCTAAGGCTCCACCCACCCCTCAACCTCATCTCCCTCATGATGCACCTTGCAGGAGCAGTAGATTAGAAGTAGGAGCAAGTATGTTAGCTGGCACATGGCGCTTAGAAATAGTTGTAGGTAGGGTGATTGGAATTTGGGGCATTTTTTGGAGGAAATGTTGTTCTTTAAAATAAGCACCAATTGTGTGCATTGAGTTCGGGGTTCATTTCTGGGCATGCTTTCAGCTTTTAGGCATTGTGAGGTTTGCAGGAGAAATGTAGACTTCTGTCTTGTAAGGAACTTGGCTGAAGTCTCTGTCAGGGAGGGCTTTTGTGAGGGATGCAGGGGGAGTGGAAATACAGGCAGGTGTGATGTGATCTTATTTGGTGAGTCAACCTTCATTTATTGAAAGCACTGGGCTATCAGTTCTGTTCTCGCTCTGTGTACTGGCTGTCTTGTCCCACTTCCTCTCCTTCCTGTGCATCCTCCTCATGCTATGGGCAGGGAGATCCTTCCACCCCTCTTCATTGCCTTCAGCCTTTCTTCATTGTGATGTTATGTTCTTGAGACTCTTGCTCAATGGCACTGCAGGACCCCACCAGATATATTCACAAGACTTGAGAATTCCTATTAACTGTTTTATGACACTTCTGCTAATGGCATGTCTGTGGAAGCCTTATCGTAGTTCACCAATCATGACTGCAGGGTATAGCCCTAATCAATCATCTGGATACATCGCTCCGAGTCAAGAGGGTTGACCTGGTGGATAATTCAGGTGCAGATATTTTGCAGCGGATTTGAGGCAGTAGCGATGTCCCAGGAAAATGTGACAGGAGGCTGGGAACTTCATTGCTGTAGCTGTAATAGGCTGCGCTTACTGCACATGCAGGCCCAGATCTGCCCCTTCAGGGAAGCCCTGGAAATCCTGTGAAGGAATAAGCCATATAACCTATTCAGAAAAATACACCATTCTATGAAATCATTCTGGCCTTATTAAAACATAACAAACTGGGTCTGGAAATCTAGAAACCTCACTATAAAAAAGCTGTGAAAGTATTCTGGCTAGAGAGATAAGATAGTTGTTGACACTGAATCAATAACCTTATTGAAACAAGGTTAAAAGCTCTGGTAGGCTGACCTTTCGGAACAAGACAATGGTTCACCCTGGTTAAGGTGTTCTAATTTACGCTTCGTAAAGAAGCACAAATATCTGCCTTCGTAAAAATGACATCAAGTAAAATGCACCTGACGTTGCTCCGTTTTTTATGGTAAACTTAGAACACCTAGAGAAGAGACATAATTCTGTAATGCTACCAGCTAAGGTGACTGTAAGAATTGCAGGGGTCAGCAGAAAAATGACTAGAGATAATTAGCTTGCATCAGCAGAAAACCTTAAGGAAATACCACTGGAAAAGGGTATTGAACTCTCAAATGGGATAGTAATCTCGCATTAAAGGGGCAAAGGGATTCTCGGCTTCAGAGGCGGCTCTGTAAGTCTCCAACTCTTTGTACCTCGGGTATCAAAGGTATTTGATTTTGGTGGATATCCTGTAGAAAACTAAGAACTGTAAAACGGTAGCAAAGTTAACATTTGACAGAGTAAGGATCTCTGATAATAGAATTGGAACTGTTAATGTTGCAATTGAATCACCAACTGTAAATTACACGTTGGTTCTTTAATAAACCTATATATTTTTAGAATTGTCTTACATAATACTTCTGTATGAAACTCGCAAACTCAATCTCTGTACACTCTTTGGTGAGGAGTTGCAGAATTCTGGGGGAGTTTTCCGGACCCTCATAATATCAGGAAGGTTACAGTCTAGCTAAACTTATTAAAAGTGCTATCTGGAGGACGGTAACATTTTCAGGTTGTTCTTTTCCTTTAGGGAGAGATAGTCTGGATCTTTAGACCTAATTAAGTGTCTTTAGGATTCGGCTACCTCAAACTTTAGTTGAAAGTGAACGTCTGAGGAATACGCCTGATCCGGGGTAGCCCTAAAGGGGCTAGGACTAGTAATTATCCCTTCAATCCCAGGGAAACTTAAAAGGGTTAGCGTCCTGGCAAAGTGGGTCTCAGCCTCTTTTTTCTGACCTTTGCACTGGGAAGTGGGCGTCACTTGGGATCAAGTGACAGGAAAATAGACACTATGTAGTTCAGAACTGTACAAATATATCACTGAGAAATTACTTTTAAACAACCTTCACCAGCTTAGCATGTTCTAACTAGTTCCTGCTGGTAACTCCTTCACTGCCAACCTCTGATGATCAGATGCGCTTATGTCAGAAACAAAACATGGATTGGATCCACCTACCACACAGCCAATAGTGACTAATCATGGTCCCCCATAGCAGTTACCCACAGGCAGGAGATTTAACCCCTATACCTACATTCTAGCCTCAAATCCTCTCAGAGAATAAGCAACAGACTAGAGCCGAGTGGTTTTGTCCTAAGGGAACTGATATAACAAAGATAGGAGCACATTCGTAGAGCACTCAAAATGTGAATTTGATTGCCAAGAACTGTAAATGGAGTTAGGCAAGCACCTAACCAAAGTCAGAGAGATTTGTTTAATAATACATGAATGAACATGAAGGAGTCCTACACCAGGGGTCAATCTGTCAACATACGTTACCAAGAGCATTTTGTTCAGTTGGCGGTCCCTCTCATATAATCTAATCAAAATGATGAGCACCTGTAGTACTTCCCGCCTTACTTGAGGATGCATCAGTTCATTATTAGATATATTACAAGGTCACTCCTCTGGAATTGGAGATGCACCAAATGACATTAATTAGAATCACATTTGTTGCAGCCTCGTCTCAGTCGCTCCAACAGGAAGAAATAAATACCAATGGAATACTTAGTGATTATGTACCCAGTCAGTTGCTTCACCATGGTGGCATAGTGGTTAGCACTGTTGCCTCACAGCGCCAGGGACCTGGGTTCAAATCCGGCCTCGGGTGACTGTCTGTGTGGAGTTTGCACATTCTCCCCGTGTTTGCGTGGGTTTCCTCCGGGTGCTCCGGTTTCCTCCCACAGTCCAAAGATGTGCGGGTTAGGTTGGTTGGCCATGATAAAAATTGGCCCTTAGTGTTAGGGGGGATTAAATACGTGGGGTTACAGGGATAGGGCTTGGGTGGGATGGTTGTCGGTGTAGGGACCGGGTGCTAGGGTTTGGATGATCAGCCATGATCTCGTTGAATGGCGGAGCAGGCTCGAAGGGCCGAATGGCCTACTCCTGCTACTATCTTCTATGTTTCTATGTCTATGTAACTTCATCATAAGGATAGGCCTGGGAAATGCAATATTTCCATCATGTGCATGGGCTTTTATGTACATATAATAAAAATCAGCTCTGACATTTCACCATCATAAATAAGTTATCATTGTGTTCATGCTAAAGTAGAGCTCTCAAGGTAAGTGCAAAATCATTAATTCAATTTATTTCATCTGTGCATGTATCTACATTCATGTGTTCAAAATAATTGATTAATGTAAAAAAAAATCTCTGCTTTGTCTTGATATATTTATTTATGAGCGTCTTCTCCATCATTTTGTGTTAGGTTTAGTGTGTATTGCATGCACAGTGTAGGCCACTTAAGTGTTTGCACATGCTACTGAAAGTGGGGGTTTTATTAAATCTGAGACTTTTTAGGTAGCTTAAATAACTAATGTCATCTTCTAAATAAATGGTAAAAAAAAATCTCTAACCTAGAATGTTGCTGAAAACTGAATGCAGCAGTTGAGTGTGTCCATAAGTCAAATGATGTCATAGAATCATAGATAGAATCATAGAAAGTTACAGCACAGAAGGAGACCATTTCGGCCCATCGTGTCCGTGCCGGCCAACAAAGAGCTATCCAGCCTAATCCCACTTCCCAGCTCTTGGTCCGTAGCCCTGCAGGTTACAGCATCCCAAGTGCACATCCAAGTACTTTTTAAATGTGGTTAGGGTTCCTGCCTCTACCACCCTTTCAGGCAGTGAGCTCCAGAGCCCCACAACCCTCTGAGTGAAGAAATTTCCCCTCAAATCCCCTCTAAAACTTCCACCAATTACTTTAAATCTGTGCCCCCTGGTTTTTGACCCCTCTGCTAAGGGAAATAGGTCCTTTCTATCCACTTGATCTATGCCCCTCATAATTTTATACACCTCAATAAGGTCTCCCCTCAGCCTCCTCTGCTCCAAGGAAAACAAACCCAGCCTATCCAGTCTTTCCTCATAGCTAAGATTCTCTACTCCTGGCAACATCTTTGTAAATCTCCTCTGTACCCTTTCTAGTGCAATCACATCTTTCCTGTAATGTGGTGACCAGAACTGCATGCAGTGCTCTAGCTGAGGCCTAACTAGTGTTTTATTCAGTTGAAGCATAACCCCCCCTGCTCTTGTATTCTATGCCACGGCTAATAAAGGCAAGCATTCCGTATGCCTTCTTAACCACATTATCTACCTGGCCTGCAACCTTCAGGGATCTGTGGACATGCACTCCAAAGTCCCTTTGTTCCTCTACACTACTCAGTGTCCTACCATTTAACGTGTATTCCCTTTCCTTGTTAGCCCTCCCCAAATGCATTACCTCACACGTCTCCGGATTGAATTCCATTTGCCACTGTTCTGCCCACCTGTTTATTGATATCTTCCTGCAATCTACAGCTTCCTTCCTCAGTATCAACCACACAGCCGATTTTAGTATCATCTGCAAACTTCTTAATCATACTCACCATATTCAAATCTAAATCATTGATATATACCACAAAAAGCAAGGGACCTAGTACTGAGCCCTGCAGAACCCCACTGGAAACAGCCTTCCAGTCACAAAAACACCCATCAACCATTACCCTCTGCTTCCTGCCTCTGAGCCAGTTTTGATTCCAACTTGACACTTTGCCCTGGATCCCAGGGGCTTTTAACTTCGTGACCAGTCTGCAATGTGGAACCTTATCAAAAGCCTTGCTAAAGTCCATATACACTACATCAAACACACTACCCTCATCCACCCTCCTTGTTACCGCCTCAAAAAATTCAATCTAGTTTGTCAGACATGACCTTCCCTTAACAAATCCATGCTGACTATCCTTGATTAATCCGTGTCTTTCTAAATGAAGATTTATCCTGTCCTTCAGAATTCTTTCCAATAATTTTCCCAGCACCAAGGTTAGGCTGACTGGCCTGTGATTACTCAGTCTATCCTTTTCTCCCTTTTTAAACAAGGGTACCACATTAGCAGTGCTCCAGTCCTCCGGCACCACACCTGTAGCGAAAGAGGATTGAAAAATGATGGTCAGGGCCTCTGCTATTTCCTCTTTTGCTTCGCTTAACAGCCTGGGATTCATTTCATCCGGGCCTGGGGATTTATCCACTTTTAAAGTTGCTAAACCCCTTAATACTTCCTCTCTCACTATGTTTATTTCATCTAATATTTCACACTCCTCCCCCGATAGCAATGTCTGCTTTGCCCCTCTCCTTTGTGAAAACAGACGCAAAGTATTCATTAAGAACCCTACCGAAGTCTCCCGCCTCCACACACAGATTACCCTCATGATCTCTAATAGGCCCTACCCTTCCTTTAGTTATCTTCTTACTCTTAATATATTTATAAAACATCTTTGGGTTTTCCTTGATTTTACTTGCCAAGAATTTTTCATACTCTCTCTTTGCTTTCCTAATATAATTTTTAATTGCACCCCTGCACTTTCTGTACTCCTCTAAAGATTCTGGAGTATTTAACCCTCGGTATCTGTCATACACCTCCCTTTTTTTCTTTATCCTACCCTGTATGTCCCTAGACATCCAGGGGGCTCTAAATTTGTTAGTCCCACTTTTTTCTTTAAGGGCACATATTTGGTCTGAACCCTCCGGATCTCCTCCTGGAATGCCTTCCACTGCTCTGACACTGATTTACCTTCAAGTAGCTGTTTCCAGTCCACTATGGCTAAATCCCCTCTGAGCTTAGCAAAATTTGCTTTTTCCCAATTTAGAATTTTTATTCCTGGTCTATCCTTGTCCTTTTTCATAACTACCTTAAATCTAACAGAATTATGGTCACTAGCACCAAAATGCTCCCCCACTGATACGCCTTCTACCTGCCCAGCTTCATTCCCTAAAACTAAGCCCAGAACTGCCCCCTCCCTTGTTGTGCTTGCTACATACTGGCTAAAAAAGTTCTCCTGGATGCATTTTAGGAATTCCGCACCCTCTATACCCTTCACACTAATTTTATCCCAGTTAATATTGGGGTAGTTGAAATCCCCTACTATTACTGCCCGATAGTTTTTGCACTTCTCAGAAATTTGTCTTCATATTTGTTCTTCTATCTCCCGCTCACTGTTTGGGGGTCTGTAGTACACTCCCAGCAGTGTGATCGCCCCTTTTTTGTTTTTCAATTCGACCCATATGGCCTCGTTTGATGATTCCTCCAACATATCATTCCTCCTCACAGCTGTAATAGTTTCTTTAATCAATACCACAACCTTCCTCCCTTTTTACCTCCCTCTCTATCCCGTCTGAAAATCCTGTAACCAGGAATGTTGAGCTATACTCCTTGCATTGAAGTATATAGCATTTAGTACAGGCAAACCTTCTTGTTGACTATTATCTAGCCCTTGATTCCTCTGTCCTTCTGAGAGCTGAAATTCAAAATTCTATGACTCAGGTCTTGCCAATATTGATCGACTTAATTAATTTTCAGCCAATGTTAGTATATGTATGTTCTCCTGATGTTTTAACTCCTTCACTACACTTAATATTTTGGGGTCAGTTATTAATGCCTGGACTCACTCTGCCACAGCCATAATAAATCTGGTGTCTTTCATGAGCCCAGAATGAATGGAGTGGGAACAATTCCAAAATACATCTTTAGTAATGAATAAGTTAACCCGACACATTGCATTGGTAAATTGTAGTGTAAAACCATTTGGCACATATTTGCACATTTCTACAAATAATTAAACAGCCTGTCACTCTGTGTTTTGTCCAAATGAAATACTCTATTCAACTTCCTTTCTAAAATCCAAAGGTTCTTTCAAGCCAAAAATTCTGTTATTATAAGTTACTTTGAGTTAGGTCGCTCTTGTTAATTCTGTTGTGTTTTTCTATTTCTGTTATTTTCAATATGTAAATATTTTGAATACATCAAGCATTACTCTTGTTGTGCACTGATCTGTAAACATAGATTAATAAAGCCCCAAACAGCATCTCCTAATACTATTTTCTTTAAAAAAAATCTAGTTCTTGTATATTGTATTTTTTGTTCGGTAGTAAAATATAACTTTATTCTTCACATAAGTTTACTTTAGTTAAATGAATATTTAAATACAATTATCTTGTTGTGTTACGGTCTTTTAGCTAAATTTTCCTATGCATTGTATATTTACTTGTTAATTTGACAATGGTTTTATTTGCCATCTATCAGGGAAAACAAGTGTGCCCACATCTACTGTAACAGCTTACTAACTGTGCAGGCAGAATATGGTCATTGGCTACCATGGTTCTACATCTCTCCCAACTTTCATTTTCATTTCCTCCGTTTGCTGCAATACATCCAATTTTTTTTTAGGCTATGCTCATGACCTCCTGCTCCCTTGTTCGCCTTGCCTTCAATTTGTGATCACCCACCTCCCCTTCCTGACCTGTACGCTAGCTGATGTTGTCAACAGATTGCCCTGCTCAGGCAGCATCACTTTCCTTGCTATTACTTTCTTCTTCAAAAAAGCCTTCTGTTCTCATCAACTATTGCCCCATCTCCAACCTTCTAGTTCTGTGTCCTTTTCTCCTGAAACTCCCTTTTCAAATTCCTCCAGTCCAGCTTCCACTTTTCTCATAGCATCAAAATGATACTAACCAAAGTCATAAATGAAATCCTCAGTAATTGTGTCCATGATGTAGTGTCCCTCTTCTGCTCCAACTTCCTTGCAACATTTGACATGATTGACCACACTATCTTCCCCCATTGCCTTTCCTCTATCGCCCATTTCCATTGGATTGCCCAAACATGGTTGGATGAGTCATAACTTCCTCCAACATTGGAAATACTGAAACTAACCTCTTCAGGCTCTGCTACGAATTCTACTCCCTTGCCACCGGTTCCATTCTCTTCCCCAATCACTATCTCAAGGTGAACTGAACCACTTGCACCCTTAAGATTCAGTTTTAGACCCCATACCCCATGGGGAGCCTAGTACTAGTGGTCACAGGCTCCGAATAAGAGGTCAGCCATTTACGACTGAGATGAGGAGAAGTTTCTTCACTCAGAGGGTTGTGAATCTTTAGAATTTTCTACCCAGAGGGCTGTAGATCCTCAGTTGTTGAGTATATTCAAGACAGAGATCGATAGATTTTTAGATATTAAGGGAATCAAAGGATATGGGGATAGTGCGGAAAGTTGGAGTTAAGGTAGAAGATCATCCATGATCTTATTGAATGGCAGAGCAGGCTCGAAGGGTCAAATGGCCTACTCCTATTTCTTATGTTCTTATCCTTTCCATCACAAAGACTCCTTAAATCCCTCCCCACAATATTGTCCACTTCCACCCCTAACTCAGCCTTTTCTGCTAAAACTTTTACATATGCCTTTTTCACCTCCACACTTAACTACTCTAACGCTCTCTTTGCTGTCCTTGCATTCTCCACCCTCCATAATTCCAACCTGTCCAAAACTCTGCCACATGTATTTTATCCTTCACTAAGTCTCACTCACCTTCTTATCCTTGCTGACCTACATTGAATTCCCCCTCCCCCAACACATTAAATTTGTAATTCTCATCCTCATCTTGAAATCCCTGCATGGCTTTGCTACACCTTACCTCCGCAAACTCATCTGGCCTTTTATCTTTTCCTTCACCAAATCACTCTACTCCACTGGCTCTGACCTTTTGAGTATCTCGCCCTCCTTTCACCCCACCATTGGTGGCATAGCCATCAGACACCTAGGTCCTGCACTTTGGAATTAATTCCCTAAACCCCTCCATCTTTTACCTCTCTCTCTCCCCATTACAATCTTTCTCAAAACCCATATCTTTGACAAAGCTTTTGGTCGTCCCTCCCAATCTCTCCTTCCTAGATTAGCATCTGTTTATCTCATGCTTCTGTGAAGCACTTGAGGCATTTTTACATTAGAGCCACTATATAAATGCAAGTTTTCATTAATGATGTAATCAGCACGCCAAGGAAGTGAAATGTAACTGAAAGGAGCATTGTACTCCTATAGTGCAGACATGGGTTGGAAATATCAAGAATTATTTTACTTGGAAAATTTATGCATTTAGTCTTTTGAGTTCTGAAGATATCATATCATTTGTCTGCTCACTGTCCAGTTCTGTCTATGTCTCCCTGCAGTGATACGGTTTCTTGTCTTATATGGAGAGTCAAACATCTGTATTTGATACTGTCATCAAAAAGAGAACAATTTTATAGTATCCAACAGGTCATTGATGAAAACAAGATAGAGAGTGAAGTCAAGCCTGATTCCCTGAGGCGTCCCGATCAAATTTTCATTTATCGTGATATATCTGCATACTCTGATAATGTACAAATAACAGATTGAGATTTATGTTTACTTCTAATATTTTAATATCTATTCTTTGCTTTTGACTTGTCTTACATAAACAATGTAATTTTATTGACTATATTGTGTGCTTACATGTCTCTGCGTACTGATACTTTACCTTCTTTTCTTTTACAGAAATGGCAAAACAGAGTGAAGTCTCTGGCAGTGCCTCCCAGGAAGACCATACCTTACAGCAACCAGCAGAACGAGGATCATCTCATCTGAAGGCAGCTCAGTAACACACATATGGACAAGGGAGCTGGTGAGTTAGACAAGGAAGCACAGGATGATTCCAAATCACAGATGAGGAAGAGCAAGTATTTGCATTGTTCTGACCAAGGTAGTACATCACTAAAATGAAATTGTGCTACAATAATTAACATGAGCATAAATCATGGGGTTACTACTTACCATATTCCCAACTGTCTGGTCTTTCGCCCTTCGTTTGCCACGATACTTCTGCAGCTGTCGATCTGCTCAATCACTTCCTCACCTTTGCCTTTAATGCCCTTGTCCCTGGTAAACCCATACTCTCTCCGACCCTGGTTGTTCCCCTGGTATGGCTCCAATTATCGCTCCCTCAAGTTCAAGGAATGCAGACCTGAACATATCTGCCGCACAACTGGTTTAGCCATCCGGCACCAGATTTGGCTGGACTGCATCAAGCACTAACGGGCCTTGGTTTCTTCTTCCAAAACTGTTCACTACTCCAGGATCATCCAGGAATGCAAAATAACCCCAGCTCCTTTTCTCTGCTACCAACCAACTCCTTCTCTTCTCCTTTCACAGCAAGCCAAACATCCCATAAGGCGCCCCCTTCCCTAGCCCTGAACCCACATCTCACTCTAGTTTTTCTCTTATCGAGCTCATCTTGTCCATGAAACCCACTTTTTGCTCTCTTGGCCCTATTCCCACTAAATTGCTGAGCACCCAACTTCCCTACCTTGCCTCCATGCTAGCTTTAATATTGTATATCTCTGCCCTGCCTCAGACCATCTGCTGCTGAAAATCTCATTCATGCCTCTGTTACCTTCAGACTCGACAATTCCAATGCTCTCCTGGCCGGCCTCCCAGCCTCCACCCTCTAAAATTCAACTTATCTAAAACTTTTCTACCTGTATCCTAACCCGTACCAAGTTCTGCTCGTTCATCACCCCTGTGCTCGCTGACCTACATTGGCTTCCGATCCCACAATGCCCCCAATTTAACATTCTCATCCTCATGTTCAATTCTCTCCATAGTGTCACCCCGCCCTATCTCTATAACTTTCTCCACCTCTGCAATCCTCTGAGAACTCTGTTTTTCCAACTCTGGCCTCTTATGCATCCCCCATTGATTTCGCCGTGCCTTCAGTCTTCTAGGCCCTAAGCTCGGGAATTCCCACTCTAAACCTCTCCACCTCTGTCTCTTCCTTTGAAATCCACTTTAAAACCTATTCCTTTCATCACCTCTCTTAATAGATTCTTCTTTGACTCTGTGTCAACTTTTGTTTGATTATGCTTTTATGAAGCCCTTGAGACATTTCTCCTATGTGAAAGGCATTATATAAATGGAAGTTGCTGTTGTTTTATTTTTATTATTAATATTATTATTCTTTTAGAGCCTCATCATCTCTCTTTCATTTTTCTCTGATTCCCTTAGCGCTCTAAAATTTCTGGACACAAACAAGTGTAATTCTTGCTTGCACTTTCAAAATACCTCCTCTGATGAACATTTGTTAATCAGTTTCTGACAGGGGAATTAACCCTAAAGGCATGGGGGTAAAACTTCTGCAGGCTTCTGCTGATCTCCTAATGTAACTTTGGCAGAAGATTGGTGGAAACCCTGGAAAAAGCGTAAATGGGAATTTACGCATTTTTCTGGGGTGCCTGCTGAAGTTACATGTTACATTATTGTCTGGAATTTCCACAGATCTATGCCAGAAATAACATAAGCAGTTAAAAACGACCATTTACACCATTATTCCAGGGTTTCCACCAATCTTCCACCGAAGTTCTGGTGGGAGATCGGAAGAACCCCATGCAAGTTCTCCTCCCTGTGCATCCTCCCTGAACTCAGCCCTACAGTTAAGCTCACCATATCTACACAAGAAACCAACCTCTCTTGTGTGCAATTGTCTGTCATCTTCATATCAATATGAAGTAGTTTCAAGTATGTATCAACACAAAAAGTAACATTATAGCCCTGGTGTTGATCTAACACCCGAGAAAATACTAAGCCAAAGGGCGTGAGACCTCCTACAAAGTGTTATCTCAACCTTGTCACATTCACACCAGCAATGGTATAACTTCAGCCTGCAATGAAGCCAAACTTTCAAAGAAGCCAGTGGCTCATTGGAAACTTGTACAACTCTGAATGCAATATTTTGATGTTAGGAGAGAATGGATGCTTTGATCCAATCTCTCTCAAATTTAAAAATCAGCTTCTGCAGAAGTAAACTTTGCACAGATAACAAAGCATGCCTGCACAGTGCTCTGTTGTCAATGCACCTGAATGCCATTAAGTCTGAGGTCTTTGTGCACTATAATAAGGGTCTGGTGACTTTCATCACAGCCTAGAGATACCAGTGCAAGGTCATTAACTGCAGTATAACTGCAGCTGTGAGGCTAGGATTCCATAGACTGTCAAACAACCCGGAAATACTGAATGAAATTGCTGACTTAGTGTTGGACACAAAGAAAAATCATTCCATATCTGGGCCCTGAGATTATAAACATCCACAAATTGAATGGTTTGGTCTAAAGCCAAATTGGCAACCAGGCAGGTCGTGTTGACTGAGATGTCACTGCAGCTTCTACTTGGAGATGAATATAGGATTAATGTACTTTATATTCCACATCATCTCAGCAACTGTTAAATAAAAATATTCCTCATTTAAATTTGCTGCACTTTCAGAACTGCAAGACAAATTAGTTATTGATCTAACTATATTCTTCTATAGACAAAAGCACTTGGTTCACAAAATGTAAAGAATTAAGGGCTCTTTGTCTTCAAACTATCCACAAATATTCTGCAGGATTACAGAAACTGTATTTTAACAGATGCTTTCAAAGTTTTGTGAATCAGTGCAAAAATGTGCCTGATTTGTAAAAAATTATATTTATCCTGTCCTACCTAAATTCTGCTCTCAAGTTCAGGCTTGCACAATTCAGCATATTTCAGGTTTTATTTCAAAAGTACATTTCAGGGGCTCTCCCAATGGCTCATTGGTTAAATGCACATGTGGGCCGTGATTTCGCCTACCAAGGCAGGCTCAGTGTGGGCGAGATAGCTGGCGGGTGGCGACCCCACTCCCACCTCCATCCCGCTCTGTGAGAAGAATTTTATGTTGATTGGGTTTGTTAAGCCTGCCCTGCGAGGTTCCCGGCCAATTAAAAGGAAGCAGGTCTGATGACTTCATTTGATGAAGCATCATCAGCCAGTTTCCTTAAAGGGGCCATATCCACATTCATTTTGACAGTTGTGCTGTCAGTGTTCTACATAGAAACATAGAAACATAGAAGATAGGAGCAGGAGTAGGCCATTCGGCCCTTCGAGCCTGCTCCGCCATTCAATGAGATCATGGCTGATCATCCAAATTCAGTACCCTGTCCCTGCCTTCTCCCCATATCCCTTGATCCCTTTAGCCTTAATAAATATATCCAACTCCTTCTTGAATATATTTAATGAACTGGCCTCCACCGCCCTCTGTGGCAGAGAATTCCACAGGTTCACCACTCTCTGGGTGAAGAAATTCCTCCTCATCTCAGTCCTAAATGGCTTACCCCTTATCCTTAGACTATGACCCCTGGTTCTGGACTCCCCAGCCATCGGGAACATCCTTCCTGCATCTAGTCTGTCCAGGCCTGACAGAATTTTATAGGTTTCCATGAGATCCCCTCTCAATCTTCTAAACTCCAGTGAGTATAAGCCCAATCGGCACAATCTCTCCTCATACGTCATCCCTGCCATCCCAGGTATCAGCCTGGTGAATCTTCGCTGCACTCCTTCCATGGCAAGAACATCCTTCCTCAGGTAAGGCGACCAAAACTGCACACAATACTCAAGGTGCGGTCTCACCAAGGCTCTGTACAACTGCAGCAAGACATCTTTGTTCCTGTACTTGAACCCTCTTGCTACGAAGGCCAACATACCATTTGCCTTCTTAACTGCCTGCTGCACCTGCATGCTTACCTTCAGCGACTGGTGCACAAGAACACCCAGGTCTCATTGCACTTCCCCTTCTCCCAATCTATTGCCATTCAAATAATAATCTGCCTCCCTGTTTTTGCCACCAAAGTGGATAACCTCACATTTATCCACATTATAGTGCATTTGCCATGTTTCTGCCCAATCACCCAACCTGTCCAAATCGTACTGGAGTTTCATGACATCCTCCTCACAGCTTACCCCCCCCCACCCAGCTTTGTGTCGTCTGCAAATTTGGAGATATTACATCCAGTTCCCTCATCCAGATCATTAATATATATTGTGAACAGCTGGGGTCCTAGGACCGATCCTTGTGGTACCCCACTAGTCACTGCCTGCCACTCGGAAAACGACTCGTTTATTCCAACTCTTTGCTTTCTATCTGTCAACCAGTTCTCTATCCAAGTCAATACCTTGCCCCCAATCCCATGTGCCTTAATTTTGCATGCTAATCTCTTATGCGGGACCTTATCGAAAGCCTGCTGAAAGTCCAAATACACCATATCCACTGGTTCTCCCTTATCTATTTTACCAGTTACATCCTCAAAAAATTCCAGTAGATTAGTCAAGCACGATTTACCTTTTGTAAATCCATGTTGACTTTGTCCGATCCTGTCACTGCTTTCCAAGTGCTCTGCTATTACATCTTTTACAATGGACTCTAGCATTTTCCCCACTACCGATGTCAGGCTTACCAGTCTATAATTCCCCGCTTTTTCTCCACCACCTTTTTTGAATAGTGGGGTAACATTAGCTACCCTCCAATCCATGGGTACTGTTCCAGAGTCTATCGAGTTCTGGAAGATGACCAGCAATGCATCTACTATCTCCAGGGCCACTTCCTTAATTACCCTAGGATGTAGATTATCAGGCCCTGGGGATTTATCGGCCTTCAATCCCGTCAACTTCCCTAACACCATTTCCCTACAAATACTGATTTCTTTCAGTTCCTCCCTCTCATTAGTCCCTATATTCCCCGACATCTCTGGGAGGTTATTTGTGTCCTCCTTTGTGAAGACAGAACCAAAATATGTATTTAATTGGTCGCCATTTCTTTGTTCCCCATTATAAATTCCCCTGATTCTGACTGTAAGGGACCTACGTTTGACTTCACCAATCTTTTTCTCTTCACATATCTGTAAAAGCTTTGAGGTGCTGGAAACACTGACAAGCACCGCACAGAGGTGCACAGCTGTACCCAGATTTTCCCATGGCTCCCTCCATATGCTGATGGTGGGAGTCACAGGACACAGGGAAGTTCTCTTCCCTTCCAAGGGCCGGAAGAGATCTCCCGAGGACACCAACACTGCCTGCTTGCACATTGCACAGGAGGGCACAAGCAGGGATGTCGTCAGGAGGACCAGGCTGCAGTGGCGCAAACCTTTCAATGATCTGAGCCCATGTGGGGGCAAGAGGAGCAACCACTACAGAAGATGTGTTACCTCCAATGGGACAGGCACGAGTAGGACCAAGTTACACAGAGGTAGACCATAGAGGAGAGATGGCGGAGAATATGGGATGGTCAACTATGTCGAATGTCAGAGAGGTCAAGTAGGATGAATAGGAACAGCATACCATGATCATAGTCACAAAGGATGTCATTGATGACTTTGACCATAACAATCTCAATGCTGTGGGGAGGACAGAAACTGAATTGAAGGAATTTGAAGAGGGAGTGATGGGTATAGAACTGGCAACAACTCATTTGAAGACATTAGAGAGAAAGGAGAGAGAAAGATAGGGCAATAGTTAGAGAGGACAGAGAGATCAAGAGTGAGTTTCTTGAGGAGAAGAGTGATGGCAGGAGTCTTGAAAGGTGGAGAAACAGAACCTGAAGAGAGGCAGCCATTAATGGTTTCAGAGAGCGCTGGGTCAGGCAAGCTAGTTCTGTGTTGAGGAGTTGAATTGGGATAGGGTTGTAGGCACAAAAAGGTTAGCTTGGTGAGGGACAGGAGGAGATGAAGGAGAATCTATAAAGTGATATGGGATCAGGGCAAGGATATGGGTAGCTGGGGGGAAGCACATGGTGGGGGTGGGGGGGAGATGGCTGAGGCAACTGAGTCAATGATCTCAATCTTTGAGATGAAGAAATCTATGTGCTCCTCAAATTTGGTTTTTATATGATGATAGGATAAACAGAGGAAGGGAATTGAAAAAAGCAACTTTTAATTGGAAGGAGAACTCTAAGACTTCCCTTACCCTCAATGACAATCCTGATGTACTGTGAAGAATAGAATGAAGAAAGGGATATATGATATGACTTTAGCTGACCAAGCCAGTTCTGGCTGTGAACAGCCATGCCAGTCATGCATTAGGTTTGCTTCAGACATTGTCCCTCAACTTTAGGGACACAGAGATAAGAATTGTACTGGGGGCATATTAGGTATGGAAGATAGTGAGGGATTTGGAACGGGCAAGAGCATCAAAGGCTGAGACAAAGGATCTGTTGAACAGGTTAAGGACAGAGAAGAGGAAGTTGAAATGGTATAGAAAAGCAATTGGCCTAAAAAATTAAATTGAGGCGGTCAATGCGAGGAGCTAAGCTCCAGGACATTTCTGCATTGCAGATAGATTTGACCCCATTTGTTTTCACCACTGAGATAATAGAAGGTAACAAAATGAGTATTGATTTGTATGGCTACTTGTAAAGAAAAAAGAAAGAACTTGCATTTATATAGTGCCTTTCACCACATCAGGACATCCCAAAGTGCTTTACAGCCAACAAAGTACTTTTGAAGCATAGTCACTGTTGTAATGTAAGGAAATGCAGCAACCTATTTTCCATAAACAAAAATGAGATAATGACCAGATAATAATGTTGGTTGAGGGATAAATATTGGCCAGGATACTAGGGAGAACTCCCCTGCTCTTCTTCAACTAGTGCCATGGGATATTTTACATCTACCTGAGAGGCCAGACAGGACCTCGGTTTAACATTTCATCCAAAAGACAGCATCTCCGACTCCTTTCATACTGCAATGAAGTGTCAGCCTGGATTATGTGCTTGTGTCTCTGGAGTGGGACTTGAACCTACGACCTTCTGACTCAGAAGCAAGAGTGCTACCACTGAGGCATGTCTGAAACCTTGCATAGAATTTATGGAACAGTGCCTGATTTTACATAGCATACTGGGAATTCAGATAACAACACTGTTGTGCTACTAAATCAAATGATCACAGAACTCGCTCTGTTATGCGATTGACTGACAAATCCCCCTACAGAACTGAAATGCAACAGTAATTTTATTTTGTGAAAACTAAATTGTTACTTCGTTTTTTTTGTTAATTTAATTACATTTCCAGAATAGATTATCCATTTACAGACAAATCTTCCAACACAAACGCAGTCTTTTCAGTTTCAGGATACATTCATTATGTAGCAGTTAAAAAAAATCCACAAGAAATACCTTTGTTAATTTTTACATTGTGCTTAGCATGCTGGTATTAACCACTGCTCGGGCAGCTTTTCTATTAATTAGAGTGTGACAAATGATATGCAATTGCTTGAGGTTCACTGTGTAATTAATGTGTTTAAATAAATATCTGATGACAATAAAATACTGTCATGCTTCATTCTAATGATGACGTGGTAATTGCTGCTTCTGCTGGTCATCAACATATTTTTCTAAGGCTAATGAGATGTATAAGGCTTCCTAGTTCCCTTTGATAAACTGTTTGTACTTCTCAGTAACATAATTTGTAGATTAATTCACTGTATCTGTAGTAGTTTAATTCTGAGCACTAAAATTTGCTTTCTTTAACACGGTCCTACATAATTTGCAAAAACAGAATAGAATAACAAACTCTTACATGCAAGATAATTGCCTACATATCAGTAGCTGGAAAACTAGTTAATATTTCCTGAAGGGCAATTAAACCTGAGAGGTGCACACTATTTAAAACAGTTGTAGTTATTTTTTATTTCAACTCAGGCAGCCATTGATAACATCAAATAATTCCAGTGCAGCAGATGGTTGAAACAGTCCAAACTCATCACACTTAGGGCCCTTCATAACCATCAGATCAATTGGAATTCATCTTATTATTGTCTTTTAGCTGCAGGTCCAAGAGGTGACAGATATAGTCCTGACCCACTATATTATCAGGTACCCATATTGTTCCAAGTGTTGTTATAGATAACTAATATTCTTGAAATTGCTTTCATGTATATCAATAGGATAATAGAACATTGTCTTTTTCATGCAGTACATCTTTGAAAGGTATGGTAGATCCATATTATATTAAAATAGTTTCTATCTACCGTACATATCAAGCAGTTCAAGCTGCATAGTATGAAAAAGTGAGTACAACCAAAATTGAGGCCTGAAACTCTTCTTCTAATGAACAATGAGATTATCAAAGGATCACAAGATACTAATGGATGAGGAAGGCCATTCAGCCCATCTTAATTTATCCATTTAGTGCAACACTACAATCCCTTATTGTTGCATCTATTTGTTTCTTAAATGATTCCAGGGAACATC
Source organism: Somniosus microcephalus (assembly GCF_052327205.1). Taxonomy (NCBI): domain Eukaryota; kingdom Metazoa; phylum Chordata; class Chondrichthyes; order Squaliformes; family Somniosidae; genus Somniosus; species Somniosus microcephalus. Next base: position 54,252,668 of record NC_141000.1, read on the forward strand.
CTGATATCAGTCCTAAAGTTACCTTTTACTAGTTTAAACCTGCATCTCCTTGCTCTATTCTCATAGTTTAATTTAATGTGGTACTCCAGATTAACATTTCCATTTACTATCTTACTCGATCACCTCCCAGATGCTTCATTTCCAGGCTGAGAAGCCCAAGTTTCTCCAGTCTTGCCTCAGAACTCAGGCCCCTGACATCAGGGCTCAGTCTTGTGGCTCTTCTCTGCACTGCTTCCAGCGCTTGAATGTCTTCCTTGTTTCTCAGTGACCAAAACTGGACACAGTACTTGAGGTGTGATCTGACCACAGCACCAACAGTTTGCTCATCATTTTCTCTGATTTGTATTATAGGGTTTTGGTTATGTAGTTCAACATTAGCTGATAAGTGGCAGGTAACATTCGCGCCACAGAAGTGCCAGGCACTGACTATCTCAAACAAGTGAGAGTCTAACCACCGCCCCTTGACAGTCAACGGCATTACCATCCTCCACCATCAACATCATGGAGGTCACCATTGACCAGAAACTTAACTGGACCAGCCACATAAATACTGTGGCAAGAAGAGCAGGTCAGAGGCTAGGTATTCTGCGGCGAGTGTCTCACCTCCTGACTCCCCAAAGCCTTTCCACCATCTACAAGGCACAAGTAAGGAGTGTGATGGAATACTCTCCACTTGCCTGGATGAGTGCCGTTACAACAACACTCAAGAAGCTCAACACCATCCAGGACAAAGCAACCTGCTTGATTGGCACCCCATCCACCACCTTAAACATTCACTCCCTCCACCACCGGCATACCGTGGCTGCAGTGTGTACCATCTACAAGATACACTGCAGCAACTCGCCAAGGCTTCTTTGGCAGCACCTCCCAAACCCGCAACCTCTTCCACCTAGAAGGACAAGGACAGCAGGCGCATGGGAACACCACCACCTCCAAGTTCCGCTCCAAGTCACACACCATCCTGACTTAGAAGTATATCGCCAACCCTTCATCGTCGCTGGGTCAAAATCCTGGAACTCCCTACCTAACAGCACTGTGGGAGTACCTTCACCACACGTCTGCAGCAGTTCAAGAAGGCGGCTCACCACCACCTTCTCAAGGGCAATTAGGGATGGGCAATAAATGCTGGCCTTGCCAGCGACGCCCACATCCCATAAACAAATAAAGAATTTTTTTTTAGATTCAATTGACTGTTGACTACCTTCTACCAAACAGTCCATCCTGTCTGGGATCTGGGAATCTCCCTGCCCTCCCCCCACTTATCTAGTTTAAATGGTTTTCAATTGCTGCATCAGTGTTTCTAACAAATCCCTTCCTTCCTATTTGATTAAGGTGCAGCCTGTCTCTCCTGTACCAGTCCTTCTTGGTCTAGTAGTATTCCCAGTTATTTATGAAGGTGTGGCGGAGCCACCAAAGGACTCAGAGCGGTTGTACATAATTCCTTTAACAGCAATGTAGTTACAGCCTGTGTCTGTACCTTTAATTACACTGTTTGCCTGTACAATGTCTAGTTACCTTTACAGCGCAGTTTCAACGTGATGACGTCATGCCGTTAGTCACGTGATGCCCCAATGGCGGGAAGAACATGATGACATCATGCCGTTAGTCACGTGATGCCCCAATGGTGGGAAGAACGTGATGACGTCATGACGTCAGTCACGTGATGCCCCAATGGCGGGAAGAACGTGATGACGTCATGACGTCAGTCTTCTGACCAGGGGATCAGTCCTGGTGGAGCCCTCAAGGAGAGGAGACCTGTTATTGATGTGTTCTAGCAGTTTCCAGTTTAAACTCGTTTCGTTTCATTGTTTTAATTGCCTGAGTCGAACTCAGTCTTTCTGACAGGAACCTCCGTTCCTACATTGGTGACCCCGACTTCTACGAACGATTTTCGTGGAAGATTCGACATGGACACGAACGCCGTCATGCTGAAACTGCCACAGTTCTGGGAGCAACAACCAGACGCCTGGTTCATCCAGGCTGAAGCCCAGTTCGCCATTCGGAACATCATCGCGGATCAGACCCGTTATTATTACGTGGTCTCCGCCCTCGACAGCGCAACTGCATCACGGATCTTCAGCCTCCTCGGTAGTCCTCCTACTGACAGCAAGTATGATGCAATTAAGGCGCGGTTGCTTCAGGTTTTCGGGCTATCAAAGTCAGAGCATGCTCGCCGGCTCATCACGCTGCCCAGCCTCGGGGACTCCAAACCGTCCGAGCTCATGAGCCAAATGCTCACGCTCTTGGGTGCTGAACCGGAATGTTTCCTCTTCCGGGAGCTTTTCCTCTATCAACTGCCTGAACAGGTTCAGGCTGCCCTTGCCAGATCCGACATTACAGACTGTGCCAAACTTGCAGCCGAAGCCGATAAGATTTTCACGGTTACCCAGCAGTGCTGCACGGCCACGAGGCGCCCACCCCCCACAGACGTAGTTCCGGCTTCTCCTACAGCAGACTGGTGCTCCTACCATACCCGTTTTGGCGCGAAAGCACGATGCTGCCGTACCCCCTGCAGTTTTTCGCCCAAAATAAAAACAACAAGAAAGCGCAGGCGGCGTCTCTGGCGATGGATGACCAAGTCTAACGGGCGTTCCGCGGTGGCGATGGCCGTCGGTTCTACAGGGAAACTCCTCTATATCACCGATTCCCTCTCGGGCTGCCGTTTTCTTTGCGACACCGGGGCGCAGTGTAGCATTCTACCTGCGTCGAAGCTCGACATGCAGACTGGGAACCTCGGTTTTTCCCTCGTAGTGGCTAATGGCGCAACAATTTGAACGTTCTGAAAGTGGCGGGTCGAAGTCTGTTTCGGCGGTCAGCACTTCTTTTGGGAATTCGTCACAGCCACAGTCTCACAGGCTATCCTAGGGGCGGATTTTCTGTGTGCCAACAGCCTACTAGTCGATGTCCGGCACCGCCGGCTGATCAATGCGGCCACCTTCCATTCGATTCCGTGCTTCCACGGTACCTCCGTGGCGCGCTCCATTGCCTGTGCTTTCCCTCCTCCAGATGACTTCACGCGGCTCCTCGGGGAGTTTCCGGAGCTGACAAGGCCCACCTTCTCCTCTTCGATGACGAAACATGGTGTTGAACATCACATCACCACTACTGGCTCCCTGGTTTATGCGCGGGCTAGAAGGCTCGAACCCGGCAAGCTCGCACCTGCGAAGGCGGAGTTCGGCACGATGGAGCGGCTCAGGATCATTCGGCGATCCAAGAGTCCCTGGTCCTCGCCTCTCCACATTGTGCCGAAACCAGGCGGCGGCTGGCGGCCATGCGGTGACTACCGACGCCTGAACGACGCCACCACTCCGGATCGGTACCCGATCCCGCATAGCCAGGATTTCTCAGCCCACTTGGCGGGAAATTCTATCTTCTCTAAAGTCGACCTCGTCCATGGATATCACCAGGTTCCAGTGCACTCACAAGACATCCCGAAAACCGCAGTCATCACCCCTTTTGGCCTCTGAGTTCCTGCGGATGCCGTTTGGCTTAAAGAACGCAGCACAGGCATTCCAGCGTTTAATGGACTCCGTTCTTCGAGACCTGCGTTTCATTTTCGTCTACCTTGAAGACATACTCATCGCCAGTGCCAGCAATAAGGAGCACATCTCCCATTTGCGTTCCCACTTTACGCGCCTCAGCCAACACGGTTTAATCATCAACCCGGCCAAGTGCCAGTTCGGCCTGCAACAAATCGACTTCCTGGGACATCGCATAACATCGGACGGCGCCGTCCTTTTGTCGACGAAGGTTGAGGCAGTTACTTCTTTCCCGCGGCCGTCGACAGTCAGGGCCTTGCCGGAGTTCCTGGGGATGGTCAACTTCTACCACCATTTTGTCCCCAAGGCGGCTCAACTCATGCAACCTTTGTTCGGGGCCCTCAAGTGCAAGTTGGTAAAGATCCAATCAGCTGGACAGCTGAGATGGTCCAGGCGTTCGGCGACACCAAGAATGCTTTGGCCAACGCAACCATGCTGGCGCACCCGCTTCCAGGTGCTACTATCGCCCTTACCACCGACGCGTCAGACTACGTCATCGGTGCAGTGCAAGAACAGTGGGTCAACGGCACGTGGCAACCGCTGGCATTTTTCAGCCGTCAACTACGAAAGAATGAAAAAAAGTACAGCACCTTCGATAGGGAGCTACTGGCCCTTTTCCTCGCCATTCGCCATTTCCGTTTTTTATTGGAGGGGCGCCCCTTCACGGCTTTTGTCGACCACAAACCCCTTACGTTCGCCATGGCCAAGACCACCGAACTGTGGTCCGCTCGTCAACAACACCACTTGACGTTCATTTCGGAATTTACCACGGACATTTAACATGTGTCTGGTAAGGACAACCTGGTGGCAGATTGCCTCTCCCGTGCGATGGTCCACGCGGTGCACCTGGGAATCGACTACGCCCTCATGGCTGCAGATCAGGCCTCAGACTCGGAGGTCCAATCATATAGAACCATTCCCTCTGGCTTCCATGCGACCGACGTCATCTTCCAGGCCGCAGGTGCCACGCTCCTTTGCGACGTTTCCATGGGAGTTCCTCGACCTATCGTGCCAGTTGCATGGCGCCGGAAGGTTTTTGATGCCATGCACGGGTTGTCACACCTGGGGATGAAGGCTTCGCAACGGCTTATGTCGGCCAAGTTCGTCTGGAAAGGTATGCACCTCGATGTCCGTGACTGGGCTAATACCTGCGTCGTATGCCAGAAGGCCAAAGTCCAGCGTCATGTCAAGGCTCCAGTGGCTGTGTTCACTGTTCCGGAGCGTCATTTCGACCACGTGCATGTGGACCTCGTGGGGCCGCTTCCGCCTTCTCAGGGTTATACTCATCTCCTCACCATAGTGGACCGCACCACTAGGTGGCCAGAGGCAATTCCTTTGGTTTCCACCACTTCGGCAGACATCGCTAGAGCTTTCATTTCCTGTTGGGTTGCCCGTTTCGGGGTACCGGCGGACATCTCTTCTGACCGCGGGCCACAATTTTCCTCGGAACTTTGGAATGCTGTGGCTCAGGGGCTCGGTACCAAACTTCATCGCACCACCACCTATCATCCACAGGCAAACGGCCTTTGAGCGATTCCGCAGGTCACTTAAAGCCTCTCTTCGGGCCAGTCTTCAAGGCGCAGGATGGGTGGACAGACTCCCATGGGTCCTGTTGGGTCTTCGTACGGCGCCCAAAGACGACCTACAATCGTCTTCGGCTGAACTCGTCTATGGCCAGCTGCTCCGTGTACCAGGAGATTTCCTCCCTTCTCCCACAGAGCCATAGTCCGCCTCCCAGCACCTCGTTTGCCACCAGGAAGCGGCCAGATGCTTCGCTCCGATACCTACATCCAATCACGGTTTGCAGAACTCCTACGTGCCACCGGGACTGAAGAATGCGGAGTATGTCTTCATCCACCACGACGCTCACCGGGATCCGCTCAAGTCCCCTTACACTGGTCCTTTCCGCGTCATCGAACCAGGAGACAAATCCTTTTCGGTCGACGCCGGAGGAAAGCCGGATCACATCTCGGTGGACCGCTTGAAGCCGGCTCACCTGGACCTGGACCACCCTGTCGTAGTCACTCAACCACCCAAACGTGGCCAACCGCCCACTGCCGCCGCACCAGATCAACCAAAGCCGCCTGCCAACTCGACCGCGCTCGCCGCGCCTGCTCAGCCACAACCGACTGCCAACTCGACCACCGGTCGTCAACTTCCTCTACCAGGGTATCAAAGTCAATCGGACAGGCTCATCAGGCCTCCTCCTCGCCTCACCTTTTCTGTTAAAGACAATTCTGGGGGGGCGCATGTGGCGGAGCCACCAAAGGACTCAGAGCGGTTGTACATAATTCCTTTAACAGCAATGTAGTTACTGTCTGTGCCTGTACCTTTAATTACACTGTTTGACTGTACAATGTCTAGTTACTTTTACAGCGCGGTTTCAACATGATGACATCATGCCGTTAGTCATGTGATGCCCCAATGGTGGGAAGAATGTGATGACGTCATGACGTCAGTCTTCTGACCAGGGGATCAGTCCTGGTGGAGCCCTCACGGAGAGTAGACCTGTTATTGATGTGTTCTAGCAGTTTCCAGTTTAAACTCATTTCATTTCATTAAAGTTCATTAATTTAATTGCCTGAGTCGAACTCAGTCTTTCTGATAGGAACCTCCATTCCTACAAAGGTAACATTGTTGTTTTGACCTCAGGTCACCAGCCATTTATTTACATTCTTAATTTTATTATTGATCTCTTCTTTCCCAAACACTGGAAGTATACTAGAGAATACGACTTTGCTTGAGTTTTGAGCAGGCCTCATGTATGTATGTTTCTGCCTATGCCGTTCATCCCTATGTGGACCACAGAGCCTGGTCTTGACCCCTTCAGTATCCCTTCTAATCATTCTTTGATGTGTGCTACCCCAACTCCAGACAACTCTCTGTCCTGTGAGCTTTGGCTTTCCAGCACACATGCTATCTATTCTTCTGATCAAAGAATCCCCTACAAACACAGGGCAGGATTTTCATTGAGCCGTGGAGGCATGTGGGGGGTTAAAATCCTGAAATCAGGGGGCACGAACCCATCCCACACCCAACCCGCCTCCATGCCAGTTTCAAAGGAGGCGGGTACCCGACCCACACTGGGACCCGCCTCCCCGAGGCGGGAAGGGGATTAATGCCAATTAACTGCCTGTTAACGGGTTGTTAACAGGCAGTTTTTAGCCTAATCCCTATTTTTAATGTTGAAGTGTGGGATTCCCGACGCCTCCAAAACCATGCCAAGTTAGAGGAGGCGGACCGTCGGGATGAAGGGCTTGGAGGGGTCGAGATGTCTGGTGTTCAGGTGAGTGATGGGTGCATGAGTGCAAAGGTAAGTGTGTTTGGTGTGTGTAAAGTGTTTAAAGAAGTTTTACATACCTTTACTTACCTTTACAGCCTTCCTTCCTTCAGGTCTCGGGAGTCCCTCATCTCACCGGCACAGAAAGCAGAATAGCTGCGAGCTGGCAAAAATTGCAGCATTCAGCTTTCTGTTCTGGGGAGATCTCTAAATCAGCCTGAGAGGAAGGAATTAACCTGGAGTACAGATTGTCAGTGTTTGACAGCTTCAAACAGCTGTGAAACGCTGATATTTAATCTGTCAAAAGGTCTTGAGAGATGAAATATCAATCTGTGACATCACCTGTTGCCGGGTGGCCCTTAATTGGCCTGCTGAGCCCGCTGGGTGGGCTCAACAAGGTCAATCAAGTCAAAATTGCGTGGGTTGGCTAGAACTCGATGGAGGCGGGACTACAACCCCGAAAGTTGTAGTCCCGCCTCCTACCCGACTCCTCAATGAAAATACAGACTTCATCTTTATCCAAGCTGTCCGCTCTGGTATTCTAGCTGACTTTTGTTATTGGACAGCGCCTGGAATTTATTCATTATCAGGATCTCATGGGCCTCTTTGCAGTCTTTAAGATTCTTACTTATTTTCCCATCAATATCTTTATTTCCTTCTTCCCAACTCTCTGCTCTCCACAAATGCTGCCTAACCTGCTGTGCATTTCCAGCATTTTGTGTTTTTATTTCAGATTCCAGCATCCTCAGTATTTTGCATTTGTTTTAGTGTTTAATGCACTGTCACTTCTCTTCCAGGAATGGCCACCTTGAAGAAGTTCTGCTCTTTTACCTTGTTCATTAAGCCTGCTGACAAGGGCAGCACTGTTGTTGTTTGGCAAACAGACCTTTACCTTGCAGAGGCTGAACGCCAACTCTCCACTCTCCACAGATGCTGCCTGATCTGCTGAGTATTTCCAGCAGTTTGTGTTTTTATCTTCATTACCTTGGTTGCCCTCTACACTAGTCATCGTATTATTACAACCCTGTCCCTGGTTATTCTGGTTTCCAGTTCCCACTTCCTGAAGGTTCACTCTCAAGGTCTAAAGTTGCCTGGCCATCTCACTGACCTGCAATTGCTCACTTACCAGATCAAATACTATCCACTTACCCTCAAAGATCCAATTACTTTTGTCTGCCCTTGTATGGTCCTGTACTTTCTCTCTAAGGCCTTAATTCCTTCTTTACGCTTACTGATCAACAGACAGTTATCCCATCCCATCACCTTTTCCAAGTATCTACCTTTTATGTTTGTGAACATTCCACGCCAAAGACAATGCAAAATCACAATCTTAATTTTTACCTCTGTCAGATACTGCCCTTACAGTCTTGCTGCTCCCATTTGTCCTCTTTTAGTTTTACTTCAGTATCTCTAGCTTTCCCACTTTGATTTGCTGCTTATTGTTTGTCTCCTTTTGGTTCTTGCTTCTCATCGGTATTCTTTTTAATACTGCAATGCCTCAGTGGACCCCTTCATTTTATTTTGTGCCAACTAACAAGTAGCATTTGCCACAAAATAATCATCAATTTCTGTCAAGTGCCCTCTTTTACAAGGAAGGCACCACTGAAACAATTGGCAGGTGCTTAACATACAGGTGATATCTTACAGCTTAGCTCCTCTCCCCTGTTAACATCAATTTATTTTTCAGCTGTCAAATAGCCAGACTGATTCCTAAGGCATGCTACCAATTCACGTTTGGAACAGCTTTGTATTGATGCAAACCAGTATATCTGACCTATAGCTACCTAATTTTATACTTTCACTGGAATACACTGGCTAGATCTATTAAAATACTTTATTAGGAAACTGGCTCCTTTTTATCTTATCATGTTATCTTTCTTTGTCAGGACAAGTTTCATTACTGGCAATTAAAATATAAATGAGATCCAGTGGTGAAGTACCAACTTCCTTTCAGAACACTGAGCTCAGCTGTCAGCTTTGAGTAACATTCAAGTTTGGCTGTCTCATGCTTCCCCCAAAAGAGAGAAGAAAGGCAGAAGAAGCCTTCTCATGTACTATGAAAATACACCCCCCCATCAGAAAATCCTGGGGCATCACTGAGGAAAACCACAGTACAGTTGAAAGCTTAGATCATCTGGCTTGGTCAACTGAAGGAGAATAGTGTGGCGACAAAGAAGCTACTATCTGAGAACATAACAAGAATTAATTTATTAAATGTTATAAATCATTACATGTTCACCAGCTGATCAAGTTACAACTGCAACCCAGCAGCATATATCTTCTTAAGAGTACAAGGTGGCATCAGTTGTTTACTCACACAGCCCTTGATTAAAAATGATAAAAACTCTTAAATATAATTTAATTCCATTTTAATGATTTATATGTTTATAGGCTGCATAGCAGTTTCTTGGCAGTATAAGCAAATTGTCTCAATAAAGAACAGCTCAGCTCAGGCCTCATTGCCTTTTATAAGACAGCCAGGGTTTGACACAAAATTCTCCTGCAAAGGAAATGCTGCCACTCAGCATTTAAACAGCCGAAGTAAAATGAGATCCAGTAATAAACTGAAGGTCATATTTTACATAAGGAAAACAAAATGAAGATCTGAATATGCAATATAAACATGGCAACTTCCCTTCCCAGTGTAAGCACAGAGCAGTTTGGGCCTTCCTGGTGTAACTCCAATGGGTGAACATATTGTAATGAGGTGCAAATAACAGGGATCTAACAGGGATCTATCATATCATATTTCCCATCATTTGCATCATGACGATGGGCACCAGGAATGCTGTACAGTGCTATGGTGTACATAGTAGGATTTGAATTTTAAATGGCTGGCAGGGAGTTGACTAGGTTGCGGGGCATCTCCCCAGCCTTGTGAAATTGAATATTTTGGGTAAAAAATCCTAATTTGTCTTTAGTTGCCCAGGAGGCACTGTGGTGGAGGTACATGTAGTGTAGTAATACTGCTCCTGATAGGCTTACTGGGAAGAAGGAAATACAGTTCTAGTTAAAAGGAGCATCACTTTCTGAGTAGTAAGAAGAAGAATGGCAGCAATGTCGGAAGTAGCAGAAGCATCCTTGAGTGGAGGGGGGCGGTCAGCAGCTGTAAGAGCCCCCAGATTCTCAAATGTAACTCTGGAGGTGTCGCTGGCTGAAGTGAGGGCCAGAAGATGCAGACTGCTGGATACTGAGGGCAGAAATCCCCATAAGAGGGTGGTGCAGGCTGTCTGGAAAAAGGTGGCAGAGATAGTCTATGCAAATTACACAGCCCCAAGAATTGGCACACATACAGGTTCAATTATCTCATAAATGTGGCCAAGGTAAGTGATACGCTTATCAATTACTTCATAAAAGGTGATGAGTCGAAGAAGAGATGATGAGTCGAAAGAAGAGATGAATAAGGCTTTTATTAGCTAAGAAGAGACCATGCTTCTTCGTGAGTGACTGAACAAGTCTGAACGAAACCCACACAGTGGTGGGTGGAGTCAGCTGAGGCATGCCTCCATACACAGCGCCACCCAGAGGTGGCAATATACAATACAGTGGTTTACCACATTCACCCCTTGTTTAATGTGAAGTCCGGCGGGGTGAAGGGTACTACAAGTTAAGTCTATCAGGAGGCCTTGTCTGACGTCCTGATCGTCGTGGTGGCGGCGGTGGTGTTGCAGCATCCGACGTCGGGTCTGGTGTCTGGGTGGTTGGCGAAGATTCCTGGGGCTTTGGCATGCCGTCTGCAGGGGTTGGGTTGGGAGGGGTGGTGGGGGATAACAGTGGTAAGGGGGATAACGGTGGTAAGGGGGATAACGGTGGTAATTCAGGGGTACCCGAGGGTGCGAGATCTCGTATGGAGACCGTGTCCTCCCGCCCGTCTGGGTATGTCACCCAGGCATACTGGGGGTTGGCGTGTAGGAGGTGCACCCGCTCGACCAGGGGGTCCGTTTTATGCGTCCTCACGTGCCTCCGCAGTAGGACGGGCCCAGGAGAAGTCAACCATGCCGGTAGCGAGGTTCCCGATGTAGACTTCCGGGGGAAAACGAACATTTTCTCATGAGGGGTCGCATTAGTGGCAGTACAAAGCAGTGACCGAATGGAGTGAAGCGCTGCAGGGAGGACCTCCTGCCAGCGGGAGGTCGGAAGGCCCTTAGATTTTAGTGCTAAGAGGACTGCCTTCCAAACCGTCGCGTTCTCCCTTTCCACCTGGCCGTTCCCCCGGGGGTTGTAACTGGTGGTCCTGCTCGTGGCGATACCTCTTGTTAGCAGGTACTGCCGAAGTTCGTCGCTCATGAACGATGAGCCCCTGTCGCTATGTATATAGCTGGGGAACCCGAACAGAGCGAAGATGTCATTCAGACACTTGATGACCGTGGTACTGGTCATGTCTGGGCAAGGGATGGCAAAGGGGAAACGGGAGTACTCATCAACTATGTTGAGGAAGTACACATTGCGGTCAGCGGAGGGGAGGGGCCCTTTAAAATCGACGCTCAGGCGTTCGAAGGGGCGGGTGGCCTTGATCAGGCTTGCTCTGTCCGGCCTATAGAAGTGCGGTTTGCACTCGGCGCAGATTTGGCAGCTCTTGGTCATGGTCCTGACCTCCTCGATGGAGTAGGGCAGGTTACGGGATTTGATAAAATGGAAAAACCTGGTGACCCCCGGGTGGCAGAGGTCATTGTGGAGGGACTGCAGCCTATCACTCTGCGCGTTGGCGCATGTACCACGTGATAGGGCATCTGGGGGCTCATTGAGTTTCCCTGGCCGATACAAGATATCATAATTGTAGGTGGAGAGTTCGATTCTCCACCTCAAGATCTTGTCGTTCTTGATTTTACCCCTCTGCTTATTATTAAACATAAAAGCTACTGAACGCTGGTCAGTGAGCAGGGTAAATCGTTTCCCGGCCAGGTAATGCCTCCAGTGATGCACCGCTTCTACAATAGCCTGGGCCTCCTTTTCGACGGAGGAGTGTCTCGTCTCGGGGCCCTGGAGGGTCCTTGAGAAAAAGGCCACGGGTCTGCCCGCCTGGTTAAGGGTCGCGGCTAGGGCGAAGTCGGAGGCATCGCTCTCCACTTGGAAGGGGATGGACTCATCCACCGCGTGCATTGCGGCCTTCGCGATATCGTTCTTGATAAGAGTGAAGGCTGCACACGCCTCTGGTGTCAGGGGGAAGGAGGTGGCTTTGATGAGGGGCCTGGCTTTGTCTGCATAGAGGGGCACCCACTGGGCGTAGTAGGAGAAAAACCCCAGGCATCTCTTCAGTGCTTTTTGGCAGTGGGGAAGGGGTAGCTCCATTAGGGGGCGCATTCTGTCGGGGTCGGGCCCGATGACTCCGTTCTCCACCACGCAGCCGAGGATGGCCAGGCGCTTGGTGTGAAACATACATTTTTCCTTATTGTACGTTAGGTTCAGCCGTTGGGCCGTACGGAGGAAATTTGCTAGATTAACGTCGTGGTCCTGCTGGTCGTGGCCGCAGATGGTGACGTTATCCAAATAGGGGAAGGTTGCCCGCAGCGCGTTCTGGTCAACCATTCGGTCCATCTCCCTTTGGAAGACCGAAACCCCGTTGGTGACGCCGAAGGGGACCCTAAGGAAGTGGTAGAGGCGGCCGTTTGCCTCGAAGGCAGTATACTGGCGGTCCTCATGGCGGATGGGCAGCTGGTGGTACGCTGACTTAAGGTCGATGGTGGAGAATACTTTGTATTGCGCAATCTGATTGACCATATCAGATATGCGAGGGAGGGGGTACGCGTCCAGCTGGGTGTACCGGTTTATGGTTTGGCTGTAGTCGATTACCATGCGGCGTTTTGCAGTGGTTTTAACGACTACAACCTGGGCTCGCCAGGGGCTAGTGCTACCTTCGATAATGCCCTCCTTCAAGAGCCGCTCCACCTCAGAGCTGATAAAAGCTCTGTCCCCGGCACTGTACCGCCTGCTTTTGGTAGCGATGGGTTTACAGTCGCGGGTGAGGTTAGCGAACAGGGGAGGGGGGGGGACTTTTAATGTGGAAAGGCTGCAGGTGGTTTGCAGCGGGCGATTTAAAAGTTGTTGGTTGCAGACTGTGAGTGGGGGGAGGGGTCCACCGTATGCTAGTGTGACACTCTTAAGGTGGCACTGAAAATCCAACCCTAGCAGGACGGCAGCGCAAAGACGGGGCAGGACTAGCAGTTTAAATTTTTGATATTCAGTGCCCCCTACTGACAGGGTCACCACACAGTAGCCGCTGATGTCCATTGACTGGGACTTGGACGCCATAGAAATGCGATGGTGCGTTGGCAGAATCGTGAGGGAGTGGCTACGTACCGTGTCGGGGTGGACGAAACTCTCTGTGCTCCCGCTGTCGATCAGGCAACTGGTGGCGCGGCCGTTTACCGCGATATCCATCATGGAGCTGGATAGATGGTGAGGGTGGCCTTGATCCAGCGTCACGGAGGCCAGTATGTGGCTTAGTGAGTCACTATAGTCATCCGCCGAGACGGTGGTCGGTTCCGGTGACGAAATGGCGGTTGAGTGCGTTGGATACGATGGCGGCGGATGCCATGCGGCCGGGGGTACACAAAATGGCGGATAAGATGGCTGCTCCCACGGCCCGCACGCTGCGCTGCTGGCTGGCTTCCCCTTGCAGGCGTTAGCGTAATGGCCTTTCTTCCCGCAGCCCGAGCAGGTAGCTGTCTTAGCTGGGCAGTGCGCTCTGGGATGTTTTAACTGGCCACAGAAATAGCATTTTTGGGCCTGGTTACTGGGCATCGAAGCAGTTCTTACCGGAGGCTGCTGTCTCAGTTGGGTCGCTGCAGCGGTTGGTGCCGGGGGCGGCGGTCCCGTGTCCCACGGTTTCGATTGCCATGTCTCGGCGCCGTTACGGGGGTATGCCTCGAGGTTTCGGTGGGCCTCCTCTAACGAGAGCGCAAGGGCAATGGCCGTCTTCAGGTCGGGTTCCTTGCTTTCTAGCAGTCTCTGCCGGGTGTGGTCTGACTGGAGGCCCCTGACGAAGGCATCACAGGCGAGTCCCTGCGTGTGCTCCACAGCCGTTACCGCTTTACAATCGCAGTCTCTGCAGAGTGCCAGTAGCGCCCGTGCAAATGCCCCTACCGATTCTCCCGGTTGCTGCCTGCGGGATCCCAAGAGGTGTCGGGCGTAAATTGTGTTCACTGGGCGCGTATATTGCCCTTTTAGTAGCTCGAGGGCCGCCACGTACGTATTAGAGTCCCGGATTAGCATATATACTTGATGGCTCACCTGGGCGGTCAAAATTTTCAGTTTGTGATCCTCCTCTGTAACCTGTGAGATTGCGAGGAAGGATTCAAAGCAGCTCAGCCAGTGTTCAAACTTGGCTGATGCACCCACATCTTGAGGGTCGAGGTCCAGGCGTGGTGGTCTGAGGGCTCTCAGCAATGTCTGCTGTATCCGTTGCTGTTGTTGCTCCTCAGGTGTCGCCATTTAACTTTTAGCTAATAAAATTGATACGCTTATCAATTACTTCATAAAAGGTGATGAGTCGAAGAAGAGATGATGAGTCGAAAGAAGAGATGAATAAGGCTTTTATTAGCTAAGAAGAGACCATGCTTCTTCGTGAGTGACTGAACAAGTCTGAACGAAACCCACACAGTGGTGGGTGGAGTCAGCTGAGGCATGCCTCCATACACAGCGCCACCCAGAGGTGGCAATATACAATACAGTGGTTTACCACAGTAAGGCTAGGCACTCTTGACAATACACATCCTCTACCACTCATACAGCCTTCACTAATCTCACTTGTGAAAACGGCAACCTCTGCAAAGACTCAAGCACCTTTGTTACTCATCATGGGATGCATGCACTCATATGGGGGAAACTATCCATGCCACTCACATGCCCTTAACATTGTCTTCTCTCCCTCCAAAAGAAAAGCCAGTCTGCAACCAGCACCACAGAGGTACAACTGGGAGAGGAGCAACAACACTGAAAACCTTGAGTGTACATGATGAAGAGTGTACATGTAAATCATGGGCAGGCAGGCAGGAGAACTGGTGGCAGGGGATGAAGTTGGAGGCGGGGTGGCAACAGAAGGTTGGTAAGAGCTGAGAAATGCTCATGATACGTGGTCACAGAGTTATGCACTTTCTCAAAGTATACACCAGCAGCCAATCATTCAAGGGGGAATATCACTGGGTGGGCAGCTCTGGGGTCCACGGATATAATCTGGGTCACTGCTGCTCCGGGACTCTCACCCTCACAAATCAGAAAGATTTCTATAAATATATTTGGGTGAAACAGGTGATGAAGGAAACAGTATGACTCCTAATGGATCACAGTGGGAACGTGACAACAAATAGCCCAGGAATGGCGGATGTCATTAATGTTATTTTTGTGTCAGTATTTCCAAATGAATCTGAGGGTTGTCTTCCTCATACAAGGTTAGAATTAAAGGAAAAGAATAAGAAAAACTGGTAAAAATAGTAATTACCCACAAAGAGGTGACAAACAAAGGACGCTACAAGACAATGAGGTACCCAGCCCTGACAAACTTCGAATAGAATATTAAAGGAGATGGCAAACAAAATTAGTCACATACTGGCAAATATTTTTAAGGAATCACTGAAAATGGGAGCTATGCCAAGGACTGGAGATAGGTGAATGTAGTGCCAATGTATAAAAAGAGATAAGAAAGATAATCCAGGGAAGTTCTTACCTGTTGAGTAAAGATCACAATAATGATGACGACAAGGACAATGATGATAATCATCCTGTCCCTTGTACCTTTAGCATCCCCGCCCTCTCTCCATCTTTCTTATACACCTTCTCTCTCCCACACACCAGCTCAGAGACTTTCACCCAGGGGCAGTCTAGATAGTAGTGGTTAGGATATTGCACCAGGTGACTCACTGAGCATGAGGGAGCCAAAAGAGTAGGGAGTTTCAATTAGTTTACAGCTGTTTCCCGAGTGGAAACTGTGGAGATCCATTCCCTCGGGTGAGGAGGCAGTGAACTCAGAGCTCATGGGTTCTGCTATAAAAAGAGGGATGGTCGATGAGCATTACACCTATGCAAAGGCACTGAGATCACTCAGCCATTCTACCCCAATGTCCCTGGTCTAGGTAGATAAAAAGATAGGATCCTGCTCTGATTACCAGCCAGTGAGTCCTTCTGAAAGTTCACATATGTGAATATTGTAACTATTATTACCGCCTATCCAAAGCATCTAAAATATCACTGCCAGGTACGGCGATAAAAACTGGACACAATACTCCAAGTGTAGGCATTCCAAAGCCTTGTATCGCCTAGGTATAGTTATTGTTAGTTTTATACAGTCTAAAAAGCTATTTGCCTCTGCTGTCATAGTGCTTGAGGGCCATTAATGATTTATCAACAATAAACTATTAGGTCCCTTTCTTGATCTGTAATCCTTAGCAGGTACCTCTGCATTGTATAAACATGCCTGGAGTGTCCCAAACCCAGATGCATTGCATTGCACTTTTCCACATTGAATGACATCATCCATACACAGGCCTATTCCCCTAATTTTAAAAAAAATCAGCCTGTACCCTATATGATTTGGTCTACATTCCTAATCAATTTGCACCTTTTTGTGTAATCTAAAAACTTGTGAATGGTTCCAATAATGGCCTCATCCAAATCATTAATGTAGGTAATTAACAGCAATGACCCCAAGACAGCAGTGCAGGACTCCTCTCATGTCCTGGTCCCATAAGGATCTACTTGTATTGATGACAACCCTCTGCCTATGAGATTACAATCAGTTACCTATCCAACATAACATTTAGCCATCCATCCCACATGTCATCTTTTCCAATAGCCGTCTATTGGCATATGTGGCACTTTAGCGAAGACTTTCTGGAAATCTTCCTTACAACTGAAATCAAACTAATAGGCATCATAATGGCCCATATTTTCCGATCCCTACGGGTGTGTACGTGCTGTGTACACACCCGTAGGGACATCGGAAATGCTGGTTTCAGGCATGCGAAGCGCATGCGATGAAAACCGGTATTTCCGATGCTCTTGACAGATCAAACACCTGCCTTGGAGAAGGGCCTCTGCAGGGGGAGAGTTCCGCTTGCTACAGAACCTCCGCCCGCTGAAAACCCTTAGAAATCTTACGGCTGCTTTTAACAGCATAAGAGTTGAAAAAAGTAAAAAAAGTGTTTATTTTTCACTCATTTATAATTTTAAAACTTTAAAAAAAGTTATGTTTATTTTTAGCCCCGTAAAAAACTTTAATTACTTTTTTCAAAAAATTAAATTTTTGTTTAAAATATTTAATTTAATGTAATTTTAACTCATTTTAAAAACATGATGGTTTTTCTCAAATTTATTTAATGTTTTAGTGTCTGTGGGGTGATCTCCATTCATATATTTGACAGGACTATCTGTCAAAATCATGAAGGGAGATTCCCTTCTCCTAATGGCTGGTCTGGCCCACATGATCCCAGGGACGCTTGCGAACCGCATGTGCCCCTGGGATACGTGGCCCAGGAGCGGAAGTGTCTGGACCTCGGGAGACCCTCAGGTAAGAGCGTAGATTTTTTTTCCGATAGGAGGCCTCCGCACGCAGGAAGCCTCCTATCGGAAATTACAGGCCATTAAATATCATTGAAGAACATGCAAACTTTCCCTGCCCATGAGCATAGATATAAATAACTTTCATTTTTGTTCCGTCCCTGTTATTATATTTCTATATAGCAGCATATCCCAGTCTGCATTCCCCAAATTTTCCTCAAACTCTGAAATTGAGCCGACCTAAAATCTGATCAGAACATAATATTATCAGCAGCAGTAATTTGCCTAACCAAATTAAATCTGATGGCATAATGATCATTATTGCCTAGATTCTTGCTCAAGTAGAAATCCGATATCCTCCCAGGGTCACTGCTAAGAACTAAATCTAATAGATTATTCTCTGTAGTATTTTCCCGAGCAAATAAACAAAACATTGCAGCTTGGATTTGGCAATCGTCGTTATTTTAATGCAGGCAGTAACCCAAGCTGGTTTACTGCTGCCGTTAAAATAATGCTAATTGGAAAATCTGTGCTTTTATTTCTAGAGAGATTTCTGTAACTGTGCTTAATGATTTCACACTTATATCCCCATTTGATACGTGTAACATACAAACACACACGCACATAGAGTCATAGGCCCTGATTTTCTGCCAGCCGTCGGGCGGCTTTCCAGGCGGCCGGGGGCCGAAGATCGCTGAAAAAGCGGGTCGCGACCCCCCCCCCCGCCTGATTCCCCGTCCCGTCCAACTTTTGGACCATCGTTTCCTCGCGACCCGAATCAGTCCCGCCCGCCGCTGGCGGGACTGGCCGTCGGAACAGTAATGAGCAATTATCACCATGTTTAAGCCGATTTTCAGGGGCCGTTGCAACTTTCAGGGATTCCCCACGCTAAACACGCCTGCGGGGAACCACGCTGATGAAACCTGGCGTGAAGCTTGCCGGCTTGCTTGCTGCCAGCTGCAGGTCATTCGGGAAAGTTGCGATTTAAAGGGACAGCATTTGTATGTTGAAGGACCTTGTTGTTGCAGGTTTGGGGCTACTTCTTCAAGGCTTAGGCACAGCTGTGGAAGGTTGGAGCCTCACACACTTCTCCAATGTGATCTCCTGGGCAGCCCCTCTCGCCACCCTCACTCAGCGCTTCCTCAGCGGAGGCATCTGCGAGAAGCATGGGACGCCTTTTTTTCCTTCCCTTCTTGCCATTAGAGGATCTCCAGCAGCAGAGGCGGCAACAGCAGAACCAGGAACAGCATGATGAGCATGATGAGCACCAGGCTGCTGCTCACTCACCTGAAGCTGCACAGGCCAGAAGGGGCCAGCGCTTGGAAGTGGCTTGAGAGCACCTTGCTGCGCTTTAGGGGGCCATGGGGACCCGTTTCTGCACTGGCAGTCCTACTCAGAAGGACTTCCATGAAGGTCTGGTTTCTCTGTTCAATAGATGGCCAACGCTCCTCAAGAAATGTCATTCTCTTATGAGCACTCACCATGTTTTCCGTACCCTGGCAAGTTATCTCCTCCATAGAGGTTGCCAACCTTTCCATGGTGATGCGTTCATGTGCCAATGACTCCACAAAGGCTCTGCTCATGGTCGCTATGGACTCCTCCATTCGCTCCACACTCGCAGCGACCCTGGAGACAAAACCTGCCAGAGACTCCTGCATCTGTGCATGGAGATCCATCACCTCTTCTCTTGCGGATGGACCCAGAGGCAGAGGGTCGACATGCAGCACAGCTGAGCTGAGCTGGCAGAGTCCTGTGCCCTCCGACGAGGACTCTCCACTGCTGTCCCTGTCTCCAGAATCTGCTGAGGCTCACTTGTGAGCTGTGATGCACCAGGTGACAACACTACTCTATGTCCCGAAGGTCCCCCCGAAGAGTGTCTGCGCTGGCGCTGGGTGCGCGCTGCGCACTCAGAGGTTGGAGCTTCCTCTGAGGAGTCTGGCTGCACAGCCTCTTCCTCCTCCACAGTGGGGACAGGGGCTCTGGGTGGTCTTGTGGGGGAGTAGAGGAAGGAGTTAGATATGTGATGCCAAGGTGACATGCACATTCGAGTTGACATCTGCTGACACCTGCATCCATGCAGCCTTGGTCTCAGTGGGAGGCCTCTTCCTGCCTGACCAAGGGAAGAGGACCTCCCTGTGGGCCCTAACCCCATCCAATAATGCCTGCAGTGAAGCTTCATCGAATTTGGAGGCAGCTCGGGATCTGGCACTGGCCACAGCTGCTGCAGGCTCCTCTGCCATCCTGTATGGTTCGTTTGGAAGCCAACAGAGGAAGCAATGCTTGCTGTGGACCTTGAAAGCACCACAAATTATGACATCATACTGTGGGGTTTCCTGACTGGAAATGGACAATTAGCAAGGCTGCCCACATGCTGCAAATTAATTGGCCACTTGAGGGAAAATTGCGTGGAGCTGGCTGACATTTTTTTTGTGTCAGAACCCCACATTCGGGGGAATCCGACCATTTCCCACACAAGCCACAAAATCGGGCCCATAGAGTCAGAACGGCACAGAAGCAGGCCATTCGACCCATCTAGTCCGTCCCATGTCCTCGCTTTATCCCAGTAGCCCTGCAGGTTTATTTCCCTCAAGTGCCTATCTAGTCTCCCCTTGAAAACATTGAGGCCTAGAAATTGGGTTGGTAGCGCCGGCGCTGAGCGCCTAAAGAGACCTAGAATTGGGGCGAAGCGCTATGTTGGGGCGGACGCTATGAAGATAGCGCCAACTCAGATATTGACTATACATTTAGCGCCTGCGCTAAGTGTTTGCGCGCGCCCGCGAACGCAAGCAGCTCATGACGTCATTTCAGTGTGCAACACCTTTTAGGAGCGCCTGAGTGCATATTGGGTGGCGCCCGGAGCCTTAGCGCCCAGCGCTATTAGTGACAGTTCGAGGGAGGGCTAACAGGCCCTTCTCGAAGTAGGGGGGCGCTATTTAAAGGGGACAGCTCTACTGCAGAATCTTCTGCCATTTGGCCTGCTCATTGCGCTCGCTGCTAGAGAGAGTTGGCGAGCTAATGTGGAGCGGAGTTCTGGGATTTGAGCTTTACAGTACTTGGTACCTTCAACCCTGTCCGAAGCACTTGCACCACTACACCTAAAAGCTTTTTGACCAACTGGCATCGGAATGGGAGCTTGTTTGGAGGGCGACGGACCTCATCTGCACTCTGTGCAGCAGTCATGACGACCTGCCTTGCCCTGCGGGGAGACGGTGGCCGAACTTGCCTATCCCCCCTGCGTTGCTCCATGCCACTTGGTCCGGCAACTGGTTCATCCTCAGAGCCACCCCCCCTCCCCTCCAGGGGACTACTATCCCCAGTCTGCAGATGTCTCCGCTCCTCGGATTCTGCAACGGCTGGTCCGGATTCCTCCTGGTCCTCGCCTCCGGTGGCACTGGCACTGGCAGCTTCAGCGCGTTGAGCCCGAGTTGGTGCTGCTTCATCTGAAAGTGGGAGGTGGAAGAGTGGCTTTAGCAAAAGGACAGGTTTGCTGAAAGGCATGCCAGATTGCGGCAAGGCTCTGACATGGCTGCACACTGAGGATGCATGCTAGCGGGGGGACCAAGTGGAAGGCAACAGGTGGAAAAGGTGAGAGTCTTACCCTCGCTGTCAGTAATGGGGTCGGCAGATGCAGTGGTCACTGGACCAGACAGACGTCCTCCAAGTATCTGGTGCACTCTCTCCTCCAGATCCGTGAGAGTGACCACTTGTGCAGGTCCGCCACCGGTTCGACGCTGCTCCTTTCTAATCTGTGCCATCTTGGACTGCAGGGGAAAGAAGGGGAGGTTCTGTTACATGAGGCCTTGAGACCTCATTGCATGCCCCCCATGGTGCAAGAGCCCTTACATGAGGCCTTGAGACCTCATCGCATGTCCCCCATGGTGCAAGAGCCCTTACATGAGGCCTTGAGACGTCTGTCCATGTGTGTGGCCAGAAAGGGCCATGGGTGCATACTGACAGATGGCCATTGGCGCATCATTGCAGCAGGGTGCCCGAAGTCAGCTGCAGATGGAGGGAAGCACAAGTTTGGTAAACCATCACTCACCCTAACGATCCATGTGAGGTCGTTGAATTTCTTCCTGCACTGGTCGCCATGCTGCTGGAATTCACCCTCACAGCAACCTCCCTCCAAGATCGTCGATAAGCCTTCTGATTTGGCCTCTTGCCATTATCCGGATACAGGACCTCTCGACGGTGTTCAACTGCAGCCACCAAGTGGTCCAGAGCCTCAGTGCTGAAGCGCTCTGCTCTCTGCCTAACCTTCTCCATAATGCACAAGTTTCTAACACCAGACAAGGGCGAGCGCCGAATCTGAGGCCTACAGGGCATTGGGTGTTTATGCTCAGTCTGACTGACCCGCCCCTT
Source organism: Somniosus microcephalus (assembly GCF_052327205.1). NCBI lineage: Eukaryota > Metazoa > Chordata > Chondrichthyes > Squaliformes > Somniosidae > Somniosus > Somniosus microcephalus. Next base: position 54,274,340 of record NC_141000.1, read on the forward strand.
TAAGAGCCGGCCGGCGCCTGTAGGTCTTGTGCTTTCCCATAATTGAGTTCACCTGCGCTGCGCCCGTCCGCGTCGATATTGAGTAGCGCCTGACCTTTTGCGCCTTAAGAGCACCGTGCAACGGCTGATTTAGTGCCTCAATCCCCTTTGGGGGCGATGCAACCCAATATCGCGCCAGGCGGCGATAAGTTTCGTCTGGCTATAAACTTTGCGCATCGCCAGTTCTAACGCCTCAAGCGGGGCTATACCCAATTTCTAGGCCTGTGTGTCTCCGCTTCCACCACTTCCGTCAGCAGCGAATTCCAGGTCCTCATCACTCGCTGCATTAAAAAGTTTTCCCTCACATCTCCCCTGTATCTCTTGCCCAAAACCTTAAATCTGTGTCCCCTAGTCCTTGGACCATCAATTAGTGGGAACAGCATTTCCCCGTCTAGTCCATCCAAACCCGTCATAATCTTGCACACCTCTATCAAATCACCCCTCAACCTTCTTTGCTCTAATGAAAACAAATCCGGCTTCTCCAACCTGTCCTTGTAGCTAAGATCCCCCATCCCTGGAACCATTCTGGTAAATCTCCTCTGCACCCTCTCAAGTGCCTTCACATCCTTCCTAAAGTGTGGTGACCAGAACTGGATGAAATACTCCAGTTGTGGCCTAACCAGTGCTTTATAAAGGTTCAGCATAACTTCTCTACTTCTGTACTCAATACCTCTATTTATGAAGCCCAAGATCCAATATCCCACATCATTTATATATTACAAATATGGCCAACAGATAAAGAGGATGGGGCAAAACTCTTCATTCAAAGCTTGCAGAGGGGACAGTATCTTACAATTCCTGGCACTAAAGGTAAATGAGATTCCGAGTTTTATATATAGAGGCATTAAATATAAAAGCAAGGAAGTACAGTATGTTAAATTTGTACAAGGCATTGGTTCGGCCACAACTAGAGTATTGTGTAAAATTCTGGGTACTGCATTATAGGAAGTATTTTAGAGCTATAAAGAGGGTACAGCAATGATTCATTAGAATGATACCAGGAATTAATTAGACAGGTATTGGAAAGGGAGGAATATAAAAGAGGGAAGAGCAGGAAAATGGGATTAGATTAGATAGCTTCAGTTGAAGAGCTAAATACGATGGGCCATATGGCCTCCCATGTTGTCATTTCTATGATTTTTTAAGTGGGGATGTTATTATACACTTGAGATCACTCCTTTAACGTGAGGGACATTTGCTTACTTTATATAGCCATAAAACCACTGTAACATATGCCCTTGAGATAAATGTATTATTTTTAATCCCCAAAAATGAGTGGGTTTGGGTCGGGTGGATAGTGTTAAAAACTTGAAACAGGAACCCAACCCACCTTGAACATGCCCACTTCCAGTTTTAACAGAGGCGGGATGAGGGGTGGGCGACCAGTCCACTCTCAGGAGGCGGGTCGATCATTGAAACCTTTTACAGAGGCTGCGTGCCTTCATTTTAACAGGATTTCTAGTTTTAGGTTTTCCAGGCCTCAGGAAACCCGGCCGGTAAAAGGAGGCAAGAAGGGCTGGATCTATGAGGTAAATGTATTTACAGCACTGCTTGTGGGCCAGGAGAAGCAGGAGTGTTTCCTCTAGGCTCAACAAACAAACCTGTAAACACCCACCTCCCCCACCTCCACGATCTCCCCCGACACCCCCCCTCCCAATCACCGAACCCCACGTCACTGATGACCCCCCCATCACCAACCCCTCGTGATCACGAACCTTCCCATCTCTGACCCACCCCCGACCCAAGGCCGGAATTTTCATTACCTGGGCGGGTTGGGTGTGGGCAGTCGGCGTGATGGGTTGGAATGCCTTTCTTCTTTTCATCCCACTCCTCAGAGCGACTTTCCGTTAATGGCGCCTATTAAGGCAGGCCTGCGCGTTTCCCGGCCCTATTAAATGGTGCGGGTCTGATGAATCACTTCCAGTGGGGATATTTAAAGCAGCCTTGGCCACATTGCATTTGAAGGTTCATCCAGGAGTGTGCGGGCAGTAGACACATCACCATCTGGTTATTGCTCAGCCTTGCAGAGATGGCTTCTCAGAGACAGAGGGCTGCATCCAGGTTTTCAGGTGACTCCCTACATATTCTTGTGGAGGGAGTCAGATTATGCAGGGAAGTCCTCTTCCCTGCTGATGGGCGGAAGAGACATTCCCAGGAGACTAAAAGAGCCAGGCTCCAAATTGCAGGGGAGGTCAACAGCAGGGATGTGGTGAGGTGGACCTGGGTGCAGTGCCGGAAGTGCTTCAGTGATCTCATGACGTCAGGAAAGGTGAGTGCAAACCACACTCAACTTCATCCTGCTGTGCCTGTCATCACATCCCAATCACTCTGCCTTCCAAAGCCTACTCCTGCACATCATTCCTCACACCAACATACCTTGTGCATCCACCCATCCCTCTCTCTCTATCTACATTATCACATCCCCATTTGACTAACCACCCCTCACACTCACCCTCATCCTAATGCAATCATATCAACTAACACCACACAAGGAGGCCATTTGGCATTGCCACCACACTGTTGTGTATGTACCTTTAAGGGAATAACTGGTCTCAGACTGCAGTACCGGCAGTGACCACCCCTGTATAAAAGGCCCTAGCAGGCTTCTGTAGTTTCAGTTTCCAGGTTGTCTCCATTCAGTAAAGACTTGTTATAATCAACTCCTGCAGTCCGTGTCTCAATTATACACGGACATAATACACACTGCCTCATAGTCACCCTCTAAAGATGTAACCCATGCATTCCTTAGACTCATGCCATCACTCCCACTCAAACTTCTCTTCTTTCCCTCCTTGCAGGAGAAGAGAGTCCACAATAACAGGGAGAGGGAGAGAACCGGAGGTGGCCCTCCATCCTTCACCACTTTGACAGCAGCAGAGGAGGTCGCCCTGGAGGCCTCAAGAGTTGCAGTGCTGATGGCGGTGGGAGACTGAAAGAGGGGGACCGCTCAGCAACCTGGTGACAGAATTACATCTCATACAGCCACATGGTATACAGCAGTCACTCATACGGGGACTGATGCCAGCAGCCAATGAATGTTCATCATGTGCATAACGGTATCGTTACCCATTCTTAATATAACATTTCTAAATGATCTGTTTACTCTCCCACAGATCCATCAAGAACACCCCCACTGTTCAGCCGGAAGGGGAAGACAACTCCTCAGAGGAGCCTCCACCCTCTGAAGGTGCACCGTCACCAGTCCTAAGCACACCCAGCATCAGCGCAGATACGCACACCTCGGTGGAGCCTACGCGAGATAGAGTAGTGTTGTCACCTGGTGTCTTACAAGTCACAAGTGAGCAAGCGGAGATGGTAGACACAGAGACAGCAGTGGAGACTCCTTGCCTGAGGGTGATGGATGCACCCAGCTCTGCTCAGCTGCATGCAGACACTCAGCCTCAGGGGCCATCGAGAACAAGGGTGATCCTGGACGTGCAGGAGGCTCTGACAGGTTTTGCAGCCATGATGTCTGCAAATGTGCAGAGAATGGAGGAGTCCATCTCCAACATGAGAACCACCGTGTCGCAGGCAATGGAAAGGATGGTCACCTGCATGGAGCACCTAACACTCCAATCACATGAGCACATGCTAGTTGTGGACAACAGATGGCAGGCACTCATAGACCTCCTCTCAAGGAGGGATATAAACGTTGACTTGGGTACTCATGGCCCTACTGCTGTGCAGCAAGGTGCTCTCCAGTTCCTTGCTAGCAGGGAAGTGTGGGTGGCCCATGAGAGGGATGATGGTGAAAGGGGACATGGAGGTGGGGGCTCTTCTCAAAGCGCTCACACTTCTCCCCTGTTGCCTCCCCCTCAGTCAGAGCCCCACATGCTGCCGAGGATCACGATAGCTGAGTCTGCCCCTGCACAGTCACAGGAGGAGCAGACTTTGGTGGGGCCATCAGAGGGTCCAAAACCCAGATGACATCCGCCAAAAGTGTCTAAGCAGTCGCAGCACGGAAGTGAGCAGCCTGCCTCTACCTCTGCTGAAGCCACAGGGGTTGCACCTCGTAGAAGCACGCATAAACAAAAAATGACACGGAAGTAGATGCACAAGGATAAGCATATGGGTGTTTTGAGAAGTGTTTTTGTTAAGGTTCTGTTACTGTTATGTCACACACAAAACTATTTATTTTCACCACTTTCCATTTTTGTCTGCTACTTTCCCATGATCACCTCCGACCCTCCTAACAACCACTAAACCTACCTGCTCCGGGGCTGCGGCCTTTTCTGGACTGTTCCTCACCCGACAGGCAATCAAGTGTGTCTATAAAAAAAAACAGGCACTGGAAAACCCAGACTTCCGGGTTTCCTGACCATAACTCCTCGCCCCCGTTCCAAAACACTGCCCAGTAACTATCGGGGCCAATAAGTCTGTATGTTGTGATATCAGTAGGCAATTGTCCCTTTTGTAATGCTTGCTGATGTGAGTGACTGAAGAGTCTTGCGTACTGGTATCAATTAGAGTGTAATAGTGGAAGCCATTTTCTCAAATGTGAAGATTTCAGTAAATGACATTTAGAATAACTGTCTTCAAAGGGTGTAGTAAATAGATTGTGTGACTGTGCGGCTGTATTTCTATCTATTTAGATAGAGCACAGAGGGGTAGAAATTCGACTTGGCCAGCAGTGTAATATGGGCGTTATCGCTTCGGCCGTCCGTTATACTCCCTGCCCGATATTCAGTTCTACTGATTTTAATAGAACTGAATATCAAGTGGGGCGTATAACAGGCGGCGGATGTGGAAACACCCGTTTAACGCTACCATCCAAGAAATTCTAGCCCATAACCTTCCCATGTGCTTTTTTTATAAGCTTCTATCTTTATCCTGCTCCATTACTTACATCCAAAATATTAACAACCCTTCAGACTCTGCTGGAAAAGCTTAAGTATATTAACATTTAAATAAATATGAACCCTCAAATAAACTGTTCAGATACTAAGTATTTTCCTAAAGTATTTAAGGCAGCAGTTAGCTATTATATAGAAATTGCAAAACGGAATGACTTGCAAATAGTAACATTTTACTAATGATTACCGACGAGAGCTAGAAGCTGCTTTAACCGGTTTCACTGAGGAGAATGATTGTTGCTTCAAATAGCAGTCTGTTTTGTAGAATGTAGTAAACTGGCGAGGGCAAAGGACCAAATCACTTCAGCAGAAAGAACAGCTGTTTCAAATGGTTGCTAGAGAATAGAGAGTTGAATTCATCCTGCTCTTGCCGTGCATCCATCTGCTTGTCTTCAAATTCTTACTTCAAGGGCAAGTACAAGCACCTAAAAGAAAGAAAGAACTTACATTTATATAGTGCCTTTCATAACCTCAATACATCCCAAAATACTTTCCAGCCAATGAAATACTTTTGAAGAGTAATCACTTTGTAATGTAGGAAGCGCAGCAGCCAATTTATGCACAGCAAGGTCCCAGAAGCAGCAATGACTAGATAATCTGTTTTTAGGTGTTGGTTGAGGGATAAATATTGACCAAGACACCAATAGATCTCCCCTGTTCTTCTTCGACTAATACAGAGAGATCTTTTGCATCCACCCGAGCAGGCAGGTTTAATGTCTCATCCGAAAGACGGCACCTCCACCAGTAATCACTCTCTCAGTACTGCACTGAAGTGTCAGCCTACATTGGCCCAGAAATTTGGGTCGGAGGCTTCCCGCGGGTGCAAGCCTCCGACCTGCACTTACCTTGCACGCCGGCCGTTGAGCTGTGGGCCCGCGTGGTATTCCGATCCTGGGCCTCCTCCAATTGTTGGCGCGCAGTGTTTGCATATCCCAGGGACGCAGTTAGTTCAAAGCGTCCCCTGGGATCACGTGGGCCATGGAGAGCCAATGGTAGCAGGGAATGCTTCATTCATAAATTTGACAGGAAGAACTGTCAAACCTATAAATACTATAAGCCCCAAAACATCACTAAAACTTCAAATAAATTTTTTTAAATCACATTTTTAAAATAACTATAAATTACATGAAATAACTATTTTAAACAATAATTTAAATTTTTGAAAAAATTAATTACATTTTCTAACGGGGCTAAAAATAAACTTACCTTTCTTTAAAGTATTTAAAAATAATAAACCTGTGGAAAAAATGTTTTAATTTTAATTAATTCACCACTTACCTTGTTAAAAGCTGGCCTTGCGCCTGCTTTTTAAAAGTGTAACTGCTGGAGACTTACCCTCCCGGAGAACCCTGCAAAAAAAACGTAAGTTCGATGCGCACGCGCTGCCTCTCCAGCGCACGCGTTCCACCTGTCAACCCCTTCTTTCAAGGGAACGAAAGTTCCAGTTTCCTGCGCATGCGCATTGCATGCACAAAACCGACACTTTCGTTGGGCCTACGCGTGAGTACCCAGTGCGTACTCACGCGTGGCGACCCGAATTTCTGGGCCAATATATGCTTTAGTCTTTGGAGTGGGGCTTGAAACCACAACCTTCTGATTTAACAGCCAAGAGTTTGGAATTCTGTTCTCAATCTAGTCATGACATTTAGGATCTATTCATTTTATAGGTGTTGGATTGTGGAAACATGTTATCAGATGGTTATGTAGAAAACAATATCAGTAGTCACTGGTTAATAAGCCTCTGTGAAAATACCGGGGATGCAATAACCAATTGTCTGATTGCAAAGAAGAAGCAGCTGTGATCACAGTACTTGTGTGTGGCCTTGCTTAAAGATTTGGTGGGGTCACTTAATATAAACACGTTCCCTGTGCATTGTCCTTGTGTGCAAAGATTGCTATGTTAGTATATAGGCAAAGAATGAGCAATGCAGAAATATGCAATGAGCATGACACCATAGTTTTCCACACTCATGGATCATGGGAGAACATTATTCCCTGGACTAAGGAAAAGCGCCAGGGTATGGTTAACTAACACTCAGAGAAAGGAATTGTTATGTCGGTACCTTTTTACCTAGACACAATTAGAACTCAGAACTCAGAGATTCAAACATGAAGTGCTTTATTCGAAGGGAAAGGAAGTTCTGGAGAGTTCCGAACAAAGAGAGCTAAACTTAACCAAGAGAACACCCAACCATTTATCTGCTGTGACAGCGCCACCACAGGTGAGAGGAGAACACACAATACATAACATACTCCTCCCCTCTTAAATGGAAGGTCCACATTATTCCTCAACAGGTAAGTTACTTTCAATGCACTCAACTAACCTAGGGTAGAGGTAGACTGCCTCAACCCCTGACTTTACCCTGGGGTTTATTCTGCCCCAGTCTTGTGGATAAGTCGCTAAGCTTACAGATCCAAGCGTCTTGGAGGCCGCCGCTCTCTGACAGGATACCGGCGGTCATCGCTGGCTTCCACAGCAGTAGGCATTGACACAGGCCTAGATGGAGAAGGTGCCTGTGTCAGTCGAAAGTCAGGAGTTTGCACAGGTGGAACAGCCTCTTTGACTTCCTGTGTTGGAGAAGAGCACTGTGGCAAAGGATGCTGGTTTGCGGTATCATCCGGAAACAGTTCAGGCCAACCAGCCATTGGAGCCTCTGTGGCTGTCTCTGCTCCTAGCAACAGTTGATCTGCGTGTTTTCTCCAGACGACGTCCTCAGCAGTCTCAACCGTGTAAGACACAGGGCCCATCTGCGCGATCACCATAGCAGGAACCCATTTCGGTCCAGTGTTGTAGTTTCAAGCTAGGACATGCTCTCCCGGATGAAACCGTCTCTCCTTGGCTCTTTTCTCTCTCTTTTCAACTTGAGCTTGTTGTTGATGATGGACAACCTGCTCTGCCCTTGGAGGTTTGAGTAAGTCAAAACTTGTCCGCAACAGCCTCTTCATCATGAGCGAAGCGGGGGAAGTTTTGGTTGTGGCATGCGGCTCGTTCCTGTAGGACAACAGGAAGCTGTTCAGACGTTGGTGGATTGAGCCCTGACCTTGCGATGCCTTCAAGGCGTGCTTCAAAGTTTGCACGAACCTTTCTGCCTAGCCGTTAGTAGAGGGATGATAGGGCGCAGACCTGATGTGTTGGACACCATTCACATGCAGGAAGGTTGCAAACTCCTGTGATACAAATTGTGGACCGTTGTCACTTACAAGTTGTTCCAGTGAGCCATAACGGCTGAACATCTCACCAAGTTTCTCAATTGTTTTCTCTGCCGTGGTAGACCTCATCACAGCGACCTCCGGCCACTTGCTACGAGCGTCCACAACCACCATAAACATCTTCTCTTCGAAAGGACCGGCGAAGTCCACATGCACTCGCTGCCACACTTCTGCAGGCCAATCCCAGGGGTGTAGGGTTGCCAGCTGTGGAACATTCCGGACCCTTTGACATGGGGAACATGTTTTGGCTTTCTCCTCAATATTCCCATCGAGACCTGGCCACCAGAAGTAGCTTCTTGCCATTTCCTTCATCCGAACCATCCCACTGTGGCCTGTATGAAGTTGTTGCAGTATATGTTCCCTCAGAGGTGGCGGAATGATGACACGGCGTCCCCAAAGAAGACAACCTGCCTGGACAGAGAGCTCATTTCTTTTTGAAAGTAAGGTTTCAAACTAGGAGAATCTCCTATAGCTCTCCCTCGAATGACATCGTCCATTACCTCAGACAGGACTGGGTCGTTGCGGGTGTACCTTCGCACCTGAACTGCAGTGACAGGTGCTCCCTCCACTTGTCTAAAGTAGAAGATGTCTATCTGATGAGTCGTTGGGGGAGTAACAGGCAAGGGTAGCCTCGAGAGACCGTCTGCGTTGCCGTGCAAGTCTGATTTGCGATATTTGATGTCATATGTGTGTCCTGACAACAGTAAAGCCCACCTTTGCATCCTGCTTGCAGCGAGAGACGGAATTCTGGTGTGGGGCCCGAAGATTGAAGTCAATGGACGGTGGTCCGTCAGGAGTGTGAACCTTCTCACAAACAGGTACTGATGAAATTTTCGAATGCCAAAAACGATTCCCAAGGCCTCGCGCTTGATCTGAGCATAGTTACTCTCGGCCTTGTTCAAGGTGCGTGATGCGAAGGCGATAGGTTTCTCTTCACCCGAAGGCATGATGTGGGATATGACTGCTCCCACACCATATGGTGATGCATCACATGCTAGCTGCACGGGTAGTTTTGGGTCGAAGTATGTCAGGACCTCCGATTTCAGCAATGCTTTCTTTACTTGGGCGAAAGTTTCGTTGCACAGTTCAGTCCATTTCCATGTTTTGCCTTGACATCGCAACTGATGTAACGGCTTCAGCAATGTTGCTAAGTCTGGAATAAACTTCCCATAGTAGTTAAGTAGCCCCAGAAATGAACGTAACTGGCTCACATTCTGGGGTGCTGGGGCCTCCGCAATCGCCTTGACCTTTGATGGCGCCTTATGCAGGCCAGTAGCGTCAATCACATGCCCCAGGTACTCAACTGAAGACTGAAAGAATTCACATTTGTCTTTATGAACTCTGAGTCCGTACTCTTTCAGTCGTTGTAGTCTCGCATCCAAGTTCAGAAGATGATCCTCCTCATTTGTCCCAGTGACAAGGATGTCGTCCAGGTAGCACTGGACTCCTGGCAGTCCACTCAAAATCTGATCCATTGCCCTTTGGAATAGAGCAGGGGCCGATGTAATTCCAAACGGAAGGCGGTAGTACCTGTATAGCCCCTTGTGTGTCACAATTGTCAGCAGCTCCTTTGATTTGTCATCGACATGCATTTGTAGATAAGCCTGGCATAAGTCTATTTTGCTGAACTTTTGCCCTCCGGCCAGGCCCGTAAAAAGATCATCAATGAGGGGAAGAGGGTACTGTTCCGCAGACAGCACCGGGTTAATAGTCACTTTAAAATCCCCGCAGATTCGAACAGATCCATCCTTTTTCAGGACAGGAACAATGGGTGTGGCCCATTTGTTCACGCTCACAGGCTCCAGGACTCCATTCTCGACTAAGCCTCCAAGTTAGCCTCAACTTTTGGCCTAATTGCATAGGGTACAGGTCGGGCTTTGTGAAACTTCGGCTTGCTGTCAGGTTTAATGTCCAGTCTCACGCTGATCTTTTTCATGCTCCCAAGTTCCCCATTGAAGAGTTCTGCATGTTTGTTTAACACTGCAGTCAGACCTGACTCCCCTTTTGACATCATGCGGACTGCAGGCCAGTCCAGTGTGATTTTCTCTAGCCACGCACGTCCCAGTAGCGATGGGTAATTTCCCTTTATCACATATAGTGGCAGTTTTGCAGTCTGTCCATTCAATTTAACTGTCACCTCAATGGCGCCTCTCATGGCCACAGGTTCGCTGGTATACATCTTTTGCACAATGTTTTTTGGCTGAAGGGTAAGATGTTTTAGCATGTTGTTGTAGACAGTGTCTGAAACAAGGGACACAGCCGCGCCTGTGTCCACCTCCATCCACACTGATTGTCCCTCCACCAGTGGTGACACCCAGTAGCCATTTGAACCACCTGCAACCGTCAGTATGTGCACCTCTCCCTCCTCAGAGATGTCGCTCCCCTCTGTTTTGCTTGTTTCATCATACTGCACTGAATGAACACTCTTTTTCCTCTCTTGTCCAAATACAGACATTTTGCTTCCATGCTTCCCAGCTCTGTCTGTTCTTTTTTTACCTCTACAGGCACGTTCAATGTGGCCCTTTTTGCCACAATTTCGGCATTCCAGCTCCGTACACCAGCAGTCATTAGCGTGATGGCCCGTTTTCCCACAATGGTAACATGTGCCGTTCCACGCACCTTTAGGCTCAGACGACACCTTGTGAACTCTCCCTGCTGAACTCAACTGGTGAGCCTCCTTTTCCACCATCTCCATGGAGACACTAACTTCAATGGCCTTTTCAAGGGTAAGGTTGTCCTCAGTAAGAAGGTGCTTCTGTGTGGCTGCACTTTGCAGACCACACTCAAGTCTGTCTCTAATGGTGTTATTCAGCACCTCCTTGAACTGGCAGTGTTCCGACAACCTTTTTAAAGCAGCAATAAACATTGTCACTGATTCCCCCTCCTCTTGATTCCGTTTGTGAAATCTAAATCTCTCAGCAATAACCAGAGGTTTTGGTGAAAAATGTGCTCCAAGAATTTCCACTAGTTGCTTATATGTTTTAGTTCCTGGCTTATCTGGCTGCACAAGGCTGCGAATAAATTGAATGTCTTCGGCCCCATTACACTCAAAAAGGTAGGCATGACCTTTTCGTTTGCCACCACATTCGCCAAGACAAAATAGTCAAAACGTTCCGTATAAGCACTCCATTGCTCCACATTTTCATCAAAATCACTGATGTTTCCTAATATAGTAGCCATCTCACGTTTCAAATTTAAATTTCTGTTTGCTCACTGCACCCGTAACGTACGCAGATTCATCCGCTCCTCGTCGCCACTTTGTTGTGTCGGTATCTTTTTACCTAGACACAATTAGAACTCAGAACTCAGAGATTCAAACATGAAGTGCTTTATTCGAAGGGAAAGGGAAGTTCTGGAGAGTTCCGAACAAAGAGAGCTAAACTTAACCAAGAGAACGCCCAACCATTTATCTGCTGTGACAGCGCCACCACAGGTGGGAGGAGAACACACAATACATAACAGGAATGCCTGTATTATGCATGCACCAATCACTGAGCCCACAGCATGGTGCTACATCAGTAATGTAGTCTGGAAAGTACTTCCCCAGCCCCCACCTCATGCCCCAGAACTACCTTATCGCTTAAGCTTCAGCTGCAGCTCAGTGAGTGCCAAAGAGAATGTTTTCCTTTGTCTCACATAACTGTTGCAGCTTTTGCCACCAAAAGTCACTATTATTCCTCAAAGCTACTTGCATTCTCTGTACTCATCCTCTCACACCAAGGGCACTGTGCATTGGTCATTGAGGTACCCCCTCATATTACATCCTAAGCTGAAAGCATCTGTTTAGGTTTTTTAAAGAAGGCTGAGCACAGCCATTGAAAGAAGACTTGCACTAGTGGCCAGCTAACATGCACACAATTGCAATGAGGAGCTGACCCTCCAAATTATTGGGATGGAGACCATAGAGGGTGTGGGTGTGAGAGAGCTGGGTGGGTTTGTAGCAGCCCAACAAAGTAAGTATTCTCAGCGTATTCTTGCTAGCCCTTTAAACTCACTCAGTTACTAGTACACAGGCACAAAATTGAAGTCAATGGGAATTAGGGGGAAAACTCTCCACTGGCTGGAGCCATACCTAGCACAAAGGAAGATGGTTGCTGGAGACCAATTATCTGAGCCCCAGGACATCGCTGCAGGAGTTCCTCAGGGCAGTGTCTTAGGCCCAACCATCTTCAGCTGCTTCATCAATGAGCTTCCCTGCATCATAAAGTCAGAAGTGGGGATGTTCGCTGATGACTACACAGTGCTCAGTGCCATTCGCAATGCCTCAGATAATAAAGCAGTCCGTACCCGCATGCAGCAAGACCTGGACGACATTCAGACTTGGGCTGATTCGTGGCAAGTAACATTCGTGTCACACAAGTGCCAGGCAATGACCATCTCCAACAAGAGAGAGTCTAACCACTGCCTTTGACATTCATTGTTGTTACCATCGCTGAATCCCCTACCATCAACATCCTGGGGGTCACCATTGAAAAGAAACTTAACTGGACCAGCCACATAAATACTGTGGCAACAAGAGCAGGTCAGAGGCTGGGTATTCGGCGGTGAGTGTCTCACCTCCTGACTCTCCAAAGCCTTTCCACCATCTATAAGGCACAAGTCAGGAGTATGTTGGAATACTCTCCACTTGCCTGGATGAGTGCATCTCCAACAACACTCAAGAAGCTCAACACCATCCAGGACAAAGCAGCCCACTTGATTGGCACCCCATCACCACCTTAAACATTCACTCCCTCCACCACCAGCGTACTGTGGCTGCAGTCTGTACCATCTACAAGATGCACTGCAGCAACTCGCCAAGGCCTCTTCAACAGCACATCCCAAAACCTCGGCTTCTACAACCTAGAAGGACAAGGGCAGCAGGCGCATGGGAACATCACCACCTCCAAGTTCCCCTCAAAGTCACACACCATCCTGACTTGGAAATATATCGCTGTTCCTTCATTGTCTCTGGGTCAAAATCCTGGAACTCTAACAGCACTGCGGGAGCACCTTCACCACACGGACTGCAGCGGTTCAAGAAGGCGGCTCACCACCACCTTCTCAAGGGGAATTAGGGATAGGCGCCCACATCCCGTGAACGAATAAAGAAAAACATCTGCCCATGGGAAGCATGGCTCTGTAGCAGCTTTACAGGTATTTACCACATTCCTCACACTAGCATCTGTTCCCTTTCTCTTTGTATAAGGATCTCCCAAGGTGATGCAGATGGCACCAGGGGTGAGCAGTTAGCTGGCCCATTACATGAGCACTCATCAGCACACAGGCACTAGCACACAAAGATCCACTTTGGAGGAATCAGATAGAGAGTCAGGAGGTAGCACCTGATGAAGCACCCAGTAAAAAAAAGACATGCATTTATTTAGTGCCTTTCACAACCTCAGGATGTCCAAAACACTTTACAGCCAATTAATACTTTTTGAAGTGTAGTCACTGTTTATTAAGAAGGAACAAATGTTGTGGTAGCAAATGAATGTCAATAAAAGGAATGGGGAGGTAGGGCCATCCATCCAATCTGTTTACTCCTTGAAATATTGCTGGCACCAAGGGTTGGTGGTGGTGCGTGCATGCACCGGCTTTATGCAGAGTAGGCAGATCGTAACGTCAGTCAGCGTGTAATGCTGATTTGTAACAACCTGCCACTTTCAACATCACCGCTCTATTCAACGCTCTTTCCTGAACACGCACAGCTGAACATGCGTTCAGCTGCGTGAGGGAACCCCCCTCCCCCCACCACAACCAGCGCTATTTAAAGGGATACATCCAACTTGCAAGTATGTTGCTCATTGCTTTTGTACTGGCTCTTGCAGAGTTTGTAGGAGTACTGGGTTTCTGGAAGAGGCTTAAAAAGTTGGTAAAGTGTGCAGGGAGTGCTGCTGAACGTTAGGAAAGTGTTGGCTTCTACTGGAAGGCCTCTGCGTACAACACTTGCTCCCAGTCATGGGGGCAGTAGTTGCACTCTCCCTTGCACTGCAGGATGGCAGGGAGATGGAGCAGAGGCAACGAAGAAAACAAGATGCTTGCAGAGGAAGGAGGAGGAGTGGGATGAGGGCACTCAGCAGGAGGCCTTACCCACCTAGGGTCTTCAGGGAGCACTTCTCCTACCTGTACCTAAGCCTGGAACAGTATGCTTGGCTGCTCCACTTCACTAAGGAGGTGGTCACAGAACTCTGCAGCTGCTTGGAACCAGACTTGCAGCCTCAGAGCGTGGCGATGACAGTGCGGCCAGTGGCCCGCAAGATGACCATGGCCCTGAATCTTTTCACCAGCGCAAACAGGCAACATAGCAAACATCTCACAGTTCACTATCAATCACTGCATCCGGGAGGTTTCAGAGGCTCTGTACGCTAGGAGAGGGGACTTCATTGTCTTCTCTCTAAACAGAGAGAAGCAGGAGGAGTGTGCATGTGGCTTTGCCAGAATATCGAGCTTCCCCATGGTGCACACACGTGGCTTTGCGGACTCCACATCTCAATGGTGAGATGTTCCATAACTGCAAAGGGTTCCACTTACTTAATGTGCAGTTGGTGTACAACCACGCCCAGCACATCATGCTGGTGAATGGCTGCTACCTAGCAGCAGTCATGATGCGTTTATCCTGCGCCAGTCCGCTGTGCCAGCAATCTTCCAGCCAACACTTCGAACCTGAGGGTGGCTGCTCATCGACAAGGCCTATCCACTCTACACCTGGCTGATCACTCCCCTCCGCAACCCCAAAACTCATGGCCAGCAATCATATAATGATAGCCATGCTGCCACAAGGAACCTCATCGAGCAGACCACTGGGGTGTTGAAGCAACAGTACCGCTGCTTTGACCGATCAGAAGGGGTCCTCCAGTACTCGCCGGAGCAGATGTCCCAATTCGTGGTGGTCTGCTGCATCCTCCACAACTTGGCCATCATGAGGGTGCAGCCCTTGCCACCACGGGTTCCGAGACCACCTCAGGAGGCAGAGGAAGAGGAGGAGGAGGAGTAGTAGGAAGGGAGGAGGCAGCGTGCAAATTCCCGTTCTGGACGGGCTGTCCATGAGTGTATCATCAGATTCCAGTTCCCCTGAACTTCTAGGCCAAACTTCCTCTAAGGTTCCCCCTGCCCTAGCCCTCAACTCGCATCTTTCTCCAGTTTCTCTCCTATCTCCCCTCATGACCTCTTTGGGGTCATCTTGTCCATGAGACTCACTTCCAGCTCCCTTGATCCTATTCCCACCAAACTGCTGACCACCTAGCATCTTCCTTTTCTGGCTCCCATGTTATCTGACATTGATAACGGTTCTCTGTCCTCAGGTACTGTCCCCCTCTCCTTCAAATCTGCTGTCATCACCCCTCTCCTCAGAAAACCAACCCTTGACCTATCCGTCCTTGCAAATTACCACCCCATCTCCAACCTCCCTTTCCTCACCAAAGTCGTTCAACATGTTGTTGCCTCTCAAATCCGTGCCCATCTTTCCACAACTCCATGTTTGAATCCCTCCAATCAGGTTTCTGCCCCTGCCACAGTACCGAAACGGCTCTTATCAAAGTCACAAATGACATCCTTTGTGACAAAGGTAAACTATCCCTCCTTGTCCTTCTCGACTTGAATGCAGCCTTTGACACAGTCGACCACTCCATCCTCCTCCAACGTCTCTCCAGTATCGTCCAGCTGGGTGGGACTGTGTTCATCTGGTTCCATTCTTATCTATCCAGTTGTAACCAGAGAATCACCTACAATGGCTTCTCTTCCCGCTCCCGCATCATTACCTCTGGTGTCCCCCAAGGATCTATCCTTGGCCCCTCCTCTTTCGTCTACATGCTGCTCCTTGGCGACATCATCCGAAAACCCAGCGTCAGTTTCCACATGTAAGCTAATGATATCCAGCTCTACCTCGCCGCCACCTCTCTCGACCCCATGACCATCGCTAAATTGTCAGACTGCTTGTCCAAAATCCAGTACTGGAGGAGCAGAAATTTCCTCCAATTAAATATTGGGAAGACCGAAGCCATTGTCTTCGGTCCCCGCCACAAACTACGTTCCCTAGCCACCGACTCCATCCCTCTCCCTAGCATCTGTCTGAGGCTGAACCAAACTGTTCGCAACCTTGGTGTCATATTTGACCCTGAAATATGCTTCCGACCACATATCCGCAACATAACTAAGACCGCCTATTTCCACCTCCGTAACATCGCCCGTCTCTGCCCTTGCCTCAGCTCATCTGCTGCTGAAACCCTCAGCCATGCCTTTGTTACCTTCAGACTTGACTATTCCAACAAACTCCTCACTGACCTCCCATGTTCTACCCTACGTGAACTTGAGGTCATCCAGAACACGGCTGCCCATGTCCTAACTCGCACCAAGTCCCGTTCACCCATCACCCCTGTGCTCACTGACCTACATTGGCTCCCAGTTAAGCAACGCCTCGATTTTAAAATTATCATCTTTGTATTTCAGATCCCTCCATGGCCTCACCCCTTCCTATCTCTGCAATCATCTCCAGCCCCACAACCGCACCCCCCGCCCCGCTCCCCCCCCCACCCCCCGAGATATCTGCACTCCTCTAATTCTGGCCTCTTGTGAATCCCTGATTTTAATCGCTCAACCATTGGTGGCCGTGCCTTCAGCTATCTAGGTCCTAAGCTCTGGAATTCCCTCCCTAAACCTCTCTGCCTGTCTACCTCTCTTCCCTCCTTTAAGATGCTCCTTAAAACCCATTTCTTTGACCAAGCATTTTGTCATCTGCGCTAATTTCTCCTTATGTGGCTTTGATAACACTCCTATGAAGCACCTTGGGGCATTTTACTATGTTAAAGGCGCTATAAAAATGCAAGTTGTTGGTGTTGTTAAATGAAACCCGAGATCCCTGTTGCTCAACACTTCCTCAACTTACAAACCGTCTGCCATGGAACATCACAGCATCCTCTTGGCCACAATGCTGAAATGAAAGCCACCACAAGATAAACATTCCAAAACACATTTATAAATCATTCAATCTAATACTAAAAAGTCAACTAATCACCCTTGTGCATTCCCTTCTTGCCTGTCTTCCGTGTGCCTTTGCCCATCCTAGTGCTCCTATGAAGTGCTATCTCAGTGGTTGCAGCATGGCTGGTGGAAGGCTGCTGACTTTCAGTGAAAGACACTGCAGATGGCCTTGCAGGACGACCTCGAGCAGCTCTGGGCCTAGAAGACCCGGATGTAGACTGCACCACCTCGGCATGGGCGGCAGCAGTCTGGGCTGGCTTGATGACAGGTAACTACAAGGGCACTGGCGGAGTGGTAGTTGTTGGATCCGTGGTTCAGTGGATAAGCTATTATTAAATAATCACACGCATGCTGTACATTAACAAATAACAGGTCTTTACTGGAGGAGGGTAGTCTCTAGACTGGGGGTACAGAAGCATGCGCAAAGCTTATATACCGGTGTGGTCAATGCCGGTACTACAGTATACAGGAGCTGTAAAAGCAGTTCTGACTTAAAGGCACATACACTACAATTCCTCCCCTTTTAGATTAGTAATACCCCTAATATTCAAATAACAATTAACATTTCAACATGTACATTAAACAACAAAAGTCCATTTATAGCTTCAGTCTTTGGGGCGGCTTCCTGACCCTTTCGGGATAGCGCCTTTCCAGAGGTTCTTGTTCTTGGTGCAGCGGCGATTCTGACCCCTTTTCATCGGGTAGTTAATCGGGTTCCACTGCTACTGGGTCTGAAGTAGATGCTACCAGTATGTCGGGTTCATCCCCAGGTACTCGAGACATGGGGTTGAGGCGTTCCTGTGACGCTAAGATCTGATCGACATGGCGTCTCACAATGTTCTCCCCGACATCCACTGTGTACATTAATGGCCCCTGCCTTGTACATATCGTTCCGGGTTGCCATTTCTCTGTTCGATAGTCACGGGCCAAGATTGGTTGCCCTACATTGAAGCTCCTTGTCGGCTTCTCATTGATGTGCTGGAATTGTTTGTCCTCAACATTTCTTCGCACATTTGGTCTGAGCAAGTCCAGACGAGATCTCAACCTTCGGTTAAAGAACATCATGGCCGGGGTCTGGTTGGTAACTGCATGTGTCGCGTTTCGGTAGGCTAATAAGAAATTGTCCATCTTATGCTGTAGTGGAATTTCATCGTCGCACATGGCCTTTATCGCCTTCTTAAAGGTTTGTACGAACCTCTCAGCCAATCCATTGGTGGCTGGATGATACGGGGCGGATGTGTAATGCTTTACCCCATTCCTCTTCATGAATTTTTGGAACTCGTCGGACACAAACTGTGGTCCATTATCAGAGCAAATCTGCTCTGGCAAACCGTTTCTGGCAAATATGGTCCGTAGGACTGCAATCATTTTCTCTGTAGTGGTTGAAGACATTTTTATCACCTCAGGCCACTTTGATTGAGCATCCACTGCTATTAAGAACATTGAGACCATGAATGGACCAGCGAAATCAATATGCACCCGTTGCCATGGAGAGGAGGGCCACTCCCATGGGTGTAGAGGGGCATGTGGTGGTGCATTTTGGACCTTCTGGCATCCTAAACAGCTCTTAGTTAGGTCTTCGATTTGTTGATCGATTCCCGGCCACCACACATAAGCCCTAGCAAGGCTTTTCATTTTCACTCCCCCCAGATGACCTTCATGTAGCTCATTTAGCACTCTCTCCCTTAACTTGGGTGGAATCACCACTCTGGATCCACACATCACTGTCCCCTGGCATACTGACAGCTGTTCTCTTCTGGATGAGAATGCTGGCAAAAGTGAGTCGCCATGTGTTGGCCATCCCCTCACCGTCAATTCATATACCCGTGACAGCGTCGGATCATTGCGGGTCTCCTTCTCTATATCCGTGTTTGTTACTGGCAATCGTTCAATTATTGATGAATAAAATATCTCGATAGGGTCCACTGCTGGTGCTTCCTCCACAGTAGGCAGTGGCAGGCGCGATAGCCCATCAGCGTTCCCATGCTGTTTCGTGCCTTTATATTCTACTAGCTGGAGTGCCCGGCGGTGCCGAGGCTTTTTCGAGGGCATGTTGTTGTTGGAAGAGAGAGAGAGAGCGACTGGGGGGAAGAGAGAGAGCGACTGGGGGGAAGAGAGAGAGCGACTGGGGGGAAGAGAGAGAGCGACTGGGGGAAGAGAGAGAGCGACTGGGGGAAGAGAGGGCGTTGAGGGGGGGAGGGCGGGGGAGGGGAGGCGGCGGGGGAGGGGAGGGGGGCGGGGAGGGGAGGGGGAGGGCGGGGGAGGGGGGGTGGGGTGGAGGGGAGTGGGGAGGGGAGGGGGGAGGGCAGCGGGGAGGGCGGGGGGGGAGGGGGGAGGGAGGAGGGTGGAGAGGGGGGGAGGAGGGCGGGGAGGGGGGAGGAGGGCGGGGGGGAGGGGGAGGAGGGGGGAGGGGGGAGGAGGGCGGGAGGGGGGAGGAAGGCGGGGAGGAGGGGGGGCGGAGGGCGGGGAGGGGGGAGGGGAGGAGGGGGTGAGAGGAGGGGGGTGAGGAGGGGGGGAGAGAGACAGAGGGAAGGAGAGAGAGAGGGCGAGTGGACCGCGGCCGCAAATGGAGCCAAGCCCCGAGAACAGGCGTGAGCCGGCTTGAGGCTGAGAGACGGCCACGCCTGGTTGCCGGGGTAACCCTTCCCCCCCTTCCGAGCCCCCGTCCTCCCGAGCACCGGCCGCGTCGCCCCGCCCCGCACTCCACTCCCGAGAGCCCCGCTCTCCGAGCCCTGCCCGCCCCGCAGTCCCGAGAGCCCCGCTCTTCGAGCCCCACCCCGCCCCGCCCCGCACTCCCGAGAGCCCCGCCCGCCCCGCCCCGCACTCCCGAGAGCCCCGCTCTCCGAGCCCCGCCCCCCCGGCCGAGCCGGCTTGAAGTCCGCCGATTGCGGCTGTGTGAGACGGCCGGCGGGCCCGGTTGCCGGGGTAACCCTTCCCGCTCACCAAGCCCCGGCCGAGATCCACACTCCCGAGAGCCCCGCCCCCCCGCCCGAGCCAAGTGCGGAACAGAGAGAGATGCCGCGTCTCAGCTGCTCCTGCTGCGCGCGCACCCTGACCCTCATGGCTGATGCCGTTGCCCCGGGTAATGTGACACGGGGGGGGTGGGGCTGAGGAGCTTAGCAGAAGCCGTGGGAGAATTACCTAGGTCGGGCCTGGCTGGGCAAGAAACACCCAGGCTTTCAGGCCTAACAAAAATGGGGAAAGGTAGGAAAAAGAATCTTCAGGTTAGAGAAAATATTTACAAATGAATGAAGTTTTTTTTTAAACAATTTAATAAATTCAATTTTATTTTGCTGGAAATGTATATTTGAAAAGAAAGATGCTGAAAGCAGGAAAAAGAATGGAAGCAAGATGGCGGCTACTCACCTCGGTTCAGAACGATAAGGCCCGCCCACACACGCACCGATTGGTCGACCGTCAGGTGACCAAAGCGTAGGATTGGTCAATCGTCCCGTCACTCGACCGTAGGAGGGCCCGGCCGCACGCGGCAGCAACCCGGCGTACGATTGGTCGACCTCGAGGTCACTCTGTCGCTAATGAGCGGAATGTTGAAGGTTTTTCGGATACCGCGGGCGCGATTTTAGCCCGGCCGAAACTTAAATACGCTTAAGACCGTTTTGGAAAGGTAAGCTTTCTTTCGACGTAACGCACGCGTAGGTACGCTCTGTAACTTTCGAGCGCATAGCCCGACAGATGCACACGTGAGGACAGACAGACAGACAGAAGGACAGACAGACAGAAGGACAGACAGATCGACCGATTTATATATATAGATTTCATATTGATTCGTCCCTAGAACAGGGACCATCTTTGTAACCGCTGTACAGTCATCACTGGAACGCCCTTCTTAGGATTAAAGATGGAGACAAGCGGTTGGTGGTCAGTCAGCAAGGTGAACTGCCCATGCAGATAGTGGTTGAATTTTTTTACTCCCCATACTAGGCTGAGGGCCTCCCTGTCAATCTGGGCGTAGTTGCACTCGGCTGAGGTTAGTGACCGAGACGCAAAGGCTACTGGCCTCTCCAACCCATCTGGGAATTTGTGCGACAGCACCGCTCCAATACCGTAGGGTGATGCATCACATGCCAAACAAATTGGTAGTGCTGGGTTGAAATGGGCCAACACCTCTTTTGATGTGACCAATTCTTTACACTTCTGGAAAGCTCGTCTACGTTCGTCATCCCACTTCCATGGTACCCCTGTTTGCAGTAGGGTGTTCAGCGGGTGTAATACCGTAGACAAATTTCGTAAGAACTTGTGGTAGTGGTTTACCAGCCCGAGGAACAACCTCAGTTGTGACACATTTTCCGGTGCTGGAGCCTTGACTACTGCATTAATCTTCTCAGGGGACTTATGTAACCACTCTTCATCGATGACATGGCCACAATACGAGATCTGTTTCTGAAAAAACTCGCACTTGTGGCGATTAGCTCGTAGCCTATACTCCTTTAATCTGGTGAGCACCTTCTCCAAGTTGGCGAGGTGATCACCGTCATTTTCGCCCGTGACCAAGATGTCGTCCAAATAACACTGGGTCCCTGGAATCCCTTGCAGGATCTGATCCATCGCCCTTTGCCAGATAGCCGGAGCCGAGGCTACTCCAAACACAAGCCAGTTATATTGATAGAGACCTTTATGAGTGTTGATCGTAAGGTAATGTTTCGAAGCTTCTTCTACCTCCATTTGCAAGTACGCCTGGGCTAGATCAATTTTGATGAAGCGTTTACCTCCAGATAGCGAGGCGAACATATCCTCAATTCGTGGAAGCGGATATTGCACCATGTGAAGGACTGGGTTCACTGTCACCTTAAAATCCCCACAGATGTGGACCTTCTTTGGTTCCCCAGGCGTATTACTCAATGACCTCTTCATTACAGGAACGATGGGTGTAGCCCACTCGCTCCAGTCCACTTTGGACAGTACTCCTGAACGTTCCAACCCATCCAGCTCTGCTACAACAGCTGGTCTGATCGCATAAGGCACTGGTCTGGCCTTCAGAAACTATGGGCTTGCATTTTCCTCTATTTTAATCATTGCTGTTATTCCTTTTAGTGTTCCTAGTCCCTCCTGGAACACTTCTTTTGCGTCAGTTAGCATTTTTGACAGTCGTCCAGGTGTGACGTCATCATCCTTTTTGGCCTCAACCTTCAGTGCCTGTATGGAATGCCAATCTAATTGTATCTTCTGGATCCATTCACGTCCTAGCAGTGGTGGTCCTCCATCTGGCAATACATATATATCCATTTTAGGTATTTCCTGGCCTTTATATTTCACTTTCACCCTTATTTTTCCTTTGGGGTAGACTTTTTGCCCCGTATACGTCTTCAAGACAATCTCTGTAGCTTTCAAGGGTATGTGTGAAAATAGCCGCTTGTAGTCTCTTTGATTTATGACTGTTAGAGCTGACCCTGTGTCCAATTCCATTTCCACTTGGACTCCGTCTATCTTGAGTGTAACCCAGATAGTCTGGTGATCCTCCATTTCGGTGACCTTATGTAGTTTCAGACAACCCAGCTCCTTGCTTCCGGAGTCTGTGTCACTTTTCTGTTCGTCTGAACCACGGTCCATCACCTGGTGTACCTTCTTGTACTTCTCCTGTGGAGATTACTTACTGTTGGTTTTCTTCCCAGACCTGCAAACTCTTGCTATGTGTCCTGCTTTCCCACACTGTCTGCACACTTGGTCCTTGAACCAACAATTTTTCTGGTCATGTGTTGTTCTGCCACAGCGATAGCACTTCCCTGTTCCATAGGACATTTCATTGGTGCCATATTCTTGCGGTCTCCGTTGTATCTCTGCAGCGCCCCTTGCGGCTGCTTCGTGTGATACTGCCATACTGAAAGCTTTGTCCAGCGTAAGGTCCTTTTCTGATAGAAGCCGTTTCTGTGTTCCTTCACTTTGTAGCCCACACACAAACTTGTCCCTTAACGTGTCTGCTAGTCCCGCTCCAAACTGGCAGTATTTTGATAGCTTGCGCAGTTCCATTAGGTACTCAGCATTGCTTTCGTCTTTGTGTTGGTTCCTTTTATGGAACTTAAATCGTTCTGCTATCAGCAGTGGTGTGGGGTTTAAGTGGTCCTGTAGGATTTCTACTATGCTTTCAAAATTCTTGTTTACCGGCTTCCCTGGGGTTATTAGATTTCGCAGTAACCCATAAGTTTTTGCACCCATGGAATTTAACAGAACCAGTGCTTTCCTAGCATCTGGCACTTCATTCGCCCTGCAGTACACCTCAATACGTTCCACATATGTCGCCCAATCTCTGACTTCATTGTCGAGTGTAGAGATACTGCCACTCTTCGGCATCCTTGGGTGTGCGTTAACTATCACAAATGGCACCTCCCGCGCTTCCCCTTCTTCTCCGCTGGCACAAAATGGCGTCTCCCGCGCTTTCCTTCCTTCCCGCGCTCGCTCTTTTTCTCCACTGCGGCTTCTAAAAATGGCGCCTCCCGCGCTCTTCCTTCTTCTCCGTGGCTCAATGGCGTCTCCCGCGCTCTCCCTTCTTCTCTGCGGCTCAATGGCGTCTCCCCTTTCTTCACCCCGCGGACCCTGTTCAGCCCGTGAGCACTGGCTGTGCTCTGCGCGTTCTTCTTTTTATATTTTTCGATGCCGCTCAGTCTAGAACCCGGCTGTTTCTTACCCTCTCTCTCTCCGGTTTGTTTTATTTTTCTCGACGCCGTTCGGTATTCAACCCCCGGCTGCGCCCTGCGCTCTTCACCCTCTGTCTTACCCCGTCGACGCTGCTCGGCTTTCTCTCCGCCGTCGGTCGGCTCCAGCCGCCGCTGCTCGGGAAGGGTCTGCGCTGGACCTGTCGTCGGTCTCTTACTGCTCACTGTGGCTGGGGAACCAAGCCCGGCTCTCCACAGCCTCCCCTGAGAAGTTGGATCTCTGCCTGACTGCTGGGTGGTTGCTCGTGGTCGACGCCCGTGTTCCTGGCCTCGCCTATTTTTTTTTTTGTTGCAGGTAGATTCGAATCGACACTCGTCGCCACTGTTGGATCCGTGGTTCAGTAGATATGCTGTTATTAAATAATCACACGGATGCTGTACATTAACAAATAACAGGTCTTTACTGGAGGAGGGTAGTCTCTAGACTGGGGGTACAGAGGCATGCGCAAAGCTTATATACCGGTGTGGTCACTGCCGGTACTACAGTATACAGGAGCTGTAAAAGTAGTTCTGACTTAAAGGCACATACACTACAGTAGTGGTGGGAGGACGAATGCTGTCATCATGAGAGAGGACAGCAGGTTCGTGCTCCACGGAGCCACTACCACTCCCCCGGGGCGGCGCCTCAGCAATCCTAGTAATCTGTTGGAGGACAGATTGCTGGACTGCTATGACACCCTGCAAGCCCCTTTCCGCACTGGTAAATGCAGCCACGATGGCAGCAGGCTGAGCTTGCGTGGCAGCACTCAGGTGTTGGGTCGCTTCCGTTTGTGCTGGAATGGAAGCTGAGACATCGCCCATAAGACCCTGCATCATGGTTGGGTCCACAAGTTCCTGGAAATCATGGACCCACAAGCTCTGCACAAAGCCCTGTGCAAGGTTGGAGCCGGACTCCTCCATGCTCCTTGACAGTGACAACAGGCTCTCTGGTAGGCCTGCCAATGTACCAAGCATTTCTGTGTGCATGCCCATCACCTTTGTTCTGTAGGCCGCCCCATCGGTGTCCTCGTCTGAGTCCTCTGCAACAGAACTCGTGTGCGACCTCACCCTCTGGTGAGCTGGCACCTGTGCTACCTTTCTCCCTGCCCTGGCTGCAGCCCACTCGTGCCCGGTGACCCACCGCATACAGATCCCACCTCTATACTACCGTCTAAAGTACGTGCCAGTTTCTGAGCTGGTGCCTGCAAGTGTAAGATCGAGTAATGATGTCTCTTCTCCATCACTCTCCTCTTGCTCTTCCTGCACTGGCTGGGCAGGTTGAAGTTCTTGGGTATCTGAAAGGAGAAAGGCACAAGTGTCGGGTTGTGGTGAGGGGAGGGGGGAAAGCAAGATGTGCATGCTTACACCATCAGCAGCTTGTAAGTGTGTGAGGGCGAGGTGAAGCTATGAATGTGAGGTATGAGTCGTGATTGATAGAGATTGTTAGTAGGTGAGTGATGGGATTGTGGTGTACTTAGCAGTGTGTGAGGCAGGTGGTGCAGTTGGTGGGAGACAGCTTTTGAAGATGCATTCACTGACCTTAACCATTGGTGCGAGGTCATTGAAGTTCTTTCGGCACTGGACCCAGGTCCTCGGGGCAAGACTCCTGACACTGACCGCTTCAGCTATCTGCTCCCACTGCCTCCTGACTATGAGTCTGGAGGAAATCCTAGCCCTTTGTGGGTTGAGGACCTGTCTCCTCCATTCTACCCTCGGTACTAAGGCCTCTAGTGCTGCATCAGAAATCCTTGGTGCCCTTTCTCTGCCCTGTTGTGCCATTACTGAGTGACAGTTGCCTTGACAAGCCCTCCAGTAGCTGCTGAATGCAGAATGTACCTCATCTTTAAGAGGTGCAGACTGCTATTAAATGTAGAGGCTAGCGTTAAATAGAGTTAGCCTCGCACCAACTTCAGCCCCCTGCTGAGCACTCAGCAGCGCACTCAGCGCTGGGCTGTACGCATCCATAATGATAATGAGCAGGCAGCACAAATGTCGTCTGTTGCCTACATTACTTTCAACAGGTGCAAGCCAATCACGTACCACAATCCCCTTGCCCGTTTCTGGGCCTAATTGAATTTTTAGCCCTTGGTCTTTCGAAAGAGCCATGTACCTTTTTCGTCATGTTAACATAGAAATGGGAGGTAGCCCATTCAGCCCATTGAGCCTGTTCCATCATTTTGCTGGCCAAGACTGCTCTATCTTTTTATCCCAATATGCCACCCTTTCTCCATATTCCTTAACTCCCTTACTTCGCAAGAAAGAATCAATCTCCATTTTAAACACATCAATTGATTCTGCATCTGTTGCCTTCAGGCGCAGTGCATTCTACATACTCACAACCCCACAAGGGTTACCAAATACTCTTCATGAAAATGGTGCTTCCTAAACATTTGATCAGCTGCCAGCAATGTAACTCCTTTTTGGCGGTGCCCACTCTCTTGGCTACTGATAAGACCATAAGAACATAAGAACATAAGAAATAGGAGCAGGAGTAGGCCATACGGCCCCTCGGGCCTGCTCCGCCATTCAATAGGATCATGGCTGATCTGAATCTAGACTCACGTCCACTTCCCAGCCCTCTCCCTGTAACCCCTAATTCCCTTATCTGCTAGGACAATGTTGCTGGATCCGTGATTCAGAGGATATGCTGTTATTAAATAATCACACGGATGCTGTACATTAACAATAAACAGGTCTTTACTGGAGGAGGGTAGTCTCAAGACTGGGGGTACAGAGGCATGCGCAATGCTTATATACCGGTGTGGTCACTGCCGGTACTACAGTATACAGGAGCTGTAAAAGTAGTTCTGACTTAAAGGCACATACACTACAATTCCTCCCCTTTTAGATTAGTAGTACCCCTATTATTCAAATAACAATTAACATTTCAACATGTACATTAAACAACAAAAGTCCATTTATAGATTCAGTTTTTGGGGCGGCTTCCTGACCCTTTCGGGATAGTGCCTTTCCGGAGGTTCTTGTTCTTGGTGCAGAGGCGATTCTGACCCCTTTTCATCGGGTAGTTCATCGGGTTCCACTACTACTGGGTCTGAAGTAGATGCTACCAGTATGTCGGGTTCATCCCCAGGTACTCGAGACGTGGGGTTGACGCGTTCCTGTGATGCTAAGATCTGATAGACGTGGTGTCTCACAATGTTCTCCCCGACATCCACTGTGTACATTAATGGCCCCTGCCTTGTACATATCGTTCCGGGTTGCCATTTCTCTGTTCGATAGTCACGGGCCAAGATTGGTTGCCCTACATTGAAGCTCCTTGTCGGCTTCTCATTGATGTGCTGGAATTGTTTGTCCTCAACATTTCTTCGCACATTTGGTCTGAGCAAGTCCAGACGAGATCTCAACCTTCGGTTAAAGAACATCATGGCCGGGGTCTGGTTGGTAACTGCATGTGTCGCGTTTCGGTAGGCTAATAAGAAATTGTCCATCTTATGCTGTAGTGGAATTTCATCGTCGCACATGGCCTTTATCGCCTTCTTAAAGGTTTGTACGAACCTCTCAGCCAATCCATTGGTGGCTGGATGATACGGGGCGGATGTGTAATGCCTTACCCCATTCCTTCTCATAAATTTTTGGAACTCGTCGGACACAAACTGTGGTCTATTATCAGAGCAAATCTGCTCTGGCAACCCGTTTCTGGCAAATATGGTCCGTAGGACTGCAATCGTTTTCTCTGTAGTGGTTGAAGACATTTTTATCACCTCAAGGCCACTTTGAATGAGCATCCACTGCTATTAAGAACATTGAGTCCATGAATGGACCAGCGAAATCAATATGCACCCGTTGCCATGGAGAGGAGGGCCACTCCCATGGGTGTAGAGGGGCATGTGGTGGTGCATTTTGGACCTTCTGGCATCCTAATCAGCTCTTAGTTAGGTCTTCGATTTGTTGATCGATTCCCGGCCACCACACATAAGCCCTAGCAAGGTTTTTCATTTTCACTCCCCCCAGATGACCTCTCTCTCCCTTAACTTGGGTGGAATCACCACTCTGGATCCACACATCACTGTCCCCTGGCATACTGACAGCTGTTCTCTTCTGGATGAGAATGCTGGCAACAGTGAGTCGCCATGTGTTGGCCATCCCCTCACCGTCAATTCATACACCCGCAACAGCGTCGGATCATTGCGGGTCTCCTTCTCTATATCCGCGTTTGTTACTGGCAATCGTTCAATTATCGACGAATAAAATATCTCGATAGGGTCCACTGCTGGTGCTTCCTCCACAGTAGGCAGTGGCAGGCGCGATAGCCCATCAGCGTTCCCATGCTGTTTCGTGCCTTTATATTCTATTTCATATTGATTCGCCCCTAGAAACAGGGACCATCTTTGTAACCGCTGTGCAGTCATCACTGGAACGCCCTTATTAGGATTAAAGATGGAGACAAGTGGTTGGTGGTCAGTCAGCAAGGTGAACTTCTGCCCATGCAGATAGTGGTTGAAATTTTTAATCCTCATACTAGGCTGAGGACCTCCCTGTCAATCTGGGCGTAGTTGCGCTCGGCTGAGGTTAGTGACCGAGACGCAAAGGCTACTGGCCTCTCCAACCCGTCTGGGAATTTGTGCGACAGCACTGCTCAAATACCATAGGGTGATGCATCACATGCCAAATGAATTGGTAGTGCTGGGTTGAAATGGGCCAACACCTCTTTTGATGTGATCAATTCTTTACAGTTCTGGAAAGCTCGTCTACGTTCGTCATCCCACTTCCATGGTACCCCTGTTTGCAGTAGGGTGTTCAGTGGGTGTAATACCATAGAAAAATTTGGTAAGAACTTGTGGTAGTAGTTTACCAACCCGAGGAACGACCTCAGTTGTGACACATTTTCCGGTGCTGGAGCCTTGACTACTGCCTCAATCTTGTCAGGGGACTTATGTAACCCCTCTTCATCGATGACGTGGCCACAATACGAGATCTGTTTCTGGAAAACTCGTACTTGTGGCGATTAGCTCATAGCCCATACTCCTTTAATCTGGTGAGCACCTTCTCCAAGTTGGCGAGGTGATCACCGTCATTTTCGCCCGTGACCAAGATGTCGTCCAAATAACACTGGGTCCCTGCAATCCCTTGCAGGACTTGATCCATTGCCCTTTGCCAAATAGCCGGAGCTGAAGCTACTCCAAACACCAGCCGGTTGTATTGATATAGACCTTTATGAGTGTTGATCGTAAGGTAATGTTTCGAAGCTTCTTCTACCTCCATTTGCAAGTACGCCTGGGCTAGATCAATTTTGGTGAAGCGTTTACCTCCAGATAGCGAGGTGAAAATATCCTCAATTCATGGAAGCAGATATTGTACCGTGTGAAGGACTGGGTTCACTGTCACCTTAAAATCCCCACAGATGCGGACCTTCTTTGGTTCCCCAGGCGTATAACTCAACGACCTCTTCATTACAGGAACGATGGGTGTAGCCCACTCGCTCCAGTCCACTTTGGACAGTACTCCTGAACGTTCCAACCCTTCCAGCTCTGCTTCAACAGCTGGTCTGATCGCATAAGGCACTGGTCTGGCCTTCAGAAACTTTGGGCTTGCATTTTCCACTATTTTAATCATTGCTGTTATTCCTTTTAGTGTTCCTAGTCCCTCCTGGAACACTTCTTTTGCGTCAGTTAGCATTTTTGACAGTCGTCCAGGTGTGACGTCGTCATCCTTTTTGGCCTCAACCTTCAGTGCCTGTATGGAATGCCAATCTAATTGTATCTTCTGGATCCATTCACGTCCTAGCAGTGGTGGTCCTCCATCTGGCAATACATATATATCCATTTTAGGTATTTCCTGGCCTTTATATTTCACTTTCACCCTTATTTTTCCTTTGGGGTAGACTTTTTGCCCCGTATACGTCTTCAAGACAATCTCTGTAGCTTTCAAGGGTATGTGTGAAAATAGCCGCTTGTAGTCTCTTTGATTTATGACTGTTAGAGCTGACCCTGTGTCCAATTCCATTTTCACTTGGACTCCGTCTATCTTGAGTGTAACCCAGATAGTCTGGTGATCCTCCATTTCAGTTACCTTATGTAGTTTCAGGCAACCCAGCTCCTTGCTTCCGGAGTCTGTGTCACTTTTCTGTTCGTCTGAACCACGGTCCATCACCTGGTGTACCCTTTTGTACTTCTCCTGTGGAGATTTCTTACTGTTGGTTTTCTTCCCAGACCTGCAGACTCTTGCTATGTGTCCTGCTTTCCCACACTGTCTGCACACTTGGTCCTTGAACCAACAATCTTTCTGGTCATGTGTTGTTCTGCCGCAGCGATAGCACTTCCCTGTTCCATAGGACATTTCATTGGTGCCATATTCTTGCGGTCTCCGTTGTATCTCTGCAGCGCCCCTTGCAGCTGCTTCGTGTGATACTGCCATACTGAAAGCTTTGTCCAGCGTAAGATCCTTTTCCGACAGAAGCCATTTCTGGGTTCCTTCACTCTGTAGCCCACACACAAACTTGTCCCTTAACGTATCTGCTAGTCCCGCTCCAAACTGGCAGTGTTTCGATAGCTTGCGCAGTTCCATTAGGTACTCAGCATTGCTTTCGTCTTTGTGTTGGTTCCTTTTATGGAACTTAAATTGTTCTGCTATCAGCAGCGGTGTGGGGTTTAAGTGGTCCTGTAGGATTTCTACTATGCTTTCAAAATTCTTGTTTACCGGCTTCTCTGGGGTTATTAGATTTCGCAGTAACCCATAAGTTTTTGCACCCATGCAATTTAACAGAACCAGTGCTTTATTAGCATCTGGCACTTCATTCGCCCTGCAGTACACCTCAATACGTTCCACATATGTCGCCCAATCTTTGACTTCATTGTCGAACGTAGAGATACTGCCACTCTTCGGCATCCTTGGGTGTGAGTTAACTGTCAAAAATGGCGCCTCCCGCGCTTCCCCTTCTTCTCCGCTGGCACAAAATGGCACCTCCCGCGCTTTCCTTCCTTCCCGCGCTCACCCTTCTTCTCCGCTGTGGCTTCTAAAAATGGCGTCTCCCGCGCTTCTCCTTTCTTCGCCCTGCGGACCCTGTTCAGCCCGTGAGCCCTGGCTGTGCTCTGCGCATTCTTCTTTTTATATTTTTCGACGCCGCTCAGTCTAGAACCCGGCTGTTTCTTTACCCTCTCTCTCTCCGGTTTGTTTTCTTTTTCTCGACGCCGCTCGGTGTTCAACCCCCGGCTGCGCCCTGCGCTCTTCACCCTCTGTCTTACCCCGTCGACGCTGCTCGGCTTTCTCTCCGCCGTCGGTCGGCTCCAGCCGCCGCTGCTCGGGAAGGGTCTGCGCTGGACCTGTCGTCGGTCTCTTGCTGCTTGTCGTGTCTGGGGAACCAAGCCTGGCTCTCCACAGCCTCCCCTGCGAAGTTCAATCTCTGCTTGACGGCTGGGCGGTTGCTCGTGGTCGACGCCCGTGTTCCTGGCCTCGACTATTTTTTTTTATGTTGCAGATAGATTCGAATCGACACTCGTCACCACTGTTGGATCCGTGATTCAGAAGATATGCTGTTATTAAATAATCACACGGATGCCGTACATTAACAATAAACAGGTCTTTACTGGAGGAGGGTAGTCTCAAGACTGGGGGTACAGAGGCATGCGCAAAGCTTATATACCGGTGTGGTCACTGCCGGTACTACAGTATACAGGAGCTGTAAAAGTAGTTCTGACTTAAAGGCACATACACTACAAAATGTCTATCTCCATTTTAAATTTATTTAATGTTGCAGCTTCCACAGCTCTCTGGGGTAGCAAATTCCATAGATTTACTACCCTCTGAGTGAAGAAGTTTCTCCTCATCTCAGTTGCTGTGTCTTTATGCATTTCTCCACTTCACCTGACAAAGGAGCAGCGCTCCGAAAGCTTGTGATTTCAAATAAAGCTGTTGGACTATAACCTGGTGTTGTGTGATATCTTACAGTTTTGAAAGGGCAGCCCCTTATTCTAAGATTATGCCCCCTAGTTCTAGTCTCACCCATCAGTGGAAACATCCTCACCGCATCCACCCAATCAAGCCCCCTCACAAACTTATATGTTTCGATAAGATCGCCTCTCATTCTTCTGAACTCCAATGAGTAGAGTCCCAACCTATTCAACCTTTCCTCATACGTCAACCCCCTCATCTCTGGAATCAACCGAGTGAACCTTCTCTGAACCGCCTCGAGAGCAAGTATATCTTTTCTTAAATATGGAAACCAAAACTGCACGCAGTATTCCAGGTGTGGCCTCACCAATACCCTGTATAACTGCAGCAAGACTTCCCTGTTTTTATACTCCATCCCCCTTGCAATAAAAGCCAAGATTCCATTGGCCTTCCTGATCACCTGCTGCACCTGCATACTAACTTTTTGTGTTTCATGTACCAGGAACCCCAGATCCCTTTGTACTGTAGCACTTTGCAGTTTCTCTCCATTTAGATAATAACTTGCTCTTTGATTTTTTCTGCCAAAGTGCATAACCTCACACTTTCCAACATTATATTGCATCTGCCAAATCTCTGCCCACTCACTTAGCCTGTCTATGTCCTTTTGCAGGTTTTTTATGTCCTCCTCACTCACTGCTTTCCCTCCCATCTTTGTATCGTCAGCAAACTTGGATATGTTGCACTCGGCCCCTTCCTCCAAATCATTAATATAGATTGTAAAGAGTTGGGGTCCCAGCACTGATCCCTGTGGGACACCACTAGTTACTGATTGCCAGCCCGAGAACTAACCATTTATCCCAACTCTTTGTTTTCTGTTAGATAGCCAATCTTCCACCCATGCCAGTATATTACCCCCAATCCCATGATTTTTTATGTTGATCAGTAATCTTTTGTGTGGAACCTTGTCAAATGCCTTTTGGAAGTCCAAATGCACTACATCCACTGGTTCCCCTTTATCCACCCTGTATGTTACATCCTCAAAGAATTCGAGCAAATTTGTCAAACATGACTTCCCCTTTGTAAAACCATGCTGACTCTGTCCTATTAAATTATGTTTATCCAAATGCTCTGATACTGTTTCCTTAATAATCAACTCCAACATTTTGCCAACCACAGATGTTAGGCTAACTGGTCTATAGTTTCCAGCTTTTTGTCTACTTCCCTTCTTAAATAAGGGTGTTACATTAGCAGTTTTCTAATCTGCCGGGACCTTTCCTGAGTCCAGGGAGTTCTGGAAAATGATCACCAATGCATCCACAATCCCTACCACCACTTCTCTCAAGACCCTAGGATGTAGGCCATCAGGTCCGGGGGATTTATCCGCCTTAAGTCCCATTATTTTACTGAGTACCATCTCTTTAGTGATTTTAATCGTGTTTAGCTCCTCCCCCCCCCCATTGTCCCCTGTTTGTCCAGTGTTGGGATATTTTTAGTGTCCTCTACTGTAAAGACTGATACAAAATATTTGTTCAGCGTCTTTGCCATCTCCATGTTCCCCACCACTAGTTTCCCGGTCCCATCCTCTAAGGGACCAACGTTCACTTTAGCCACCCTTTTTCTTTTTATATAGCTGTAGAAACTCTTGCTATCTGTTTTTATATTTTTTGCTAGTTTACTTTCATAATCTATCTTCCCTTTCTTAATTAATCTTTTAGTTATTGTTTGCTGGCTTTTAAATGCTTCCCAATCTTCTATCCTCCCACTAGGTTTGGCTAATTTATATGCCCTTGTTGAGGTAACTGGTCGAGCACTGCGCTTGAAAAGGGCAGCAAAAGTTGTTACTGCTCACTCTGATGATGCAATGACATCAAGCTGTAATACATGACTGGCGAAAGAATCTGGCCATTGGAACTGCTTTTTAACCAGTCGGGGCCAGATTTAAGGGATGTGGGTCTCAACATCAGAATAAAGTGCAGGACAATGGAGGGGGGAAAGTGACTTTAGATTATGAAGTAAGATATTAAAAATTGGGCATAACAGGGCAAGACAACCAGGATTCAATTGCAACACCAATGTACAAGGTGGAGGTAATGGGTTAATTCATACTCTGAGTTAAACGATATAAAGGTCTGTATATTGCATTTACCCAGCTAAATTTTAAAAACATGATTAGGTGACTTCAACTGCTGAGAGATTAAACTGCAGAGCAACTCGTGGAAAGATTAGGAAGGATGTCTGGTCAGCCAGGTGAGGCGGCACATATACAAGATAACACATTGAAGAAGTTGTTTGTTATAAATTACAACAGGGTTGCATTCTTCAAAGTATGGTGGGACTAATTAGGATGTGCTTGCTTTGCAGGGGTAACCCGAGATGAGGCCAAAGTCTGTGCTTTGCATGCCTTAACGAGGACTGTTATCTTAAGGAAACATGTAACGAGCAACACCACCTGGCTACGGGCAATTAGATGGTTGTAAAGCAATTAAGATGAGGCCCCACAGTCACAGGATGTGATGGGGCCAATTGTTAACTGGAATGTGGGATTTGGGGGCGGCAGGAAGAGGAAATGTCACGGTTTTATCATTGCAATTTAGCTATAACTCTGTATATGCTGATAAGCTTACCTCCGCCCCTAGGGCAGGGCCTTAATTTTTGTATAACTGTGGACGTTGCCAGGATATCGGTGGAGTTGGATTCAGACAGCGAACTGAAAGGTTCTCCCCAGGCCTGAATAAACCGTTGTGACTTCAATTAGTTGGTCTGTCTTTCTTACAACAAGCCGGTGACATCGACCTTGTATATCACTTGGTCCACACTTTGGGGGCTTACATCAATTATAACCCAAAAAATCAGAAATAAGATCAAATAAGTTAAAATAATCAAAAATGAAAATGATGAAAGTAGCATAGAAGTCTGGGTACAGTAGATAGAATGGGGGTGGGGTAGGGAATGAGGCAGGGCAGAATGCACTTTTTTTTAAAATTAAAAATTTTATGTGGATATTTTAGTAGTTCACTTTAATATTACAATCATACAGCTCCTCCTGATGTCTGATTAGCATTACTGCTGTAATCTTTGGTGCTTTTTCAGCATCACCATATATGAGTTAAGATCCTAAAAAAACTGATGAGTTTACAGACTACAGAATTCCTTGCATTTGCCTGTAGGATAAGGATTAATAGAACAATATATTGTGGAGGGAAACAGAATGTTAAATTCAAGTAGTGCGTCAGCCTTTGCTCAGTAGTAGCATCCTTGCCTCTGAGTCAGAAGGTTGTGGGTTCAAAATTCCACCCAAGAGACTTCAGCACATAGCCTAGGCTGACACTTCAGTGTCATACTGATGGAGCGCTGTGCTGTCTCATGTGCTGTCTTTCAGATGAGACGTTAAACTGAGGCCCTGTCTGCCCTCTCAGGTGAATGTAAAAGTTCCCATGGCACTATTTAAACAAGAGCAGGGGAGTTCTCCCTGGTGTCCTGGCCAATATTTATCCCTTGACATCATCACTAAAACAGATTATCTGGTTATTTCATTACTGTTTGTGGAACCTTGCTGTGCATAAATTGGCTGATGTGATTCCTACATCACAACAGTGATTACACTTCAAAAGTACTTCACTGACTGTAAAGTGCTTAGGGAGGTCCTTAGGTTGTGAAAGGCGCTATACAAATGCAGGTTCATTCTGTCTTTCTATGGAAATGAAGACATTTCTGGTTTAGGCATATTAAAGTTATATCCTCCATTGTCCTCAGCCTCTGTTTCTCGTTCCAGTGTTCTGGTCAATTAATAAAATTCTGCGAGGCATTTTTAAGGAAGGCTCTGTTGCATTTATAATTTATTTTGAAATCCTTACCTTCTGCAGCCGATCGACAGTACCACAATAAGCCTCCTGCTGGAGAGTTCTTGTAACAAAATAGTCCTGAGTTCTCACAATGATGCTGCTCCAAAGATCAGGTAGATTGCATCTCTGCTTAATAGCCTGACACCACTGTAATTGTGGAGCAGCTGGATGGTCACATCCCTCGATAGCAAGGTTTTCTCTTTGTCGCACTGAGCAAAGCTGCTGTGGCCAAAAATGGCATGTATCTCCCATGGGAGAGAGTGGCACCGTCTTCTTAGTGCTTCAGAGCTACCCTTTACATTTACTGGCCAACTATAAATTAATGTTTTTTTTTAAAGGGCTTTAAATATTCCGAATGATTATGTGATATAAGCAACATTTATTATTTAAGAAATGTGTAAGAAGTTTCTGCCACAAACTGTCTTACAGGTAACCTGTAGAACTCAGATGAACGGTAGATTTTGGTCTGGGCCCATTTTTGACCAGCATGCACCTGAACCAAGAGGCCTTAGGATCGATGGAATTTGATCATCGGGCCATATCGGCAGGCTCGGCACGAGCTGCTCCCACAGGTCACGCCTCCACAGGCAGCTTGCTCGAATGAAGATATCGATGGTAGGTGCCTGCCTCACAGACAGTGACCCTCGGGTAAGTCCAGAAGAGGTCATTGGAGCAGGCTACAAGGAGGGGCCGCTTGCGTAGCCTAAGGAGTCGGAGGAGCACTCTTACTTCTCCTGGCTCCACAGGATTTTTTTCAAACAAAAATGTTTTTTACCTTACCTTCAGTTGGCAGCCGTGGGGGCCGCACTCATTGCCGACTCATTTCTTGATGGGGTCTTTCAACAGGTATTAGGCCCCTAAATTACATATTTATGGCCTAATACTTGTTTCGGGCATTCACCTGGAATGCCTAAAAAAAGGCCCTCATGAATTTAGCAGTGAGACCAACGCCTGCGCAGATTGGACACAGGCCATCCCACTGCTAAATTGGTATGGTTACGCTCGTTTGACAACCAAAAAACAGGCACAACGCATACCAATCTCTACCCTGAAAAAGACAAAGGGGGAAAAATTGGGTGGCACCCCTTTTGGGGCGCTAACATCACGGGGTACTAATTTTAGCGCCGTGAAAAAGTTAGTGCCCCTCCGCCGGAAATTTATTAGTAGCACCCCAAGCAGGAGGTGGAGCGCTACTGGAAGTGCTCCACCTCCTTCTTGGGGCGCTACAACTGAATATTGCAGCGCTACGTGCAACAGTGCCATGAGCGCCACATCATTGCAGGCCTCCTCCCTTGATTGAAGGGGCGGGGCCTAGCGCTGCGTGCACCAGAGCCCTGCTGAACCACCGGGGAGTCGGGTGCCTTGAAAACAGCCTGACACTCAAGAGGAGTGCTGGGTTGAGCGATCACGGCCAGCACCCCGAGAAAAAAAGAGGAAGGGGGCAGGTGCTGGCAGTCGGCCCAAAAAAAATGGCCGCCCAACACCTGCCCCTTTTACTAGTGCCGCCGCTGCAAGAACGCCCCCTGATCCTGTCGGGGCCCAAGTGGGGCGCTACGCCGCTAATCTTCTGCAGAATTTCCCGGGAGGCATAAACGTCGCCGTGCCCGGGCACTAGGGGATTTGCGCCCCATTAGCGCCTCCTGGGAGCCCTAACGAGAGGCATAAATCAACCCAATTTTTCCCCCAAAAGGGCTTCATACAATTGTCAGAAAATTCTAACTTAGTTATATTCAGTTTCTGACATCAATAACTATTCTAATTCATATGATAACAAAGTCAGTACTTGTTAGCTGATGCATTTACTTATCAAAAGTGTAACTAGACATGTGTTTTAAGTTAAGTGAAATAATTAAGAAGATTCTCGCTTGATATAAAGGGGTTTTCAGTAGGTGTTAACATCAAATATGGCATCAGAGCAGAATTTCTCCTTACGCTAGCAGTGGAAAATGGATGCTTAGGATGGTGATGTACTGTACAGGACATTTGTGCCACTATTTGAGAAAGCAATATTGCAAGAAATCTGCTATCTTAGTTCTATTTCACTCTGGTAAAACAAAAATGGCAAAATGATGACCCAAAAAATTCTGAATTTATTTGTACTCAAAGAGCTATTTTTTGTTTGTGATTTCTGTCTACCAGGAATAGAGGTAGTCTCACACAATCATTTTTTTCTCAAAGAAAATATTTTTTTAAACCTGCAAGAGACCTAAACCTACCACCAAGGAAAGCAAACTTTAGCAATCAAATATGTAAATTAAACTCGCATACTACTTTCTCTTGCACAGCAATAGTACTTTTGCATGAAGGCATGCATGTTATACTTGACTTAACGCCAAAAATTGCACCAGCTTCAATAAAGTGAAAAATGCTAACCAATGTATTGAAAGTGTCAGTACCTACAGACTGAAAGATTGCACAAGAGATAGTGGTCAAAATAACGGTGATGCTAATGGCACTTACCGTTATTTCTGCGTAAATGGTACAGCAACTGCAGGCGAGGGGCAGATGCGCGGTTAAAAGTGAATATCTAAAAGTTGCTGTTCGAGTTGCACCGCCCCGCCGTTAGCTTCGCAAAAATGGGCATTTTGCTGGCTGGCTCACCACTGAAATGCATTGAACAGCGTGAAGTTGCTCCATTTGCGCGACAGATATGAACTAAACTCGCCACAGAAAGTTAAGTCTTGTCATTTCAAGCGCAAATATCCTTTTAACGATGTGATAGCTGTTAATAACTACCAATCAACCTCTCTGGCACTGAAAATTAACTATTACAAGTGTGGAGTCTCATTCCTTCAGGTATTAATTAATGCCGGAGATTTTTAAATGTCAAATTTAGAATTTAAAATTTAAAATTTCTTTTTTTAATTTTCTTTGCTGTCTCTTTTTTATCTCTCTCTTAATACAATCTTTCTTTTCCTCTCTTTATCTCTCTTTCTGTACCTGATTTGACATTGAATTCACCCACTCTTATTTACACTTCCTCTCAGTCCTTGCGCTGTTTATTTCACAATACTTCAATCTGATTGGTTAAGGAGATACACAGTTGCTTACCCTGTTCGCTCAGATCCCAGATGCCCAGTTTCCTTCACTGTGATGATATCAGCTCGTACTTTCAGCAACTTGCCATGCAAAACATTTAAACACCTAAACATGCAAGGGCATGTCTAACTAACGGCAGACACTGTTAAATGCCTTGCTACAGCAAATTATGGGCCATTATTAGTATACGTTCAGCATAGACCATGGATCAAACCTTAGAATTTCCTAATCTGTATGGTTCAGCTACTTAATGGATACATTTGCTTAACCATCAGGGAGGCAGAAGGGCTAAAAAGGAGTCTATTCAGGTTTGTAGAGAAATAAGCAGAATGAGCTCCCTGTAGAAGCACTGCTGGACATTCAGGATTATCAACTCATTTCCAATAACAGGTATTGAAATACAGTTGGCATAGGCCAAACTTAAAGCACTGCAGAGGCTGGTTTTCAATTAGTGTTTTTATTCAAAAATGTGATGCCGATTGTGGTTGTTTTTGTGCAAAGGTCGAAGGTAACTATTTCAAGCAGCACTTTTGATACAATTATGTTACTCTCTGCCCATTTTCCCTTTTTCAAACCTCCCCAAGCCATATATTATGCACAGCATGAGAGACTTGACATCTGCGGATGAACCTAATCTTTGCTTGGCACCCTTCAACAATGAATCACTGTACAGTGAAGTTACTTTTCTTGTGTTAAATGGGGCTTAAAATTTTGAGCCACTTTTTAACGCCCGCATAAGAATGCCAAATATACTTTCTGTGCTTTCTGGTAACCTAAGTGCATTGTGATGCACTTTAAATAAACACATTACTGAGGAGCCAGTTGGAAAACGCCTGCAAAATGATAGTAAGCTAGTTTAATAACCACTTAACCAGTATAAATAGCACATCGTGGACCAAAGCGACTGTGAAGTGTGCAATTTCTGTAAAAAGTAATGGGAAAGCGCAGAAGGCGTGGAGCAAGATTTATGGATCGAGATCTGTAAGTTATGGTAGAGTGTGAGTGCATGTGAGAGTGCTCTCTACGAATTAGAGGAGCAAGCCACCAACGTCCAAAGGGCGAAGCAGACTTGGGAAGTCATCACACAGGAAGTCAATGCAGGATCATGTTTCGAAAGTTAGAACGATACAAGATATCAGGGCTTTAAGAAAAGTGCCAAATTGAGAAATGAAAGTAAGCAAGAGTACACATTGCCTGTGGTGGTGGCGATATGTGATGGTACTCACTGTTTACAATCAAAGTAAGTTAAAGCGATCAGTTAAGTTTGTTTGAGTACCTTACTATCTTTAAGCTGAACTGCTCCAGTAATCTGCTGAAATGTGACACAAAGGGAAGGAATGAACGGTTGAGAACTAGCAGAGCAGGATCAGTAAGGTGAATGTAGAATAAGGGTTGACCAGGAAATCATAGATCGGTAGCCACTGATTTTCCATTCACTCATTTAAATGGAGAAGTCGGGGACTGTGGGCCCACAACCTCCCAACCAGCAATCGCTACAAATGCTGCTCTATGCCAGGAGTACCTGATCGAGCAATCGGCCTATTTAATGTTCAACGTGTTCATAGGAAAATCCTTTCTCTGATATTTTACCAGAGATGTTATAATGTACATATATTAAAATTTGCTGCGCTTTTGCAAGGCTTTAATCTTCTCCAGGGAAATGTTCTCCATGAAAACCCACTGAAGTCCATAGGTAATCACAAGTAACTCCAGGATACTCATCCTTCCTCACACATCCACTATCAGCTCTACCCTGCTGTTCTCCAGACATCATCCTCTTCCTCCACTCCTCCGCCCCGCCACAGACACATATTCAGCACCACCTAGTAACACAGGAACAATTGTGTCCTGTGAAATGTTTGATTCTCTTAGTGTTACCATTCAGGCTTCTTCATATACTTTCTATCATGTCCAACACAAAGGTCAGCCCCATAGACCAAGCCAACACTTCCAGTGAACTGAAGCAAGACATAGGGTTATTACATAGGATATATGGCACATTTGGCCCAACCAGTCCATGCCGGCATTTATGCTCCACTCGAGCCTCCTCCCGTCTTTCCTCATCTAAATCTATCAGCATAATCCTCTATTCCCTTAACCCTCATATGCGTGTCTAGCCTCCTCTTAAATGTATCTATACTAATCACTTCAACCATTCCCTGTGGTAGCGAGTTCCACATTCTCACCAGTCCAAAAGATGTGCGGGTTAGGTTGATTGGCTATGATAAATTGACCCTTAGTGTTAGGGGGATTAAATACGTGGGGTTACGGGGATAGGGTGGGATATGTGTTGGTGCAGGGGTTACGGGGATCGGGTGGGATATGTGTCGGTGCAGGCTCGATGGGCCGAAATGGCCTCTATCTGCACTGTGGGGTTTCTGTGATTCTGTGATTCTGTGATTCTTTGGGTAAAGAAGTTTCTTCTGAATTCCCTATTGGATTTCTTGGTGACTATCTTATATTTATGGCCTCTAGTTATTCTCTTCCCCACAAGTGGAAACATTCTCTCTCTATCCACTCTATCAAAATCTTTCATAATTTTAAAGACCTCTATTAGGTCACCCCTCAGCCTTCTTTTTTCAAGAGCAAAGAGACCCAGCCTGTTCATCCTTTCCTGATATGTATACCCTCACATTTCTGGTATCATCCTTGTAAATCTTCTCTGCACCCTCTCCAGTGCCTCTATATCCTTTTAATAATGTAGCGACGAGAACAGTACGCAGTACTCTAAGGGCTGCATTTTGTGAATGGAGGCGAATTGGAGGCGGGACTGCTGCTTGTTGTGTCAATGTCCTGCCTCCATCTTCGCCTGACTAATCAGAGGGATTTTCCCCTGATTGAGCTTGTTAAGCCTGCCCTGCGGGCTCAGCAGGCCAATTAGGGCGGAAGTCACTGACAAATCACGTCAACGTCAGACGTACTATCTGTCAAGACTTCTTGAAAGAAGAAATGACAGTGTTTGACAGCTCTGTGAAGCTGTCAAACACTGCCATTCTCTTTAGTTTGATGAGCCTTTGTGGTGAGGACTCATCAAACCTTTC
This sequence comes from Somniosus microcephalus, assembly GCF_052327205.1. Lineage (NCBI taxonomy): Eukaryota > Metazoa > Chordata > Chondrichthyes > Squaliformes > Somniosidae > Somniosus > Somniosus microcephalus. The sequence continues at coordinate 54,315,817 of NC_141000.1, forward strand.
AACTTTGTAAATTTCACATGTCTGTAAGATCGGAGGATCCAACAGCCATTATGTGAAATTGACAAGGAGAATATCAGCTCTCCCCATCCAGCGCGGCTAATGGCTGTAGAAAGAAAACAAGGTAAGTGCACACTTTTTCAAACTTATCACTCACCTTACATACTTACCACTCCACACTTGCACCCATCACTCACCTCTACACCTTACTTCCAGGTGCCTCCGACCAGCACAGATCTCCTCCGTGTCTCCTCCAACACGACGGGGTTCTCCGAGGTCGGGAAGCCTTCACCTGTGAAGGTAAAATGGCACTAATCCTTTTTTTTGCCTGTTATCTACCTGTTAACAGGCAGTTAAAAGGATTAAATGCCTTTCCCGCCTCCGGGAGATGGGACCCGAAGCTGCACATCTTCCCACCTCCTGGCAAAAGGGCACGGAGGCAGGATGGGGGCGGGTTTGCTATCTGCCCCCAGATTCTCCGATTTTACCGGCTGTCCCGCCTCCTCGGGGCTTGGAAAATCCAGCCCTAAGTGTGGTCTAACCAAGGTTCGATACAGGTTTAGCATAATTTCCCTACTTTTCAATTCTATGCCTCTAGAAATAAACCCTAGTGCTTGGTTTGCTTTTTCTTTGGCCTTGCTAACATGTGTCACAACTTTTAGTGATTTGTGTATTTGTATTCCAAGATCCCTTTGCTCCTCTACCCCACCTAGACTTGCATCCTCCAAGTAATAAGTGACCTCCCTATTCTTCCTACCAAAATGTAATACCTCACATTTATCTGTGTTGAACTTCATTTGCCAATTATATGCCCATTCTGCAAGTTTATTAATGTCCTCCTGTAATTTGTTGCAGTCCTCCTCAGTATTGACTATCCCCCACCCCCCCAATTTGGTGTCATCCACAAGTTTAGAAATTGTGTTTTTGATTCCAAAGCCTAAATCATTAATTTAAATTGTGAACAGCAGTGGTCCCAGCACTGATCCTGGTGGAACACCACTACCCACCTTTTGCCACTGTGAATAGCTACCCTTTACTCCTACTCTCTGCTTTCTGTCCTGAAGCCAGCCAGCAATCCATTCTGCTACTTGTCCCTGACTCCGCATTCTCAGGAGTGGTAAGAGCGGAGACTCAGTGAGTATTTAAACTCACTTTCGCGGGCTTTTTTTCACAGGCCATTGTTGGGAGCAGTGAGAGCGGAGACTCAATGAGTATTTAAACTCACTTTTGTGGGATTTTTTTCATAGGCTTAGCAATCTCGCAGACCAGCAGTGGCGTTCCAGAGCCACTTCACGAATGAAAATGTGATGCGGGCAGCAGGAAGCAGCTGATTGGGTGAGTATTTATACTACTTTATAGTTTGACAGTTAAGGTAGTTTATAAAGTTTAGAAGGTCTTAATTTTGTGGCTATTGTTCCTAAGGTCTCTGTTGTGTAGCGGGCAGTGCTAGGAAACAAGGGCCCTTGAGTATATCGTTTAATTATAGTATAATTGGTGGTATGGATTTAATTTAAATTAATTAATGGGTAATCATGGCAGCACAGCTCGGCCCCATGGTGTGCTCCTCCTGCACTATGTGGGGAATCAGGGACACTTCCTGTGTCCCAGACGACCATGTGTGTGGGAAGTGTATCCAGCTGCAGCTACTGACAGACCACATTGTGGTGCTAGAGCTGTAAATGGATACATACTGGAACATTCGTGATGCTGAGGATGTCATGGATATGATGTTTAATCAGTTGGTCACACCACAGGTAAAGGCTGCACAGGCAGGAAGGGAATGGGTAACCGCCAGGCAGAGTAGTAGGCGCAGGCAGGTAGTGCAGGGGTTCCCAGTGGCCATCCCCCTCTCAAACCCCTTTAGATATTGTTGGGGATGATGGCTTATCGGGGGAAGGCAGCAGCAACCAACTTCTGGCACCATGGGTGGTTCTGCTGCATGGGACGGGAGGAAAAAGAGCGAGAGAGCTATAGTGATAGGAGATTCTATTGTAAGGGGAAGAGATAGGCATTTCTGCAGCCGCAAACATGACTCCAGGATGGCATGTTACCTCCCTGGTGCAAGGGTCAAGGTTGTCTCGGATCGGCTGCAGCGCATTCTCTAGGGGGAGGGTAAACAGCCAGCTGTTGTGGTGCATATAGGTACCAATGATATAGGTAAAAACCGGGATCAGGTCCTAAAAGCTGAATATAGGGAGTTAGGAGGTCAATTAAAAAATAGGACCTCAAAGGTAGTAATCTCAGGATTGCTACCAGTGCCACATGCTAGTCAGAGTAGAAACAGAAGGATATTTCAGATGAATACGTGGCTAGAAGAATGGTGCAAGGGGGAGGGATGCAAATTCCTGGGACATTGGAACCGGTTCTGGGGGAGGTGGGACCAGTACAAACTGGACGGTTTGCACCTGGGCAGGACTGGGACCGATGTCCTAGGGGGAGTGTTTGCTACTGCTGTTGGGGAGGGTTTAAACTAAAATGGAAGGGGGTTGGGAACCTGTGCAGGGAGATAGAGGAAAGGGAAGCAAGGATAGAAGCAAAAGACAGGAAGGAGAAAAGCAAAAGTTGAAGTCAGAGAAATCTAGGGTGTAAATCAAACATGGCCGTAGTAAACAATAATTCTAAAAGGTCTAAGAGTCCTAAAAAAATCAAGCCTGAAGGCTTTGTGTCTTAATGAGAGGAGCATTCGTAATGAGGTGGATGAATTAGCTGTGCAAATAGATGTAAACGGATATGATATAATTGGGATTACGGAGACATGGCTCCAGGGTGACTAAGGCTGGGAATTCAACATCCAGGGGTATTCAATATTCAGGAAGGACAGGCAAAAAGGAAAAGGAAGTGGGGTAGCATTGCTGGTTAAAGAGGAGGTTACCACAATAGTAAGGAAGGATATTAGCTCTGATGATGTGGAATCTGTATGGGTAGAGCTGAGAAATACCAAGGGGCAGAAAACATTAGTGGGAGTTGTATACAGACCCCCAAACAGTAATGCTGAGGTTGGGGATGGCATTAAATGGGAAATTAGAGATGCGTGCAATAAGGGTAAAGCAGTTATCATGGGTGACTTTAATCTACATATAGATTGGGCTAACCAAATTAGTAACAACACTGTGGAAGAGGAATTCCTAGAGTGTATACGGGATGGTTTCCTGGACCAATATGTCAAGGAACCAACCAGAGATCAGGCCAACTTAGACTGGGTATTATGTAATGAGAAAGGAATAATTAGCAATCTTGTTGTGCGAGGCCCCTTGGGGAGGAGCGATCATAATATGATAGAATTCTTCATTAAGATGGAGAGTGAAGTAGTTGATTCAGAGACTTGGGTGCTGAATTTAAATAAAGGAAACTATGATGGTATGAGGCCCAAGTTGGCTAGGATGGATTGGGGAATGTTACTTAAAGGGTTGACGGTGAAGAGGCAATGGCAAACATTTAAAGATCGCAAGGATGAACTATGGAATTTGTTCATCCCTGTTTGGCATAAAAATAAAACAAAAAAGGTGACTCAACATTGGCTAACAAGGGAAATTAGGGATAGCATAAGTTCCAAGGAGAGGACATATAAATTGGCCAGAAAAAGCAGCAAACCTAAAGATTGGGAGCAGCTTAGGATTCAGCAAAGGAGGACAAAGGGATTAATTAAGAGGGGGAAAATAGAGTATGAGAGCAAGCTTGCAGGGAACATAAAAACTGACTGTAAAAGCTTCTATAGATATGTGAAGAGAAAAAGATTGGTAAAGTCAAGCATAGGTCGCTTGCAGTCAGAAACGGGGGAAATTATAATGGGAAACAAAGACATGGCAGACCAATTAAACACATACTTTGGTTCTGTCTTCACAAAGGAGGACACAAATAAACTCCCAGAGATGTCGGGAAACATAGGGTCTAATGAGAGGGAGGAACTGAATGAAATCAGTGTTTGTAGGGAAATGGTGTTAGGGAAATTGACGGGATTGAAGGCCGATAAATCCCCAGGGCCTGATAATCTACATCCTATGGTACTTAAGGAAGTGGCCCTAGAAATAGTAGATGCATTGCTGGTCATCTTCCAAAATTCTATAGACTCTGGAACAGTTCCCATGGATTGGAGGGTAACCAATGTAACCCCACTATTAAAAAAAGGTGGTAGAGAAAAAACGGGGAATTATAGACCGGTAAACCTGGCATCGGCAGTGGGGAAAATGCTAGAGTCCATTATAAAAGATGTAATAGCAGAGCACTTGGAAAACAGTGACAGGATCGGACAAAGTCAACATGGATTTACAAAACGTAAATCATGCTTGACTAATCTATTGGAATTTTTTGAGGATGTAACTGGTAGAATAGATGAGGGAGAACCAGTGGATGTGGTGTATTTGGACTTTCAGAAGGCTGTTGATAAGGTCCCGCATAAGAGACTAGCGTGCAAAGTTAACGCACATGGGTTTGGAGGTAAGGTACTAACTTGGATAGAAAACTGGGTGGCAGATAAGAAGCAAAGAGTTGGAATAAACGGGTCTTTTTCCGAGTGGAAGGCAGTGACTAGTGGGGTACCACAGGGATCGGTGCTAGGACCCCAATTATTCACAATATATGGACAAAAGAGCTGAACTCAAGAGGTGAGGTGAGAGTGACTGCCCTTGACATCAAGGCAGCATTTGATCGAGTGTGGCATCAAGGAGCCCTGGCAAAACTGAAGTCAATGGGAATCAAGGGGAAAACTCTCCATTGGTTGGAATCATACCTAGCACAAAGGAAGTTGGCTGTGGTTGTTGGAGGTCATTCATCTCAATCACATGACATCACTGCAGGAGTTCCTCAGGGCAGTGTCCTAGGCCCAACCATCTTCAGCTGTTCCATCAATGACCTTCCCTCCATCATAAGGTCAGAAGTGGGGATGTTCGCTGATTATTGCACACTGTTCCGCACCATTCGAGACTCGTCAGATACTGACGCAGTCCGTGTCCACATGCAGCAAGACCTGGACAACATTCAGACTTGGGCTGACAAGTGGCAAGTAACATTCGCACCACACAAGTGCCAGGCAATGACCATCTCCAACAAGCGAGACTCTAACCATCTCCCCTTGACATTCAATGGCATTACCATCGCTGAATCCCCCACTATCAACATCCTGGGGGTTACCATTGACCAGAAACTGAACTGGACCAGCCATATAAATACTGTGGCTACAAGAGCAGGCCAGAGGCTGGGAATTCTGCGGCGAGTGTCTCACCTCCTGACTCCCCAAAGCCTTTCCACCATCTACAAGGCACAAGTCAGGAGTGTGATGGAATACTCTCCACTTGCCTGGATGAGTGCAGCTCCAACAACACTCAAGAAGCTCGACACCATTCAGGATAAAGCAGCCCACTTGATTGGCACTCCATCCACCACCTTCAACATTCACTCCCTCCACCACCGGTGCACTGTGGCTGCAGCGTGTACCATCTACAAGATGCACTGCAGCAACTCGCCAACGCTCCTTCAACAGCACCTTCCAAACCCGCGACCTCTACCACTTAGAAGGACAAGGGCAGCAGGCGCATGGGAACATCACCACCTACAAGTTCCCCTCCAAGCCACACACCATCCTGACTTGGACCTGTATCGTCGTTCCTTCACTGTCGCTGGGCCAAAATCCTGAAACTCCCTTCCTAACAGCATTGTGGGTGTACCTACACCATATGTACTTCAGCAGTTCAAGAAGGCGGCTCACCACCATCTTTTCAAGGGCAATTAGGGATGGGCAATAAATGCAGGCCTAGCCAGCCAGCAACGCCCACATCCCATCAATGAATTTTTTTAAAAATGATCTAGAGGAGGGAACTAGATGTAATATCTCCAAGTTTGCAGATGACACAAAGCTGGGTGGGCGTGTGTGCTGTGAGGAGGATGCAGAGAAACTCCAGTATGATTTGGACAGGCTGGGCGATTGGGCAGATGCATGGCAGATGCAGTATAATGTGGATAAATGCGAGGTTATCCACTTTGGTGGCAAAAACAGGAAGGCAGATTATTATCTGAACGGCAATAGATTGGGAAAAGGGGAAGTGCAACGAGACCTGGCTGTCCTTGTGCACCAGTCACTGAAGGTAAGCATGCAGGTGCAGCAGGCGGTTAAGAAGACAAATGGTATGCTGGCCTTCATAGCGAGAGGGTTTGAGTACAGGAGCAAGGATGTCTTGCTGCAGTTGTACAGGGCCTTGGTGAGACCACACCTTGAGTATTGTGTGCAGTTTTGGTTGCCTTATCTGAGGAAGGATGTTCTTGCCATGGAGGGAGTGCAGCGAAGATTCACCAGACTGGGACCTGGGATGGCAGGAATGACGTATGAAGAGAGATTGGGTCGATTAGGCTTATATTCGCTAGAGTTTAGAAGAATGAGAGGGGATCTCATTGAAACATAAAATTCTAACAGGACTAGGCAGACTAGATGCAGGAAGGCTGTTCCCGATGGTGGGGGAGTCCAGAACCAGGGGTCACAGTCTAAGGATAAGGGGTAAGCCATTTAGGACCGAGATGAGCAGGAATTTCTTCACCCAGAGAGTGGTGAACCTGTGGAATTCTCTACCACAGAAGACAGTTGAGGCCAATTAAATATATTCAAGAAGGAGTAAGATATATTTCTTAAGGCTAAGGGGATCAAGGGATATGGGGAGAAAGCAGGGACAGGGTACTGAATTTGGATGATCAACCATGATCGCATTGAATGGCGGAGCAGGCTCGAGGGGCCGAATGGCCTACTCCTGCTCCTATCTTCTATGTTTCTATCTTTCTATGTTTCTCTGACCTTGTTCATCAGTCTATTATGGAGTACCTTAACGAAGGCCTTTTGAAAATCCAGATAAATTACATCTACTGCATTATAAATGCACGTCTTCTTCTTCTTCTTCTTACCATTGTCTACTCTCTCTGTTACCTCTTCAAAAAATTCAATAAGGTTGGTCAAGCAAGACTTTCCCTTTTGAAATCCATGTTGACTCTTAATTATTATATTTTTAGTTTCTAGATGTTCTTCTATTTTCTCCTTTAGTAGGGATTCCATTATTTTTCCTACCACTGATGTTAAGTTGACTGGTCTATAATTCCCTGGACATGTTCTATCCCCCTTCTTAAATATCGGTATTACGTTAACTAGCCGCCAGTTCTCTGGCACTACACCTTTTTCTAACGAATTATTAAATATGTGTAGTAATGCCTCTGCTATCTCTTCCCTAGATTCTTTTAAAATGTGTGGAGGCAACCTTCTGGACCAGGAGTTTTATCCTCTTTGAGTTTGATTAGTTTATTTAATATATCCCCTTTTTTATTTTAAATGCACTTATCTCATTACTAGTCTCATCATCCAATATCATGTCCACCTGTTTTTTCTCCCTGGTAAATACTGAAGCAAAATAATTATTTACTATTTCTGCCATCTCTCTTTCGTTACCTGTGGTATTATCCTGTCTATCCCTTAATGGCCCTATTCCCATTCCAACCTTTCTTTTTTTATTGATGTACCTATAAAATATTTTACTATTTTGTTTTATGTTCCTTGATAATTTAATTTCATAGTTCCTTTTTGCCTCTCTAATTGTTTTTTGACTTCTCTCCTAATCTTTTCATATTCTCCCTTATTATGCACTCCCCTACTGTCTATGTACTTAATGTATGCCTCTTTCCTTACCTTCAATAGTTCCCTTATGGCTTTATTCATCCATGGAGTTTCATTATTGTTTAGTTTGTTCTTTCATTTTAGCAGAATACATTTTTCCTGCACTCTGTTGAACACCATTTTATAATTGCCAATATTGTTGCCCATTTTTTTCCCCAAGTTCTATTCTCAGCCCCTCAAAATCAGCTTTTCTCCAATCTATTAACCTGGTTTTCATCATACTTATGCCCTTCTCAATTATCATCTTAAAGCGTATTATATTATGGTAACTATTGCCTATATGTTCCCCTACTTTTACTTCTCTTATCTACTCTGGTTCATTCCCCATTACTAGATCCAATAGCGAATCCTCCCCTGTTGGGCTTTTTACAAATTGGGTTAGAAAGGAGTCCTGTACACATTGTAGGAACTCTACTCCCTTATCTCCTTTACCTACCTTTTCTTTCCAATTAATATTGGGGTAGTTGAAATGCCCCATGATTATTATTCTATGTTTTTTACTAATTTCTCTAATTTGTTTGTATATTTCTTCCTCCACCTCCCTTCCACTATTAGGTGCTCTGTAGACTACCCCTATTAGTGTGACTGATCCTTTATTATCTTTTATCTCTATCCATATGGATTCTATTTTTGTCTTGCTGATATCTGAGTCACTTTTTCCTACTGCCATTACGTTATCCCTAATAAGTGCAGCTACATTTACAATTTAATAGGCAAATTATGAAAATAAAGTCTTTGCTTGTGATATTTGGGTTTAGCAGCTTTAAAAGTGGATAAATCTCCAGGCCCGGATGAAATGTATCCCAGGTTGTAAAGCAAAGCAAAAGAGGAAATAGCAGAGACCCTGACCATCATTTTTCAATGCTCTCTGGCTTCAGGTGTGGTGCCAGAGGACTGGAGGACTGCTAATATGGTACCCTTGTTTAAAAAGGGAGAAAAGGATAGCCTGAGTAATTACAGGCCAGTCAGCCTAACCTCGGTGGTGGGAAAATTATTGGAAAGAATTCTGAAGGACAGGATAAATCTTCATTTAGAAAGACACGGATTAATCAAGGATAGTCAGCATGGATTTGTTAAGGAAAACTCATGCCTGACAAACTACATTGAATTTTTTGAGGAGGTAACAAGAAGGGTAGATGAGGGTAGTGCGTTTGATGTAGTGTATATGGACTTTAGCAAGGCTTTTGATAAGGTTACACATGGTAGACTGGTCACGAAGTTAAAAGTGTCAAGTTGGATTCAAAACTGGCTCGGAGACAGGAAGCAGAGGGTAATGGTTGGTGGGTGTTTTTGTGACTGGAAGGCTGTTTCCAGTGGGGTTCCGTAGGGCTCAGTACTAGGTCCCTTGCTTTTTGTGGTATATATCAATGATCTAGACTTGAATATAGGGGGTATAATTAAGAAGTTTGCAGATGATACTAAAATCGGCTGTGTGGTTGATACTGAAGAAGGAAGCTGTAGACTGCAGGAAGATATCAATAAATTGGTCAGGTGGGCAGAACAGTGGCAAATGGAATTCAATCCGGAGATAAATTGGTCAGGTGGGCAGAACAGTGGCAAATGGAATTCAATCCGGAGAAGTGTGAGGTAATGCATTTGGGGAAGACTAACAAGGAAAGGGAATACACATTAAATGGTAGGACACTGAGTAGTGTAGAGGAACATAGGGACCTTGGAGTGCATGTCCAGAGATCCCTGAGGGTAGCAGGCCAGGTAGATAAGGTGGTTAAGAAAGCATACGGAATGCTTGCCTTTATTAGCCGTGGCATAGAATACAAGAGCAGCGGGGTTATGCTTCAACTGTATAAAACACTAGATAGGCCTCAGCTAGAGTACTGCATGCCGTTCTGGTTACCACATTACAGGAAAGATGTGATTGCACTAGAGAGTGTACAGAGGAGATTTACAAGGATGTTGCTGGGCGTAGAGAATCTTAGCTATGAGGAAAGACTGGTTAGCCTGGGTCTGTTTTCCTTGGAACAGAGGAGGCTGAGGGGAGACCTTATTGAGGTGTATAAATTTATGAGGGGCATAGATAAAGTGGATAGAAAGGACCTATTTCTCTTAGCAGAGGGGTCAAAAACCAGGGGGCACAGATTTAAAGTAATTGGTGGAAGGTTTAGAGGGGATTTGAGGGGAAATTTCTTCACTCAGAGGGTTGTGGGGTTCTGGAACTCACTGCCTGAAAGGGTGGTAGAGGCAGAAACCCTAACCACATTTTAAAAGTGCTTGGATGTGCAATTGGGATGCTCTAACCTGCAGGGCTACGGACTAAGAGCTGGGAAGTGGGATTAGGCTGGATAGCTCTTTGTTGGCTGGCGCGGACATGATGAGTCGAAATGGCCTCCGTCAGTGCTGTAACTTGCTATGATTCTATGATTTATGGAGATGCAATTCCTCAGTGTATATGATCTGATGCCTGCACTGAGGTCTGTATTAATGTGTAGTAATTTAGTGTATTAGCATTAACAGAGCATTAGTGCACTATTGCCCACTCTCCTGGCTTGCTGCTCCTGAGGCTATTGCATTATTGGTAACCAAAAGCAAAGACCAGCTGAGAAGTAAATGGGCACAAATAAGCAGGTTATATGAAGTTGCAGATGTCATTCCGATGAGTGGAATCTTTCTTTAGAAGAATACAATTTCAAGCTGATATATGTCTTAGAGAAACACAAAGAAATATTGAACCATATTGTCTTTTATGACTTGAAAGATGATCAATCTTTAATCCATCGCACTGTTTATTCCTATTCCTATAAGCAGCAATCCAATCACAACCAGAGATGTTTCAAATTAGCCTCAATTGCTTTTGCTGGGAATCTGTTTGTCCTCCTCAGTACACTCTGAGGGAAAAGTTTTTTCCACACTGAAATCTAATTCTGATGCTGTTTTTTTTTATTTTCACAGACTAGAACTTTTTCAGGAACTAACATACAATTGTGAATTTCCACTCTGAATTAGGTCACAAATGATTGACTAATAAAATATTTTGACACATTTCAGTTTACCCAATCTTTCAGAGTTATATATAGTATGCACTGAATATCATCAGTAATGTACAGAGATGCCCTTTTCATGTTATTTCTTCGACCTTAGCATGCAGTATTTGAGTTTGAGCTAGAATGATAGAATTGAAATGATGGAGGGAATTTAATTGACGGAGGTAACTCAAGACTCAAACAGCAAAGCTGTGAGTAACACTTGTGATCATTACCAGTAAAAGTAGCTATTTTCCATTTACTCATTGTATTGCAATGTTGCAGGTTCAGTTTAGAAAGTCAGCAAAGTTAGAATCAGCTCTACACTGAGGGTTTAAGAAAAAACACAACAAAGTTTTCAATTGTATACCTATCAAGTCAGACTCACAAATAATTTCAGCCTCGCAAATAAGTTCAGCCTCAAGACTTCCCTCTGTTACTCTATTAGTCTGCCCTCACTCTGGACTAACTTCACTATCTAGTCCAGGGTATGGGATTTGCAATATTCAGTAACATATAAACAGAGAAGATTGAATTATCCTTATGTGGAGTAACCTTACATCACCTGATTCATTTCATAAAACCCTGAGGAAAATCCCAGCTCAAAATCCATTAAACTCAACAAGCCTATAGTTTTTAATTAGAAAAACAGAATAGGATTGTCAGTAACTGAAGAAGCCAACTAACCATTTTTACCAGAGCAGCTTTTTGTATTCTTCATTGCTATAATAAACGGCAGAGGCTGCAGTCTGAACACTTGACTGTTGACTGAAAGGTGAGCTGATGTCCACTTCAGCTGAAACCTATCTTTATTGCACAGTGTAAGGACAAAATTCAGTGCTCCTAATGCACTGTGCTTGGCACAGCAGAACCAGCAAGAATAGGAAAGTGCTGAGCATGAGGTTAGCTGACAAGCAAGAATATTGTTAAGTCCCACCAATATGCCCCACAATGGCCTAGAAATTCAATTACGCAGCACCCGTTTTACAGGCGTAAAATGGGCAACTAATGGTCCAATAGGGTGGAAGGCGTTTGCGCAGTCATTCTGCGCCAGAAATGTGTCACCCACCATATTGGATTGAGCTGCTCAATAGATGTCCAAGGCACGCACCGGAGTGATTTAAAAGCCTCATTATAATATTAAAATAAGGGCCCTATGCCTGTTGTAGGACTCTTTTGTGAAGTTAGTCTACTCCAGCGCCTGACTTACCACATGATAAACTCACCCAGCAAATCATGGCACTAAATGTCATCATGGGCCCAGCAGGAGTGCTATTTAAAGGGTTCATCCACTCCATACAGGTTAGTTGCTGGTTTGTCCTCTTAGACTGCTTGTGAACTTCTGGGCCTTTTTATGGCTATTTTCTGAGTTCCAAAACTAAATTCTGACTCCTGGAAACAACTTTGTGTTGGTGCTGACCTGCTTTTCTCTGCTTTTCAAGCAGTTGTATTCCAGTCATGAGTGGTCTGGTAGGCCTGGCTTTGAGGCTGGAAAATGAGTGGGGGTAGTGAAGAAGGCAGGAGAGGGCAGGAGCAGCTGGGACAAGAGGGAGTAGGAGGGCACTGCACAGGAGACCATTCCCACAGTGGGTTCTCAGGAAGCACTTCCCATACCTCAGCTTCACTGAGGAGCAATGTGTCAGGTACCTGCGCTTCACCTGCTGCAGCCACAGCTGGAGCCCCAAACCAGGGCATGGACAGCAGTGCCTGGGTCTGTCAAGGTCATCATGGCCCTTAACTTTTATGCCACAGGCTTGTTCCAGGCTACAGTAGGCGACATCAGTGTCATATCCCAGTTTGCTGTATCAGAGAGCTGACCGAGGCTCTCTATACCAGGACGAACACCTAAATCACATTCCCAATGGACAGAACAAAACAGGATGAGAGAGCACTATGAATAACCTGCATTGCAGGCTTTCCCAGGGAACATTGGTTGCAGTGTTTGCCTACACAACAGTGACTGTACTGTATAAGTAGTTCATTAGCTGTAAAGCACTTTAGGACATGAATGGTGCTATATAAATGCAAGTTCTTTCTATTTGGATCTAACTATGTATAACATTCTTATGACCTTGATGTTCATGTGTTATGCATCAGGTTGCCTTGTTGTGTATTGTATCACCTCAGTAGCTTAGTGGCATAATTCTATAAGTAAAAGAGAGAAAAAGATTTTAAATAACAATAATCATTTAAATCCTTTGAGGACATGAATATATTTGTCTCAATTTCACAATTATAGTCGTTATTTTCTAGAAATTCAGTACTAACTGAAATAGCGTTGGGAGAAAATATGTCTTTATTTAGCATTTTCTCTGTAAAGAGATAAAAAATAGTAACCTTGTAAAAATGTAATTATGCAAAATATTACTCCAGTCCTCAAAGGTTTATCTACTCCAGCAGTAGTTAATTAATCAGCCATTCATTGTACTGCTTGTCTTGAGCTACTGTACAATTCATCCTTGCTAGAGAGAAAGCATTCAGTAGTGTGGAACAGTCTTATCTAGTCCAAGCATTGCACAGTTCTGGAGTCAGGGATAATATGGTCAAATAAATTAACATTCTTAAGTATACAGCCCAAGCAGTAGTAATTACTAATGGGGGTTACATTACTGCCAATTACCCTCTAGAGGAACACCAACCAGAAAGGTCTTTTCTCTTTCTCCTTTATTTGTGAAAGTACTGACAGCAGTAATAATTGAACAAAAGTAATGGTTTTCTCACCCCCAAGGAGCGGAGCTGAAATTATCTAGTATATTGGATAGTTCTGGGAATCTTAATAATCTCAACAAGAGAAGCACTATAGTTAAGGTTATAAGATACTCATTATTAGTTCCCTAAGGCATGTCAGTACCTTGGGAGTGATACACTGAGCAGAAGAATATATGGTGCAAAGCACAAGGTATTAAGATATTTTGGATAATTAACAGACAACTACCCTGCTGAGAGAGTTCACCTGTCAATTATGATAGAATTAATTCCACTGAGATGAACATCAGCTTCCGAATCAGTTCTGTTTTATTCATGCATCCCATTATGTCACCTGCTTATTCTTTGACAAATACATTATATATAATACATTACTTATAAATTTTACATAATCTGGTATTCATATTTTCATATTAGCATTTGTACTGTTGCAGAATTATTGTAGCCTGCACACATGAAGCTTACTGTAGGACCATTGTAAGTGAACTACTGTTTACAATGCAGTCGTGTAGCCTAGGTTATTACAGTCTTTGAATAGCTTGTTATAAATTAGTATGTATTTTATTAGAATCCAATGATATGATTAATTAGCCAGGCAGCATTAATTTCTAACAAAATACCATATTCTAAAGAATGTTTTAGAATAGCATTCCTGCTTTTTAAATTCAATCCAACACTGTGCATATTTTTTCTTTGTGAATTTTTTTTTCAGAATTTTAAGTTGAACCACAAACTACAATAAAATTATTCAATAGTATTAACATAGGCTGGCATTTAGCCTATATATAGAACACCAGTATCAAATTCAACTCAGCTTTGGGCAAAAATATCAAGTCCAAGCCCAGACTCCTGAGGGAGGCAGAGACATTCAGGAAAAAAGTTTAATTAAGGCATTAAAATAAATAAAAGATAATGGAATTGATAAATTAAGGTATGTTATTATGAAATAATACATTTTTAAATTGTTTAAACCCTTATTTTGGACATTAGAAATTTTAGTTACTGAAAAAGAATGGTGAATGAAAAAAATGTTGAAAATCCAGAAAGCTTTATGAGTGATTTGTGAGAACCAAGTGACCAGACTGCACAAACACAGGGTGACATTCTCTCACTATAATATAGCAGCTATTGTGTGTCACACAGTGTGACATAATTAACAGTGAAAATAACTATCACAGTACCACCTACAGGAATAACAGATAGTTACAAGAGATTTTCAATGTAATACATACCTCATGTACCAAATTTAATATATAAGAGATAAAAAGTAAATGTCAAGGCAGTAACAAGAATAGTACTGAAAGAAAGGATTGTGGGATAAATGTCACACTGTCCCTTAATCATACATAATCATACATATAGATAGTTTCCCAGAATCTTAGTTCTGTTCTTGGTAGTTCTTGAAGACCCAACTCCTTTCATATTAATTTCAGAGAAAATTTATGGATATAGAAGGGAATTGAAGAATGTGTGTGGAGCCATTTTCAGATCTCTGAATAACCATTCAGAGTGTCCTGGAAGAAGGGAAAAGTGATCATGCAAGCAGCCCTAATAGGCAAGGAATCCAAATGAGAAAAAATATATATAAATTACAATAATTCTTCAGTTGTAACCTACAATTTGAATCATATCATACAGGATGACACTGTGGAGTCATTTCAAAATAATCTCTGATAAGAAAACTAAGATCAGTGTTTTATGAAGTCTCAAAATATTATATTCTGACACACATGCTAGCATGTGGAATTTTTAAAGGTTTGTAGAAGTTGCTGAGACCGGAAGGAGTGGACCTGGAGGGAGCATAGTGAGAGCAGAGCAGTTAAAAGGAGCGGCAGCAACTCAACAGAGGCAGTTTTTGAAAAAGTGACGTCAGAGTAAAAAAAGTGACAGGAAGGAGCTGATTGGTGAGTAGCTGGTGAGTGTATTTTTTTTAAGTTTATAAGTTTATTTCTGCTAAGTTAGTTAATAGCCTATTAAATAGAGGGAAAGAGCTGATTGGTGAGTAGCTGGGGAGTGTTTTTTGTTAAGTTTTAAGTTTATTCCTGCTGGGTTAGTTCTTAGTCTATTAAATAGAGGCATGACAGGGCAGCTCAGTCCCATGGAGTGCACATCCTGTGCCATGTGGGAAGTCCTGGATGCTTTACGTAGCCTAGATGACCACATGTGCGGAAAGTGTTGCGAGCTACAGCAACTCGAGCTCCGGGTTTTGGAGCTTGAGCGGCAGCTGAAGTCACTGCAGTGCATTCATGAGGCTGAGAGTTATGTGGACAGCATGTTTCTAGAGGTGGTCACCCCGCAGCTTAAGAGTATGCAGGCAGAGAGGGAATGGGTGACCGCCAGACAGAAGAGGAGGACCAGACAGGTAGTGCAGGAGTCCCCGGAGTGCATCGCACTCTCCAACCATTATTCAGTTCTGAGTACTGGTGATGGCGATGGTTCCTCTGGGGAGTGCAGCCAGAGTCAAGTCCACGGCACCACGGGTGGCTCAGCTGCACAGGGGGGTGGGAGGAAAAAGAGTGGAAGAGCAATAGTGGTCGGAGATTCGATAGTTTGGGGAGCAGACAGGTGTTTCTGCAGCCATAGACATGACTCCAGGATGGTATGTTGCCTCCCTGGTGCCAGGGTCAAGGATGTCACTGAGTAGCTGCAGGACACTCTGAGGGGGGAGGGTGAACAGGGAGAGAGATTAAAAAGCAGGACCTCAAAGGTAGTAATCTCCGGGTTACTCCCAGTGCCACGTGCTAGTGAGTACAGGAATAGGAGGATAGATCAAATGAATGCATGGCTGGAGAGATGGTGCAAGAGGGAGGGCTTTAGATTCCTGAGGCATTGGGTCCGTTTCTGGGGAAGGTGGGATCTGTACAAACCGGACGGGTTACATCTCAACAAAGCCGAGACCAATATTTTTGTGGGGAGGTTTGTTAGTGCTGTTGGGGAGGGTTTAAACTAACTTGGCAGGGGGATGGGCACCAGCATTTGGAGTAGAAAAGAGGAATAAGGTGCATAAAAGAGTGAGTGTGTTGGATAGTACTAGAGAAGATAGTACTAGAGGCGGTAGTAGTACCATATTAGATAGGAGCAGACTAAGAATGACTACGAAAAATTCAAAAATGGGTTTAGAATGCATGTACGTAAACGCACAAAGTGTTGTGAATAAGGTTGGTGAGCTATAAGCACAATTAGCTGTGTGGCAATATGATGTGGCAATAACGGAAATGTGGCTTAAAAATGGTGAGGACTGGGCACTTAATATTCAAGGGTACAAAGTGTTCAGAAAAGATATTAAGGAAGACATTGCAGTATTGGAAAGGGAGGATGTTCTTGAGGGGATAAGGACAGAATCCATTTGGTTAGAGTTGAGGAGCAAAAAGGGTATGATCACGCTATTGGGGGTATTCTCTCGGCCTCCAAATAGTGAGAGTGAGGTAAAGGAGTAAATCTGCAGGGAAATCGCAGAGATATGCAAGAGTGGTGATATGGGGGACTTTAATTACCCAAATATCGATTGGGATAATGCTAGGGTAAAGGGGAGGAATTTCTGAAATGTGTGCAGGAGAATTTCCTTGACCAATATGTTCTTGGCCCAACTAAGAAGGAGGCATTGCTGCATCTGGTGCTGGGGAATGAGGTGGGCCAGGTCGACCAAGTGTCTGTGGGAGAACACTTGGGTATGAGTGATCATCGTATCATAAGATTTAGGTTACCAATGGAGAGGAGCAAGGAACAATCTAGAGTGGAACGTCTAAACAGGTGAATTCTTCAAGGGAGAACCAGACCAAATACAATAAGTTGAGAGGGGATGTGAAGATGAAAATAAGATTGGCAAAGAGAGAATATGAGAGTGGAATGGTGGTTAACATAAAAGGGAACGCAAAAATCTTCTACCGGCATGTAAACAGTAAGTGGGTAGTAAGAGGCAGGGTGGGTGATATATGCTTCGAGGTGCAGGGCAAGGCTAGAATACTCAATGAGTACTTTGTATCAGTATTTACTAAGGAGGTGGATGCTGACAAAATATCAGTAGAAGTGGAAAAGGTAGAAGCGATGGAAGGGATGAAAATTGATAGACAGGATGTACTAGAAAGGCTGGGTATGCTTAGAGTGGACAAGTCGCCTGGTCCAGATGGCTTGCATCCCAGGTTGCTAAGGGAATTGGGGGAGGAGATAGCGGAAGGGCTTGCCATAATTTTCCAATCTTCCCTAGATGCAGGGGAGGTGCCTGAGGATTGGAAAGTGGCAAATGTGACACCATTGTTCAAGAAAGGGTCTAAGGACAATCCTAGTACAGGCCGGTCAGTTTAACATCAGTGGTGGGTAAAGTTTTAGAAACAATAATCAAGGAAAAAATTAACGGGCATTTGGAGAGGTTTAAGCTAATTAAGGAGAGCCAACATGGGTTTGTAAAAGGAAGATCGTGTTTGACTAATCTAATTGAATTTTTTGATGAAGTAACAGAGAGGATTGATGAAGGGAATGCAATGGATGTTGTCTACATGGATTTACGGAAGGCGTTTGACAAAGTACCACATAGAAGGCTGGTTAACAAAATTGAGGCTCATGGAATAGGTGGGTCAGTGGCAGCTTGGATAAGGAATTGGCTTAAGGGCAGAAAACAGCGAGTTTTGGTAAATGGCTGTTTTTCAGACTGGAGGGTGGTAGACAGTGGAGTTCCCCAAGGGTCAGTGCTGGGGCCACTGTTTTTTGTGACATATATAAATGACCTGGATATTGGAATACAGAGTAGAATTTCTAAATTTGCCAATGACACCAAACTTGGGGGTGTGGCAAACAGTGATGATGGTATCAATCGACTGCAACAGGACATAGAAAGGCTAGCAGAATGGGCAGACAAGTGGCAGATGGAATTTAATACAGAGAAGTGTGAGGTGATGCATTTTGGCAGAAGGAACAGGGAGAGGCAATATACACTTCATGGCACAATTTTAAAGAATGTGCAGGGACAGAGGGACTTGGGATTAATGTGCATATGTCCCTGAAGGTGACAGGACATATTGAGAGAGTGGTTAACAAAGAATATAGGATCTTGGGCATCATAAATAGAGTTATTGAGTACAAAAGCAGAGAAGTTATGCTGAACTTCTATAAAGCGCTGGTTAGGCCACAACTGTAGTATTGCGTCCAGTTCTGGTCACCATACTTTAGGAAGGATGTGAAGGCCCTTGAGAGGGTGCAGAGGAGATTTACCAGAATGGTTTCGGGGATGGGGAATTTTAGCTACAAGGAAAGGCTGGAGAAGCTGGATTTGTTTTCATTAAAGCAAAGGAGGTTGGGGGTGATTTGATAGAGGTGTACAAGATTATGATGGGTTTGGATAGGCTAGACCGGAGAAGGCTGTTCCCACTAGTTGCTGGTACAAGGACTAGGGGACACAGATTTAAGGTTTTGGGCAAGAGATACAGGGGGGATGTGAGGAAAAACTTTCATACACAGCAAGTGGTGATGACCTGGAATTCGCTGCCGACAGAAGTGGAGGAAGCGGAGACATTCAATGTTTTCAAGGGGAGACTGGATAGGCACTTGAGAGAAATAAATATGCAGGGCTACGGGGATAGAGCTGGGAAATGGGACTGACTAGATTGCTCTACAGAGAGCCGGTACAGACTTGATGGGCCGAATGGCCTCCTTCTGTGTCTTTATGACTCTATAGGCTGGATTTTAACTCAGGTGCAGGATGGTGTCGTGTTATCTGCATTTCGTGTTATCCACCCGAATCTAAATGGATGTGGGAGATTGATGCAATTCTAATTTAATTGTCCAATTGATTTCCAACGTGTGGGAACACTTGGCAAATGGGTTTTTCCTGACTGAAAGTCGCCTCTGATGATGTCATCATTGCTGCTGCATTTAAGGTCTACGGCAAGCCTTGCTTCTTCTGCAGACTGCCAAGCTTTTTGCCTGTGGAGTGTGAGAGACCTGCAGGAAAGATGACTAGCGGGAGACCCAGATCAGCTCCTCGTTTTGACGAGGTGGCCCTGCAGGCATTAGTAGATGTGGCTACAGCCAACAGGGAGGTGCTCTTCCCTTCTACAGGGAGGAAGAGGCCTCCCAAGCAGACCAAGGCAGTGTGGATGCAGGTGGCTGAGGAGGTCAACTCCTTGGGAATCACCCGCAGAACCTGGATACAGTGCTGCAAGAGATTTCATGACCTTCTCCGCAATGGAAAAGTGAGTATGATTTTCCCATCACCCTCAATCTGATCCCCATTGCCTTTCCTCACCAGCACTCAGCTTCAGCAATCTCTTCCTCTGTATCCCACTTGACACTGACATCCATGCACCCTTACCCATTCCCTTTTTCTCTATGGTCACATTCACATAACTATTCGACTATGCAGCCCTCACACTCCCTATCACTGTGATGCTATGCAAACAACTGACAACACATAGGGAGGGCCCTTGGTCTTGCCACCTCACTCCATCTTTGTCTCCTTCTAAGCATTGATGCTATGGAATCTCTAAACTCACTCCTTCATTCTCACTCAACCTCCACTTGTCTCCCTCATTGCAGGAAAAGAGAGGTCACAATAAAAGAGAGCAAGTGAGGACAGGAGGGGGGAGAGCCTCATTAGCCCACCTGATCCCCTGGGAGGAGGCGGTCCTGGAAATTGTGGGAAAAGAGGAGGATGCGCAAGTGGGGGATGGACAGATGGATGCGACACAACAAGCTGTGACAGAAAAGTTTCCCATCTCTCTCATTGGCATTGCATGAGTCGCTGATAATGATTTTGAAGCTCTAACAGATGGACTTATGAGCATCTGCAATATGCAATGTGCATGTAACCTTGGCATCACATCTCTGACTCTTTCCTTTACTCCCCCACAGGACCATCGCAAGCATCCGTCCCCACTAGCCAGGAAGAACAGGCTGAGTAGCCAGACTCCTCAGAGGAAGCTGCAACCTCTGAGGGCACAGCGTCACCAGAATTCAGCACACCCAGCACCAGCGCAGACACTCACACCTCGGTGGGACCTTCGGGACATAGAGTAGTGTTGTCACCAGGTGTATCACAGCTCACAAGTGAGCATCAACAGATTGTGGAGACAGGGACAGCAGTGGAGAGTCCTAGTTGGGGGGTGCAGGACTCTGCCAGCTCGGCTCAACTGCATGTCGACCCTCTGCCTCTGGGTCCATCCATAAGATCAGCAGTGCTGGAACTCCAGGAACAGATGCAGGAGTCTCTGGCAGGTTTTGTCTCCAGGGTCGCTGCGAGTGTGGAGCAAATGGAGGAGCCCATAGCGACCATGAGCAGAGCCTTTGTGGAGTCATTGGCGCATGAACACATCACAATGGAAAGGATGGCAACCTCCCTCGAACGGATGGCAACAGTAGACGAGAGGATGGCTTCGGCCATGGAGGAGATAAGTCACCCGAGTGCTGAAAACATGGTGAGTGTTCATAATAGAATAACATCTCTGGAGGAGCGATGGTCATCTACTGAACTGAGAAACCAGACCTTCATGGAAGTCCTTCTGAGTAGGACTGCCATTGCAGATACGGATCCCCATGGCCCCCCTGATGTGCAGCAAGGTGTTCTCCAGCCACTTGCAGGCGCTGAGGGGAACCTGACCCATGAGAGGGAAGTTGGTGGCAGACATAAAGGAAGTGGGGGTTCCTCTCCAAGCGCTCACACTTTCATACCACTGCAAAGCCCTTGGTCAGAGCCCCACCGGAGTCCACACCCAAGTGAGATAGGCGTCTCAACTCCTGCACAGCCGCAGGAGCAGCAGACTGTTGACGAGACCTCACAGGCTCGCAACCCCAGAGGACGCCCGCCAAAGGTGTCGAGACAGGAGCAGCAGCAAAGTGAGCAAGGGGCCTCCACATCTGCTGAAGCCACGGGGAGACATCACGCAGGAGCACGCGTAAGAGAAAAATTCTGCACAAATAGTCACAAGGGTAGTTACTTGGGTGAAATGTTGTGTTTATTGTAAAAATGCCATCAGTTGGTTCTTGTACATAAAAATTCTGATGGCAACTGTTGCAGTTGTGGCGTGTGTCATTTCGTGAATGGGACTTTCACATTGAAGGCTTAGGATTACTTGCAACTGTCAGTATGCTGATCAAATAGCTAGGAATCAGCAGGGTCTTGGCCATTGTCGATTCTCTGGTAAGAAGCTGCGAGGCAAAAGTGCTTGATCGGCTAGGCTAGGCTTAGGTTTACTTGCAACTGTCAGTATGCTGATCAAATAGCTAGGAATCAGCAGGGTCTTGGCCATTGTCGATTCTCTGGTAAGAAGCTGCGAGGCAAAAGTGCTTGATCGGCTAGGCTAGGCAAATATGGCCAAGATGAGTGCGTTCCTTGCATCCTGGGCAGCAATGTTCTTGCGTAATGCTGCCGCTGGTTAATGGGCCTCTGCAGGATGTGCGTTTTCGCAATCCTCCTCCTCCTCCTCCTCCTCATCTGAGGAGGGTATGTGAGAAGCCACTTGGTCCTCAGGCATCTGCAAGCCACGACGCTGTGCTATGTTGTGAAGTGCACAGCAAAACACGATGATTCTGGAGACCCTGGCTGCTGAGTACTGCAGGGCTCCACCGGATCTATCCAGGCATCTGAAGCGCATCTTCAGCATACCGATGGTGTGCTCCATTATGGCTCTGGTGGACATGTGGCTGGAGTTGTAGCTCTCCTCAGCTTCATTGGATGGGCTCCTCAACAGCGTCATTAGCCACGTCCTCAGGGGATAGCCCATGTCTCCAAGTAGCCATCCGTTAAGTTGGTCTGGCAGACTGAATAGTGGAGGCACACTAGACTGGTGCAGTATGAAGTAGTCATGGCAACTGCCAGAGTACTGGGCAGCACGGTGGCATAGTGGTTAGCACTGTTGCCTCACAGCGCCAGGGACCCGGGTTCGAATCCGGCCTCGGGTGACTGTCTGTGTGGAGTTTGCACATTCTCCCCGTGTTTGCGTGGGTTTCCTCCGGGTGCTCCGGTTTCCTCCCACAGTCCAAAGATGTGCGGGTGAGGTTGATTGGCTATGATAAATTGACCCTTAATGTTAGGGGGATTAAATACGTGGGGTTACAGGGATAGGGTGGGATATGTGTTGGTGTAGGGGTTACGGGGATCGGGTGGTATATGTGTCGGTGCAGGCTCGATGGGCCGAAATGGCCTCTATCTGCACTGTGGGGTTTCTGTGATGTTCTGTGATTCTGTGAAACATGCAAAATTTCCTTCATGTGGTCACACACCAGCTGAATGTTAAAGGATTGGAAGCCCTTGCGGTTGACAAAGATATCTGGATTGCGATGGGGTGCCTTAAGGGCCACGTGTGCAGTCAACGACGCCCTGCACCCTAGGAAAACCTGCCAGATTAGCTAATCCAACCGCTTGTGCCGTGACACTTACTCGATCCTTGGTGAAATTGATGTGATTGTGCGCGATGGCAAAGAGGGCATCAGTTACCTACGTGATGCAAGTGTGTGCGGCCGCCTGGGAGATGCCGCTGATGTCTGCTGCTGATCCCTGGAATGAGCCTGAGGCAAAAAAGTTAAGTGCGGTGGTGACTTTGATGGCCAGTGGTAAGGGTTGTCCAGAAGGGAAGGAAATATATGGCTCCCATGCTTCTGGTATATGCCTGTAGGGGGAGGCGGGTGGTGCGTGCGCCCAGTCAGTTATGCCGCTGACTGTCTGTGAGCAGTTCGAATCGCTCCCACACCCCTGGGTCTAGACATCGGACTTAGGTACAGGTGGCGATACAGAAAGCTCGAGTAGACAGGTGGTTTGGTGTAAAAAAACCAAGATTTTATTAAAACAGAAAATAAAACACTCTTATGAGAAGTCACTTGTATAAAATACAGGCAAATACGAAGATTATTATACTTATACAGGGAATGGGGAACACAGGGCACAATCCCCTTATCCTTATACCACCCCATACCTAACTAGATTAAGCTATGAGGGGCCAGGAATTCATGCTCACCAATCCAAAGCAAAGCCAGCTGTTTTAACGGATGCGGGTTTTGAGGTTTGGTCTTCTGTCCTTTTAGGTACCCCGTTTCCACGTCGTCGCAGGGCGCGGTGCTGGAGCTGCTGCTGCGACACACCTTTCTTCTCCTCAGCTACCGTTGTCGTCTCGTCGCGATGGGTTTTCTTCTTCTTCTCCCTCGGGCGGTCGTCGGCGGTAACGTTGTGCCTATAGGGCGGTTGGCAGTCTTTACTGCTTAGATTTTACTACCCAAGCGTCAAACGCCAGTATATTCGTTGTGGCGTGGACACCTGCGTTTATTCGCAGTGTTCAACAAGATTCTTCCCCCCAAGCACCAGCTTATAACTAGGCGCTTGGCCTTTATCGATGCATTTTTCGCTGCCCTGCTCTGCTCTTATCAAGTTGTTACCTTCTTCTTCAGCTCTCCTCGTCTCGTCTCATTTTCGTCTCGCCCCTTTTTGCAGCCTGTGTGTTCTGTATGACTTTGGACTCGGGTCTCGCTCCCCCGCCTGCAGTTGGTATGGATGTCCTTGGCTGTTGAAAACCCAATGCAGGGAGCGAGAGGAGAAATCGCCACGAGGCCAGGGCATGAGTACGAGCGGCAGCAGCCCCAAGAGGCCGGAGCCACGAGAGCGGGAGTAAGGGCAAGAGCAAGAGTCAAGAGGGGCAATTGCTACTGAGGGCCTACAGTTATACTCCTTTCGAATGGCCCTTATCTGCGCGCCAAATCAGGTTAGTTCATTGTTTCAATTTTGGCGGGCTGTTTTAAATGATTATAGCAATCTAAACGAACTGTTTTTAGCTGGCCATTTATCGCACCTAATGGCCTGATGTCCGGGCTGTATTGTCATTAATGCATTCTAATCGGCCTGTCCAGCCTTGATGGCTTCCATAAGCTGTTTCCGATTATTTATGCGGACAAACTAATGGCCTCATGTATAGGCCTAACTGGGTTTGATCTGTCTACGATCTGACGTAATGCATATTCAGTGTTTGCTGTCTGGCTTTCAAAACACAAAGTCCTTTTCACAGAAAAATGCATTTTAAGTTTTGATTTCCCAAAGCTGCTTGTACTGCTACAGAGTCCAAGCTTTTAAAAATCATGCAGGCTTTTGGTCACGAGGTGCAGACGCCATCTTTTGGGTACCCTTTTTAAAATGTCCATGCAGGGTCCCTTTTATTAATAACCTTGGGGGAAATGTGGGAATTTTGCGAATCTTACACTCCCCCCGTGATACTAAAACTTGCTTGAAGTATCATCCTTACAAGGTGAGCAAAATTTTCTGACCCTCCATAGTCAACCTTTACCTGTAATTACCTATCTAATATACCCACGACACATGCACTTCCCATTCCGCGAAAATGCAGTGTACATAAGCATACATAGAATAATAACTAGTCTTTTACACACATCCAAGCATGGAGGGGGCCCAACACCCCTGCACCACTTGGTACACATACATCTTTATTAACAACACATCGCGAAAATCTTTATTAAAAACAACAAACACCAAAAAAAAAATCTTTAATCAAAAATACAAAAAAAAACTCAAACAGGCGTATCTCCCTCCACCTTCACATAATGTTCCTTCCAGATCTTCTGGTTTCAGAATTCTAATATCTGACCTTTTCCCTTGCACTGAATGCAAACTAGATACAACACTATTCCTAACTGGCAAACCACAAGAATGTGGGAAACCAGTCTGATCCACGAAGGGACCTCTATGTTATTGAAAATGTCCCACCAGGGTGGAATCACAATATCCAATATCTTAGCCCCTATCTCTACTGTTTTCTGCTCTAGAGTGTAAAAATGTTTCTGTGAAACTATAACGGCTTTGAGTATTTTGGTAAGGTGTTCAGGAAGAGGGGAGGATTTCGTAGCCAAAATGCGCTACGTACTTCTGCAAATTCGTAAAATTCTCCTTCACAGTGAGGTGAACAGTGGAGGGTTCAGGAATGGGGACAATTCGCTCCTGGGCCACTTGAACTTCTGCCTCGGGTTTAAAACAGAAACTGCTGTCACTGACCGGACACCAGCTATGCTGCCCATGCTGGTAGTGGGACGCTCCTGTGGTGACACAATATGTCCCACCTCCTATATACGCTACCTGCGGGGGAATATGGCCTTGTGCCATTGTCTCCATGGTACAATTTATAGGTTTCACGCCAGCAGCTCTGAACCCGCACTGCAGTTTTGAATAGGCATTCAAGTGCTGGGGACACAGGATTATGTGTGCTCCCCGGCTCCGGCACCCTGAGAGGTCAGTACCTGTCATAGCGTGCTCCCACTTTATGACGTAAGGCAGGACCGCTGTGAAACGAATGTGCGCACCCCCTTGAATGACTCCAATGTTCTCAACCCTGTATACCGGTGCGGGTCGGACTGTCCTACCCATGACCGGCATCCTAACTACTATGGTGTGGTTGGATCGCCCACAGTCCACTGGGACCGGGTAGGCTTCGGAAGCTAGCCGGAGTTGGCACGGGCTTAATGCATTCTCAAATGGATGGAGGGCTGCGAGGTGCTTGTTGCTGATCCAGGAGGGGACTAAACCCTGTTTTAAATCCTCCAGATTACTGCGGCCCTCGCCCAGCAACCATGCCCTGTATAGCACGCACACCTCGTTCTGCGCAGCCTGGTCAGAAGCATTTCTGTCCTCCCTTATGATGGCATTTACCGTCTTTACGTGCTTCTCCAACTCGGCTATAATCTCTTTTAAATGGACCGTCATGGCCTGGTCCTCATGCAACTCCGAGCCCACTACCTTGTGCTCATCCATTAATATCTTCCTTAACTGTGTTTTTAAACCGTTTATCTGGGTCTGTAGCTCTATGTCACCCAGACTGTTGATGACAGAGGACCCAGTATTATACGCAGTAAAAACATCATTCCATACTCCCCTTCTTTGTCTCCCTGCATTACCCAAAAACTCTCGGTGTGTGGTTTACAGTTCAGTTTTGTCAACATGGGCGAAATCGAACTCATAAAACTTCTTGAACATGTCCTTCAATAGGGCCTGGTATAGCTGCTCTGTTTCTTTGGGACACCACTCCGATAAATGTACCTCGGTGAGATTTAAAATCACGGAGGCTACCGTGTAGTGCACCCCGTGGTACAGTACCTGATCCATAGGCACCAATACCAGCCCATTCCCTGGTCCCTTGGTGATGGTGGGGCACCTGTCCCGGCGTGTCCTTGCTGCCTGCATCGTGGGCAAGGGCTTTCGGGCACGCGCTACTAGCTCAGTGGCTTTAACTGGGGTTGGGTACCGCGGGACTATGCATGTGTGTAGGTGAGAATCCCATTCTACCCCCTTCCTCTTATCCTGCCAGGCTGCAGAGAAGATGATAGATACGCCCGTAGTGCAGGCCCTTTTCAACCCCCACATACAGACATAGATCCCCTGTTCCGATTCCCTTCTTGAGTCCCGGTGACCGTTCGGTCGGTGTCGTTTCCCATCCATTCCCAGTTGGCGGTGCAATCCCCCATGTCCGTGCTCAGCTTCCTGAGCCACCACCATCATCCTAGGGGAATCTGTCCTGTGCAAGTCAGGCACACGCGTTTCCCCTCAGTGACCCCGATCCGTGAGGCCACAACCTGTACGCTGGGGCAGGGGAGGGAGGCCTCCCCATAGGTGAATCCGGTCTGGCTGGAGTACCGGGTGGAGTTGGATCCCAACCACCCGGGCCATCTTCCCTCGTGGGCGTAGATGGCAGGGCCCTCTGTGCCTTGTTCGCTGCTCCCGGCAGTCGCCACTGGAGCCTTTTCTCCCGAGCACCCGTAGATGTGGGAGTCCTCCACATTGCCTCGCTTTCCGACGCTCATCCCTATCAGGGCGAATAGGATTACACTCCCCTTCACCCTGAAATCCTCTCTGCAAAGAGATACCAAAAACATGCAGCGAGGTCCCCAAGAGATTCTCTGGCTTGGGTGAAGCATAGTCGAGCCTTGCGGCCTTGACTCAATACATACACTCTTAGCAGATTACTTGCTTAATTAAAAACTACCCATCACTTTATTAACTTAAACTTAACAATAACCAAAACTTAAATTACCAAAACTATGTACATCCGCCGCCCGTCTCCGGGTGGCCAGGCTAATTCCTGGTTGGACTGTGGCACACCACTACCTCCGGCGTGGCCGCACCGTCCTGCACTGTTGGTCCCTCGCAGCCCGTGGCTGCTGGCTGAGGACCTCTGTCCTTTGAACTCCCCCTGACTCGAGGGGCGGCCCTTGGTAACTGGAGAGCTGGTGACCATGGCTTTCTCGGCTGGGGCGTCTGTGGGGACCTTCTAGGGGCCTTGGCAGGTGGGGCTTTCTTGGCAGATGGGCCTTTAACCCGAACCGCTGCTCCCTCAGGCTTGACCTCTCCCGAACATGGGCTAGGGGCAGGTAACTCTTCGCAGCCTGTTGCTGCAAGCTGAGAGTCTCCGCCCCCAGGTCCCATGGCTGGGTCCGGGGCAGGGTTTTTGACCTCAGGTCCCTCCCCCTCTACACCTGGGTTAGGGGCGGGGTTTTCACCCTCAGGTCCCTCCCCCTCGTCTGGATCCCAGAAGAGTGGGGGAGTGTCCCAATCGATGGGCAGGATGGCCCCACCCTTTAGGCAAGCCACAGCGCCTGCCTGTGCAGTCTGTGAACTCGCTCCTGCTGCAGGCTGAGGATCATTATCCTCAGACCTTCCCCCAACTGGCTGTTTTCCCCTTTCAGGTCTAAACAGCTTGCACTGGTTGATATGAAACCATTTTGTACGCCGGGGCATCTTAACGGCGTATACCATGGGGCTGGCCTTACCTACAATCCTGTAGGGCCCCATGTACAATGGTTCCAAACTTCCTACTCGGGCATAGTTTCTCACCATGACCTGATCTCCTACCTCCCACTCGTTGTGCTTTCGGGGTTCGAGCAGCAATCGGTTACTCCGATGCTGCCTTCCCATGTTCCCAGCCACCTGCTCGTGGACCTGTTTAAGGTGCTCGAAGAGGGTTCGGGCGAACCTGTCCCGGTTTACCTCTCTGAGCTGACCCTCCGTGAGCACCGGGGTTAGTACATGGGTGGGGGTCCGCATAACCCTGCCGGTCATTACCTCGTACGGGGAGTACCCCATGCTTTTAGACTGGCTGGCCCGGATCCCCATCAAAACCAACGGTAGGACCTCGGCCCACTTACGGGGCGAGTCCACCGTTTCCTTCCTCAACCTTTCCTTTAGGGTCCTATTCATTCTCTCCACAATCCCGGATGACTGAGGGTGTGGGCCACGTGCCGTTTCCCCTCAATGCCTAGCAGTATTCTGCATCACCTGTCCGATGCAATGACTCCCTTGGTCGGACTCCACGTACTGTGGTAGTCCCCACTGCGAGAACACTTCCCGGACCAGGACCCTGGCAGTACCCAGGGCTGTGGCTGTTCTGCAGGGGAAGGCCTCTACCCATTTGGTGAACACATCCACCAGGACTAGGCAGTACTTATACCCTCTCTGGGCGGTGGGCAGGGGCCCGATGTAGTCGACTTGTATCGACTGCCATGGTCCCTCTACCCTCCTGACGTGTCCCATAGGTACCTTCCTTTTGTGGGGGTCAGGGTTGTTAGCAGCGCACACAAGACAGCTGGCACAGAACTCGCGGACATCGTCCCTGAGTCCCGGCCACCATCCCGCCTGTTCCACCCGCTGCCAGGTGGTCTCAGGCCCGGGGTGTCCCACTCCTGGACACTCATGCGCCAGTTGAAGGAATTCCCTCCGGTGCTGCTGCGGCACAACCCACTGTTCCCCCCGGAACAGCATGCCCTCTTTTACAGAGAGGGTTGCTGTGCCGTACAGACCCTCTACCCCTTTTCCCTCAGTTACTGAGCTGATGATTGCTTTGAGGACGGGGTCTTGGGCTTGGACCGTCTTAAGGTCCGGGGCTAACGCTACCCCTACACTCCCTTGGGTCCCGTCCCTACCCCTGACTGCCGCCATGGGTCTGGACCCATACGGGTCCCAGAAAGTGCCTGTGCGGGCACCCTCCTTGGTGAGCATGTCAGCCTGCTGGTTGCCTTGGCCGCAGGGTTCTGTGGAGGAATGGGCTTTCACCTTGTGCATGAAAACCTCCCCTTCCTCCCCCACTGCTGCCAGGATCTTTTCCAGCAGGGGTTTTACTGTGAGGGATCTCCCGTCAGCGGAGGTGTATCCGCGGCGGGACCAGATGGCCAGGTACTCTGTACACGAATTGCACGTGAACATGCTGTCCGAGCAAATCGTGTAGGGGGTGGGGAAGATTTTGGGGTGTGTAACAACATACACCACCGCGGAGAGTTCAGCCTGCTGGACGCTCATGGTGCTGGGGAGCTTAATCGCCAGGGCAATGTTTGCCGCTAGGTCGTAAACTCCACACCCCGTGAGACGCTCGCCAGCAGATACCATGCTGGAACCATCTACATAGATCTCGTGGCCCGTGGGATGTATCCCAGCCCATAAACCTATGTTCACTTCCCAAACCCCTTCAATGGAACACCGGTGGGCTGTTCCAGGATATACCAGGTTGGCTACGAACTTTGGCTCACAGAGACCCTTCACCTTAAGATCCATCTGTGAGAGGAACAAGGTCCAGCAGGCAATGCGGGCACTGCTCACTGTTCCATCCTTGATACTCCCGTCCAGAAGCATCTGGGTGGGTGTGTGATGGGTGAGGAGGGTGATGGGGGAGGTGCCTGTGAAGATCAATGATTCTTTTCACAGCCCAATGTGTGGCCAAGAGGTGCCGCTCACAGTTGGAGTAGCTCCTCTCCACATCTGTGAGTATCCTGGAGGAGTAGACCACCGGCCTCAGCCGGCCGTGCCGCTCTTGGAGCAGCACAGCACTCAGGCTGTCCCTGCTTGCTGCTACCTCCAGGAAAAACTCTTTCCCCCCATCTATGGCCCCTAGAGTTGGTGCAGTCTGCAAGTCTTT